>NW_025999457.1:4512500-5712500 GCF_019419815.1 Pyrus x bretschneideri
TTTGCTACTAAAATATAAAAGTTTAACTGTACATTTAAGGACTAAGAAACTACTAAAATTTTGATTGTTTGGTAATTTGATAGTAGATCAAAAGCGATAGCTATGTTGCGTTAATCCTTGTAGTTTTTGTTGTTGATTTAAGTCCGTTTTACATTCGTCTGTCTCAGCTTATACTTCCTCTGAAGTCTGAACTGATACGGTAAGTCTAACTTACTATTTTTTCATACCAAATTGCAAATGGTTGTAGCGGGACATCACTGCAGAAGCACGGAACTGGATATTGCTTCAATAATACTCCAAAGTCTTGCAAGTGCTAGCACCAAAAGGAGCAAAAGGGTTAAGAACCTGTCTCCTATGAAGAAGAAGAGTCTCATTTGGAAACCTTAGAATATTTTGGATGTGAATTGCAGCTTCATTTGATGCGATAACGAGAACAAGACAGAGACTCATGGCAAAATGGATAGAGGAAGACCTACGAAGACTTGGAAAGTGACTTTAAGAAAAGACATAGAGTACTTGAAGCTGATGAAAGACTTGGCGTAAAACCTAGCTCAATGATGTTTTAGAATTTACACAGCTAACTCCACGTAGCGGGATAAGACTTTCTTGTTCTATTTTAGATGAATTTGATGTCTTTTGGGATGGATGTTTGATGCATTTTTATGGAGCTACGAAAAGGATTAACTTGCCATATTTTAATAGTTTTTGTGCATTGTGATGAGAAGAAAGTAAATTTGGATATATTTGTGATTATATTCCATATTTAGTTTTGACAACTTGGGTATGTATATTATAGATAGGTGGAGTTAAAACTTAAATGGTGTTTATCTGAGTGGAATGTCATTTCTCTTGTTCGCATGGACTCCACTTTTACACTCCAATATATATCATGAAAGCCAAATATGATTTTCAGTCCGACCCACAGATTTTATGAGATTTTACTTTTACAATACATTGAAGAAGAGAAATGTTTTCTTTCAAACTACTTTTTTTTATTTTTATTTTTAATTTTGTGTCAAGGAAGAGAATTTATAACTTACAACCAAACAAAGGCCAAACAGCACCTATAAATAACCAAAAAGGACCTAAAAACCAAAAAACGAAAAAACAGAAATATAAAAAAGCCCAAAGGCCCAAAAAACGGAAGAACATTTGAGAAGCATCCACCACTTCTCCACCCCTGATCCGAGGAACTTTCAGCCAACGGATTCTCCGACCACCATCGATCATCTCCTTCTTAGATGCCTCTTACGCACAGCCATAAGCAAGAGGTAATTAGCACCCAAATGAAAGGGGCCAACCACCTGTGTGAAGCTCAAAAAAAATTCCTGAGCAGCACTGTCGGAAACGGCAGACAGTAAGGAGAACGTGGTGGTGTTGGAAACACCCAAGCTAGTGAGAGCACCGGAACACTACACACGAACTCCACAGAGAACATGGCTGAAAATCGAAGCAAGGAAGGGCCAGGAAGAGGAAAACCCACGAGGGTTGAGGAAGTGGATATGCCAAATTGGAAATTTGGGAGAACCAGCAGTAGATGCATGGACAGCAGAAGAGAAGAGGGAGAAGAGGACCCAGCAACCGACCCCAGCCGAAGCTAGGACCGGTGCCACTGAAAGTGCTTAAAACTGAAGATCTCATAGAATCAGTGAGGAAGACTCTCACTTTGGAGAAAAGAACTCTCACTTCGGAGAGAACATAGCTTTTAATTGTTATCTTTTCTTTCCAACTTTTATGTACATTAAAAATGCTTTACATTTGCAATTGTTAACAAATTATCTATTTGAGCAAATGCAAATGTTTTAAATGCTAATATTTGGATTGATGATATTGTACATATAGAAGAAGAAACTCATAAATGAAGGTAAAAATCGCAGACAAGGACTCAGACTTTTATTTTATTTCTGTGTATATGATTATAAGATTCGGGAACAAAAATATAATTCAGAGTATCATGACATTAACAATAAAAAATACAGTAGATAAGATTTTAGTATTTTATTTCGAAAGTGTACCTAACTACTCATATCATTTTTACCTGTACTAAAGTGATCTCCTAAATATTTTCAAAACCTCTTTTTTTTTTTCTTGGTCATTTATTTTTAAAGCATCTTCATTATCAGTTTGGAATTGATTGACTTCCAGGTTGGACATGAAGATGAATACTTACTTTGTTTGCTCTGATTAAGGATAATCCCAACAATGTAATTGTTACCATATTGTTATAATGTTTTATGGAAAAACAATGATAAAGGAATGACAACTAAGTGCTAGCTATATGCACCTAAGAACTTATGATTCCAAATGCAAGATCCAATGAATCAAAGGCTCACAAACAAACATGTCAATCTTAGGTTTGTTTGATTGACTTCACTCCGAATTCCATGTGTTTGTTAATTTTACCATCCTTTCAATGCGCTACATATATACACTCGAAAATTTCTCTCATATATATTAGGGTTTAGGGTTTAGGGTTCATTAACCTTCTTTGGAAAAGGAAATAATTAAGCCACTTAATTATTTTGTCAAAGAAACAAGAACTAGCCAGTCCACTTTTAGTATAGACAAAACTATGTGACATCCTAATAGTTTTTTTAATTATGCAAACCACAATATAACATACTTTGTGAAAAATATAGACAAAACTGTGAATTTTGTCAACGCAGTAAAACAGGAAAGATATGATTTATTCCAATGCAAAATTCAAAAGCACCAATCCAGGTTCAGTAAAGCATGAGAACCGAGAGTAATGACAGCTACAATCAACCTAGATTTAGTTCATTATTTGATGCAAGATAAAAGAAATAAAGTGAAAAAAAAAAGGAAATGTTCAAGCCCGTGTACAATAATAAGCGCACAATGTCCTTGGCAAGAAAATAATTTTCTTTTAAATGAAAACTGTGAATTACCTTAACCTTCCCTTCCTTCTTCCTTTGCGCGGTAGAAAAGTTCCTGGATGGCTACAAATACAAATGCGAACAATTAATCCACATTCTGCAAATTCGACTAAACCTCAAATAACGGCCTTGTAAAGCTTATTTTCTCAAACCTTTAAGAAAAACACACGCATAGATACATGCTGTATATACTGCTAAAGCTGTGTTTGGTTGAAAACAATGTGAAAGCAACAAATTAATTAAATATTAATCAGAAATTTTCATCCTTTCAAATTTCTAACTCCTAATAAAAAAATTTGTCCTAGTAAAACACAATTTTCATTATCTAGAAACAAAATACGAATACATATTTATAATCAAAGCTAATTAATCAATTAATCAATAACCCAAGATTCCCAATTCAAACCCTAAATCCCTAACCCAGGATTCCCAATTCCAACCCTAAATCCCTAACCTAGGATTCCCAATTTGAACCCTAAATCCCTAAAAGTAGTAATTAGAACAATTCAACAGAAAAATTGAGAAAATTGCATTTATAAATAATTGAATTAAGGGAGATGGTGCTTACCTAGTAATGTTGTGGCGGCGGGGAGAGGGTGTGGCGTCGGAGTGCGATGGATGCAAGAGGGAGAGTGACAGATACACAAACAAACAGAGAGAGTGTGAGAGAGGGAGAAAGGGAGACACTTAGATAGTGAGTGATGAGAGCGAGGAGATTGAGTGAGTCTAAGATATAGAGATAGAGTGTTAAGGCGCCGAAATAAAAACGCGCCCAATTTTGGCAAAAAAAATCAAATTTTTTACATGTTTGCGTGACGAGGGTGTTTAAATTTTCGTCGTGCCACCAGTTAAAAGAAAATGAATTTTTAAATATTTGCACGACAAACATTTCTAAAACGTTGTCACGCATATTTGTAAATTTAATTTAATTTTTGGTATAAAAAAATAAATATTTTTTTTGGTTTAATTAATTTTGTTACAAATTTTAAAGGAAACCTTTGTTTGTATACAAAATAAATACCATTCAATAAATATCATTACATTTACATCACAATCTTTCATTAATCATCGTCTGAACTAGAATAAATATCATCACTATTGTCAGATTCAGACTCCCATTCCTCCTTGTCTGTAGGCACGTCAACATCGTCGTTCGCACACTTTGGTGCATTGTATCACGGTAGATCCCCGAGGTCAATCATAATGGAGTCGATTAGTATTTCAATTTTGGGACCTTCGGCTACTTGATACGGTTCTTGTACAATAGTCATATCCCGTAGTGTATCTGCACCAAGTTCCGTTGAAGTCTCCAATTGTTGGTCAGCAACGTCACCATAATCGTCATCGGCAGTAGGATCTAGGTCCGAAATATCATACAACCCTCTATGCTCAATCTTCTAAACTACTTTCCATCCCCTCCCGCCCTTGGGATCATCTATATAGAAAATTTATTTGGCCATCGTTGCCAAAATGTAGGGGTCGTTGTTATACCAACATCTGTTAGTGTTGACCGATAACAAACCATCATTTCTCTTAACACCTCCAACCTTACGTGGGTTTGTATCAAACCACTGACACTTAAATAGGATAACTTGACAACGGTCTTTGTAAAGCAATTGCACAACACTTGTCACTTTTCCATAGAAATCAATGTCAGCAATGTTCTTCGTGTGGATGCAAATTTCATCCTCCTTAATCTTAGACAAAATTGCACCTACAAAACAAGTAACACCTTAGGTCAAGGCCGAGAGCCTCACACGCCCACGATGAATAGGGGGCTTTAGCCGAAGAACCTCCGATGCCAAAGTTAGAGTTTTGAGGGACAAGTGTTTGGAGAATTTAGAGAGTTTAGAAAGAGAATTGGAATTGCGTTTTGGAGAGAATGAGAGGCCTTTTATAGGGGTGTAGCCGGCCTCCATGGGTGAGAGAGGACCAGCCACTTGGCTCTCTTTGTGGGCTAGGTTCTTGATTTGTGTTTAATTAGGTATAATTGAATAATTAACTAATTAATTAGCCAATTAATAGAATAATTGCCTAATTGATTAGCTAATTAATAGAATAAAAAAGGAAAGATTTGGAAGTTACCTTGTGGAGAGGATTTGATGAGAATGGATGAAATAGGTTTTGATATGTTACCTATTTTGGGCACTTTTGACTTGGTTGAGGGATGATTACCTGCTGCTCGCGTGTAGGAGTCCCAATATGCCTTAAGAGTATTTTTGTCCTTTTTATCAAAAAATCCACGTGTCGTCTTGTGATTATTTTTGGCTCCACAAATGCCCCCATACCTGTTGGGCTATTCGCAGGAAAGGGCAACAGGTGTAGAGATTTTCTTGCTTTAGGAAACTTTGGACTGCTTCCTATTTTGATGTAGACTCCCTTTTTAATAGGTGATAGGAGCTTGTTCATGCGACTTAATTAGCTTGTTCTCGTGCATTTATGTTGTGTTTATTTATCTATTTTAGTGTTTAAGGCCACTTTTGTGTATTTTCAGATTAAAAGGCCAAAGTGTGCAAGAAGATGCAAATTGGAGCCTTTTGGAGCGAAAGAGGAATGAATGAGTTGAAGACGTGAAGAAACGACGAATTCCTACGCCAACGATGAATTCCTACCAAAACGAGGAATCCTACTCAAATAAGGTTTCCTATTTTAGGAAAGTTAACCCTAAGTTTCCCATTTTGGTAACCTTTCCTAATCTTAAATCTGCCCATTAAGCCACTATCACCCATAATCCATACAACCTAATACTCCCATTATTCAACCATTAAGCCATTTAATCCATTATTCTACTCCCATTATTCATTCAATCCGCACCATCACCCTAATGATTCAGCCACCATAATTCCATTTTCTCCTTTGTGCCGTATCCACCATCACCAAAAACCCATTCATGCCATTTTATTATTCAGCCATTAACCTTATTCTCCCCCATTAAGCCGCAACTCCCATTATTAATTCCCAAAACCATGCAACCATTCACCCTAATAAACTAATTCCAGCCGTGGGATCCCATTTCCCATTCCATTATTTTTCAGCCACCATATCCCATTTTTTTATTACAACCTAACTATCCCATTTACATCCTCTAATCCGTGCATTCCCATTAGCCATTAACCCTAATATTCTAATCCATTCTTTCCCATTATTAAACCCATAAACCGTGGCATCCATCATTCATATCCTAATTAATTCTTTTCCCTAGCCGCCACCATCATACCATATATTATTATTTCTCCTTTGTTGTGCATTTCCAGAATCATGCATGCTAATTCCCATTTTTTATTTCTACTATCCCACTCATTCCATATTTTTAATCAACCACCATAACCCTAATGAATTAAAAAAATGTCCGTATCCACCATCACATAATCCTTCCATTCTCACAAAAACCCGGGCACACATATTCCCATTCATTCTCTCCATTTTTTCGGTGCCATCTCCCTTCCATTCCAGCCATCTTCCATATACAATCCAACCTTGCCGCACCATCCCCCATCTTCTACCACCAGTGCCGCACCACTAAACCTCCATAAACCCAATCCCAAAACCAGAAAAACATCCAAAACTCACCTAGACTTTCACTGTCGCAGCAAGGAGAAGAAGAAGGAGGGCTTAGACGCGCAGAAATTCAAGTGGATTCGTTGGGCGTTCTAGGTGTAATCAATCCTTTGTGCTTTATGTTTAAATTCAATTGTATTTCTCTTTTTGCGAACATGAGAGGCTAAATCCCCCTAGTTAGCTAGGGGGTGATTCGAAACCATGTTTATGCTTGCAATATGAATTGATTATATTTGGTTGGAATTTCATAAGTTGTGGATTCAATTTGTTTAACTGCTTGATCGATAACTTATTTATGTATGTTGATTGAGAGTGCACGCTTAATTTTCATGCATGAATATGATGCTAGAATATAAGTGAATTTCACCTAATAGTTATGAACTTATATTCACAAGTAGTGGAGGTTGCTTATAAACAATCGCGTTAATTGAATTCCTGGCAAGAGTATCATGCTTTTCATAGTTACAAATGCCTTGTCGATGCTTATAATTTCCAAAGAACGTAATGATTCTAACTTGTATCTTTATCATGCTGTTCATATAGAGAACTTGTTAGGAATAATTTGTTTGCGATGCATATTCATCCAATTCAATGATTCTAGGGAAATTTGAAGGTTAATTTAAGCGGACCTAATTAACTTGGAGTGTCGAGTTCCATAATTTATCGAAAGACCAACTGAAAATCAAAGTGTATGCAAGTGTGACATGTGTGGAGAAGAACCTTCTAGCTAGCATTCATCCATATTTTCATCACATTCATATTTACATTCTGCCTTTAAATTACAATCGTTGCATTTAATTTATTTTCGTCAAAATCTCAATCCCCTTTTACCTTAGTGTCTAATTTAGTTAGAAAGTGTCTTAGTTTGTGTTTATAAGTGTTTTGCATTCTTTGAGTCTAGTTTAGTGTTTTTAATGTTTATTTCACGTTTTTGAGTCAATCTCCAAGTGATTTTGCAATCCCTCCTAATCCCCGGTTAAGAACGATCCCTACTTATTCATATACTACAATTGTCACAAGAGGGTTTAATTTGAGTGTCAAGTAAATCTCGCATCAATAGGAAATAAGATCCTTCTAGGAAAGGAAAATAAATTTCTCTCAAAGCCTATTTAAGTCCACCTTAAGTGCGTTATTAAATCAATTTTGGAGTGCGATTTATTCTACCCTACAAGAGAGAAAGAGCTTACAGGATATTTGTTCCCCCTCCTCTAGCAATCTTCTACATCTTACTCGTGCGAAGGACTATCTTTCGTTGCTTTCTTCGTATTCTCCGTGCCGCACCGATGTAAGAAAAATTTAATTTTTCTTGTCTTCTTTTGGATAATGCTGTCGCAGGGTAACCGTCAGAATGGTACGACACATCAGCTAGTAGGGGCTAGGAGTCGACTCAGCATGAACTGAGGAGGTGTTGTGGCAGAGACCACTGCTTTAGGTTGCTCAGCTTGGCTAGAGGCAAGGGCAGTTTGTGCTTCTAGGGCCGCGGATTGTGGTGCTGGGGTGCAGTGTTAGGCGAGCCGTATAGCTCATGTTCTTTGGGCTCTTGGACTTAACACGGGCTAGGCCAGCGATTAGGAGAAAAAAAGGAGGTTGCGAGCCTCATTGGGTGCTGGAATGTTGGGCATGCAGGCCTCTTGCTTGCTAGTTTGAGAGAAGAAATGAGGGAAAACACAGTATGGGTTGAGTTCCTTTGCTGAGTACCATGAATGACGTTGGCTGCTTGGTCCTCTTTATCGAGAAAGAGGTGGTTGCTCCCAAGAAAAGAGATGAACAAGATCAAGGCGGATGCATTGGCTCGTCCAATCGCTGTTATGGATCCCGCTGCAAGTAAAGGTGGGAAAAGAGATCTTCCTTGTCTGCTCAAGAGATGCTGACTGAGAAAAAACCAAAGACTTCTTCTGCTGCTCGTGAAGGTTCGCCGGCTGCCCCAGGCTTGTGATTAACTCGATATGTTCCAAGGGGACGAAAGATAGGGCTGTTAGATCTAAGCCAGTGATGCTTGCTATGCCAAAGATGGCTAGTTCGATTACTGATAGGGTTGCTCAACGTAGAGGTTCTGTCATACCCCCAATGCTGAAGTTTGTACCAAGACGTCCATTGTGAGCTAAGTCTGGTTCATCTTTGGATAGGCTTGCTATTATGAAGAGTGATAAGGTGGACTCAGTTGCTGAAGTGGCGCTAAGGCCCATTCCTTCTGCTGCTGAGACTGATTCGCTTACTGGAAATGAGGAGATTGCTTGCGTGGGTAGCTATGAGAAATCCATTAAGCCTGCTTCTGGGGAGGTTGTTGAGATTTGTGCGCTTTGGAAACCAGATCTGTTTGAAGACATGGGCTCTTGTGCCAAGTTTGTCGATGGCGTTAGAGGGGTTGTTTGCCCAAGTTACTTTGCAAAGCATACGACCGAGTATAGGAAGATTCCCCTACTTGCCATGATACAGAAGACGATTATCCTGACAGCCAAGTCTATGCTCCTTGACCAAAATGACACCAAGGTTGCCAAGGAGGTGGTCAGGGATGTGGCAGTTGAAGCTTATTCTTCAGCAGAAAAGATTAAGAAGTTGGAATCTGAGCTCGTCTCTTTGGAAGGGTCTAATATCTTTGCCCTCACTTCTTTGCAGCTTAAAACCGCTCGCTAAGGGATCGTTGACTTGAAGACTAAGCTTGACACGATCCAACTTAAGTATGAAAGTGGAGAGAAGGAGATCAGATGTCATATACCTCAGATTCAAGATCTTGAGTATGTCGTTTCTGAGCTTTGTTCCACTGCTTATAAAAAGGATAAAGAGTTGATTGCTTCTTATAACTAAGTGATCCAGTTCAAAAAGGTCGTTGATAGGCTTAAACCCCAAGTGTTGGAACTCCAAGGTGCATTAAGGATTAACGAAAGTTTAAAGAAAGAAGTGGATGAGCTGTAGTGCGTCTGTGTTGGTTTGCTCGAGAAGATCGAGCAGTTGAAAAGTGAGAAAGTTGGGCCTGAGGCTTCACTTGTTCAGAGTCAGGCCTATTTCTACAAGATGGGTTATGTAGATCATCTCTTTGGTAGACCGTTTAACTTCGAGTTTGCTGGGAGAGACTTCAAAACCTTATCTATTTCTCCGAAAAACTTGCTTGCCTTTACTTTTGAGGCCTCCATTGGAGAAATAGTTAAAGATGTTGGTGCCTAGGCTGGAGCAGTCGGGGGTGAAACACCGGATGGTGCCGCTGCTGAGAATGTCATAACGATCGAGTAGTTGTGGAGTGTCCAAGCTACTAAAGAGTAGTCTTCTAGGTAGTTTTTAGGATTTTCTTTGTTTCCCTCATTGCTTTTTGCTTTGCTTGGACTCATTCGGTCTTTGCTAGTTGTTTATCAATTTTGCTAGAAAATTTAATAAACTTGCTTCCTTCGTTTTTCTCCATCTTCGCTTCTTTTGTTCATGCCCTAACCTTTAGACTTTATAGACCAGTGGCAGGCGTGCTATTTTTCTATAAGAAGATAGGCCTGCGTAGCTGATGCAGTCGTAGATGTTGGTGTAGAACTTTGCAAAGTTGTTAGCCATAAGGTCGGCAGTCGGATGTTTTACTTACAGAAGTAGACAAGTTCACGTGAGCACTAGGCTGTTAACCTTGACTTTCTCCAATTTCGTAGGTTGCGTAGCAAGTATCACAACACTTTAAGACTTAATGTAGGTCGTTTTGCGCTTGGTAGAGGTGAATATTATCGACTACGTAACATGTTGGCAGTGAATAAAGCTTCATATATGCAGGCTAGCTTGTTTAACCTTTCATAAGAATGTGTGGTTGTATAAGTTTAGCGCGGCTTTACTGCTCGAATGGCAAGGTGTAGGCAGTCTTCTGGAAATCGTAGGCTACCTTAGTGCACTTGGTAGTAGCTTTAGGGTTCCAGGGTAACCGCCTGTAGGGCGTACTGCGTAATGTGCCCCCTCCTTCCATAGGGCCCGGTTTCCCGCAGATTAGGTCAAGAAACCCAAAATCCTTCAGCTAGCTAAGCCTTGAAAAAGGCCATTGTGGCTACTTTTAGGAATCCCGGCGTAAGCCATCGTGCACCTAGTTATACCAAGGCAGCCTGGCTCATCCACGTCTGGATATTCGGAGTGTAAGTTAATCATCTCGCCTTGGCAAAACAGACCTATATGGGTGTCGGTGAACCTCTCGCACTAGAGAACAATTAGTTTATTCTCTCGCACTGGAGAGTAGACCCATGTGGATGTCGGGGAATTGGTTTACCTTATCGCACCGAGAGCATGGTTGGCCCCTCGGGAGGCGCAATTCCTGCGATGTGTCCCTAGGAAGGGCGTGGTCTTTTTTTGAAATGCAGAAGTGATCAGTTGTCGTAAGCATGCAGCCGAGCCAAGTTGCAGATTACTTCTGAATTCCTCATTGAAAAACGAGTGAAATGAATGAGAACTTAGCTATAAGGTAGGAACTGCATAACAACTGGATTATCCTCGACTTGTAAGGTGGTGCCCGTCGAGCTGCTTGAGTTTTCAGGATTTAATATAGTGGGAGGTCACACATGGTACTTCCTCAAATTGTAGGTGTTCCACTATTTTTCGATCTTTTTGTCATTTATGGTGGTGAAGGTGTAATTTCCTTTGCCGCCTACTCTACTGATCTTGTACGGACCTTCCCATATGAGATTCATCTTTTTATAGCCCTTTCTGCTGATAGTGATGAAGGTTTTCCAGAGGACTAGATTTTCAAGCTGGAACTGTCAGATTTTGGCCCTTTTGTTGTAGCTGGAGAGGAGTTGTTGCTAGTAAGTTGCGATGTGGGTGATGGTTTGCTCGTGTTTCTCCTCTACCAGATCTAAGCTTGTGGCCATCTCCTTACTGTTCTGCTCGATGCTTGGCAATTGAGTGCGGTGTCTCGTTGTTTGGTAGTGTGACATGCCCTCAAATATCTGGGGAGTTCATCTGGCCATTTTCCTTTCTTGTCAGAGAGAGACTTATTGAGGATATCTTGGCGTGGACATGTGTTGCTTGATGCCATACTTTTGGAAGAACTTTGCCAAATCTTTGCCTACGAATTGCGGAGCATTGTTTATGATGATGGATTAAGAGATGCCAAATTGGCAAATGATGTTCATCCATATGAAGTGCTTTATGTCCGTCTGTGTTGTGGTCGTCATGGGTTTTGCTTCTGCCCATTTGGTGAAGTAATCAGTTGTCATGATCGCGATGTCTTTGCTTCTAGTAGCGGGAGGCATTGGCCCTACTAAGTATATTTCCCAGTGCAAGAATGGCCAAAGACTCGTCTACGGGTGTGATTTGCTGGCAAGTAATGCTAGTGTCGGCTTGTAGCATTGGTAGCGATCGTACTTTTTTACTAACTCCTTAGCGTCTTGGTGCATGGTAGGCCAGTAATAGCCTGTGTTTAGAACCTTCTGTGTTAAGGATTGACCTTTGGAGTGATTTCCATAAACGTCTTTGTGGATTGAGCTTAAGAACCTTGAGGTCATCAGGAGGTGCTAGGCAGCGGAGATGTGATCCAGTGTAGGATCTTTGGATGAGAATGCCATTCCACATGTAGTAGTATGCTGCCTTTACTTGGAGCTTTCTAGACTCCAACTTTTCCATGGGGAATGTGTCATTGACCAGGTAGTTTATAATAGAACTTTGCCAATTTAGAGTTGTACTAACTTATGACACTTCGGCTGCTGGCTCCGCCTTTATGCTTGGTTTGTCTAGATACTTCACCTGAATAGAGCGTTTAAGTTGGTGATCGAGAGCAGAGCCTAGGCCGGCTAGTACGTTCGCGTGAGCATTGTATACCCGTGAAACTTGAGTGAGGGTGTAAGTCTGAAACGCCTTAAGTAGTTTGCCTAGTGATTAGTTGGGAATCAGAATGAATTACGAGCTTTTTCATCGCCAACTCTTTTGCCATTCGGAGGCCTACTAGTAAGGTCTTGTACTCTGTTTCGTTGTTGGATGTTTCGAAGCCTAGAGTGATCGCCTGCTCGGGCATCAAACCGCCTGGAGTGACAAGGACTACGCCTGTTCTCGAACCTTTGTAGTTGGATGTCAACGTGCAAATGCCAGAAGTCTCCATCGGGTGAAGTAGGCGCAGCTAGGGCGTGCTCGGCTACCTTCGAGGCGTCTTTGAGCCGCTCTATTGCATTGTGAATGCGTGGTAAGGAGTCATGGAGCTGGGGCCATGCTACATGCAGCAAGAGATGTTCAACTACTAGTATTGGGCCACTGTAAAGTTGAATTATAGAGCAAGGGTCAGCTAGGGCCGTGTGACATGTAGCAGAATGTGGTGTTCGACTACCGGTACATGTTGGTCTTATGTAGAATCTTTTGGGGCGATGAGGACAAAACTTGTTTTTGAGTGTGTCCTACTAGTGTTCGCCTGCCCTTTGGGCGCCTTTGGGCCGAGTTGTTGCATTCGTCAGAAAATTTTACATCTGCCAGTGTCTACGCCTTTATCGTCAAGAGTTTGGATTGGGCGGAATAGTGCATTATGAAGATGACTAGGTGCGTTTGAAGGTAAAACTTGAGCTTCCAGGTTGCAACAATTGTTGCCAAAGTTAGCTTTTGAATTTCTGGTAGCATTGAGGAAAGCTTTTGAACTATGTCCAGCTCTTCTCGTATGATGGTAGAGCTTATTGCTACTTTAGATACCGTCAAACATGCGAATAAGTCATTTGATGCTTTCGGTTTAGATAATAGGAAGGTGATGTCCGGTACTTCTTCAAGTCATTGAATGTGCATCGGTGAGCCTTATTCCAAAGTGCATGCTTCTTTACCAGAGTGAAAGAGTCTGCCAGAGTTAGATATTCTTTCATGATCAATTTTTCGAACAACAGGTGATATGCTGGGAATACTTTTTGGAAGACTACTCTAGCTATTGAGTCGTTGCATCCGACTATCCTTGACTTCTCTGCTTTGAACCCCTTCACATAGTCGTGAAACGACTCAATTGGGTTCTTTTTGACGTTGAACAAGTGGTCAAACTTCTTCTTGATCGAGCGATAGGATGAATATTCTTTGGTGAAAACCAAAGAAAGTTCTTCGAAACTCCGGATGGATTGTGGCGGCAGGGTGTAGAACCAATCTTGCGCCTCGCCTTGTAGAGTGATGGTGAATATCCTGCACATGAGATCGTTGTTGTGTGGATAAAGGATCATTGCGCTTTGATAGTGTTTTAGGTGTCTTTCCAGGTCTTCATCTCCTTTGAAGGATGTGAAATGTGGCATGCTGAACTTGCGTGGAGGCTCTGCCTGCTTGATCTTTTCTATGAAGGGTGACTTGCTTATGTGGGTCATGATCCATTATAGTGCCTCGTCAATGACCTTGTTACATTGGAAATCGCATAGTCCCTTGGTCAGGAGCTTCTCTACAACTAACTCATCAATCATGTGCATCTTTAGCTCCTCGGGGATGACTCTCCAAGACTCCCAATCCATAGCACATTTGGTACACACCAATGCTTCAATGTCGGACCAAAAACTTGTGAGTTGTTCTGACTTCACAACCCTTATTACTTCGTTTGCAGTGATTCGATAACGGTTATGACCATAAGTGTGTCGGGCCCATACCACAACAAATTTCTTCTTGTTTATCCACAAAATATATTTTCATAATACTTAAGCTATATAAAAATTTATAAAAAATGCAAAATTTACAATGCAAACTTTTTTCTAACCTTCGTCATCTGTTGTCTTTGATGAACATGCACCACTGTCGGCCATCGTAGCAACAATCAAAGAACGAACTGGTTTTAATATGTAGACTTGGTAAGCATTTCCGAAACGAATTGTGAAGAATAAGGAGAACAGAAGCGCATATTTATAGGAAGGTTAGGGACTTTGCGTGACCAAGACTTTGTCGCGCAAACATCTACACTAGATATGATATTGATTTCTTTGATTCAGATGCCCCAAATACGTTGACCTAAAACTGAACGCCATTTGCACGACCAAGGTTTTGCACAGCGACAGCCTTTGTTGCACAAACGTTTTAGTGACGACCGTGATCGATTGTAATTATGAAGTTTACGCAAACATAGATATCTATGTTTAGGTAAACTTCGTATATCTATGTTTACATAAACTTCATAATTATAAACAAATTTTCAGTTATAATATTTATTCTAAAAATAATTAAAATCTTAAATAAATTGATATTATATTCCATTCAATTATTTAAAAACCAAACAGGAATTAAAGCATAATTAAGTCCAAATACATAACTTATAAAAAAAAACCTTAAATTTAAATATTGTCCTAAAAAATATAAATTTAAAACTGCTATTTTGATGATCCACCATTTTTCTTTCTCAAAATGTTGTTTCACTTTGAAGTTAGGCAATAAAAACTATTTGGTAAAAATAAAATATCAATCTTTATTTTAAAAGCAATGGCGACTTGCTTTTAAAAGCTGCTTGCATTAAAAGATTAGTTGAGTCAATAATGAATATTTAAATTCCTACTATAACCTCACTGGTTTTTTTAAAAATAATAGTGTTTATCTTGTACACACATATTTTTTTCTATTAGAAATGAAATCACCACCATCGCCTACCACTGCAACCACCAGCCAAACACCATCAACATCGTTGTCGCCATCGCCACTACCACAACCATCACCACTGTTGCCACCATCACCGCTTGGACAGTGCTACCACTACCACCACAACCACTGCTGGTTGGGAATGCAAACTAAAAGCTAAAAATCAAACACAAAAATTTAAAAACTAAAATCTGAAATGTATTTCGAACGGCTCCTAAGCTTGTGTTAAAATTTGAATAAGTGAAGGATTCCAACCCTTTGAATATGACAACCTAAATTGTACTTGTAATATTGCTTTTGAGTTACATGAATCGTATTTCCACCTCTTATTATTGAATTTATTGCCCTTTAGTATTATGATTTGCCTTTTCAGTACCAATAGTCTGTCAAAACAGAGACTTTCCAATAGCCAGCAGGGCAAAGCCTTTTTTGGGAGTCCAAGGGTGCTGCCCCCTATTACCCAATTCCTGTCTTAACAAATAAATAGGAATTTATAGTTGTACCTCGTAAAAGGGCTTTAGCGCTCATGTCGGAAAAATAGCCCCTGGTGATGCATATCGTGGTCCCAGACATGATCCAAAAACGCAGGATCCGGAGACAATAATATATATAAAAAAAATAGTATAAGAATGCGAGAACGGTTTTTCCCTCATAAAGCAGGTTCCGTGATTCAAAAGTAAAAAAAAAAAAGGCCCGAAAATGTTGTCTAAGTGTCTTTATCGACTTCCACTCAGAATCTTACCTTTTTGTTCTTTGTATGGGAATGGAAGCCTCCCAAACTGCCGTAACACTCTCTCACCCAGGTACCACTCGACATGGTCCAGGTATATCAGCTCTTGTAATTATTCTTTGAATTCAATCAATATGATCCAAATCAATGTCATCCTTGACGATAACTCCGTCCAATTTTCTCTCATGTATTGTCAAGTCAATCAAACAAGTCCAATTTAGAAATAAAAAGTAGGTTCATAAAGTATAAGAAAAATGTTAAACGAATTAAAAGAAAAATAAGACAGGTGAGATGAACCCATCATATATTAGCAATTGTGCATGAATGGATGTTTAGGTACCAGTCATTTGTTGGGTGTCGGGGAGAGGGAGTGATACGGTCGAATCCGCCCCATAAATACCAAGACTTTGACAAGATAGAGCGACCCAGTTTGAGAATTTAACAAAAAGACGAGAGAACCAAAATAATGGATTTGGATCCTTTATTGAGTAAGGGAGACAGATCCTCCTGATCCAAACACCATTGGAAAATCTAACGGCTACAAACAGGATACCCCTTTAAAAGTTATAATAATTATAGCTGTTTGATCAAAATCCAATGATCTATGTATTTGGGTTAGGAGGCTCCGTCTCCTTTGCTCAGGAGAGGATCCAAATGCATAGAAAGGATTTGGAATTTGATTGGTTTTTTTGTTCTTTCACTATTATTAATGATTATGCATGCAGCCCATCCCTTTTCCAAGTCTTTGTTTCTTTCATAAATGCAAATTTCATTTGATTAGTATGGTTCGTTCAACTTGGGGACCATGTAATTGCATCTGCTGTTGGGCCATGATTTATATGGGATATGTACATCGTTACAGTATCGTCCTACTCATACATGACGATGGAACACAAACATAGTTTCTATTATTGTTCTTTTTTTTAATGTCTTTTTTCTGGTAGGAGTTTCAACACTTCGCTTGTCATCTTTTGTACGTACTTCTCTAGTCCTCTTAATTTCATATTTTGATTTATTTAATTCAATATCTAAATAAAATGAAAAAATTGCAGAAGATAGAAAGAGTAGTACATATATCACTTCGCCTTCGTAATAGGTAATATAAAACAACTATTGATCAGCTGTTAATGAGGATATTCGCTAACTAACTACACTAACGCCTCATTAACAATTGATCACTACCTGTAAAGAGTATCTTACCTCTACAATTAAACTTGTATGTACTGTTAACCGCTCTTATATGCTCGCTCCACAATAGTTCATATGATCCAAATTGTTTATTTGTTAGGTTATCACTCATAGAACATCCTCATCAAGTTCGAAAGTTGTTGAGTTATTTACTGTAACTTGATGTATAAACGAACTATAGCTTTGTCAAACCAAAAATAAAAACAGTCTCATCTCCGCCGGTGGGTCTGGCATCTTGAATTCCCAGCTCGTGTCATATTCGCATCTGGTTGAATAATCTGAACAATAACTAAGGTGGTCTGAATATCCACATCCTAGCTAGTTGATGACACTTAGAATTATCACCAATAAACAAGTTGTATTAGACGATGCCAAGTTGACCTAATTATATACCCAGAAAAAATGCAGATGCAGTCCATCTATCTTGTACTATTATTTGATTTTCCGCGTGTATCAACAAACACTATTAAATTAAATTGGTTGGATGATTAATTAGGACGGGGCAAGTAGCCTACTCCAAACAATACGACGTCGGTCTGTGAGTTATTGACCAACTATATATTCCAAAGGGGTCGATTTCATACAGCTGCAGTTTATTTAGGATTTAATTACTTCGTCCTCAGAAAAATGAAAACAATTAAGCCAATATTGCAGAGTTTGTTGGAGAATGTAAAGTCCCGTATGAGAGATATGACAAAATAATATGTAATTAATATGTGGAAGATTCATAACTAACGTCTTCAAGGCATTTTGTGTTGAACCATGCATCTAGCAATAAGTTTTTAAGTAATGACAATATTGACGATGGTAGTGGTGGAACATGTTGGGCTGAAAAAATTTATCGGTGTTAAATTTTTTTTTAAACAGAAATATTCATACTGTTGCAGTCCTATTAGAATAAGAATGTAATTGTGTAAATCCTAGTAGACATGAGAATGTATCTTATATTCCTATTAGGAGTAGATTACCTACTAAATGTTGTAATCCTAAAGGGTAAGGAATTAACCTTCTTTGCTACTATAAATAAAGGCATAATGGGGTGGAATAACACACACCCACAATTACATATCTCTCTATTCTTCTTCTCTATTGCCGCACCTTTCTCTCTCTCTCTGGCCTCCATAATAATTCAGTAAATTATGCCTACAACACGTTATCATCACGCTCTTGACGCTGCGCTAAAGAGAGTTTGATCTTGAATCAAGGAAGTATTACGTTTTAATCATTCCTTTTATGATTCATTTATTATTTTATTGAATTGATCTACATTCTATTGATTCAATTTAATTTTTCTTTTTTTTGTGTTGAACGTGATACAATGCATTGGAGATGCAATTCCGGCTTCCCGAGAAGGATCTTTTACAAATTCAAATGCTTTTGTTGTTTTCTGCCAATTAGATATGCTTAAAATAAAGTAAGATATTTGATACAACCTTGAAGCATGAAAACATTCCCCATGATGCATGAACCTCCCTATGTTTATATTTTCCTTCCAATATATATTGTATATGTCCATATATTTGTCAATATATATATTTGTTTCATGCATTACGCAATTCTTGCTATGTGGAATTTATGAGTCAAAGAAACAAAATAAAATAGAAGCATAATTATTTTTGGGTTCTGAAAACCCTAATACTAAACTTTGAAGAAAAAAAAGGGAAATGGCTGCGCTGACTTAACGCCACCGTGAGATAGCAGCAACTTTGCTGTGTGTGTGAACCAGGCCTTAGGCCTTTGATTTGCTGGGCTTCGTCCTTCAGCCAACATGTGACTTAGCAGCCTGCAGCTGTATCTCTATGTGACTCGACACAATTTGCTTTCTCCGCTATTGGGCTTACAACTCCAGCAGCCCACACCAATCTGGCCTGGGTTCTTTTCTCCTCTGTTGCATGGGCTGTTCCTTTCGGCCCGTGACTACAACAAGCCTACAAGTCTTTTTGCAGATTGTTGGGCTGTCTGCAGCAGCCACTCACGAGCCCAACCCGCAACCTGCAGACTGTGGGTTTTGCAGATTTGACAGTAGCCAACAATCCAATGCTGGGCTACCCCCTTTTAGTTCTAAGCCCAAAGCCATTTTTTGGCTTGTTTTTTAGTTTGCACCCAAGCCCAATATTATTGGGCTATGGCTTTTTGAATCCAATGCTAATTTTTGGCATTTTAAATAATTTTAACCTGAACGTTATTATTATTTTTGCTTCTATGATCGACCTCGGATGGTCCTAATCTATGGAATTAATTAAAAGTGCCCGCACTCCATTAATCTGATAATGAATCCAAAATTATTGACCTGAAGATCACTTTTGGACATTAACGATTTAATATTTTATTTCTTTTCTTTGAACCGTTGACTTACTTTCGTAGTCCCGAAGCACTTACACTTGAGTTCCTAAAGAAACTCAAATCCATTACACTTAGTTGTATATTTCATTCTATGTTTCTTGCAAGAACCTCTCTTTTATGAACTAAACGTTTATAAACTAAATTGAACCTGTAGTTTCAAATTTAGTGCCTTTGAAATCCGAAGTTTTCATAAAACAATACACCCATGAAAACCCGAATTTTTCATGAAAACCATGTCTTAGAACCCCGAATGTTCTAACTTTGATGCTTATGGATGATTTATTCCCATAGCACCAATCACAATCTTGTTCCCTCCAATTTAATGGATTGTCGAACTGTCACAAGTTCGATTTCCCTGATTTGGATGTTTCTATTAGAAATCACTTTATGTGGGTACAAGACGTGAATCATCACTTGACTATCAAGAAGCTGAGAAACCATTGTAGCCAACAATGGCAAGGAAGAGTTGAATAAGCCTCCGCCATGATCTTCATTCGAAAACTTGTGCCCGAAGCATTACAAATGGAAATACCTCATGAACGAGGATTCCATGGCTCTTTGGCTTGCTTCTATGGACCGTTTAATCATGAAAGACATTGCCTGAAGAACACCATGATTATGTCCATGAATGAGTACAATTCTGAAGTTTATAAATCCAATCGAATTTTGACTAGAGAATACTTTTCTCATCCTTCATGTTTCTAACTCACCCTGAAGCAGCAGTGTAGAAATATGAAGTTTACCAAATTCTCGGATCTAATTACTACCATAAATGTGAGAGAAAGGTATGGACCCAATTCGGCTGGAGTCTACTGAATGGCTCGACCCAGTTCGGTCAAAGCCTAACTAAATGGTGATGCACTGCTTTGGTAGGGATACACTGAATGGAATACTCTCTCACAATCCAATTTGGAGTTTGTTTTTATAACATATGGTAGAATTAGAGCCTGCCAAGGTGTGGCATGATGCCCGAAACGTGATCCTTGGTACCTACGACCTAAAACTTCAAGAATAAGGGATAATATTCCCAAACCTTAACCCTACATAATCTACTTCCGTCTTGATGAAATAGATAATTGGTTATGTACCTGTTCGTGCCCCTACCAATGTTGTTAAGGAGTACCATTCTAGTAGTCAATATGTGAGACTAATTTTGCTTTACCAAACATCGTTGAAAAAGCAGAATTTTGACCTGGATGGCCTTGTTGGCTGAATCCCTTTAGTAAACCATTTACTTTGTGAACATTTTCCCATGTTCTTGGATTCAAGTTTGGTGTATGTTTTACTTATGGATAATCTTATTGATATTGTCCTCGAATATGAATTAATTGAATCATGTTTCTTAATACATGTGACCGATTCAATTAAACATGTGATTAGGTTAGAATGTGGGAAAGTTAGTTGTCTGGATGAATGCGTACTACGCACACTAACTTTACACCTAAATCACATCTCTAACAACAACTTCAGGTTTATCCAACCTGATTAAGAGCATTTGGCACGCTCCTCGTTGTATGGTACTGAATTACCATTTAAGGAACCTTAAATTCTCTTTCACGTTGAGTTTTTAAGGATATTTGAGATGACAATGATCATAAATGAAACTACTGAAGAAAATAGAGTGAAATATCTTTGCACCACTTCCAAAAATGAGCCTGAAGCTTTGATTTGGGGCCAATGGGTTGTCTTCCAACTGGGAATACACCACATGTGGCCGGCTTGGAGTCTGGTCATTGAGTAGTTTACTTGTTTTGGCACGTCCATTTAGGACACTGAGGTCGATCAATGATGCTACGACGCATCTCCTTACCCAAAGTAAGGATTTTGTGCCTATAAGCACACTTTGCCAAAACCCGCTTGTTTTGGGAAACTTGATTTCTAAATCATCTTTCACAAAGATACAAAACGACTCTCTTTCCACAGTGGATTCAAGGGAATATATGTGGACTAATCAAACCAAAACGCCACCATATAAATACTTATGGTTTTGGTTGATGAATCGACAAACTGGTCATATGTTTGTCCACACATATTACTGCTAAACCTCTTGGCCGATTATGGGTTCACCACCCTACTTATCCCTTAAGGTCCGGGAGACTGGATAATGCCAAAGAGTTTATATCGATGATTTTCGATAAAGTATTGCATGTATTTTGGGTTTATAATTTGAACATCGAAT
The DNA here is from genome assembly GCF_019419815.1 of Pyrus x bretschneideri. Taxonomy (NCBI): domain Eukaryota; kingdom Viridiplantae; phylum Streptophyta; class Magnoliopsida; order Rosales; family Rosaceae; genus Pyrus; species Pyrus x bretschneideri. Next base: position 4,533,907 of record NW_025999457.1, read on the forward strand.
TCCCATGTTCACCCCAAATAGCCTTGCCTAGTGATCATAAAGTGCAATTTAAATGATCGCCCGAATTTTGGTAAACGTATCAAGTTTTCGATTTTTGCCTAGGGTTATGCAATCTTGTACGCAACTATGTTGGTCCGCCTTAAGGCCTATTGCCACCTAACCTATATGACGTTACAGTTGATTACTGGGTACGAACCTGACGATTTTCATATTTACGCATTTGGGTGTGCATTCTATGTGCTAAGTTGCGCCGCCGCAATGTACCACTATGGGTCCTCAAAGAAGGATGTGTATCTTTTGTTGATCATGATTCTCCTTCACACTAGCTCTCTTAGAGCCCTTGCACGTAATCTCTTTACTGCTCATTTGCGGGTTGTCACTTTAATGAGACAGTCTTCTCGCCGTTAGAGGGAGATAAGAACGTCAACATTCCTGGAGAACGACACGAATTTGTGTGGACGTTGCCCACTATGTCTCCTCTCGATCCCCATACCGTACAAGTGTGATAAACAAGTGCATTGAATTCTAGTTTTCAGAACATTGCTCCAAACGCATTCCTCTGATCTAGCTAAAATGACGAGATCATATACCAGTTGCAAACATGCTTGCAAGGATATACATACTTAACGGACGTCGATTCAACATCCCTGGAGGATGTGCCGTTTCTGTTGGACGATTTAGACACCTCTGTTTGACGGTTTGGTACACCGGCGGATAACCAATCAAATTTTCTTGGCCTGGAGCACGACAAATCACTCGGTTCGTAAGATTCACTTCCCTAGAAGAGGAAGACACGACACAAAATTAATCTAAACTCGATCGCTGTCTCAAATCATTTCCATCTCATGAGATTAAGCCGAATTACTCTCGAGACATGAAGTTCTTGGTCCAATATACTAGTTTGGATGAGCTAAATGGAATTGAAATGAGATTACCATCGATGATATTTTCACTTATATGGTAGCTACCGGCATAAATGAAAAGCGACGATATCGAACCATGTTCCGTTAACTAAGTGACAACATAAAACTGATTGGACAACTGAAGTTACAATCCAAGTCAAATCCTTACCAAAGTGTGTATTGGACCTGTCGTTCCTACACAGCCCAAGGTAACTTTGTTGTGTTACAAGTGGGAAAGGAAGCATTATGAGATGAATGAAATAGTGCGATATGATGCATGCTTTACGGTGCAAGGTTTCTCTCAAACGTCCTGTGATTGATAGCAACATTATGAAATGTGGTTAGTGTTTTCTCCATGGGGATATATATACGGAGATTTACATGTAAGTTCCCGAAGAATTACATGGACTGGTTCAAATAGTTCCAAAACCACGGAATACCCTTTTAACTTGTTTGAGGCGTTCACTTAAATCTAACAAATGTGGTATACCCGTGTAAGTGAATATTTGATCAATCAAGGATATGAATAAATGCCTTTGCATGTTAAACTATGAAGTCTTATTCCGAATTGCTAGAGTTATAGTTTATGTCGTTAACACATATCTCACTAAGACTCCGGAAGAGCTTGAGAAAACTGCCTCGCACATGAAGATGGAATTTGAGATGAAGGATCTTGAGAAAACTCTTTTATGACTTAACCTAAAGTTGAAGCATTGTTCTGACGGTATTTTGATCTACCAGTCGAACTACACCTCGAATGTGTTACCTTTGAGTATACCTTTAATCGTCCATACGTTATAAGCAAATGAGACTCTTGAAGAGGTTATGGAATCCGAAATTCCATATCTGAGTTCAACTTTACGCTTCGTTGTACTTAGCTCATTGTATTTAGATAGGACATCTCATTCGTTGTTGATCTTGGTAAAGATGCAGCACGGCGCCTACACACAACCACTGAATTGGTATTAAAGGCGTACCCTGAAGGTACCACGAGGGCAAATCCCAATGCATCTCGAGGGGATCCAACCCCCCTTATCCTCAGAAAGATGTTTGCCTTGTTTATTATGCTGATGCTGGTTACTTATCAAACCCACATAAGGCAAAATCCCCGAATGGTTATGTCTTTACCGTTAGGGATATATCAATACCTTGGAGGTCCATGATATGACCTTAGTTGCGAAATCTTTGAATCGTTCCAAGATTCACCTTACTTCACTATGCCACAAGTGAGACATGGTTAGAAGTTTTTGTTGAGCATATTTGAAGTACTTGCTGTGTATTCATCCATTGTTGAGTCCCAACGACGATCCATGAAGACTATGCCGCATGTATCAACCCGACCAAGACATAATACATCAACGAAGTCAACGCCAAGACATATTGCATCCATATCTACATCAGCAAAGGATCAGGAGATTGAAGTTATGCAAACCGATCCCAGACAACCTTGTCGACCTCTACATGACGGCACTGTCGAAGTTAACTTTCCAGAAGCTTGTCTGAGGAATTGGTATGCCTAACTACTCATATGCAATGCTTGTAGTTCTCATTTGGAAGTTATGTCAAACTTAGGGGTAGTATCCACTTACATGATTTTAATGTACTCTTTTTCCCTACGATTATGAGCATTTTTCCCACTGGGTTTTTGCTACCTAACTAGGTTTTAACGAGGCACCCATCCTGGGTTGATTATACCCTTGAGAGCTCTTCTACTTACGTCCAAAAGATGTATAGTTTTGACTTAATGCAACTTCTCACTTTTTTCCTTAGACTATGGGTTTTTCCCCACCTTGGGTTTTACCATAGCGAGGTTTTGTGAGTTTTACTTTTTATGCATTCTTCCGTTGATTTGAGACTCGCATTCGCTCATTGTGCCGACGACTTCATCAACTGTACTTGCTTCATCACTGAAGACCTAATGCGCCATTTACTTAAGTGTTTACACACTCAAGTGGGAGTGTTGCAGTCCTATTGGAATAGGAATGTGATTGTGTAAATCCTAATAGATATGGGAATGTATCTTATATTCCTATTAGGAGTAGATTACCTATTAAATGTTGTAATCCTAAAGGGTAAGGAATTAACCTTCTTTACTACTATAAATAAAGGCATAATGGGGTGGAATAACACACACCTACATTTACATATCTCTCTATTCTTCTTCTCTATTGCCACACCTTTCTCTCTCTCTATGGCCTCCATAATTGTTTAGTAAATTATGCCTACAACACATACTTCATACTTAGGCCATATATGTGGAGTAAAAAATAATCTGAAAAATCCTGAAGTTGACATGTAGACTTTTACGCACAAGTGATGAGAACACCCTCATTAAATTGCAAAGGCCCACATTTGTTCCAAGCATAGTTCAACCTTCAAGAAGCATGAGCTACTAACTATGAGTTCTCCAAGCTCTGCTACCATGCAAGGAGATAAAACTAAAGAAATAAAGATAGAATTAAAAATTAATCCCTATCTTTAAGCTTTCATTATTGAAGACCAACTTAATAGTTTTTGTGCATTATGATGAGAAGAAAGTAAATTTGGAGGGATTTAATTTGGATGTATTTGTGATTATATTCCATATTTAGTTTTAACAACTTGGGTATGTATATTATAGATAGGTGGAGTTGAAACTTAAACGTTGTTTATCTGAGTGGAATGTCATTACACTTGTTCGCATGGACTCCACTTTTACAGTCCAACATATACCATGAAAGCCAAAAATGATTTTCAGTCTGACCCATAAATTTTATGAGATTTAACTTTACGATATATTGAAGAAGAGAAATGTTTTCTTTCCAACTTTTATGTACATTAAAAATGCTTTACATTTGCAATTGTTAACAAATTATCTAATTGAGTGAATGCAAATGTTTTGAATTAAATTAAAAAAGGAAGAGACATACGAACATGCAAGCTTTAAGAAAGAGGTATGCTTGACTCTCGTTAATAGCGAATTTGTATTAATTATTATGGTTGATATATTGTGTGACTTAACTCAATCTCTCACCTTTTGGTATAAATAATCATTATGTAAAAAAACCGGATATGTGATTTTCTCTTAATAAAACACACTAAACAGAAAATCCTCTACATTATCCTAACCCAACTGATAAAAAAGAAGAGCCTTATAAACAACTTGGGGAATAATATGCATCCGCGACAAATTTGTTGCAAGAAAGTTATGGTGATACTAGAGAACCTTGAGAATCATAAAAAATTAGTGTGATGAATGTTGGTCATTTTAAAATTATTGTGAAAACCTAAAAGTTGAAAGGGGAAGAATCATATTTTTGTATCATTGACATGATAATATACCTTTGCCATGCATGTAAATCATTTCTTTCTAAAAGTTGGCGTCCTCCCTTACGTTCTCATTAATAGTGAAGGGTTTACACAAATACATAGGTTCAAGCATAATTATCATTAGTGAGTTGTAATGACTACTTTAAGTACAATAATGACATTAGGAATTAATTGTAGTTGAATGGTCTTCTTTTGTAGTTGAGGAGAGTTGAATGGTCTTCTTTTGTAGTTGAGGAGAGTCCCCAGCTTTTGTCTGTGGTTGATGTGGGACTCTATAAGCTTTATTCTGACGTTGATATGTGTCGTGCTGTGATTGGCCTCCTAGTTGGAGGGAAACTCTTGTGCTTCAACATGGGTGTCTCAGCATGAACCCCTCAGTGGGTCCTTGAAGGTATAACGTTGACCGTGCTTGGTAATTTCGGGATTGATCAAGTATGGTACAAATAGTTTCCATTTTTTTGTTGTTCTTAAATTCCAGTTCGAAATTAAGTTTTCTTGATAGTTTTACTTAATTGGCAAATATATGATTGCTATATATTAGCCTAGCTATTGAGAGGAATTTGATGGTTTGGAACATATATTTATGTGTTGTGACTATTGTCCCTGCAATTAGTGTAACGCTAGTAATTGGTAAGCCGATTTTCTTTGGATAAATGAACCCCTTGCTTTGTTAAAACTTAAATTCTTAACTTTCACTTCACCTTTTGGAGATCAGTTTGATTTCCCTCCAAGCAGGTCATTGATAACTTTGTTGATGAGAGATTATTTCATGGACTAGGTGTGGATGCAAATTTCTGCCTTCTCCTTCTTGGACGAAAATGTACCTGCAAAACAATTAACATCTAAGATCAAGGTCAAGAGCCTCACACGCCCACAATGAATGGGGGGGCTTTGGCTGAAGAATCTTTGATGCTAAGTTAGAATTTGAGAGAGAAAGTGTTTAGAGAATTGGACTTAGGTTTTTGGAGAAATGAGGGGGTATATATAGGGGTGTGGCCAGCCTTTTTGGAGAAATGGGGACCGGCCACTTATGGTGGTTTCTTGGCTCTAATTGCAAGATATTATTAATAATATGTTGCAATCAATTAGGAAATTAATCAATTAATTTTGGTAATTAATCCCAATTTGAAAAGGATACTCGGGATTTGATGAGGAGTGATGTAAGGGTTTAAAAGAACACCATTTTAATCACCTTTGATCTCGATTGAGTCGTTATTGTCTGTTGCATGCACGTGGGAGTCCAGTGCACCTCAAGGGTAATTTTGTCTTTTTAACCCAAAAGTCCACGTGTCACCTTCATATTTTTCTTGATTATTTTTGGTTCCACACTAGGTCAATGCACCATGCATGCAAATACAAGTGAAAAGAGGAGATATTTTTCAGTATCCTTCGACTTATTCATAACACGTGGCCTACCGACTTATGTTCCAGAGTACTATTAAAAAAAAATTCTTCTTGTTGCGCATTTATCTGACAATTGTATTATCAGCTCTCTATCAAATTAGGTCCTTCTACCTGCACTCTATTAGTTTTCTGCACCTTCATATTGTTAGTAAGAGCAATGCTTGTAAGTTCTATAAAGAGCTCAACACTTGATTAGTCCTAGTTATACCTGATAAGGAACATGTGTAACTTTGGTTTTAATCTATAACAGTCACGATAGTATTAGAACACTTGTATTGGATATGAATGGTGGATTGTCACGGTGATAAGGTTAGATTGATAAGGATCGTTCAGTGGGAAGTGTCCTTGTTGATCACCATCGTATGTGGTATATTACACTCTCTCAAATACACGCAAACAAAGAAACTCAAACCCCATTTCATTGAGTCCTTCCATACGGTGAGAAGAGTAGCAGAAGAACCCTTAGTCCTAGCGCGATGACTTCCTCAGGTTAGTGATTCATGTGGTATTGTGATCATTCTATTCCGCTGTTAATAAGTTATATATGCTATACTTACATTTGGTATCGGAGCTTTCACGTAGCAATTAATCCTAAGAGGAAAAGTATCAAGAACTATTTAAATTGCAGGTTTAAAAGGAACTGATATACATATTATCCAGGGATGGCATCATGTACACACATGATAGCTAAAGCTATCTGTGTGGATATAAGTGTGTTCATTTAAATATGTTTCAGTAATGGCACTAGGGCTTGAAACATTGGCACTGGTCATCTAAAGAAGGTCAATTGTTTATGTTTTGGATCCAAGTGGCATAACACTACGTACTCCGAAGTATTAATCCAACCATCTCTGCAAATCACAGAGGTTTGCACTTACGTTTACATAAATTCATATTTTTTATTATGATGGTGTCATGAATAAGGAAAAACAATCACAAACTAGTCAATCCAAAGTTGTTAAGTCTGTGATATAAAGGTGGGGATTAAAGTTTAATACTTTTCATTTTATATGAATACAGCCACGAACCCCATTCCATGAACCTCAACACAGTTGAACCACTCATTAATGTCAACTACAAGAAATCCTCTCATTAATGTCAACTACAAGAAATGGAAACAGGGTTTGGAGATTGTTTTGGAGTCATGGATATGGGCTTGGCATTAAGGATTGAAGAACCACCACTGCCAGTTGATGGAAGCACCTCGAGTTAGAGACCAAAGTATGAAAAATGGCAGAAGTCTAAGAGGATTTCACTCATTATCTTTAACTTGATATGTTTCCATCAACCAGCAGTGGTGGTTCTTCAGTCCTTAATGCCAAGTCCATATCCATGACTTGCAATACAATCTCCAAATCCTGCTTCCATTTCTTGTAGTTGACACCAGTGAGTGGTTCACAAAGAAACGCAAACCCCGTTTCATTGAGTCCTTGCATACAGTGAGAAGAGCAGCAGAAGAACCCTTAGTCCTAGCGCGATGACTTCCTCAGGTTAGTGATTCATTTGTTATTGTGATCATTCTATTCCTCTGTTAATAAGCTATTTATGCTATACTTACAATGCTTCAATCATCAGTTCCCCACGCTAGAGATGGGAGTCTCCCACTCGCACGCTCGTGGATGTCCCTCAAAAATCCTTAAACGTAATTGTGCGCTCCGCGTCAACAAATTTAATTGATATAGTACGTTTAGCTTGTTCAACTACAAGGGAGGGGGTCTTGTTGATGTTAAGTTGAGAACATAAGTTCTCATGTCTTGCATATGCATATCGATATATGAAATGTCAACCGTTATCTTCAACCTTTGTGGAATGGAGTACATATGAGTTTGCTAAATTTTCAATTTAAAGAAGGAATTGTTGATGCACTGATTTTAACTGATCAACAGGAGTCACCAGATTACTTGAAAGAGCTGATCAGGAAGACTCGAAGCTTAACTAAAAAATCATTTGGGGTTGGTGTAGTTCTAGCATTTCCTCATGAGAAAAATATACAAGCCGTATTGGATGCAATGGTTGCAGTGCTGCAGGTTTACTGGGGTGAATGTTCAGATGAGCTTGCATTGAAAGCTCATCGGTCTGGGGTTAAGATTGTGCCTCAAGTACGTGTTCTTGGAGCAGAATTGTGCTGAATTATAATTGTGAATATTCATATCTTGTTTATCATAATTATTGTGTTTACTTATATCTATCTTCGTGCACACGCTACCTGTGTATGATGCAGCATCAGAACAATCATTGCCATGTTTATTGTTAATTTATTTTCCTGGACATGTTTGATGAGTTGTTTCGGTTCAAGGCTGGGAGCTTGGATGAAGCGGAGAAAGAAATATATGCTGGTGCAGACGCAATTACTGTTCAAGGGCGTGAAGCAAGAGGGCATGTGATCGGTAAGGTGAACCTGCTTTCTCGGATCTAGGTGAAGCGAGCACCACATCGTGTTCTGCGTATACCTTTCTTCAATGATTGTAATTCTATTCCTGCTGATCAAAATGAAGCGGGTCAGCACTGTCATCGGCGCTCAATAATACATGATAGGGTGAGGACAAGCAACGCTTGCCACTAGAAGCGAGAGTATGCCATTATTCCGATTTCTTCATTTTTCATGCCTTGCTTATAACTAAGCGTAATGTCTTTACTTGACTTGGAGTCCAATGGATAGCAATCTTGAGTTATATTCTCTAGCAGGAAATAGAAATTTGCCGTCTTGGCAGTACTGTTCCAAATGCGACGACAACAGGCGACATTGAAAGCATGGTGATGTATGGAGGCCAAAGTGTAGGCCTCATTAAGGAAAATTTACCTGCAGGGGAGGTGGTAAAGAGGCTAGTTGAAGGGGATCAGCTTCTGATCAAGAACAAGTTTAGTGATATATTATTGTAATCTACAGAGGTGCCTTAAACTTGGGCTAAACAAAGTTTCAACTTGTAAAACCTCCTCCCAGTCAGTCATGTTTATCGTTCAACCATAGTAAATCCAAACACGTCGAGACATTGGGTACGTGTTGATTTTCGGAGTTTGGAGAATTTGGAAGATGCGAAGTAGTGTTCTCTCTAATGAAGCAGCAAGCAGAGTTCGAGTCTGCGATTGAGCAGCAGCCAACAAATGCGTGCCATTGGCATTGCTGCTGGAGCTTATGCCAAGTTGGAGGAAGATATTGACTGCATTAATATTGTTGTTCATATGCCAAGTTGTTTGCTTTCACCATGTACCACGTGTTAGACAAATAGGACACTAGTTAGACTTGTAATGTGATCGATCGTGCTCCTATCTTGGAGGAAGAGTCCCTGCAATACAAGGAAAGTAATTATATATACTTTTCATGTATCAATGAAATATACATTCAGCCATATAATCTTTTTTTACATGCTATACAGAGCAGGTTGAAAACCCTAGCTCTCTCTTTTTTTTTTTTTTAAGGGTCACCAATCATATTACTTCATCCTCTCCACATTTGGTTATTACTTCTGCTTTGCATTTGCCGCCTATATCATTGCCTAGTGGTGCCATGGCTCCAATTATGTTAACTAGCACTCTTCGTTTAAATTTGTCTCAACCTTTTAAAACGTTTAAATAACTACCTAATATTGTGGAAATCAGACATATGTTAGGTCATCAACGTTAAGTCTAGATTTTTTTTAACATTAAGTAATGACATGACTAGCATTAAATGATGACGTGATTAAATACTAAAGTTGATTTTCACTAATTGCTGTCTTTAGAGCTCTTGCGCCACAAATCGATCCCTTTTAGCCAAGTTAAATTGCAAAATTTAGCTAATATGCGTCGATTTGGAAATTTAAAGCTCTATAGATGAGTTGAGAATTAAAACACACTTTAATATTTGTTTATGTCATTACTTAGTGCTAATGAACCTAACAAATGTTTATTTTTAAAACTCTAAGTAGTTATTTGAATTTCATTCCCAACATAAAAAAAAGTAACACACAAATGCAGTACAAAAGAAGGGGAAAAGGAAAAGATGACAAGCATAGACTTCTAAAAAAGCCTTTTGGTTTAAAAACCCCCCAATGTGAAGGAACAATCCACCAAAAGGAAAAAAGGGAAGTCACTTAGTTGCATCACAAATTATTGTTAACTCAGTAATACCGACCCTGCATAAAAAAAAAAGTGGCCGCCACAGAGAAGTTTCTTCGATTCAAGCCACAAATTCATCATAACTCAATGCGAATGACTAATTTGACTAATTTAAAATTAGCTCTTAAAAGATTAAAGAATTGAGTAGTTATTCATATTAAATTTTTGTTTATTGGGATAGTAACATGAGGGTTGATACTACTTAATACTACGGTCTAGTGGAATGAGAGGTCGTATGTTCGATACTCACCAAAGATAAATTTAAACTACATAATGTCATATGTAAGAAGTCTTAGTAAATATAATGTTGTTTGTAAAAAGAGAAAGAAGAAAGAAAAAAAAAACAGAGATAAAAAAAAAAGGCCAGTCACGAGGGGTTGGTTATAGAGTTCTACCTTTTGCCATGTTAGCAACGAAACCTCCCCACAATCCCAAACCATTTCCTCACTATCACAGACCACTCCTAACTTCGAAACAGCGCCACCACAAATGGCGGCAATAGCCACTGTCCCGCCGCCACAACCACCACAAGAAGCAAACGTTCCCTTAGACTCCTTAATCCACATAGACATCAGCACACTCTCTCAATCAGAGCTCCAAGTCCTCTCCGTCTTCTCCTCTTCCTCCTCCTCGGCCTTCAACCTCTGCCGCACCCACGACCTCGTCGTCCCCAAAATTGACCGATCTGTCTTCAACGAGAGCGCCGGGTCCCGCCGGCAAACCTACTCTCGTCCCCGCCGTCAACAGTCTGATACCTCCACTGCCGCCGCCGCCACTGGCCACCGTCGTCGCGTTGCCGGCCTGCTCGCTACTCCTCCTAAGCTCACTCTGGTGCCACAGGATGACCCCGAACGCAACGAGAACCATGCGATCATCGCTCACCTCAAGAACTTCATTTCCCAGGACCCCAAATTCGACCAAATCGACTTCGAACCCTACCATACGGCATCATTTTCCACGGCGCTTATACCGAATGACGACATGAGGACCGGAATTGTTGGTTTTGAGGGGAGAGGTGAAATGGGGGTGAAGAAAAGGAAGCGAGGGAGGAAGCCCAAAGTGAAAGTCTTGGGTTTGGAGAATGAGGGCTATGCGGGTATGGGGATGATGAATACGGAGGGCGCTGCAGTCGACATTTCCGGTTTGGGGAATGCAGAAGAGCCTTTTGGGGAGGAGTTGAGGCGGAGGACGGTGGGTTTGGAAACGGAGGAGGAGTTGTTGGGGTTTATGAGGGAATTGGGTGGGCAGTGGGGGAGTAGGAGGAAGAAGAGGAAGATAGTTGATGCCAGTGAGTTCGGGAATGCCTTGCCGGTCGGTTGGAAGCTCTTGCTGGGGCTTAAGAGGAAGGAAGGACGTGCTTGGATATACTGCCGCCGATACATAAGGTTTTACTTGCTTTGTTTCTTCTTCAGTTCAGTCACTTGTATTAGGCTTGGCAGCATTGAGTTCTACTAAGTTATTGTCTAATAGTTTTATATTCTATTGCTCGACATTGACTTTGCCATGACATTTTGTTCTTGTGCATTGTTCCTGATAAAACTTATTCTTCTTTGTTCATCATGGACTCCCGATTGTTAGAAATTTGTATGCATGTGTCGGTAGGGGTGCCCGCAATTCAAAGCTTATTTATTTTGTTTTCATACCATTGAGAATGCTTCTCTTGTATGGTAACATAGGTTATCTTAGCAGATCATCCTTGAGTAATGATGATCAAATTAGGATTCTGTACCAGTTTTCCCCCCTCATACAAAAGAACTACTGGTTAAACAAACACAAGGGTGGTCCCTCATGTTAGCGTCTATTTTTTCGTGATTGGCTGTAGGGTTGGACAATAACATTGAATGATCTACCAAAAAGCATTAATTTTGAATAGTTTGCTAAAGCCTGGAATTTACTTTGTTAATTTGAGAGATACTGATAACCTAATAATTCGGTTGAAGTATGTCGCATGACTACCCTGATGCCTGATGTGGCAGTGTTAGAGAAAGCAGAAATGTGTGTTGTATATTTTGAAAACCTGAACAAAATGCATAACTATTTAATTGACCAAAAAAAATTCATAACCTGAACAAAATTTGTAACCAGTTAACTGATGCCTGGTGGTTATTTATGGTTTCATGTCAGTATTCATACTACTTCATATCCTGTATTTTGGAGTCACCTCTCTCTCTTGTGTTTCTCATCATTATGAGTTACTTGTACTTTCCAGCCCTACTGGAGAACAATTTCTGACCTGCAAGGAAGTTTCTTCATTTCTGCTCCCCTTCACCCATCACAGTAATGCGCAGCACCTAGATGGTGGCCATGCGCGTGAGAATGTTCAGGAAGAGTGCATAGTGGCTACTGAAAATGTAAGTTGTATATTAGTGCAGCTGTGTGGTTTATTGCACCTTGGATGATTTTTCAATTTTTCTTTGGGGTGCAGCAGCATGCTGATAAGCATGGAGACCGTAGGCAAGATGTGAATTCCAGCTCTGCTCTAGTTGTGTCTTCTATGTCTAATGAGCGTGAAAAGGAAGTTACCTTATTGGGAGTAGACAATCTTGCTGAGGTTCAGATACATGACCTTTTTGAATGTCACAAATGCAATTTGACTTTTAATGAGAAGGATTCATATTTGCAGCATCTATTGTCCCTTCACCAAAGGACTACGAGGAAGTATAGACTTGGTTCTACTGTTGGTGATGGTGTGATAATTAAAGATGGGAAATATGAATGCCAGTTTTGCCATAAGGTATTTCTGGAAAGGCGTCGCTACAATGGTCATGTAGGGATTCATGTTCGAAATTATGTCAGGAGGGTGGAAGAATCGCCAGGTCCAACAACTCTTCAAAAGAGAATAGAGTCTCCAAACAGTGAAGGTTTGCCATCAAGGACTTCAAAAATGGATGCTCTGATTGAAATTGCTCAAAACTCTATCATGGAAACCTCAACTGCTGGGCCTAATGATCAATCCAACGGTGATGCTGCACTTGATAAACCATACATGGGATGTAGTTCAGAAATTCATGCTTCTGATTCTCATCAAGAAACGAACATAGATTCACCTCTTAGTGAACAGGACCTGGACGGTCGCTTGTTTGACAGAATTGATTCAGATCAACACGATAGTGAGCATACAATAACTGATGGAAGTATGGACGGAGCTGATGATCCTATGGAAGTTGAAGATATTAATGACTCTTGTACGAATACAGACGAGTTATCTGCTACAGAGAAAAAGGGTAAACCATCTGAATGTTCTTTGGAGAAAGATGGCTTGGCATCCACCTCTGATGAGTTAAAGAAGTCTGGCACTAATCAGGATGGAGCTACTTGCTGCAAGATAGATGCTTCTTCGAATGACAAGTTTATTCTTGATGCAGTAGGGAATGAAATTTTGAATGGCACAAGTGCATTAGAGCATCCCAATGTCATTGATCACAGCACTAACAAGAATAGTGAACAAGCAGTTGACTTTGGTAGCAGCATTGAACAGGAACCATCTAAATCTAGTGATACTTTGATAGAATCTGTACTCCAAGCTTATGAAGGAAATGAACTGCAAATTGGGATTTCGGATTCCTTAATATCAGTGAATTCAGTGGTCTGCTTTCCGACATCTACTGCAATATCCGACGAGGTACCATCAAGCATTGCTGCCATATTTAGTTCCTTTCTGGTTTCTAGATACACTGATACACCAGAATCATGTTCAAGGTTTTTTCTTTATGGTTAAGACCAAAGTTATTGCTGAAGAACTGACAAAAAAGATATATGATGTTTTCTCTTTCCTCGATTTCAACCTAGAACCCTGCCCCCAAATATAGCAAATAAGAAGTCTGGAATGTTGTAGGTGTTAGGCCAGCATTCTGTTTAGAGGTATTTGTCGAATTCCCCCTTGAACTTGTAACCCGCTGTCAATTTACCCCCTAAACTTTTATTTTAGCCAATTATCCCCTTGAACTTTTATTTTCCATGATAGACCCTAACGAATTAATTACATTATAAGTGGCAATAATTCTTCATTATTACTATAATAACAATTCTTTGATGTGATTGTATTCCTTTGTTCTGTGCAAGATTTTTAGAAATTTAATTTCGTTGTTCGTTCATGTTGAAAGGGAGACCAACGTCTTAGCAGTGTTGCCCATAGGCATGATGATACAGGGTTTGAGGAGCTAGGGTTGGACGAAATAGAACCACTGAAGTATGGATTTCCTAGTGGGCAAGAATCTATTACACTGCAGGAGGTACCAATGGATTTGACAAATAATGCAGAGATGGAAAAGGCATTTGGTTCCTCTGTCCAGTTTGAATCAGAAGAAGTCATGCTAAGCATGGCTGGCAGACGTCAGATAACAACTGCGTGTGTATGGTGCGGAGTAGAGTTCAACCATGAGGCTGTTGATTCTGAAATACAACCAGATTCGGTCGGTTTTATGTGTCCAACTTGCAAAACAAAAATCTCTGGGCAACTCCATGTGTTAGATGATGACATGCCTGTGAATGCTAATCCATTCTAAACAACGGTATCCGGTATCCTATCATTTCATGTGATTAGTTTCTAATGTTGTCAGTTGCTTTTATTTTTATTAACCTGACTATTTTAGGATGTTTTCTCCTTCTCCTTTTGAATTTCTAAGTCATAATTGCCAAATTATTATATATATATATATATATATTTTAAATTTTAGTTTTTTGGGGGTCAATTTGAACCTCAATTGGCTAGCATTCACCATGGGAAATGAATTCTGCATATTCTTTTTCACCTTCTGCACGCCCCCTCTTAATTATGGCCCTTGATTCTTCTTAATTTATTTAATCACAGCTAAAAAAAAGGTGTGCATGAAGTGAAAAATGCGTGCATAAATCATTTCCCTCACCTTATTATGTTTATGCAGTGTGAATTGGCATCTCTCCCTGCCTCTGCGCTTTTCTCCGGTCAGCGGTAAACTGAGAATCTAAGAGACCGAAATTAAAGGGTGCCATTGGCATTGAATAAGGCAAGGACATCTAGTTCTTGTAAGATGGTGCCGATATTCCCCTCTTTTTCAATTTAACAGTTAAGACAGGCCTCAGTTTATTTATATTGATTTTTAATACAAGCGGTGTTACTCTATACTGAGGCAACAAAGAGTGATATTCTCGTTAGATGTGGGTCCTTCGTGGTTGAGGAATTATGTTGTATTTCTAATGAGTATGTAATAGAGGAATTGTGGCGTTTCATTTGGTATGTGTAGCTCTTGTTCATGCTCTATAAACTTCCACTAGGTCAAGTTTGATTTGAAACCTACGTTTAGCATGCATGGCTTATGTAATTTCTTGATTGTGTTCGGTAAAATTTCATTCGATCTAAATTAATAAAGTGTGATAACACCATCTTTCAAACGATGAAAAATAAAACCCAAATCCACAAAGCAGACCAGGGGGGAATATGTTGAGTGCTATACAAAGATGGGTTTTTATCGGAGTGTTATTTAGGTTGTGCTATCCACACCCACTTTCTTTCGTTTGATCTTTTTCGAATCATTCGACTCGACATCCAAAATTTGAGAGACGTGCGTGGAAAGTAACACACAACCCTAAATATAAAGTTTAAATTAAAGTAAATCGAATCCCATGATAGTGGCTCTTGTCCATACCATGTTTAAATTAGCCATTCGTAGGGCATCTAGTTCTTCCTTTTTATTACGTGACTCAGAATTAAGCATAAGATGCATGGTCATGCATATGCTGCTAAGTAATTGGACAGATTAATGAATTCACACATTACCTTTAAATTAATATGTATGAATTTTCTAGGTAAATGGTAGATTGCAGTGGTGGTTACGTTTTATCGTTGTTATTGGTTTAACGATTGATTAATGAAAATCCCAGATGGTATAAAAGCTATCCCTTGCCTTAAGTGCAAGCAACAGTTTCAAGTGACGACCCTGTGTGGCACACAGCACCGATGCCTCTGCGGTTATGTAATCCCTTACGGTGCTGCTGCAGAAACACAAGGAGAAACTAGTAATCGTCTTCGTCGAGATCACAAAGATGAGCATCATAGCCTCCAAACCAAGGAATCATCATCAATCAATTCTTCTAGTACTAGTAGTTCAAGTCGTAATAGTTTCAAGCAATCTTATACAGGTACAGGGAGAGGGACGCCGATGTTGTTTGTTGGAAGCTAAACAGCTCCTGGAGTCGATAACTGAATTTAACAGATTTATTGACGGTGTTAAGGAAAATGACCATAGTTGCATATTTTGACAAGTTAAGGGACCAATGGTCATGGAAATAAAGTTGAGGGACCATTGCTATAATTTGATTAAAGTTGAGAGATTATTGCTACAATTTCCTCTTTCAGTGTTATATGGAGGGGTAGAGGCAGGTGGTGAGGTTGGGTGCCCATAGATGGGCAATGTCAATCGTCGGTGGATTGGAGAAGAAGAGTGAGGGTGATGGGTTTGTAGGGGTACGTCCCACATCTTTATATAAAAATATTTAAAAGATTTTGTTTTTAATTTTTTTAATCTAGTAGGGCTACAAAATGGGTCTCATATGAAGCCACGTCAGCATTTGACAAAGAAATTGACAGAAAAATTGACAGAAGTGACATTGTAATTTTTAAAAGATGAAGTATGAAATTGTGGTTCATCCAAAATTGATGTGGTTTTTTTATAATTTACCCGTAGTTTTTTGTTAATAATTAAACAATAAAAGTCCAGAAAAAAAAAATGTAATAGATTTGGGAATGTCGCCCCTGCCCTGCTCCTGCATAACCCATGCCTTTGAGATCATTCTCGAATATATATTTAAAAATTTGGATTGTCATTTGAGCGTTGACAATCTTTCAAAATTAGTATTTATTATGTCTATGGTGATCTAGATAAGGGCTTTAATCATCTATCCGTTGCCCATCCTCCCATCCGAGTAGAAGAAATTGAAAGGGTTCAAATTTCATGTGAAGAAAATCCTCATTGCTTCAATCCTGCTATGAAATTTTGTAACAAATTGAATGATTCTAAGTTTCATAATTATGTTAGATGACGCGTGTTCTTCTACCAAATCCATGTTTGCAATTTGAATGGGTTTACGCCTCCATGGAAATACTAGATTTCATATGGAGAGTTTTAGAAGAGGATGGAATAAAAAAAATTGAATACAAACTTACACTTATAGATATGATTAACGCACATTGCAGTACAGACTGCCACTAGAGCAGGTGTTATTAATCACTTAATGTGTTACAGTAAATAAGAATGACATTACCGATTTATTTTTATCACTTATAAAGTTCAAGTTACAACACCATTGGTGTTGAATAAATGTCAAATGTTTCAGATGATGTCAACTGGGGCTCCTACAATCAAAAGACCAAACATTGTCAACAAATTCTCAAAGCATATATAGAGAATGTCTAATCAACCAATCCAACTTTAATAGGACATTTATTTACTTCTGTTTTTATCCTATCTATACTCTTATCACATGTATAACTCGTTTGTGTATCTTTTATTAATAAGTAATATAGATAGTTTGACTCTGACACAAAATCAACATTTTAATCGATGTACGTTTTATCATTGTATTGAGAGAGGTATCAATTTTATACATCTGAATAGCATTAATTATATTTGGGGTATACGTTGCTGCCTAATACTGGCAGTGTTGTTTCGATATGTTTGCATGGAGTGTTTGAACATGTTTAACCAACCATATGAATCTTGGAAAGATACTTAACCATCTCAACGCCAGTTTTAGCTTCATGAATTTTATGGCGCATAGCATTGAGCAGAGAGCCATATGTCGATCCGCGATTATTATCCGCTGCTTGGATAAAGCTATAAGTCAAGGCACCAGTCGAAGTGCCTCCAGATAAAGCCTGCACAATCCCACGAATTTGTGTCATTTTACATTGCATTTGTTTCTTTAAAGTTAATTGAGTGTAGTAGAACTATCTCTGCTCTTTGTTATGGCACTAATACAAATTCAAACAGTTTATATATCTTTGTTCACACATTAATCGTATATAGGGTTTAGAGTTAGAGGAGGGAGAGTTAAACTTGCAACCTCTTTCGACATTGTTTATCGATTAAGAGCTAGTTTATTGATTTCTGCATACATTGAGAATACTCACCGTAGTGTCTGCAGACTTTTGATGATCGTCACAAGCGCTTATGGAGACAGCTAGTCCACCACTTGTGCCTTTATAAGTAGGTGAGAATTGATGATCTTCCCACACATAGTGTCCTCCTCTACATTAAAAAACAACAAATACATACATACATACATACATACATACATACATACATACATATATACATACATACATATATATATATATATATGTATGTATCGCGTTTAATTTCTCAATTAGTCGGGTCTAATTAAGAAAATGTGTTCAGCACATTAATTGATACATGTAGCTGGGTAAGTGCTGCTAACAATTACCTGTTGATCCGGCAAAGAAATCGTAGATCAAGAACAGTTCCACTATGGCAGGCGTCAACAATGGCATGAAGTTTGGCACCATGGGGCAGTGGCCTAACAATGGTGGCGTTAATTTCATCATCAATGATCATCCCCTCGGTCTCAAAATCAACAGGGCACAACGTTTCATCATTGCCGTCAATCTCATCCATCGAATAGTCACGCTGGGTTGAGCCATGGCCGGAGAAGTAGAACACCAACGAGTCTCCTGATTGGCAGCCCTGCACCAACCACTGTAACGCCATTCGCATGTTTTGTTTTGTTGGGATCCTAAAAGGGTCCATCTCATGTTCTACACCACAGCAAGAACAAGTGACCTTACATATTTTTTATGATTATAAATTGGAGAACTATTTTAAGATAATCATTTGATATTCTTGTACCATTATTCTCAAATGAATGCGACTGGCCTATTAGTTCATACCTCATGAAATGATAGTTGTTAAATCAAAAGAAATAGCATTTGAGAAATGTTTTTCGTGATTAATAGTGTGAAATTAATTAAGTAAAACTAATTAGGACTACCTGTGAGCATGAGTACGGAATGATTTGGAAAACCCAATCTGTCAACAAGAAAGTATTTCATGCAGTGAACATCGTTCACAGTTCCTTTAAGCTTGTAACTTTTCCCATTGTAACTCAATCCACAGAGCACCGCACGCTTTCTTCCATACGCCGAAGGAGGCATCAAGGGTTTTGGTACAAATGGCTGGGACAGCTGATGCTGGTAGTATTGAAGATTAGCAGGGCGGGCAGTATTCGGGGAGGGCCTGGACATCACTCTAGTCATTCGGCTTTGAACACGGTTGACAGCGTGGTTTATTGTATCTTGGCCTGCTCGGATCAGAGGATTGACGGATGGTCTACTAATGCGGGTGATGCCTTGACACGAATCACAACGAATGATTTGTGCTTCTGATGGCACAATAAATTGCGGTCCACACCCATTGCACCTCTCATTCCGACATGCCATTTCAAGTTCTAGCTTGGGCAATGAGGGTGCTAGATATGTATTATATATACCAATTGGAAAGAGTAAACTGTTGATTTATCTCTTGAACTTTCACCTAACTTTCGATTTCCCTCATGAACTTTTCTATTGGAAAATTAAGGACTCAAACTAATTTTTTTTAGCCGACTTTCCCCTACCGTTAGTTTTTCATATATTTCATCCATATTTCTGTTAAGTGAGATCATGTGCACAACATGTGAGGGTAGTTAAGTCATTTCACTCTTAAAAATGATTAAAAAACTGAAAATAAATAAAAAAGCAAAACTTTCCCTCTATTTTTTCCTGCTAATTCCTATCCTCAATTTTATTTTTTCCTCTCATTCTTATGCATGAGAAATGACATATGGTGTTATTGTCTTCATAAGTAGCTAAGTTAGTCTTTTTCTTGAAACATGTACTACCATTTTTATTTTCTCTAACAAATGAATAATTTGACAAATGCTCATGATGTTATTGTCTCCAAAGCAGTGCATTAATATAAGAAACATGTTCATAATACTCATAAAAAATGCTCAAGATAATTACATACTTTTCATAATGTCATAATAATCACAATACAATTCCACAAAATGATCCTTAAGATGTTGGAAAACATAATACCCTCAACCTTACTTAGCCATCAGAAATGAAAATAGGTTTAGGTACAAGATTCCAACCAAACGAGGAAGGTCATGGAAAGTGTAATTGATCTCCACGTGTCATGTGCATTTCGAGCAGAATGTTTGTACTCTTGTTTTGATCACTATCTTATTTTGCTTGTGTTTGGTTAAGTGGAATGCCTATATTTTGTAATCGAGATTTATGGGTTATATACCTTATGGATGGTAAAATCCCTTATGTTTTCCAACTTCTCAAGGATCATTTTGTGAAATTGTATGGGGATTATTATGACATTATGAAAAATATGTAATTATCTTGAGCATTTTTTATGAGTATTATGAACATGTTTCTTATATTAATGCACTGTTTTGGAGACAATAACACCATGAACATTTGTCAAATTATTAATTTGTTAGAGAAAATAAAAAATGGTAGTACATGCTTCAAGAAAAAGACTAACGTAGCTACTTATCAAGACAATAACACCATATGTCATTTCTCATGCATAGGAATGATAGGGAGAAATAAAATCGAGGATAGGAATTAGCGAGAAAAAATAGAGGGAAAGTTTTTTTTTTTTTTGTTTTTTTGTCAATTTTTTTAATCATTTTTAAGAGTGAAATGATTTAACTACCCTCACATGTTGTGCACATATCTCACTCAACAGAAATATGGATGAAATATATGAAAAACTAATGGTAGAGGGCGAATTGGCTAAAAAAAATTAGTTTAAGTCCTTAATTTTCTAATAAAAAAATTTAAGAGAGAACTCGAAAGTTAGGTGAAAGTTCAAAGGGTAAATCGATAATTTACTAAATCCCAAAAATTGGTAGAGAATATTAGATACGGGACAAAAGTTGGGTACCTTTGGTAGGATTGGTCTGAGATGCTTCTACTCATTTATAGCCCGTATTCGATCACTTTTAGGATTGGTGGAGAACCTGGTTCGGTCCGCGCTCTTTTAAATCTCTTTCGTATAAAGTGTTTTTTTTTTTGTTTTTTTTGTTTTTGTGTGCGTGTGACAGATATGCATGATTCGAGTTGATCAAACAACTCGGACCCATGACCAGTGACTAAACATCTAAATCCCAGCAAGGCAGCAACCCATCCCATCGGTTCAAATAGGAAACTATGTTCTGCATATAAAGAAATCAGCACAAGATGTTAATATATCTTAATCATGATCATTTAAATATGAAGGATTATAGGGAAGAAAAATTTGGAAGTGAGAGAATCTTACTCCTGCTCCTCTCTCACTTTCCTCAGTCTTTCTTTCTTTATAAAGAAGTCAACATAAAATGTGACGCAATTTAATCATAATCATGACTGTTCAAATAAAAAAGAACTGTAGAAGAGGAGAATCAGGAGGAAGGAGAATCCTTCTCTTATAGGATCAATTAGAATATTGTCTAATATTTAATTGACTTGTATTGAAAAGTTTAAAGCCTATCCTGTTAAAATCATGTCAAATGGCTTTATTGAATGGTTGTGATGAGTACATTGTCTTGTTTTTATTGGTTTTTTTTTTCTTTTAATCAAGCTGGAAATGCATTATCAAGCAAAACCAAAGAGTAGGACAAATTCCCACATTTAAATTATGTATCAGATTCAACATCAATTATGCTAAACCTCGTATCGTTGGTGAAGAACATTTAGATCTCTTTCCTTTTTCATTGTTTTTTTTTCAATTCCCTAATATAGTATCGTAATCTTTTTTACTATAGATCATATATACCTTTATTTATACCTTATTTATCTTCCTTATGCACATGAAAGCCCACAGCGGGATTAACAGAGGACAAAAATATACATGATTTTACAACCAAAGCATTGTAAGAAGGATACAGAAGGATGAGGCACCTGGTGCTAAGCATCTCCCCTCCTACACCGCTCAAAACTTCTTGAAGGAAGACAAGGCATACCATCTTTGTTGAGAACATGAACCAACGAAGATGGTGGCCTGTCAACCATTGAACGCTCATCCCCGGAGACGTGAAAGACGCCAAATGATCATCCGCTATATTAGCTGTTCTTGGAACCCAAGACCAATGATAGACTTGAAAAGACTCCCCCAATTAAGCAATTTTCATAGGGTGAGGAAAGCTTCCCAACTGCCATTTTGAATGGATTTCCTCAAGCATAAGATCGTTTCATTTGAGTCCGACTCCATGATCACCTTATTTAAACCCAACTTCTTAGCAAACATACATCCCTCCAACACCGTCAACGCCACTGCCACAATAACCTTAGAAGCCTTGATTAGGGATTTTCTAGCAACAACAAACACATAATTTTGATCTCGAATTACAATTCCAATAGACCCATTTCGAGTACCGGAGTTCCAATTAGCATCCACGTTGATCTTAACACACCCTGAATCAGGAGAAGATTAAACAGTGCTTTGGGAAAAATCACACTTGTAACGCTCCGCCTTAAATATTTATTTTGGAAAATAATTTCGGTGGTAGGCCAAAATTAAACTCTTGTTTAAGTAACTACCAATTGATCACAATTCATTATTTAAATTTCCTAATCACTCACAAAATCTAACCAAAAATTTACTTACTAAAACATAAGATTTAATTTCCAAATAATCATCAAAATTTCTTTTCTTCAATCACATTCCCACAAAAAATAAAAAATAAAAAATTACTCTCAATTATTTAAGGTTGCCTACGTATCCTTGATGCAGGATCAAGCATTTCGTAGTTCATCATTCATTTTTAATCCATTTCCAAAATCAAATAAGTGACTATCAATCACGAAACTAGGTTCAAACAAACGATTCACACCAATTTCATATCATAAATGCATTCAGAATATCGAAATTAGCTTAAAAGAATAGCGTCGGCTCTTTGGCCACGAGCCGCCGCAAGTGGCGGCTTCTGGCGAACTGAAACCCAATTTTTCCAACTAACTCTAAAAATTTCCAAATTTTATGAAAATGAAGATCTCAATGAGTAGAGCAAGTTTTATACATGTGGCCAAGTCCAATTTGGCCTGGAAAAGCCTCAATTTCCTTCAACCCTAGAAATAGGTGACTTCAATCCATCACCTCTGGTGCTCCACCGCCCCTATAGTCATTTGGGGGTGTGTTCCTGGGCTCAAGAGGTGTCTAGGGGTGGTGGTGATTGAATGAAATTGTTTCAGAAATGGGAGGATTGACAACACGGATCCATCGCACCCATCGGTGCGGGTTTGCTAAATCAAAGCCCATCTCCATCAATTTTGGGTTGTAATTGGTAGAGGGTAGGTCATGGAGTGTTTCCCAAGTGTTTATTTGACATGGTTCGTTGGAAAAACCGATGGAAAACTATCGAAGGGAGTGAAAATAACCGGGTCGGGTCGCTAGAGAAACCTAGTCAGGGTGATCCGGTACTCCTTCCTTTTCTCCCTTCCCCTCCTTTCTTTTCTTTCCCATTCGCCCTTTCCTTCTCTCCTCTTCCCTCCTTGGCCCATCCCTTCCCCCCATCTCTCATTTTCTCTCCTCCCTTTTTCATCACAACCGTTGATCTTTCCTCAACACAACATCCAGCCACACACGTGTCACTTCCTCCCTGCTCCGAAACTGTTGGAGCCTTCTAGATTAGGTTAAACTTATAAAAATGTCCTCAACTTTAAATGTTAATAACTTCTTCATTATAGCTCCGTTTCACGAACAGTTTGCGCCTACGCGTTTGTGAGATTGATCTTTATCCAAATATGCCAAGAAATATGATAAAATATGTCCTTGTAAAATTTACGTTTAGCCGCCTATGAGCACTTTCGTCATTTCCACTTATCGATAGATTTTACAATGTAAATTATAAAAATGTCTGGAAACAAAACTTTAAAATTTCCCAATTTTATTTTGATAACCATAAATCAATTTATTTTCGATTTTCATCACATATTCATAATTATGAATATCTAATTCATGTATTTAAATTTTCAAGGTATTACAACGCTGCCCCGCCGGATTGCTTTCAGGATTTCATTCCATAGCTTGTTCAAAAACAGCCAAAGCATAAGAAATAGCCTAAGTTACCTGTATAGGAAAGGTTGGCTTATGGTTGAAGACAACATCACACCTGGCCTTCCATATGTGCCAACAAGTAAAAGCCACTTGAGACATCAGTGTGGATTTCTCCAATTTGGAACCCAGATGAGAACTAATTAATGAATGTAACCAAGAGCCAAAAGTAGTGATTTCATCTTTATTTATTTTGTAATTTAGTTGCCCGCCACTAAATAGGCTCTACCCATGGACACCAGAGTAGAAGATGTTCCACCGATTCTTCATTGTCATTGCAGATTGAGAAGATTAGAGAAGGTGACGACCTTCGTTTGAATAGATCCGCCATAGTTACAAGGGCCCTAGGTAAAGGTTTCCATAAGAAATTTTCAATTTTTGGGGGCGTCTTCAGATTCCAAATATATTTCCAAACTTGAGGCACACTAGAAGAAGAGAGACGTTGCAATCTGCCAGAAACCTCCCTGTTATGGTGCCAATGGCAGCCCGATCGTACCGTATATAGCTCATTCTTTACTGGTAGCCATATAAGCCTAACCGTGCTCCACGGATCACCAATGTGTGTATCATTTCTTACTAAATATTCATGGTCCGTAATAAAAGGTCTTTAAATTCAAGCTTCGATTGTCCAGTATCACGGTCGATTAAAGATTCAACTTTTTTATTTCGACTGATAGATATAGAACCTTACGGTGAAGGATGGCCATCGGGGAGAGAAGGGACCTGTTGAACCAGATCCTAACATTGGAACCATTTATAATCTGCTAATGGGCACCATTTAGAAGAATCTCCCTCCTGTCTAACAAACTCGACTAAGCCCACGACGCCCCGCATCCTCATATAGCGTCAAGAAACGAGGTGGAAGGGAAGTACCTGGCTTTAAGAACCTTAACCCGGAGAGAATCTGGCTCATTAATAATTCTCCAACATTGTTTAGCAAGTAGGGTAGCGTTGAACTCTTGAAGATTCCTGAAACCCATACCCCATCAGTTTTTGGCAAACCTATGTCTCCTAATTAACCCAATGAATTTTCCGTTCATCATGTTTCTGTCCCCACCAAAATCTAGCAATTAAAGAATCAGTTTCTCTACATATGGACACAGGAAACTTTCCGACTAATAATTATTATGTAGTCAGTTAACTCCTGGATTATATTGTATTCAAAACTAGCCTTAACTCAGTGTTGTGGAATTTGTAATTTGGTCTCATTCAGGAATACGATCAATTCACAACCAGAGAATCATTTGCCATACGAGAGTTTGACTAACGAAGCAAGTTTCGTCGAGCACAATGCCAGATGAAAAAAAAAAAAATTAATCAGGCAAAAGTGGTCAACGTTTCGATTGTTTTAGAGACTTTAGGGGACAAAATGTTTTGACGGACAAAGTAAAAAATGATGTCAGACAAAGCTTTTGCGTCAAGAGAAAAAATTGGCACATATCATGCCACGTTTTGCTCGACGGAAAGAAATTCACCGGGGAAAGGTACGTATATTAGTGTTTAGGGTTACAGTTCTTCGGGCAAAGGTGAGGGGCATTTTCGCATATTCAAATCCTTTGATGATTTTCGCAGTGCGAAATTATTTTAACAATTCAAACGTCGCTATAGTTGGTATATACTCCGAGATGACATGTGCCAAAATTCACCCAATGCAAGTTTCTGAGATTATGCAACAGGACAAAATTCTTCGACAGTTAGAAAAGTATCATCACAGTTAAAGAGTTATTTTAGCTTCGATTTTGATGATTTTTCATAACTACACTCCTCAACTCAAGAAGAATACAACGAACTCACCCCCATCATCAATGTCAAATATTTACACTAGTGGTTGCTACACAATATTACATACTATTTAATAGAAGTATAAATAAACTCCAACTAAGTGTTTGTTAAATCTATTGTTTTGACGGATACACAGTCAATGAAACCAATTTTCACGATCCAACCGTCAAATTTGTTTGAATGTAGTAAGAGATCGCATACGCCAATAACTTTCAAAGATTAGGTAACGAGACGAAAGGTTAGACGGCTTCAAATGTATGATCACAATTTAACGCCTGCAGAACCTTTTGACAAACCCTGATCCTGATATTCCCCGAACACCAGGCTAGGCATGTGCTGGCCGACACCCGAGGGTGATGAAAGCCATTTATTGAATACAAATGTTGAGAACAAGGAATAAGTAAGACTTATAAATTTAAATATAATGAATATGCATTTAAGAAACGTGTTTAGAGCACACATCTAATCTAGAACACCAAAAGAATTAATATCAAAACTGAATGAACAAAGGAGTGGGTCCTACATCGAGAAGACTCAAAGAAACCGATGCGGAAGTGCCTTGATGCCAAGATGATATGCCTCGATTCTAAGTCCTGAGGGAGCGCAAAACAAATATGAGTGGACTAAGTTGATATATATATATATATATATATATATAATAAAACAGTTATCAACATACTAATCCCCAAGTTTTATGAAAACTCATAGCATAATATGTAATAGGTTTTTCCGAAAACCCTAACATGCCATAAAACCTTTCCAAAACGCATTTCGTATATAGTGTGCTACTAGTGGTATCAATATCAATATCATACAGCTAAAGCCACCAACCTACACCCGGCACGAAGCCAATACAATAGTAACATCACCCTCAGACACCAACCTACACCCGGCATGAAGCCAATATAATAGTAACCACTAGATACACACAAAAACAATGAATATAGACTTTCCAAATATAAGTATATATATATTTCAAAAGCATCTTCATAGTATAAAGTCATCCATCATCTATACTATAAAGAAGTGTGTGTGAAAACATGTTCAAAATAGTATATCATCATCTATCAGATACCCTACAAGAACATGGGTTCTATGGAAAATATGGTATTCCAAAATAAGCTCAGTATAGCATGATAATCAATTTCTCATAAAACGTATTCAGTAAATCATGTTTTTCATGTGCATTTCTACTATTAAAACATGCATTTTAGAAGGGGTCCACTCACAGATACTTCGTCGCCGAAGAGCCATGCAAACTAGCGAAGATGGAATCGCCACAATATATGCACCTAAGCACATAAAGGGTCCAATTAATAAAACTATATTATAACAATTGAATTTGGGAAAACGGATTCAGGACGCCGAATTACCCTACAAAGGGTCCTGGTTAAATTTTCGAAAAGTTAATAGGGGAATATTTTATTTGATGGGCTGGAGGGTTTGGGCCAAAGGACCCTAGGGTTTTTGAGCTTAGGTCCAAGCTTTACACGGCCCAAGGGTCTTAGTTCACTTAGGGTTTTGGGTTGGGTTTTAGAATTAGGAAATTGGGTTGGGTTTATGTTTCTAGGTAAAAGGGTTAAGGGTTTCACGGGCCTTAGGCCCTTTTTGCATGGCCCAAAAAGCCTCGGCTCCTTGGGGCTTTAGGCTTGAAAGCTCGGCCCAAGTCCAACACATGGGTCACCGGACCTAAAGGAAGGAAGGCAGGAAAATGGCCGGGGACTTCCCTAGGTCCGACAGAGCTTGAAACATAACCATTTCAAGTAAACCAAAATACCAAAATGAAGCTCGTGAAGCAAGGAAGAGATCTATACCAATTTCGAGGTGAGTGGTGGCCGGAATCGGCTAGAAAACGCCAACAAAGGCCGGGTTCTTGCAGGAAAATATGGGGGAAACTTCCCGATCTGTTTTCACATCCAAATCTTCACCAAAGTCATTTTTAATCGTCAATAAAGTGATCTAGCCTACGGGGGAGGAAGATAGAAGGAGTTTCGAAGCTCACCTTCGTCAGAGACGGCGATACATCGTCGGAAATGGATGCACAGTAATCGTGCCGTGCTATGTGAATGAGAAGAAGAGTTTTCCTTGCTTAGTTTAGGACCTAGAATGTTGGTTGCTTGGGGGTGTGCTCGCCAAAGTGATAAGGTGGTTATGGTGGTGGGTGCGTGGGTGTGGTGCTTGGGCAGAAGGAAAGAGTGTAGAGAGAGAGCACGGGTAGAGAGGAGAGCGTTAGGGAAAAGAGAGAAAAGAAAAGGATGAAGAGAGAATGCGGACGGGGGACACAAAAATCAGGGAGGTGGGCCCCTTGGGCTCACCAATTAAGATCCAAAAATAATTTTTTAAATAAAAATCCAAAATTATTTTTAAAATCGGGGGTGGGGTTTTACACCTTTGATTTTCATGATTTTTTTTTTTTTTTTTTTTTGTAAGGATGGTAATTGAAGGTAAAACCCCACACTGAATTAACTTGATGATCAAATTTGATTATCTTTTAACCATTTGAAAACGAAAAAAAAAAAAAAAAAAGGAACAATTGAATTTTTGTTGTTCTCCTAAAGTTGGTAAATTTCGTCGAGAAACTTAACTACGCCGTCAGGCAACAATATTAAATTCGTCAGGCAAACTTTTAAATTCCCCCCACTTTTTCTCGAAAAATTGAACTTTCTCCCAAATTTAAATGGTAGCCCGATGAAGTATTGCAAATTTGGTCTGGCAAAGGCAATTTCCCACCAGTGTTTTTCTCCAAAAAATAAATTGGGTCGACATTTCTATGCAACCTTTGCCCTACGTGTTGGTCAATTTGCTCGATGAAATAACAAGTTCATAATACACGTCATATTTTTTAAATTTGCCCATCGAGTGTCTAAGGTTTGCCCGATGAATGGATTCCTTGGGCAAATGTCATGATTTTTACAGCAGGCCGAGAGCCTTCTTTATCTTCCTCCCCTCTACTGTCTATCTCTCTCACCCTCTCTCTCTCTCTCTCCATCTGTACTCTCTCTCTCTTTTGCCCCTTCTCTTATTTCAAGCTCTCACAGATGTATGTTCTTCTCCTTTTTCGAATTTAATTTTTTCAGTATTAGACATTTTATGAATACTTGAATATGTGAATTTGTGAATTGAATATACGGGAAAGGGGATGGGGTGGGGAGCGGGGTGAGCTGCGGGGTAGGCTCCGGGTGTAAGTACATGCCCACGAATTTAATGAAATATAAAGCGTCTATGTACAAGATCCAACCCACATAGATTGCATCAAAATGGTGGAAAACTAATCAAACGACAAGATGTGATAAATTTTCTCAACACATAATGAGGTAGGCACAGGTGAATGGTCTTGAAAAGTAAGCATGGGAAGAACGCTGAGGAAAAACGCGAAACTAATTCATCTTATGTAATATTTGTTGTTTTTTAACAAAGTGAAAAAAAACATGAGAGTGGAGGAAAAGCTCATGTATAAAAGTGAACTTAATTAGGACTCAATTTGAGAAGACACCAATCCAGCTGGGGTGAATTATTAGTGTTATAAACTTAATTTCCATGTTACAACACCAATTGTTTTGAATAAATGTCAAATTGTTCAGATGATGACAGCTGAGGCTCCTGAAAATAAAATTTAAAAAAAAAAAAAAGGCCTTTTATTAAGTTCTAAAACATAGAGAACTTTGCAGTTTATGGGACATTAAGCTGAATGCAAGTATAACTATATTAATTTATTTATGCTATAATAACGCGTATAACACTTGTTTGTACCATTTTAATACATATTTGTATTTTCAAACAACAATATTAGATCAATCCTATTTGGTTTTGTTGAACTATATCTTTATTTGAGAGCTTGAGTTAGTTGATTGTAGTGTTTTCTAAAACCTTTTTTTTTTATTTTTTTATGTTTCATATAGAAAATATATGTGTATTCTGTTGTCATATTCTTATTCAGAGTATCTTGAATAGGCCTTTTGAATAAGCTCGTAAGAGAGTAAACCCATGAAGAACCTCCGATGCCAAAGTTAGAATTTAGAGAGAAAAAGTGTTTGGAGAGTTTTTGGAGTTTTACAAGAGTGTGGAACTAGTCTTTCAAATAAAATGGAGTCCTATTTATAGAGCATGGCCGGCCCTTGGATGTTTTTTGGGGTGTAATGGTGATTAATTTGGTGATTAATGGATTAATAATTAATCCATTAATTAGCCTAATTAATTTAATTTATATGGAAGGTTTTGAAGGTTATGAAATGATTTCCTTGTAAAGGATATGGAGTAAAGATGGATGAGATAAATTTGAACTTGTTACCTATTTTGGGCACTCTTGACTCGGTTGATGGATAATTCTCCACTGCTCATGTGTAGGAAACCCAGTGTGTGTCGAGGGTAATTTTGTCATCTTCACCTAAAAATTCACGTGTCGCCTCTTGATTATTTTTGGCTCCACAATTGCGTCCCCACCTTGTATTGAGCTTGCCTCTAAATGTGGTGCATGTTGTGATTTTGAAGTCTTTTATGAGCTAGTTGTCATGTTTTGGCCTTTAACAGTGTTTATTCATAGATTGTTGAAGATGGGAGGTTTAGGTCTTTATCTTTCAAGAGAATTCTAGTGTCATTTGAAAAGCATATTAGCCACGTGTGAAACGTCTATTAGTGGGGGCTGTAAATCCTTAGCTGGTGTTCCAGATAGGTCAAAAATTGTCTCCAAAATGTAAATGTAAATATACTTGTGATAATCTTGTCCGAAGTACTTTATTTACATGAGCTGCGATTGGCCATTTTAGGCGTACGCCAGTTCTTGCTTCACGAATTATTTGGCGCATAACATTGGGCAGATAGTCGTACGTCAATCTGGGATCATTTTCCATTGCTTGGATAAAGCTACAAGTCAAGGTGCCGGTTGAAATGTATCCTGATAAAGCTTGAACAATCCCATCAAATTTGTGTCATTTTACCTTGCATTTGTTTTTTTATTTAAATTCAATTGTGGAAGAAAGATCTCCTATCCCAACTGCTATGGTACTAATACAAAATTCAAATATGGTAATGGTAATATAAACTAACACAGTAATGGTAAGATCTCCTCCCCCAACAACCCCACCTATTTGGTGGAGTAAACCAGTGCAATTTTTCCCCTTTTCTTGTTTAAGGCATGCTCCGCCCTAAGCAAACCAAAAATAAAAAATAAAATACAATTTCGTATAATATAATGTGGAAGAGAAGACCAGAAGCTTTTATATGATTAACTACCTAGCACCTGCCCTACCCCTTACGTACAATTACTGACGTCGTTAATTATACATCATGCATGGTGGTGCACCCAAAGTTTTCGAGAAGCGTTACAAAGCGAGCATAGGAGGCATGGAGGTTGGGCCAATCAGAAGACGAGCAATGTGTGAAGTGGTGTTGAGTTTTGGTTTTAAATCTTGTATTGTATTTCTCATCATCTTTACAAGAGTGAAAGGCAACTCTTATAGAGAGCTGAAAAGAAGACTACAAAAGGAAGGTTAACAGCCATACCTCACTACCAAATCAGTCCTAACAAGTGGACAAGATAAATATTAATAACAAGTAAAATGGTTCCTAGAAATAAGGAAGAAAGATTGACAAAAGACCTATGTGGTTGAGAAAATCACTTTAACCCATGACTTAGCAAGAGTGATGTTTACAACCATACTTGTGACATTTGCTTTACAACCATACTTGTGACATATACAAGCAACTAGCAACTAGTATTCAGTTTGTTTCAATACTCCCCCTTAAGCTAGATCAATGGGCTTAACTGATCCAAGCTTGCACAAGAAACGCTGGAACTGAGTAGAATCTAGGGCTTTTGTTAATAAATCAGCCAGTTGATCGTGGCTTCGTGTGAACACCGTGTCGATCACCTGGATTTAACTTGAGCACGAATGTAATGGAAATCAACTTCAATATGTTTAGTCCTATCATGAAACACTGGATTAGAGGCAATATGCATGCCAGCTTGGTTGTCACAAAACAAAGACATTGGTGTGTTGATTGTGAAACCAAGATCAAAGAGATGACCTTTTAGCCATATAAGTTCACATGTTGTCGCTGCCATGGCCCTATACTTAGCTTCTGCACTGGACCGTGCAATTACGGTTTGCTTCTTGCTCTTCCAAGTGACAAGATTACCTCCAACAAATGTGCAAAAACCTGTGGTAGACTTTCGATCAATGGCATTTCCAGCCCAATCAACATCGGTGTAAGCCATGATGTGATTTGAATCATTGTTCTTCATAACTATTCCTCTACCTACTGAGCTCTTAAGATAACGAAGTATTCTTTTGACAATTTCCCAGTGAACTAGTGTAAGAGAGTGCATAAACTAATTGGCTAGGCTTATTGAATAAGAAATATCAAGCCTAGTAATGGTGAGATAAATGAGTATCCCAACCACTCTCTGATAAACATTAGGATCCTAAAAAGGTTCACCTTTTTCATGCAACTAAAGTTTGCTAGTTAGGGCTTTTGAGCTGGCTTACATTCCATCATGTTAGCTTCATCCAGAAGATCTAGAACATACCTTCTTTGATTCAAGAATAACCCTTTTGAAGAGGTGGCCACCTTAATTCCAAGAAAGTATTTCAAGGTCCCCAAGTCTTTAATGGAAAATTTTTGATGAAGTGATTGCATAAGAGCCATGATTTCACTCACATTATTACCTATAATAATAAGATCATCAACATATATAAGTACCACTAATTTCCCAGTATTACCACTTCAAACAAACAAGGAAGAGTCAACATGACTCCTTTTGAACCCTGCAGCTTCAAGAACTGAACTAAGCTTTGAATACCAAGCTCTAGGGGACTGTTTGAGACCTTATATGGCTTAGTAAAGTCTGCAGACCTTGTTGGATTCCTTTTCTCTTAGATGACCTGAAGGCAACTTCATGTACACTTCTTCTTTAAGCTCCCCATGAAGAAATGCATTCTTCACATCCATTTGGAATAAGGGTTATGCATTATTGACTACCACAGATAACAATATCCTAACAATGTTCATTTTGGCAACTGGAGCAAAGGTCTCCTTATAGTTAATGCCATAGGTTTGTGTAAAACTTTGAGCTATTAACCGTGCCTTGTGTCTCTCAACGCTTCCATTGGAGTTGAACTTGGTCTTATATATCCACATACTTCCCACTGCCTTCTTGTCCTTTGGAAGATCCACCACACTACAAGTCTAGTTTTCAGTCAGAGCTTAGAGGTCTTGAGTCAAGCATCTTGCCACTTAGGCATGCATGAGGCTTCATGAAAATTCCTTGGTTCAAAAGTGTTGGATAATTTGTTAAGAAAATAAGCATAAGATGATGAGTTTTTGTGATAAGAAATGGTTACAGAGATATAATGCCTTTCGGTGTAAGTAATGTACTCTTGTAACCTTACTGGTGGATGTTTGTCTTGTGCAGGATTTCTTTTGGTGCACTTATAGCTTGCTAAGTTGGTTCAGGTTCTAATGGTCCTGAAGAGCTAGGCATGCCCTCATTTACACTCTTAGTGGGGTAAGACTTCTCAGTGTTGGTATGAGCAAGAATGACTTCATGAACTTCTGCTAGAGTAGGCAATGGAAATAGGTCTATAAGATCTTCCCTATTGGAATTAGTCTTCAACCTTTGTGGAAATAAGGTGAATATTCATCAAATCAAACATCTCTAGAAATTGCCAACTTCCCAGTATTAGGATTGTACATTTTGTAACCCTTTTGAGAACTGGAGTATCCCATAAACATACATTTGATAGCCAAGGGTTGAGTTTGTCATGATGGGAAGCTTGAATGTGCACATAACAAGTGCAACCAAAGGTCCTGAGGCGAAACAAGTCTATAGACCTGCCCTTCATGACTTTGAAGGGAGATTTAGTATTCAAAACACGAGTTGGCAATCCGTTAATGATGTAAGTGGCAGTGAGTAGGGCTTGAGACCAAAATTTCTTGGGAACATTCATTTGGATCATAAGTGATTGAGTATTTTCCAATAAGTTTCGATTCTTTCTCTCTACCACACCATTTTGTTATGGAGTACCAACACAACTAGTTTGATGCAAAATTCCATGAGTGCTCAAGTAACTACTCATGTTATTGAAAGTGTACTCAGTGCCATTATCTGATCTTAACATATATAACTTAGATGAGAAATGATTTGTGATTCGGTTGTGAAAGTCTTTAAAAGTATCAAACAATTCACTTTTAAACTTTAAAAGATACAACCTAGGTCACTCTAGAATAGTCATCAACAAATGTAAGATAATATCTATACCCATCACAAGATTCTACACGAGAAAAACCCCAGATAGCTGAATAAACAACCTCAAAAAGTCTACTGGTTCTAGAATTAGAGGAAACAAAAGGAAGCCTAGTGGCTTTTGACATTTGACAAGTTTCACACTCAAGTGTGTTTTCAAAAAAAGGGAAACAACTTGGTCATCATAGGTTCTGAGGGATAGGCAAGATGTTGGTGCCAGAGTTGGTGTTCCTGAGCTTGACTTAGGTTAACACTGAGTTTTTTGACAAATTTGGACTCCTTTGAGAGGTAGTAGAGTCCATTAAAGAAGAACCCTTCACCAATCTTCTTATGTGTAACTCGATCCTTAAACACAACATTGTGAGGGGAAAATATGACAAGACAGTCTAAAGTTTTTGTGATTCTTCCTATGGCAAAAAGCTGAAAAGGAAAGGAAGGCACATATAGGGTAGTGGAATCAGTATGCTCACTCAGCAATCTAACTTTCCTTTTCCTTAGAATAGGTTCCCCTTTCCCTTTTGCAACAGACACATGAATTGGATCACTAGTTTTTTGAAATTCATGTAGACTAGAGGATTTATTAGTTATATGATTAGTGGCACCTGAGTCAATAATCCAAAAATCATGTGTAACATTAGCATTAAGAGCAGTGGAAATGGCACTAATTATACCTGGAATATTGCCTTTCGATGTGTTCTCCGAATCAACCAAGAAACCAGCAAATTTCTCTAGCATTGCAGTACTATTTTTAGTCATCACTTCCTCATGCTCAATGCTTCCTTGCTTCTTTTTAAGAAAAAAAATGCAAACTCATTGATCAAGGAAATGGGGTTTGTTGAGAAATTTTCCATCCCATCAACTGAGGAACAAGCTAAGTGAAAGGCTTTTGGAGTGACTATCTTCACATCTTTGATCATTCGGCCTTCCCTATCAAACTTAGGTTTTTACTCCTGATGTAGGATCCAACATTTTTCTCTCAAATGTCCCTTCATGTTACAATAAGAACATTTCCAGTCTGCTTTCTTCCTAAGCACTCTATCACCAGTTGTCTTGTGATTAGTTGTGAAAACCCTAGCCTTAGAGTGGGATTTGGGCTCAACATTCTTCACTCTTCATCGAGTACCCTCTCTCTGGACTGTATGACACACACTAGTAAATAAGGCAGCTCTGGAGTCATTAACAAATGACTAAGCAAGTCTTTATACTCATCTCCCAAGCTTGCAAAGAGTTGAAACACCTTGTCTTCATCAGCCCTATTCAGAAGCACAACGGAATCAGTCGTGTGTGGATAGTACATATCAAGTTCATTCCACATGGATTTCAAGCTTCTAAGATGTTGAACAAAAAAGTGATCACCTTGCTTTAGACTAGCAACATTCTTCTTTAGTTGAAAGATACGAACTGAGTTGTTTAGGCTACCATACATGTCTTTGACAGACTCTTTTAGAAGAAGGGAAGATTCTGAGTAGCTGAAGAGCTTAGACAACTTTGGCTCTATGGAGTTAAGTATCCAGGACATGACCAGCTGGTCAGTAGTGTGCCATGCATCATAGGTTGATGAAGTGAATTCTGGAGCCTCCGAGCTTCCATTGATAAACCCTAGTTTCGATCTTCCTCCTAAAGCAAGCGATACAGCTCTTGACTAAGGTAGGTAGTTGAACTCGTTCAGTAGCACCGAGCACAGTCGTTGATTTGGGTTGTTCTCACCCCCTTGAGTTAAGTTGGAAGGTGAAGATGAGGAGCAATCAGCACTAGAGACATTTTCTTCTGCCATCTCTTTCAATGATGAGAAAACGAAGAAGAAAAAAAAATGGACAGAGTCAAGACCCTATGGTTCCTACTCTAATACCATGTTGAGTTTTGGTTTTAAATCTTGTATTGTATTTCTCATCATCTTTACAAAAGTGAAAGGCAACTCTTATAGAGAGTCGAAAAGAAGACTACAAGAGGAAGGTTAATAGTCATACCTCACTACCAAATCAGTCCTAACAAGTGGACAAGACAAATATTAATAACAAGTAAAGTGGTTCCTAGAAACAAGGAAGAAAGATTGACAAAAGACCTAAGTGAGTGACAAGGTATGGAAGACTAGAGTATGGTTGAGAAAATCACTTTAACCCATGACTTAGCTAGAGTAATGTTTACAACCGTACTTGTGACATTTACTTTACAACCATACTTGTGACATATACAAGCAACTAGCAACTATTATTCGGTTTGTTTCAATAAGTGGTGAAGCCACAATGATAGCACTTTCTCTTGATCCTTTTCCTCTTCCAACATCTCTATCGTCGCTTCCAACACTCTCTCCAGCTCAGCCTTCCATCGATGCTCAAAACCAGGACATCGGTTCCGTTGCTGGCTCGGCATAACAATGGCAGCCACAACATTAACGTCTGCACCTCTGTTAGCTTGTGTTGCTCTTGCTTACTTTCGTCGTCAGTTTCATCCATTCCCAAGTGTTTAGCCTGCTTGAACAACAGTGATGCACGAAAGGGTTTATCAGCTAGGGTTATATTTGGCTAAATGTAAATAAGTCAAGCCTATATTTAGCTCAATAAAAACAAGGGGTGTGCTATCCACACACCCCTTTTTACTTCTCGCACACCATTTGTTAAATTCTGTCCGTTGATCTTCTTTATTTCATCCGATCTGACGTCCGAAAATTAAAGGATGTGTGAGTGCAAAAAACACTAAACAAGCCAAACTCGAGTAAGGTAATACTCGGTTGAGTAAGGTAGTACTCGGTTGAGCGCAATAACGATCCCAATTATAAATGTGTATATCGAAAATATGTCATGTCGTTGTTGAAGGAGGAACGCCTCCCTCCTTACACATAAAGAGCCAAGCACTTTCCAGTATAGAATTCCTGAATGAGGTGATGTCTTGTACGAAATTAATATTCTCTACAGGAAATGTGGACTTCTTTAAATGGACAGCTTATAGGACGCAAGGTACTTTAAAAACAGAAGTGTGTTCTTCTAAACATAAAATTTGATTAATGGTGGATCAACCAGTAAGCAGTTTTTCTTTCTTCTTGTTTAGCACCCCCTTCCCCCACCCCCCAAACAATTAAGCAAACTAAAAATAAAAATACAATTCAATTTCATATGATATAATGTGGAAGGAGAAGACCAGAAGTTTTTATATGATTCACTACCTGGTACCTGCCCTACCCCCTATGTACTATTACTGACATCGTTAACTATACATCATTCATGGTGGTGCAGCAAAAGATTCCGAGAAGCGTTACATACAGCGAGCATAGGAGGCATGGAGGTTGGGCCAATCAGAGGACAAGCAATGTGTGTATCGAAGTTATGTCATGTCGTTGTTGAAGGAGGAACGCCTCCCTCCTTACACATAAAGAGCCAAGTAGTTTCTAGTATAGAATTCCTAAATGAAGTGATGTCTTGTACGAAATTGATATTCTCTACAGGAAATGTGGACTTGTTTAAATGGACAGCTTATAGGGGTTATAGGACTCGAGGTACTTTAAAAACAGAAGTGTGTTCTTCTAAACATAAAATTTGATTAAATGGTGGATCAAACAGTAAGCAGTTATTCTTTTTTTCTTGTTTAGGAACCACACCCCACACCCACCCCCCCTCCCAATAAAAATACAATTCAATTTCGTATGATATAATGTGGAAGGAGAAGACCAGAAGCTTTTATATGATTCACTACCTAGTACCTGACCTACCCCATACATAATATTCTGACGTCGTTAATTATACATCGTTCATGGTGGTGCAGCAAAAGCTTCCGAGAAGCGTTACACCAGCGAGCATAGGAGGCATGGAGGTTGGGCCAATCAGAGGACGAGCAATGTGTGAAGTGGTGAAGCCACAACGACAGCACTTTCTCTTGATCCTCTTCCTCTTCCAGCATCTCTATCGTCTCTTCCAATACTCTCTCCAGCTCAGCCCTTTCTTTGATGCTCAATACTGGGACATCGGTTCCGTTGCTGGCTCTGCATAGCAATGGCAGCCACGACATTAACATCTGCATCTTTGTTTGCTTGTGTTGCTCTTTCTTACTTTCATCGTCAGTTTCATCCATTCCCAAGTGTTTGGCATGCTTGAACAACAATGCTGCACGAAAGGGTTTATTAGGGTTATATTTGGCTCCATAAGAAACAAGTCAAGCCTATATTTGGCTCAATAAAAAACAAGCCAAGGTTGAAAATTGGTATTTAAGAGGGAGATTGATACTTTATCACTTCATCTTTCTTTTGTTACTAAATAAACTACACGCATGAAAAAAGAAACGGACGTTTCTGTGACTATGTTAACAAGAATAGACTAGCTTATTGCAGTCATTAACTCGAAACAGTTTGAGCTCAGCTCAGTATTGAGCTCAAAGTTTATAAGCTTGCTCCGCCCATATGAGAAGCAAGCCAAGCTGAGTTTGCGCTCAAAAAACACTAAACAAGCCAAACTCGAGTAAGGTAATATTCGGTTTGATTTGACTAATTTACAGCCTTAAGCACACCTGAGGTCCATCGAGATGACATCTGATGAGTGCACGGAGTGCGGTGTTTCAAAAGCATGGCTTATTTCAAAAAAATTAATAAAATAGCCATACGGAATACTCGATAATAGACTGTTTTACAGCTTAACGTGAAAATTAAGAATGCACAAGCTTATAGAAGTTTTTCTCATAATTTTGGTTTAGCTCCATAATGACTAAATATGGGATTAAAGATGGTTAAAAAATGCAAAAAATTTTGTAGCTCAATTAAGTAAATTGTAATCGAATTAACGAGTCTGATTCCTCACACTCCTTATTGTTTGTGTAAAGAAACAAATGTTAGGGAGATCAAATTTTTAAATCATCCACATGATGCGGCGGTTGATGATTGGACTCATTTTTTTAATAATTTAAAGAATAAATCCAACCATTAATCGTCGCATCATGTAGTTTCAAAATATGATTAAAATTTTGATCTCTATAGCATCACCTATAAAAAAAAATAAATATAAAAAAAAATATATATATATATATATTCCATTAACTGTGAAAGTGCTATAAATTTTGATTTCAGTAGCTTTACCCTAAAATCAAGAAAACTTATTTTCCCAAATTGAAAAGTCAAACAGAGAGGAGATAGCCGTACGTAATTTATGAAACTTTCCATCTACCACTCCAAATCTTAAATGGCGATCTCAAATTCTTAATCATCAATTCTAACAAATATATAAATATATAACAAAAGAGAAGAGATATTCAAAATTGTAGTGCTCCCACGCCAGCAGAAAATCATAATTTTTAACCAAGAATGCAAGTCCACTATCATTCGCTAATGAAGATTCCACGTCACATCCCGGTCCGGGTGGGATTACTTTGCGGGCCCGACTCCACCGTAGCACAATATTGTCCGTTTTGGGCCCCGACCACGCCCTCACGGTTTTATTTCTAGGAACTCACACGAGAACTTCCTAATGGATCACCCATCCTGGAATTGCTCTCGCACGCTACTCGCTTAACTTCGGAGTTCCTACGGAATCCGAAGCCAGTGAGCTCCCAAGAGGTCTCGTGCTAGGTAGAAATGAGAATATACATATAAGAATCACTTCCCTGGGGATGTGGGATGTTACAATCCACCCTCCTTACGGGCCCAACATCCTCGTCGGCACACACGCGACCAGGGTTAGGCTCTGATACCAAATTGTCACATTCCGTCCCGGGCTGGGATGTGACATTCCAGATTTCTTCCTTTAGCTAAATATATTGTATTTAACGTAGATTGATTTGTATATGATTTCCATCCTCGTTAGGAGTTAGGACTTTATGTAATTTCTTCTATATAATGTAATATTCAATAAATCAATGAATAATGTGGAAAATAGATATGCACATGAAATTGAATATGTAATATATTTTTTTCAACAGTAAGTAATACGAAATAATATTAGTAATTTAAGTTTTTCCTTTCAATTTTTTTGTGTTTCTCTTAAATGGAAAAGATTATCTCTATCGCTATTTAAAAAAAAATTGAAGGAAGAAAAACTTGAAAATTAAAATGATTGTGTAGAAGAACTTACCCGAAACCTTGACCAAGAATGCTTGTAAGTGCGGCTCAACCGAAAGAGAGAGCCAAGCTAAATTAACGGCCGCAGCCCATCTCCGCACAGCTTCATCAGCCGAATCACAAGCTGCCAGCTTCTCAGCCAACCAAAGCACCTCAGCCGCCAGTTTCTCCGCCGAGCTCCTCGTCCCGCTCGCCCTCGTCCCTCTTATCCACGTCACGTCCCCAATCGATCGAACCGCCCGTAGAACCCGCCTCAACCGGTATTCTGCCGGTCGAGCGGGCCCCAACAAATCAACGCCATCACCTCCCCGCACATCTCCTTGTTCGAGGGCGGCGGCGGCTTCAAGCTGGCTAAGAGTAGTGGAAAAAGCCGCGGAGAGAACAGTACGGTTGACTTGACGTAAAGCCTCAACGCCCTCTTTTTGGTTGTCGTCGATGAGGCTCTCTGCTAAAGATCGAACCACTTGGTACTTGCGGGAGGTTACGGGGATGTCGTTGACGAGGGACAACAGCTGCGAAAGCGCTCGGCCGATAGCAGAGTCGCCGCCGCAAGTAATAGTAGCAGCACCGCCGCTTGAGGCGGGAGTGTAATCGTAATGATCATGAGTAGTGCTGTGGTTACTAGACTTGTTGAAAGTGGGAGGCTTATAGTGATAGGGTTGGGTATTGTTAGGGTTTAGAGGAGGAAGCAAACGGAGGAGGAAGATGAAGGAAGTGACGAAAACGTAGCGAAGGAGTTGGAGGAGTTTGGATTTCTGAGACAAGTTTAGGAAGGATTTGTCTGCGAAGATAAAGACGGAGGCTACAAGGTTGCGAAGAAGCAAAGGAGATACGGTGGTTGGAGACCAGCCTTCCATCATCACCATCCTCCTAAATTAGGGTTTTTCTGTTCTTTTTTGTTTGTTTGGTCAGAAAGGTTGTTGGGGTTCAGATTACTTGCGTGAGTATATACAAGGAAGGTAAGGTGTGTGGTGTAAACTTTAGAGGAAGAAAATGAATGAGGATCGAGTGGAGGGATTAAAAATGGGTGGTGTTCTTTTATCCGGCCAGTTGTTGGACCATGACGACGACAATTATGTTTTCTAGTCAATTCTAGGCCTATTTTGTTTTGTTTTGTTACGTGGTTCTGCTGCTTTCCTGTGTACGCACTCCTCGTCGTAAGGAAAGTCAAATGTTGCACCTACTGCCAATTCTTAGTATCCGGATCTCATCCTTATCTTTAAAAACTGCTAAGCAGGCAAATATGGTCATTAAAATTTGATCAAATAACTACAAATAAGGGATTCTTTAAAAGTTATAATAATTGTAGCCGTTGGATTAAATTTCAGAAGCCACGATTGCCTGCTTAGCAGGCTCAGTTTTTTAAGGTCAAGAGGGGATCCGGATCCCAATTCTTAATCCCTTTGCGTGCTGTTCGTCACACTTGCACTGGAGGGCATTAGCATTCGTTGAGAGTGTAATATATAATTGAGCTACTCTGCATATTGTTAATTAATATTATGGTAGAATCATAACTTTTTTCATGATATCATAGCTTAGTTGTTCTGCGTGAAGTCCATCCACACTTGCTCTACATTAGTCGATTTGTGTAGTCCACATAGTAGGTTTGAAAATTCGTCACATATAAAGGAACATGTAGAAAGTATGAATCTCTTATTGCTTAAAGAAGCATGAGTTGGATGATATTAATTTGACTTCTAATTATGCGTTTCTATGAACATTACTAAACTTTTTGACTACTAATCACAATGGCCACAGTTGTGCCAAAGTTCGCCCATAAGTGGGCCCTTAAGCATGATGCTATTGGTGTTGGCCACACCAAGTACTGGTTTGGTACTAAGGTGCTTTTATAAAAAGTGAGTATTAAAAAAAGCTGAGCTCAAAAAGGTGTTTGGTAAGCACTTAAAAACAACTTATTTTCACAGTTTTGAGTGAAAAATAACTGAAAATGTGAAGCAGCA
The DNA here is from genome assembly GCF_019419815.1 of Pyrus x bretschneideri. Lineage (NCBI taxonomy): Eukaryota > Viridiplantae > Streptophyta > Magnoliopsida > Rosales > Rosaceae > Pyrus > Pyrus x bretschneideri. Next base: position 4,575,720 of record NW_025999457.1, read on the forward strand.
AAATGAGATTATTCTCACAGCACATTAGAAACAATTTTGTTTCAAAGCACAACAATACCAAGTTAGATAAGAAGTTTCCAGTTTGTTTCCGGTGGTTTTAAGACCATGAGCTTCAGTTGTATGAACTAGCAATAAAATGTTATGAATTTACTTTAATTTATTTAACTTTCTGCATTTTTCTTTCCCGTATTTTTCTTTTTGGGTTATGTCGATTGAAGGAGAAAAATCAAAATATTGGAAGAGGAGAGAAAAGGCTTCAATATTTGAACTTGAGAGTGGTAGGAGGAAGAAGCAGAAGATAAAAAGGGAAAATAAAACAGAAAAAGTAAAGTGCGGCGCTGGAAGAGAAGAGGAAGTGAGACAAGGGGCTATGGAATAGGATTTGTTATTCAGACACATTTCTATTTTTTATATACTTATCTTAATTTTTTACCGTAAAATCAAATAAAGAAGAAGACTAATAGATAAAAATCTACAAAAGTATGTTAAAAGTAAAAATTGATGTGTGAATAACACTAGTCTATGAAATAATGGGAACATTATGATTTATATCAAACTAATATTTTATATCTTTATATTTTGGGAGTTCCTTTCAAAAAGAATAATTTGGATTAAACTTCCCCGATATATTTTAAGCGGCAGGATTTCGGCTTCAGAACAACAACAAAAAGGTGAGGGAAACGGAGACACGTCATCACAAGAAAGTAGAAAAACTCCAAAACTATGGTTGGCCGAAAGAGGTTGAAGTTATAACCCCTAGGTGTTAGTGTACACGTAATTAAACTAAGGGTGTTATCCGCACATCTCATTTTACTTCTCACACATCTTTTGATAATTTATGTCTATTGATCTTCTTTAATTCATCTGATCAGATGATCGAAAATTAAAAAGATGTGTGAGAAATAAAATAGAATGTGGATATTACATCCCTTAAACTACTATGTAATCCCAAAGGCAACACTCAATGTGTGACCTAAATATGAACCAATGGTACTACTTTTGTAAATAATACAAAATAGTAACTCTTTTGAAATTATTTTGTTGGGTCAAATAACATTTCGTCGGGCAATGTTCGTCATTCAAAATTTTTCGCCCAAATGTTTGCCCGACGATCTGACGAAATAATCTCATCGAGCAAAGTGCATTGACTAACTTGGCAAGACGAATGAATATTTTCCTATGCCATTATTTCTTCGAGTTTCTAGAAATAAAAAAAATTTAAAAATATTTTCCCCATGAAATATTCTTCGGGTAATGAATTTAAATAAAAAATACAATAAATACATGCTCGACAAATGTATGCGTTGTAAAGTGTGTAATGATTTTCAGAAGTTCGTAATTAAAATAATAGTTAATCTAAATAAATAAATTATATTAATCTAAACAGTTAAAATAAATCACAATATTTTGTTCAAAAAATAAATCACAATATTAAAGAAATTTATTTAATTATATTAAAAAAAATAAAGTATTTGTACAATTGTATGTTAAAAATACTAAACTAACTGGGGTGGCTACTGTGGCGGCTGGTGGGATGGCTGTTAAAGGTCGCTTGAGAATCAGGAAGGCGAATGCCAGAGGCTGACATCGCTTGGGCCTTCGTAGAGGCTGACATTGCTTGGGCCTTTCTCGCTAGCGCACAGTTGTTTTCCGAGCTTATTCTCGCTGGCATGCAACTTCTTCTCGTTAGCGTGCTTCTTCTCTAACTTCTTCTCATTGGCACGCAACTTCTTCTCATTAGTGTGCTTCTTCTCTAGCTTTTTCTTCTCACTGGCGCAAGACTGCTAACTCCATGTTCAACTACTGTAGTTTGGCAAACGTCTTGCTTGTAGTGTGACAGCTTGATGAAGAAGATCCCCCGAGATCCCGAACACGAGCCGCTCCTAGGTCGCGGAGTTCTTTGCCTTTCCATTTCCCAATCCGATAATGATTTGCTTGATTGGTCAATAAATTTAAGAAATAATTACGATATTTTGGGTTGTCATTGTTTGCCCCTGTTCTAAACTTAAATATACATCAGTATGCTATGACATGAAATACTATTTAGCTAAATTGTTCCTGGTTCGATCTTTTCCAGTGACTGCTATCACTTTCTTATTACTAATCTCCTTAAGAGATTTGATCAAAATCAATAATTTTTCCAAGATGGCTGAGACAATTATTCGAAGTAGAGTAGGAGTAGCAGAAATTGAAGGAAAGATGAGAGAAAATCGGTTACAGTGGTTTGGACATGTGAAACAAAGGCCTACTGACGCTCTTGTTATAAGATACGATAACGAGATAGAAGTTCAAGGCCGAAGGGGTAGAGAAAGACTTTGGAAGAGACTCTAAGAAAATATTTGGAATACTTGGATCTAACGGAAGACGTGGCACAAAACCGAGCGCAATGGCGTTGTAGTATTCATACAACCGACCCCACTTAGTGAGAAAAAGTTTTGTTGTTGTTGTTGTTGATGATGACATGGCGAGGTGAGCCAAATCTACGCCACAACATCAATTAATGAAGCACTTGAGGGAAAGACTAACGGAAATATAAAAATTGTAGAAAAATCAAACTTCAAGTTTAACAGTGATATGAAAAAACTAATGTTGTCACATCCCGGCCCGAGCCCCCACCACCACATCCGGGGCTCAACTTCAACGTAGCACGATATTGTCCGTTTTAGGCCCCGACCACGCCCTCACAGTTTTGTTTATGGGAACTCACACGAGAACTTCCCAGTGGATCACCCATCCTAGGATTGTTTTCGCATGAACTCGCTTAACTTCGGAGTTCCTACGGAACCCAAAGCCAATGAGCTCCCACAAAATCTCGTGCTAGATAGAAATGAGAATATACATATAAGGCTTACAGGATCCTCACCCCTGGGCGATGTGGGAAGTTACAATCCACCCCCCTTAGGAGCCCGACGTCCTCGTCAGCACACTTCCGGCTAGGGATTGGCTCTGATACCAAATTGTCACATCCCAGCCCAAGCCCCCACCACATCCTAGGCTCGACTCCACTGTAGCACGATATTGTCCGCTTTGAGCCCCGACCACGCCCTCACGATTTTGTTTCTCAAAACTCACAAGAGAACTTCCCAGTGGATCACCCATCCTAGGATTGCTCTCGCGCAAACTCGCTTAACTTCGGAGTTCCTACGGAACTCAAAGTCAGTGAACTCCCAAAAGGCCTCGTGCTAGGTAGAAATAGGAATATACATATAAGGCTTACAGGATTCTCACCCCTGAACGATGTGGGATGTTACAAATGTAGTAATGTCAGAATTTTGGGAAACTTAAGGATAGTAAAATGAAAATTACCTAAAGAAAAATTAACAGGTACAACATTGGCTCTTTCTTGGGATTTTTGATTTTTTGTTTTTTTTTTTGTTTTCCTATAATGATTTTCCTGTGAGATAAACAAAGTATGTGCTTTTCATTTCTCAAAAGGGGATGATATATTAAGTATATAGAGGCCTCTCAACATCAGTCCCAAACAGATTAATTACAAAAGATAAATAATATGCACATAAGTGGAACAAAAACTTATCGCGGCCGCCAAACAAAACATCACCTCTTTCCCTTAGTTTTCTTCTGCACGAGTATTACGACACATAATTGTTGTTGGCAGGGACTCAAGTCATCAGTTTCCTTAGTCTTTTTTCAGCAAGATTGGCAACCTTATTTTGAGGTTCAAGAACAAGGGCATGCTTGAAATCTTCAAATGCCAAACAAGAAAATAAGAAACAAGCTAAACCAACCATAATTGCATATTTTTCGATTGAGCTCAAGTAGTTCGTCTTATAATCATACGATTGAGCACAAGTGATGATACAAGATATGTCATATATCAGAGCAGCTTTCATAAATATTGAAGAAGCAGCAGAATGCAACAAAGCATATGAGTGGGTTCTGACCTTGAGCAGCCTCCTTATAACAAAGAAGTGATTCTCTAGCTGTTCCACGTCTAAGATATGCCTTCACATTCTGCAAAAATGTCAGAAAAATGAAAAGATAAAAATGGTCACAAACAATGAAAAGTTTGTACAGCTTCGAAGAGACAATTTACATTCACAGCCATACACACAGCGCAAATTCTGTTAGAACTAGGAGTCGACCCTCATGAAGTAGGCATACTCAATAAAGGGTCGCAAGTAATACAAGAGATAGATAAAAACAACTATGACTGAGCTGAACACGTGGATCAACTGTCGGCCTATTACACAAAGAACTGTCTGTAAGTCATTAATAACTACTTTCGCTTCAATCTCTAGTTCACAACGCTTCCCGGCACATGTGGCCAGACTGAGCAGAACAAGTGGAACTATACTGATTGACATGAAACTTGTGTGGTCAAATTGAGCCTGATATGCCATGTAAATAATATGCTCCCTACCATATGAAACTAAAAGCATCTAACTCGACCAATTGGCATTCAGTGGAGAATCCCAGAATTTTATGAATTTGTGATGCATGGCTTCAAATTCTCTATGTGAGATTTCTATTCTCAACACAAGTGATTTGAGGATTCAACAGAGCCCAAATTTCCACCATGGCCAGGTGTGTACTGGGGAGGTCTATGAATTTCATCGATTAGCTTGAATTGGTATTTTTCTATTCTATTGAAAGGATGCTCCTGGAAACAGTAAGCGTTGAAGAGTAAAGAACCACAATCAACAAATAAAAGGAATTACCCTAATGATTGTTGGTCATCCAGTTTTGATAGCTTACTCCACTATAGAACACTGTTGAACAAAGGAAATCCCTAAATGACTTTGTGGTAACATAATATTGTTGAACAAAGTAAATCCCTAAACGACTTAGTGGTAACCATCAGAAGGAGGTAAATTGAACTCCCAACTGCACTAACAGAATTGATGACAATAAGCATAACATGATTTGGTTTGTAGTGCTTTGACCAATAGTTATAGAAACAAAGAATCTAAGAACATGCATGCAATAGAATGACTTTATTACCTTTTTGTCAAGTGATATTGCCTTGCTGCAGTCCTCTTCAGCTTGCTGGAAGCTGCATGATTGAAATTGATAAGCGCACAGATACAAATGAAATGCAACAGAAGGATAAATTGACAGATCAGATGGGCATTTCTTACCACCCCAACTCCAAGTAAGCAGCTGCCCTGTTGGAGTAGTAAGTTGCACTCATCATGTTCAATTTGATAGCTTCAGTATAATAGTTGACAGCCTTATTCCATTGCCTTCCCTTAAATGCGGCATTTCCCTGGAAAAAGTTGAGTAAACATAGAAATTGATATAACAAAATAATACTAATTGATAAAGTAGTTTCAAAATTTTTTTGCTGGTAGAAAATGAAATTAACAGAACTGAGCAAAATATTCGGCATAGCAAAAGGGGAAGAACAACACACCCTGATCTTTGACCCTTGTCTCACTTTTGTCCATATTTTATGCCAATGGAAATTGAGACATTATGCACACTAAAGGGTATCGTTAACAGGAAGGGACAAAGATTCAGACCCAAAATATCGTCCTATAAAGGTGGGAAGTACCATTCATGCAGAGAATGTGTAAAGATGACAAAAAATAATAAAATATTGAAGAGGACTTGACAAAATGAAGCATTGAAAACTAAGATGAAGAGATTTTAGCGGTGAACAAACCTTCTCTTTTAAGAGTTCTGAAGCATCCATGTTACCATTGGTATCTGGCAATGGCGATGTATGGGATGCAATGCTGACTTTCTCCTGAACTGAAGAGTACATGTCCAAGACTATATCAAGGAGAAATTTATCGGCACCATGGAACGCGATGAATGAAACAGAGATGGGGCAGTCATTGTGCTTTCCTACTGGTACTGTAACCTGGCCATGTGCAAATATAATCATGAAAATAAGTTTCAAAGCTACAGATACTCAAAGATAAATTTGAATGTTCAAACTTTAAAGTACTCAGTTACCTGACAGCACCCAGACATGCTGGCAATGCTTGTTAATGCTAATGTTCTATCATTAAACTCAGATGACCGCCCTTTCTTTGTATTAAGCTTTAACGGAGGATCTGCAATTGTGGGAATCACTAATATTCCATCATCCTGGGACACCAAGAGGTTGTAAGAAATATAGATACATAAAATGAGGTATTGTGTATATAAACAATCAATTTGAAAGAAATTGAAGAAGAATAACAATAAAGCAAGGCCAACTCAATATTTTCACATAATAACTTTGTTCAAAACAATTTAAAATGTAAACTATGCAGGAGTACTGGAGCTGCAGACAGTTATTCCCCCTTTACTGGTTTCATAAGGAAGGAGGGGTGGGAGGAATAACAATATAAGAGAGCTCAGGTTGTTGGAGCTCAATACGCCAGTGAAAGTAGACAAGAAAGCTAAAGCTGACCCACCCCTTCAATATTTGTATTTTTCAAATTGTTGGCCATAACAAATCAAAGGAACAAACTTCGCTGACTTCTATTATTATTAGTACAAGGTTGGAAAGATTTGCAGCTATGTTAACTAAAGTGACTAAACTGGGAACTAAGTTTTAAATATAGTTCATATATCTAATTGTCCAACCGAAGCAATACAGGAAAGAGAAGAAGAGGGAGAAACCAAGAGCATCAAAGATTATTCAAGCTGACTCCAAATCAACAAAAATCCATTTCAGCTTCTCTTTATTCAATCAGACTTGATATTTCTTATCCTAAAACCTAATCGCGTACTTTGGAATCAACTCATCAGAGAAATATTCCAGCTCACTCCATATACTGATATATACACTACATTGAAGTTTTCACAACCAACTCTCCTGCCTCAGATTAAAGACTTGCTAGATTTGGTCTTCTTAGAATACCATAACAAACAACAGTAATAAAAGAATATTTATATTTAGAGAAAGATACTGCAACAGAAAAAGAAGAACATTTCATGCAGTTTACAATTCAGTGACAATTAAAACATTTCTAACCTTGATAAAATTTCTCTGTGGGAGTCACTTTATTACTACTTAACACCAGTGAACTATATATCGATTGAAGCCAAATAAATATAACAATCTGTACGGAGTTGGATACCTTTAAAAGACTTTGAAGGGCAGCTCTCATCTCAGTCCTTACTTTATATAGGGTTTTCATGTTTTCATTTGTAAAGTTAATTGCTGCACGAACACGATCTGATACATCAGGCCCTAGCTTTGGTTTCGCTGACTTAACCCACTCTTCATGATTGGTTTTGAATTCACAACTGAAACAAATTTATAGATGTCAAATTAGTAGAGAGAGAGAAAGAGAGAGACAGAGAGCTTATCAAATTTCCTTTCCCATAAAGGTAACTCAAAGGAATTTGAGAAGATTTAATTGACCTGAATAATCTTAGAATACCTCTGTATCAAAAGCATCACAGAAGAGAGAGTTTTCAAGGTAAATACTCCATTTTGATGTTTTGTGGATTCTTCACAAAATCCTTTTAAACTGGGTACACTTGAAGCAATATACTGACTAAAATTCATATGCTTTGGAGGTTGGTCTGCAGAGGCAGAAAAAGAAGTAACTTCAACATAGTTATAGTTGGTTTACTTGTGTACGAACTCCCAACGCATTATGACAATAGAGGGACTGCATAGCTGACTTTAACATTGATCTATAAAGATTAAAAGAAATGGCAATGACTCTGGAGCTCTATATGTGTGTGTGTACATATTCTCAAGTGAAGTAACTTACACCCGGATAGATGTTCGATTGCTTTGCTGACAACATGTACTGTCTTCTCAGTAGGAACTTTAGAAAGCTGAAAGAGATCATCGGCAAAAATAAGGTGTCTCGCCCTTTTAGGTTCCACAGAATTCAGTTGAAGCAAAACATGTCCAACACGACGTAGAATAGATGGATCGCGGGCAAAGATTCCTAAAAGACCACAACAATGTCAAATAAAGAAGGTGAAAGAACTATAAAAGAGAAACCATAAACCAGAAGTAGAAGTGCCCAAGCATACCAACAGCGTCTAAACTTTGTGAATTTGGCAAAACTCCAAGCATAGATACAGCCCCATGGGATGGTCGGTACCCAATGACACCACAAAATGATGCTGGAATTCTAACACATCCAGTTGTATCAGTACCTATAAAAGTATAAGAACTTGAAAGGATCAGCTGATACTATAAAAAAGCCAAACCACGAGGGTATGTTTTTATGTGCATGATTACAGAGTTAGCCTGATCTCAGTGCCCGAGCAGGTGATTTGATAGCTACAACCTTTTTTCATTGCGACTTGAGATGAAACATAAGAGTATGAATCTAATTCTAAAATATAGGCAAAATTTTAACCGAACCAAGAGTAAAATGAAGTAGAAATTCTGCAACGACAGTAAAATGAAGTACAAATCCTCGGAGGAGCTTACCAAGAGCAAAGTCAACAAGACCGGCTGCAACAGCCACGGCAGAACCACTGGAAGAACCTCCCGGAATATGGGATTGTAATTGGGGATTCACAGGCGTTCCATAATGCACATTCTCACCAGTAATCCTACAAACAACAACTAGGTATCAAAAGTTCGTCACTTTTATACATTGTTAGTTGTTTTTGACATTTTAATTTGAAAGGGAATGCACAAAGTAACAGAAAAATGATGAGTACCCAAAGCTGAGCTCGTCCATGACGGTGTGGCCATAGCAAGTAGCCCCATTTTTTAGCAGAGTCGTCACCACAAACGCCGTCTTGGTCGCCGCTTCATGCGTTCGCGCCCAATCGGGACTCCCAAACCCCGTCACATTTCCCTTCACATCAAATCTGAAACAAACCCATCCACCCATAAACCAAATCAGAAAGAATCACCACAAAAAAAAAAAAAAAAAATGAAAGTAAAAGCAAAAATAACTGAGATAGAGCGAGAGAGAGACATGTCGGAGATGGCGAAGGAGAGGTTGGCGAGGAGCTGAGTGGCGGCAGGGGGAGGGGGCTGAGGGAAGGGGATGAGCTGGAATCGAGGCTCCATAAATGGTTCGGATAGAAGGATTTGGGTTCCGGCTCGGCGTCGTCTTCGCCTGTGGGTCTCGGCCAGGACCACGATCCCTGCGACGGTGAGACCGATGATGATCCAGGTTTTTGGGTTGGAGGAGACATTGGCCTTGATCGCCTGCAGAGGCTGCGGCTGAAGCTTCCACATGATCAACGATCAACGATCGCGACAAGGACAGCAGTGAGCCCAGCAGCCAGCAGCAACAAGGGGTTTTGCGGGTTTGGGGTTTGGCAGGGTTTTACATGGCAACCTGCGACCGTGGGTTTGACGCGCGAGTCCTGCTCGTTCTTCTTTTTTCCTTTTTTTTTTTTTTTTTTTTTTTCTTTTTCTTTTTTGCCTTTTTCTTTTTTTTTTTTCTTTTTTCTTTTAATAAATAGAAAAATAATTGGCGTAATGATAGGGTCTCCTCCTTCGGTCCGACTTGGTGGCGACTGGGCTCTCCGTCCTCACTTGCACGTGAGGTCACTGCTTCTCCAGCTTCTCCAGCTTCTCCGTCCTCATGTTTTTCCTCTAATTTAATTTGTAAGCTTCTTTACAAATGGAATTAGGGTTTTCGAATCCATGCTCCCTCTGGGAAATTAGGATTTGACAGGTTTTAGGGATTTAAAGATTCAATCTTTCGGGGTTTTATGGATTCAATTTTAGGGTTTTGCAGCTCAGATCTCAAATTTGTGGGCGTTTTACTAAATTTGATATTATTTTTCATATTTCAGCGGCGATTTCCCACCCAATTTTCCCTTCCTCGATCCGTCCCTGCATTAAGCAATGAGCTTGGCGTTCCTCCAGGGCTATTCTTCCCCTGAAGAAGAAGAGCAAGATCACCGCCTCCATGACCATGGCTCAAGCTCCACTGACGATGATGATAGCGACGACGGCGATGACCAAGCCCACAAAGCCACATCCGTCTTTGACTTTCCAAAACCCTCCTCCTCCGTTGCTTCTACCCTACCTTCTGCATCCGACGTCTTTTCTGAGGTACCATTTTACGCTAATTCACCCCATTTTTCTTTCAATTCTTTGCAACTAACCATACACTTTGAATTTGAATATCTCTTTTGCTGATTTTTTTTTGGGTTAATTTTCTGTCTCTTGGTTTGGATTAATTGAGATTTCCGGACCACCCGAGTTTCTAAACAACTGCGTACAAGAAGACCCTTCCGCAAGGGACGCCGGCCCTCAGCGAGGGAGGCATGGTGTTCGCAACGGCAAACTTCAGAAGGAAAAGAAAGATTTACCTTCTGGTTGGTACTATTTCATTTATATATCAATGCTATACAATTTATCAGTGAGTATTTGGTTCTCTTATTATGCATAAGATTCACCTAAAATTGTATTACTGCAGTCAGAGATACTCTATTTTAAGTCATAGAAAAATTAGTTTTAAGTTATAGCAGCGGCTAACAACATCGTGATTATCAGTAAATACAATTTTTATGCTAGGCACGGTGGAAAAAAAAATTGATGTTAGAATACGAATTTATATTCTGTCTAGGAACAATTGAGGTTAATTATCTACTAGATATGCATCTTATCTCCGTACATCTATGGTTGAGATGCATGTCCTGAACTTAGGTCCTTGTTAGATCCGAACCGGTAGTTCTTATAATGGAAGTGATTGTGGCAGTAGACGTTATACTATGATGCTTATTAGAGATGTATTTTCTACATGTTTCAAAATTCAGTTGTAATCGTATACTTATTGGAGTAGAGTAGATGATACTTTCTAAGTTTTCTCATGAGTTTCCTTGAGCTGTGTTGCTTAGAGATGACTTCTTCAATATGATATGCTTTATTTTGTAATTAGAATTCCTAAGTTAGGAAAAGCATAGCTGTCTATGCAATATCAACATGAAATTTTGTGGTGTCTTGGATTTGTGTTATAAAGCCATGTCTATTCGACTTTAATCTCAATTCTCTTGGAACAAGAATTCCAAAATATATATATATAACTGTTAATTGCGCCATTATGTCAAACTGATGGACGTTATCTGTGTTTTGGATGCTCATGTCAGTGTTTTCTTCAGCGGGAACAGAAAGACTTTTTGCAGTCAATAAACTAATTAGAAAGATATGGAAGAGGAATTGGTTAAATGTCGATAAAATTTTACAATTAAGTGGTTATGCGTATAGTACTATGAGTTTGTCTAATAATTATCTGGTTTTTTTACTTTCTGCATAAGTGTACTGTAAAAGAATTCACTCTTGTTAAATTTGTGTACAGGTGCTGTAGTGGAGTCCAAAGCTCATTTAGTTGGAATTCATGAGCGAGTAAGAAGTGATTTTGAGGGTAAGCAACCTCCAACATCAGTGGTTACGAGCACCGCGGAAGGTGCCAAGCGTGTGCCAACTGCAACAAATCCTAGTGCAGAAGATGCTGCAGCGCTTCTTAGGTATGTATCGCTGTATCTCCCTCTCCCCGACCCTTTTTTCCTTAAAAAGAAAACTTTCGTGATTCCTGCTAGTGCTGAGAGACAATGGCTGGTTGAGATATTTTTGTTTAGGAAGTAGGTAATTTGGTTGGAGTTCTTGTAATTGCCTAAATTTAAATATTTCTCTTGATAGGATGTGTTTGCAATGTGGAATACCCAAGACCTACTCCAATGCAAGGGGAATGGTCTGCCCAACATGCGGAGATCGTCCTGTAGATCCAACCAATGATTCCAAGAAGAAGGGATCTACGGTGAAAGATAAGGAGAAGAGTAAGAGGATGAAGGGACAGTCGTCTCATGCTACATGGAAAAGTGAAACTGAAATGCATCTTCGACAGCAGTTTGACTAGCTGAGTAGGCGTAACGTCTTTTAGGTTTAATGGATGTATGATGTAGCTTAACCATCAGTTCAGTTAGCGGACCTAAGGCACTGCGGGTGAATGCGAAGTGCTGTGTTTTTTCGGATTCATGACAGATCCAAAGTGTGATTTTTGTTTGCTTTTATCCTTTAATCGAGGTGACAGATCCAGTTCATGGAAAAGAATTTAAATAGTGCTCACAGCAGCTGGTTGAAGACCAAAGTTACCTAAATCTCCATCTTTTCGAAGTCCCAAAATGTGACCTAAGAATTTGTTGCCTTAAAAGAAAATTTTAAGAGAGACGGTTCTCTCATGTTGTAATAACCTGAGATTTGTCGACTGTCGTTAACTCCTAAAGGGCAAGTCATTTGCAAAGAAAAACCCTCAAATTTTCAAGCTAACGTACAGGTGACATTTGTACATTTAGGTTTAGCCTAGCTGGTTAGGGCAGTGTGTTTTCATCTTTGTTCTCAAGTTCAAAACTTCGTCTTTGTAACTTAAATGATTTTGATGTAGAATTGCGGTTGTATTAAAAGAATTTTAAAAGCTGACGTCAGTCGACCATTTTTTAGTAGTATTATTATGTTCGTTTCTTTCATTTATTTAAATTTAGTAATACTATTCTTATCATGTTTTTATATTATACTTATATATATGGACAGCTATATCATTTAAATTTAATTTAAATAAAAACCATTAATAAACCAATAATTTAAAATTTAAAAAAAAAAAAAAAAAAAAGAAGAAGCTGTAATTAAATGTTGATTGTGACATATGAGGAGTTTTCTTCTTCCTTCTGTATTCAATCTTGCTTCTTCTCCCGTTTCTTCTTCCACGCCAGTTCTTTCATGCCATTTTTTTACCCCAATTTTTTTTCACGTTAGTGTGGTAGTATTCTCAACTAATTCTCATACGGCAAAGATTCATCGACACTCTCCTATTTGGATTATTGGTAAGCATTTACCATTATTTTTTAATGAGTTTATATTTTTTTAGTTTGTTTAATTCTTCTTCTTTCTCTTGATCTCCATTGGAATATTTACATAAATCTTTTTGTTCATAGAAAAATGACACTAGGGGTTGAAGAAGAAGCCGAAAATTTGAAGGACACTAACCATGTGATGGTTATTAACAGTCCAATATATGAAAGTAATTATTTTTATTATTTATTGGCATTTAGTTTCTACTACATAATAATTTTAAGCAAGTTACAATGATGAGATGAAGGTTAGTGGTGTTAGGATGAAGGTTAGTATCTATAATTGGCTTAGTTCCTCAATAATGCATTAGAGACCTTATTAATGGCAAACAAATAAAGAGACATTTTTTCACTTTCAGATTAGGCTTTCTAATCACGTTCAAATTAGGTTTTCTGATCACGAGAAACCTAACCATTACAGCAAAGATGAAAGAAATAGTATTACATATTGTAATATTGTTGTGATCGACATTATACATCACTTCGTGCTAGGGATAAAAGATATTTTGTTCTGGGGTTTGTTTTTTGAGCCATTGTAGTGCATACACTAGAATTAAGAGACTTGCACATATGGCAGGTGTATTTGCATTGATAGTGTGGTGTAATGTATAAACTTGTATAATTATGTTTTATGTTTTAGGAACTGGGAGTTCTTTTAATGAATTTACTGAAGAAGATGATGTAGTTGAAGTCAGTTCCTGTAATGAAACAGAAAGCAATACGGTTCATACAATAGAAACTTCTAATGAAAGTATTGAAGAAGATAATGTAATTGAAGCAACTTCTGATGCCATTGAAGCAGAAAGCAATGGGGTTCATGCGATGAAAAATAATGGGACTAACATGGAGAACACAATGAATGTGGAAGAAAATGTCCAAGAGCCTCGATTGGAATGATCCTTGACAACGCGGATCAAGTGGCTACATATTACAAGAAATATGGGAGACAATCAAGATTTCCAGTGACAAAGAGATCACCAGCGAAGGGAGATGATGGAAAATTGAGGTATATTACTATGTGCTGCACTCGATCAGGTACATCAAAAAGTACTTCAAGTAATCATCTTAAGCCATATCCAAGTATAAAGAATTATTGCAATGCTCAACTAAGGGCAGATTTGTACTTGGATGAGAAGTGGCAAGTGAATTATGTAAAGCTTGATCATAATCATGGGTTGAGTCCAACAAAAACTCGTTATTGGAAATGTTTTTGGGAAGTTAGTTCTTCTGTAAAAAAGAACCTTGAAGTGAATGATAAAGCTGGAATAAGGGTCAACAAAAGTTATAATTTAGTGGTGGTTGAAGTTGGGGGGCATGACAACATGAAGTGTTTAGAAAAAGATTGAAGAAATTATATTGAAAAAGTACGGCGCTTACGACTTGGAGAAGGGGATGCCACTGCAGTTTTGCTTTGTAAACATGCAAGTTCATAATGCAAATTTCTTCTATGCAATTGATTCATACAAAAATGGTCATTTAAGAAATGTATTTGGACAAATGCAAGGCGTAGAGCAGCATATGAAGAATTCGGTCATGCTTGACTAATAAGTACGATATGCCATTTGCTCCATTTGTGGGGGTTAATCATCACGGGCAATCAATTTTATTGGGATGTGGGTTGATTTCAAGAGAAGATACCAACTCCTTTATTTGGTTGTTTAATACCTGCTTGCTTGTATGGATGATCATACTCCAAGTCGAATAATTACATATCAAGACAAAGCTATGAAAAGAGCGATTAAAGTTGTTTTTCCTAATACTAGACATCGGTTGTGCTTGTGGCATATAATGAAAAAGGTTCCTAATAAGCTCAAAAGTTATAAGGAATATGAGTCCATGAGCTCTTCCTTAGATAGCATTGTTTATGACTCAATGACTTCTGAAGATTTTGAAGAACATTAGGCTGAGATGATTGGAAAATATAAATTTAAAAAGCAAGCACGTAAATGGTTAAGACACCTGTATGCAAAGAGACATCATTAGGTGCATGTGTATGTGAAAAATAAACTTTGGGCTAGAATGTCAACGACACAAAGGAGTGAGAGTATGAATGCATTTTTTTATGGCGACGTGAACTCCAAGACTACTTTAAAACAATTTGTGGAGTAATATGAGAATGCATTAAGGAGTAAGGTGCTAAAAGAGGCATTTGCAGATTCTGATTCTTTCTCTTCAAATGTTCGTTGTGCAACTCATTATGACATGGAAAAGCAAGTTCAAGTTGTTTACACGATTTCAAAATTCAAGGAGTTCCAAAAGGAATTGACAAGTATAATGTATTGTGACAGGGTTTCAGTTGAAATTGATAATACAATTTTGGAGTACCAAATAGTTGAGCGTATTCTAATCAAGGAGAACAAAAAGAAGACCGTCATTTTCAAGATCCAATTTAATGAGCGCGACATTGCAGTTAATTACAATTGCTGCAAGTTTGATTTTAGAGGCATATTATGTAGACACGCGCTTTATGTTTTAGTTCATTATGATATTGACTTTATTCCAGATAAGTATATTATTCGGAGATGGACGAAGGATGTGAAACAGTGTCTCACAAGGGTTTTGATAAGTTACAGTAATTGGGTTGCTACACCTGAAGCACAAAAATCCGATAAGATGCATAAAACCTTTAATGACATTAAGGAATTTGCCAATGATTCTGATGATAAGTGTATGCTAGTGGTGAGATGGATGCATAAACTAAAGGAGCAAATATGTAAATGTGACGGAGCAGTTAATAGCACTCAACCAACACCACAATCGACATGTTGCTATGAACTTTGATCCTCTCCCTAACCCAAGTCAGCGTATACTTACGCCATTGTCGACTAGAGGTAAAGGTCGTCCACCATCTAAAAGGAAATAATTCAAGACTGAGCAAGTAATCAAAAGAAGACAAAAACGACAGAAAAATATTACATCTTATAAGGACAATACAGATGAGGAAGGAACAGGTAACAAACATATTTTTTTTATGTAACTAATAAGTTGATAAATCATAACATGTTTCACTTGCAACTTTTGTAGAAATCCATAGAAGGTGATGCAATATGCCATATTGATGGTCCACCTCCTTGTAGAAGTGATAACATATTTGCAACACAAGAGAGTAATGTCGTTATGAAGGTGTGCGATAAATATATTGATCTTCTTGTTATCTTTTTTCTTAGTTAATAATCATTGTCATTGTAGTTACAATTAAAATCATACTCTTTGTAATTGTAATTATAATTACTTTTATTCTTTGGGATTTAGCATTCTTATCTTGCACATGGTGTTCAAATTTGCATGTCTGCCAACCAATATCCTATTTTCCCCCATACTAATGTAAGTTGTGCATTTTGTCCTATTGATAGTGATTTTTAATTGCTTTTGTGTTAGCTATTGAACAAATATTACATATTGTAGGAAAACATGACTTTGTTATTGGAACTCAGTCAAGGTGGTCATCCAAGCCTGTTGTACAAAGAGTTTGACATTGGAAATATAATTTATCCTACTATGCATGGAAATAATGTCCAAGTAAATATTGAGAGGTTGCATATAATTCTTTTGTTGTTATTAATTAAATATTTATTTACATCACATAGTATAATGCTCTATCTGTAGTTCTTATGGGTTTTTTTTTTTTCTCTTTATTTAGGTCAACAATTTCAATACTAGAATGGAGGTTATAATATATACAATATGCATGACTCTATTTCAAGAGGAAACGATGACCAGGAGCTCAACTAAGCAATAGAAGCAAAAATGAAAGAAATTTCTTTTTGTAGTTTGAGTTTTTGTGGATTTGGATCCTATTTCTTCTAAACATAGATTTCAATGCATTTGAAATATTTTGTAACAGTAGCCAGTATACAAATGTGTCACTCTTTTAATTCTTGTTGTACTGAAACCGGAGTCATTTACATTGTGCTTGCAATTCAAGGACCTTAAACAGTCTCATGTTTCCATTTGCAACAGAATTGATACGAATTGAATTATGAGATTTAAAGTGTAGGAAGAGAACATTAACGCTAAATGTAAGTCAATGATACACGGTTATATAAACTAGATGCCACTTCTCTTACAACAATTCATAAACGAAAAATGTAGGTCAACGATAAACGGTTGTATGAACTCTTTACTATGTAATCAAGAATCAGCTAATGACTTTCAATTGTCTATTCAATGAAACCCATCGTAACAATTGAAAAAGTATACTTGCATTCTGAAATAACCATTCAAAAATTCCAAAGAAACTAGGTTTAATACTCTTGAGTCATTAAGGACTCCATCTTGTTCTTACTATATGGACTCCATCACAGGAATATAAATTGGTTTGTACTTGGGACAGTTAGGAAGACACAATGATTGAGCTCGTCATCTCAGGAATATAACCTAGTTCCTACCATATGGACTCGACCATGTTCTTGTTCTTCTTCTTGTTTGTTTTTCATCATCTCTATAATCTCCGTGGGCCACAAGAAAGATTTGTTGTGCTCGCCAAATGCTTCAGTACCTGTTTGCAGAAACATTAATGTTATCAAATGATACAAATAAACAAGACTGGATGAAGAATACCCCCACAATATCAAGAAACGTAGTACATACATATACAGGGTAATATTTCAGATGAAATTATTCTCAGATCCATCTTGGCATTCATAAAAAATAAAAAAAATAAAAAAAACATAATAAACAATAATCAAACCACGAAATGTAACCACTAAACGCATGGAACTAGACTTGTAATTTGAATTTCTTACAGTTTCCATTCTTCTTCTTTTTATTTTCAAAGCGACTGGTCTTTTTCTAGCTTACATGCACTTCATATAATCATATTTCTTGCGATTGTGAGCATACAATATAAAGTTCAACGAGAATATAACCTCTCTAATTTATGAACCTATAATCAATTAAAGGAATCTCAGGTAAGTGTCGTTAGGAAGCCTCCACCCCTTCATCACGACACCACTAACGTCAACTCTGATCAAGACCCGAAGAAGAATTTATCTTGCTACACAATGGAGATTGAGAGAGAAGAAGAAATAAACAGACTAAAAA
Organism: Pyrus x bretschneideri; assembly: GCF_019419815.1. Classification (NCBI taxonomy): domain Eukaryota; kingdom Viridiplantae; phylum Streptophyta; class Magnoliopsida; order Rosales; family Rosaceae; genus Pyrus; species Pyrus x bretschneideri. The sequence goes on from NW_025999457.1 coordinate 4,593,507, forward strand.
AATTAAATTCATTGAAAAAAATGATAGATGTGTACCAATAATCCAAATAGGGGAGCGTATGAACCTTGCCGTGTGAGATTTAATTTAGATTGTGGTGGATTTGACTGACCTAAAAAAATGGCGTGAAAGAACTGGTGTGGAAGAAGAAACGAGAGAAGAAGCATGATTGAATGGGGAAGGAAGGAGAAGACTCCTTGGATGCCACAATCACTATTTACTTCCAGCTTTTTTTTTTTTTTAAATTATTGGTTTATTAAATGGTATTTAATTTAAATTAAATTCTTATTAATTTAATTAATGTGATTGTCCACATCAGATACCACATAAAATGTATAAGTATGGTATAAAAACATGATAAGTATAAATTTAAATTTGGTTACCATATTTACAAGTACGCAGTGCAATCACTTTGACCACGATATATGATCGTTGTATGTCAATCCAGCATATTACCGTTAGATTGTGGGCTATTCACCAGCATAGGGATCTCTTGCTGGTAGTGATGTGGTGTATGGGAGGCCGTTGGATTATTTGGGTGGTGAAGATGCTATCAAATGCATGCAGATCAAATGGCAAATGCACTCACTTAAAATTCATATCCGATTCCATTGAGGATGAGTACTTTGTGCAGTCGATGAACATGGCTGACCTGCACGTGGTCTAGTCCAGCTACGTGTCCTAGTTCTCCTTTCTCCACGTGTCAGTTCCCTTGGCTCTGTCATCTTGCCAAGTTTCTCTGCTTCTCCAAACAGAAATCGTTTTCCTAACTAATTAGTTTCCTCTGTGAATAGCAAAAAAGAAGACGACATAGTTTGTTTGTTTGTTTGAGAGAATTGAGAGGTGGTGGTGGTGGTGATCATGATAAGCAGGAAGGGCTTGGTGTTTAATTGCAGCGGTGGCGGGGGCGGGGGCGGTGGTGGAGGCTCATATGATTGGTGGAATCAGGATCAGAAACAATGGGAGAGTACTGTATCTTGTCTGCTTCTTATGGATTGGTTTCCCTTGTTGCACTGGTACAATTAACAGCATTATTATTCTCGTTCTATCGTTTTTTCATTATTATAAATGGAAAATTTAAATCAATCTCGTTCACGGTAGTCAAGTTGACTATAGCAGTGTGCTCAAATCATAATAAAAAAAAAAAAAGTGATTTGCAGGTACAACTTGGGCGCATTCAGTTAAGAGTGCCAGAATATGGGTGGACAATACAAAAGGTTTTCCATTTGATGAACTTTCTAGAGAATGGATGTAAGCTTTTAGTTTATTTTTATTTTTAATTTTTGGTGTTAATTTATTGTATAAGCATTTTTTTTTTCTGAAAATAAAATGCATTTGGGCAGTGAGGGCTCTCCTATTTGGTCTCTACAAGACGGTCTTCCTTATTAAACCTAAGGTATGATACTATGGCATATTTGATTTGCACGCCTCAATTTTTCATGTTTACGCACATGCACACATAAATGTTGTCCTGTTCTAGGATTAATAAATGTGTTTTTGGCGAGCGTACTATGATGTAAGTACAATCGTTATTTTATGCGAATCTCTACACTAAGGAGAGGGGTGACGGTTTGAACCCAGGAGGCAGTGGGCGAGTGTATGATGTTTAACAGTTTAAGTAACAATTGTTCATATTTTAGGATTTTTAATATTCCATGGTTAACACTCGTGACTCACAAGGATGTGAAAATTGTCCCCACCTCAAAGAGTTAAGAAACTTTGCGATGGGCTTATTGGTTAGGGTGGAACCCGTCTTCTTTTCATGCTTAGTGCGGAAAATATACTTGAAAATGCATAGGGTTCATCAATTAAGTATGTTGGAAAATTATAAACAGGATGTGCAAGGTCCCCTTCGTTCGTGGAATGCAGGCTCGTAGCACAGGAATACATTTTCGACTTTGTGTAGAGTTTCCCTTTTGATTGGTGAAACATGAACCTTCAACCTTGTATAAGTAGATTAATTTTTATTAGCATGTATAATACACTCCAAAAAGCGTTGAGCAATAAAAGGTGTAGCTTCTCGAGTCATCAGAATACGAATACTGAAGAATTGCACAAGCAGTATTAAGATGGTATATAAAACTTGCAAGAAAATCTAATGTATATTGTGAATGCTCTCCCACATTTTCAACTAAGTACGGCGTTGTTTAGTTTTTCTCTCTTGTATTGTGAGTGCATTGACAATGCATGTATAAGTTTTTGTTTCTCCCACACTGTGAAAGTAGGCTTCGGGCTTGACCAGGCTCCTTTGTTGGTGGAGCAGTTCAATTATAAGTGCATGATAACAAGCCTTCAATAGCCTTGGTTTTGTTCTCCAGTAGCATGCATCATGTATTCTACTCTTCATGAGTCATACGTCAGCATTTCTTAGATTTGAAAGCAGAGTTCGATTTATCATAACTTTTGATCCCTAATATCAATTTGTTCTGATGCTTTGCATTATCTTAATATATAACCTCTTCTGATTACGCTGCCTAAATGTTTCGTAGGCTCTTGAAATGCTGCTTATGGATCTTCCTGGACTTCTATTTTTTTCCATGTATACGTTACTTGTCTTATTTTGGGCTGAGATCTATCACCAGGTACATATACCAATGTTTCTTTGCCTTTGGATCCAATGTGAAATATTCATTGTTCATTGCTAATTACTATCATCTGATTCGTTTTATGATTTTTTCAGGCCAGAAGTCTTCCGACAGATAAACTTAGACCTGCATATTATGTTATAAATGGTTTTGTATACTTCACGCAGGTAACTCAAAACAAGGTTTTTCCTGTTGAAAATGGTTAGACTCTTGCAATGTTAGATTAATTTTAATTTGCTACTACACTGCGAGCATCACTGTTTCCTGGTCATTGTGTTATGATGATAGGTGTGTATTTGGATTTTGTTGAGGTTAAGCTGAAGTCCTGTTGCCATAGAAGTTGCTACAATCTTCTTTTCAGGTAAAAGTCGATACTATATATTAGTTTTTTGCCTTTTGTTAATTTATTTCCAATAATTTCAAGTGCTTGCCAAACGTTTATGCAGTTTGAATAGTAAGTTCATTGCCGTAGGCAATTATTATCCCTAGTCAGCGCATGAAGTCGATTGTGACTTTATTTGCAAGATAAACGATTATGCAGACAGAATAACTAAAATTATATACATTGATGTTCGTTTTGTTTGCAGTCATTTCATTCTGTACTGCTCTGGGATTCTTGATATATGGTGGAAGGCAAGCACTTTTGTCAGCTCAGAGAAAGCACCCGAGTTTTTCGTGTTTTTTATTCTTCTTTTTATTTTTAAACAAGTGTTTACTTTGACGTGTTTATGACTTTAGGTTGTTTATCATGCCAAGGCACTTCCCCATTGAGTCAAGAGGACGTCAGAAAAAGCTAGAGGAGGTTTGTGCTTATATTTCACTCGTTTTCTTTATGGCCTTCAACGAACCGAAGATATGAGATGTACTCTTACTCGCAGTTTTCAAGCGCAATTCTTGCAATTTGTGTAAGGAGGCACGGTGCCTAACTTATTTACATGGCAGGTTGGATGGGTCACAGGCATTTGCTGCACATGTTTCTTGATAAGATGCAATGTGGTAAGTCCCCTTCAATTGCAAAGCACATGTAACCAGTAAAGTTATTGAGTTCTGAGGGCTTCTTTAGTGATTGTATTGCAGCTCGCAGGTTCTGCATTTGACAAAGATGCAGATGTCGATGTCATTGGTCATCCCATCCTCAACCTTGTTTATTACATGGCAAGTTTTAAATACTGAACTTCTGAACTTTATATGCTAGAATTATCGCCTGTCCGGAAGGACCAAAGCCTCAATGGACTACTTGTGTTTTTGACTGCTTGTTATATAAGCGCTTTTGATTATGATGTAAATTACTTTCACTTCTTTTGGCAGTCGGCGGAGATTGTTCCATCGGCTCTGGTGCTTTTCATCCTCCGAAAGCTGCCCCCGAGGTATGTTTCTGATCAATACCAACCCATAAGAATACTTGCATATTCTTATTATCTCTCCTGTATGTTCTTCTTTCTAGCAACGGGAACGGTATCCTATCGACACCCTCTGGAATAACAACTGAAATGCCGGTAATAGCTCGTAATCTAGTGATAAAAAGTTACTTTTCTCATTGATCGGGAAAGAAAAAAACATAATTTAGACGATAATTATCTCTCTCGCGTTCAGTTCAACCTAGAATCTTTGGAGATGCACAATACTAGTAGAATCCGGCTGCACCGATACATATACATATCTACTGACGATTTGGTACTAGATTTCAATGGATGCATGAGTTCATCTGCCGAGCTTAGTTATACAAAGATTTTCGGGTCATAAATAAATTAGTGACTACAAAGTCTTATGCGATATTGAAAATCAATCTAGATACGTATTCCTAAACAAACTGAACCATAATACAAACTACACATTTACCTCCACTACGGTAAAAAAACATACATGAAATTACAGCCACATTAAAATTCTGTAAGCCGGAGTAAATTTCAGATGTCACGACTACACTCCGGCGCGATCCTGCAGAATGCGGGATATCATATACGATTGCCTAAAGTCATCAAACATATGCACAGATGAACCAGGATCTCCAAACCAGGACAAGGATGCCAATCATGTAGAATGTACAGGTCGAGCAACTCAAGTCGGCTCAATCAAACGCTATAGACATGAAAGTGTCATCATCCAACAACTTGTCGATATCAATTAGATCATCGCCACCCTCGGCCTTTTCATCACCACCCTCGGCCTTTTCTTCTGATACCTCGACAGCCATGTCATTTACCTGCTGATAGTCCACAACATGCAAAACGTGTTATCGACGTCCAATAAGCATCGTGGAGATGAACCATGCTTTTCTATAACAGATTCAGACACTGCAAAGTAGAAAAGTAAAATATCTGCAAGAATATAAGAAAACTGAACCAAAAACAAACGTGTTAACTAGCGATACAAACATGTTAATTAGTGGGTACTAATGATCGACAAGAAGTGAAAACGTTAGCAAGAGAATCATAACATAGTATCATAAACTATATACATCATCGGGGATTAGCAAGTAAACTAACTAAAGCCAAAATGAAGCGCAATCAAAAATTCGATTCTACAGTAATTTACATAATAATATGAAAGCGAAATGCACAAGTTAAGATCCATCAATACCTTTGTTTCACGGAATCCTTCAACAACATTTAGCAGTCTACGGTATTGAGCTCTTCCCTCTGGATATTGAACCATAGACTTTACCCTAGTAAGTGCTTTTTGTAATCTTTCCTCTGTTTGTTTTCTTCCTTTCTTGAGAAAATCATAATCATCCTCACTTGAGGCCACAGGTTGGGGGTCCGGAATCTTGGCAACTGCATCTGGTCGGAATCCTCGTAAACCAGTCCCCTTACGTCTCCAACGCAAAATAACTTTCTCCAGAATTCCAACTGACCAGGTGATTGCCTTGTATTGTTTCCTTACCTGGTGTCCCCTTACATGGGCCTTCATAAAATGAAAAATGGGAAATTAACATTCACTTCCATGGTCAAATCTTGCAGAGAAGCAATACCCAGAAAATTAAGAGGGTTTTTCGAAATGTTCATATAAAAAAAATTCACATAACTGCTGCAAAAGTTAACAGCATGGGAAATGGAGGAAAATATACAATTAGGATTCCGCTTAAAATCAAATAGTTAATAAAAGTGGAGATTCAGACCGCGATCTAGTCGAACCCTGAACTCTTAAAAGTGGTCCAAAAATTAACAAGTCTACAACCCTTTCCATCATTTGTCTAAGAAAACTAAAAGTAGAGTTTTTATATGTGAAACAGATGGTAAAGTACTTTTATAGAGAGCTCTATATGGATCATTAGTGACCCAAAATTAGAGGCACCAGTAGAGGCTATCCATGATAAGATTGTTTTTTTCTTTTCTTTTTAATGATGATAGTATATAATGATAAGTTGAAAATGATAATAAATAATAATCAACGTCAAAAAGTTGCAACGGACCTGGATTTTAACAATTCTCTGACGAATTATCAGGAATTCTTTTCTCTTTTTCCAACCACGAAACTTTTTCTGTATCTGAACTGCAGCAGTATGAGCATTTCCGTTGACCGGTCCCTTGTGTGATTTGGAAGTTATGAATGAAATTGCTCGCTCATCCGGCACTCCGAACTCATCACTGTCATACTCAGTTGACCGTTTCCTCTCAAATGACTGCATCCTGAACATTTGCTGTATCCGATCAGCAGCTTGGGTAGCATTAGTTATAGCAGTAAGTGAGTCCTTCAGTGACAGTGCATCGGGCATATCACCGTAACTCACAGGTGTAGCAATCCGTTCTGAAAAAGTTTTGACAACTTTTGTTCCAGATATTCCTGCAGCACCATCTTCCTTTGCATCGTTCATTGTAAGTGATTTAAGGTACGTGGTCAGGGAAGACTCTGCAAGGAAGCCTGAGATTCCTTTGTGACTGCTAACAGATGCCAGATCTGCTGGTGTTCTACCCAAAGGAACCTCTGGAGACGGATCGGTCAGTGCTCCAGGATCTGCACCAAGAGATAAAAGGACTGCAACTGTATGCTCTCTGAATTTGGCATAGGTTCAAGAAAGCAAAAACAAAAGAGTAAAATGTGAGTGGTGTTGGAAATTTGCAAGAAATTTATAATGGTGAAAGCTAAATGACATATATAGCTTAGAGCTTAAGATGCGGGTTAAAAGCAATTTTAGACGTTTGTTACATGTAAGATTACTAGTTAACTAGTGGCAGAGCACTCCACCTCACATATTTTAGATGAGATCTAGCATTGCAAAAGTTGCGGTAAAACAAACTTGGGATGCTTTAATGGGCTCCGAGGGAAGAGTACAAGTCAAGTCCCATGGTATACAACAAAGGTAGAGCAGATTCAACAAAAGCTAGACTAAAATAAAATGAAAAGGGTTCTGATGTCCTTGCCTGCCATAGAAAGCAGCCCAATGAAGGGCAGTCCAACCATTAACATCACGAAAATTGATGCTAACTCCTGCAGTTACAGTGGGTTTTATGGCCCAATCGTAGCCAAGGGCAGCTGATAAATGTAGGACACCTTGTCCCTCAGCATCTAATACACTTGGTCCTTTACCATCTTCTATTGCTTTATAAAGGAGCCATGTGTACAACTTCTCTTTCATCAGCTTTATAAGATGTTCCATCCCTTCATTTTGGAGCAAATAATTCACTGCCGTTGGCTCTGCTGCATGTAAATAATCCTCTTCCTCCTGGAGTGATATGATTTTACTAATTAGGTTTCGATTCTCCTTAACACCTCCAAATAGTTGACCTGAAGGGCTTAAAGATCTCAGAGACAGTAAACTCTCAAGACGTAAGTGAAGACGCATTTCATGTGCAGCGCCATCACCTATATCTGTCATATCTAAACCTTTAGTGGAGCCCACTTGATACTTGAACTCCCTTACTTCACTACAAGCTAGCCTGTTGGAACAGGTTACATAGAAAGGGACTTGCCCGGCACTGTGAGGTGGAGCAAAACAGAAAAGAACTCCACTGGCTAAAACCTGTGCTGGAACCTCCACCTCCCCGAACATACAAGACCAGCTGTATTTTGTTACCTCCCTTTGACTTACCAAGAATGTTCCGAAAACCAGAACCTGTTTCACGTTAAGAAGAATGAGATAACAACTAATACATCGAGCACATGTTACAAATAAATGACAACCATCTGCTCTGCAATAGACATGTCAACACATTCAGTAGCCCTTTACAAATGAATGGAGACTAGCCCTAATTATTGAAATTGAGTTGCAAAACAGATACCAAAGAACAAATATAACAGAAAAATTGATTAACCAATCAGTTTAAATGGGGACAGAGGAGAAGCAAAACCAAAATATGTCAAAAATCTCCAAGTATAAAAATAATGGAAATTAAATTGTAGGTGTCTTTCTTTTCTAGACCGTAAGTGGAATATGTTAGTATTGCAAGAAGTTCTAAGCACAACGTACAAAAGTCTAGCTAATAGTTACAGACTTGTTCAGAGTAATCATGCTTATGAAACAATGGCATGTTATAAAATACATTTTCATCAAGGAGAAATTATTTGGCGCAAAAACCATCATTAAGAACAAATTCTAGTGAGCTTCTGACAAGATGTATTTACGTGGCAGAAACTCAGTCCAAGATACAAGTTACTATTTTTCTTCCTATGTTTTAATTTTTCTTCTTTAAGGTGTATGATTATATAGTTCACAATTTTGTACCTCAATTTCAGAGTCTGTGTACGCCCACTTTGGTGAAAAATCAACTATGCTGAAAAGCTGGTCCTGGGAGATGGAGGGGCTCAACGAGGAATCATCAACTACATCTCCACATTCAGCCGTGCTCCATGGAATACCAGATGAAGATTGCATCTGCAGATCATCTACGTCTTCGAGTTCCTTGGAAACCCACCTAGAAAAGCTGTCAACTTTCTTCAAACCCTCTTCTCGATCTAATAATTGCTGTCTCAAAGTGAAAGCATAGTTGACATTCCCATCTTTGGAAACATCATGCTCAGAACTTGATATGATTAAACATTCAGATTCTGCATTTGTAAGCTGTGCTTGAAGGTCGTCCTGCACAAGCTGCTCATTTCGCTGATTGAGATGAGCACTAACAAGGTCAGGAGTATTTCTCAGATTCGCTTCAAGAGTTCTTTGCAAATTCATTGACTGGTCCAGGGAACACTCAGGCAACTGCAGTGAATTGTCTCCCAAAGGCAGCTGGATAAAGAATATAAGAATTAGAAAACTAATGTAATTCTTATTTCTTAATTTGAGAAATCTGTTCTGTTTTATAACATACAAAAGGTGACAAATAAATATATGTAGCAAATGAGAGAATCCATGAAATGAAATCACGCAAATCAAAAAATGAAATCCAAACTGTTGAGCAGTCAGTTACCAAGCTGAGATGCTCTTTGTTGATACACCATGTTATTACTGTATACTTATAGTATTGTTCGGACCTTATAAAATTCAATACCTCAGCTGTTTTGGATGTCAATATACAAAACTTAGGTAGTGAAAGTGCTGCAGTTCAACAAAACATTAAAACCCAGGACATACACATGGAAGAAGCATTGCACCTCATTTCAGCAATTATCTGTATCAATAAGCCCAAATGATATACAGCTAAGGAGCATGCCTACCATAGATCAAAAAAACCACAGAAGCTATTAAATACCTGCCAATTTGTTTGAAATGGCATAGAACTCCCAAACTCCTCCTTTAAAAAACTATTCCCTAAAGTTTGTTGTTCAACAGGAACTTCACCAGAACCAATTTGGGTGGTAGACATTGATGCATGAGAAGTTCCGGTGTGGAATCCTGTTGTGCATTGTTCCAAAATTTCTTCCCAGGATCCCGCGCCAAGTGTTTTTTGACAATCAATCACACCAATAGAGTCAGCACTGAAACGATGTTGATCATTCTCAAATTGTGGCCTGTAGACTCCATGAATTGATGACTGGCCATCATAATTGTCTGGTAAGAATGTAAAATCAAATCACCATGTTACACCACATAAGAGGCTATTGGACGAAGCCATTCAAACAAGGAATAATAAACAAGTAAGATCTTTTCCCCCAACCCTGCGGAAAAAAAATAATAAGAAAGAAAGAAGATTACTCAAACTTGGATGCAGTGAGGGATCAAGCTCTGCGTTGTCCATCAGAGGACCATTCCCCATTTTTGGTGACTCAAAAACTGAGTCAAATAAGGAACTCACTTGGTGACTATCTCCTGCATCAACTCACATGTTAAATGAAAATTCTAATGCAAATTTAAGAAGTGTGCAAATCAAATTGTCTCAAATGAAGACAAAAAGTTCTCGACCCAAAATAAGAGAAAACCCAACAAGTAAAAGATGACCTCTTTTAACAAAGTCAGAGAAACAGAATACCGGAATCAACATCTTCACATGCTGATGTCAAGGTGCTGCTTGGGCTTGCATAATCTGTATATCCTGAAGGTGTTCTGCCATTACTATTAGAAGGGCTAGAAGTCCAGGGGCTGCCCTTTTTCAGATCCGGTGCAACCTCATCATTCTCTATAATGCCTCCTGCATTTGCCCTATGACCCTGATAACAAAATAACCAAAAGGTAAATCACAAACAAATATATTTTATGCATAAAAAATTTCAGAAGAAAGCAGCTACAAAAAAAAAAAAAAAAAAAGCATCAACAATAAAAAAAGAAGTATGCATAGCAGAGATAATCTGGGTTGAGAAACTTAGACAAACTTGAATCTTGACTCTGACGAAACTTACACCCAATGTCTTACCAACATAAAATCGCAAAGTTGAGAAAGTACACAGCAAAGGTCAAATATCTGAACTGCGCAAGGCATTTTATCATGCAAACCGCAATTGTGAAACTACAGGCCCTCCTCTCATTCCTTGTACCTTTTTCTTTTGTACACTTCCTCTATTTCTATAAACCTATCCTTCAGATCAATATTTCATGCGGTTTCACTCCTATTGTAATTTCTTACTTTCTTGACATTGTGAAGATTACAACAATTGCTGCTATTTGGAATTTTAGATCATGTCACTCAGCCGTAATGCCATTCCAAATCAACCTAAGGAGTCCGTTTGGTTATTTTTTTTCTAAGCCACTCTGTACTGTTCCAGATCTTCCAAAATTACTAATTTGATTTTAGTACCTGAGCCTTGGCTTATTAAAAATGGTGAGCAGGGACTAGGGCACGTTCTACGTTAATTCACACCAGTAGGAAGAGAGATTTGAGAAAACTTAAAAAAAATAAAAAATTTATACATACATACATATATATATATAGGATTACGTCCAGAATAATGTGGCTCAACAACATTTTATGCTTTAAGGAGAGGTCAATGAAGGGAAATTGTGGCAAGTTTGGCAACTAGTGATTGGAACTTCGAAATTCGACGAGAAGATTATTTTTACATGAAGTAAAGTTGCAACCGTGCTATTAATTCCTTAGATTAACTGTTAGGAAATAGAAGAACTCAAGAGACTAGCATGAGCAAGTACTTTAACTGGATGAAAGTTGGTCTACATAACAGAAACAATAAAGGACATGAAAAGTAGATAAAGAACAAGGAGGAGAATAGTAATACCTTTACTTGCAAGTAATGAACAAAAACTATGTGCATCAAATCCCTGCAAATTGAACAAGTAAATAAAATTAAAAACAGAAACCGTGAAAAAAGAAAAGAAAAGTTTTAAAAGGCAGAAAACTGTACAAAACCTAACTATATTTATGCATTCCGAAAAGAAATATAACCAGATAAATTTGAAACTTTATGGAAAGGCATGAACAGTCAACTGTGAAATACAAAATTTTATACCAAAACGTAGAACACATATAAATAAATAAACATATCTAACTCAGACTTACTGCTCAAGCAGCCAATAGCAGCGCCTTTGAAAATTTTCATCATCTTCTCCATGGGCATAGTAGCAGTGTAGAACATCCACACTGCCAACCTGAAATAAACCAAAGAGTGTTACCTCGCAGACTCCGGTAACTCTTTGTTGAGTTTAATGAAGATGATTTTAATATTTCTCTTCAGAAAACATCCGATAAAGAAAAAAGTTTGAGTCCAATTATACATGAGCGTTCTTCAGTACATACAGAAAAAGTATCGTCTTTAACAGGAAATTTATTACAAACACACAAACTCCAGATACCTTTAGCTTCTCATGGGCCTCCTTCACAGTCTTGCCGTCTCGTTTCTTCCTCCAGTTATGTCCATCCTTTCTAAAGTATCTCAGAACCTTCCTGTCAAAAAGATAAAGCGAACCGCCTGGCATGGCAGAAAAAGTTCCACACCAGAATGTTCTCTGTGTGTAAATACTACAACTGACACAACAACCCGTAACCACGTTTTATGTACAGAAAGAGCTAGTGAGTTTGCCTAACATGATCAAGGGGTTCGATAGAAAACATACGAAAACGATATCCCGAGACATCAGGGGGCACTGAATATTCATTCTAATCTAATCTAGTTTAAACTAAACCACGGGAATGGGGATTCGAACTTAGGTGCAGAGTCTGCAGACAGCTGATCTGTTAAAACCCTAACAAATTGGAAATTTTATTTTTTTTAATAAACCAATTAAGAGGAAATAACATGTAACTTTGCAGAAGCAAACATGAGCAAAACATAAAATTGAAAGGAAAAAAAAACACATATATTGTTAATTAATTACAAGGTCAATGAACAAATAACCGTACTAGGTGGTTTGTTCGGAGGCTCTGGTGAAATATGGAACTTGTGAAAATTGCTAAGAATTTCACAGATTTCAGCAGGGCGCAGCCATCGGTGCTGGGCCTCAACCAGTAACTGCCGAAAGTCTGCATACACACGAAATCAAACCAATCAGAAACTGATCGAGCAGGAATTTAAGTTCCAGATAATTATGGGTAATCGAAGTATGGAAATCTGACCTAATCGAGAACCCTGAGCGTCCGATCCGCGTTCTGCCATGGAAAGATTAGTTGAAGCTAATCGAGTTGATACAAAGTAGACTTTTACTTTCCTGTTAATTTGTGCTTTTTTTATTATCTTCAATTCATTTGGATTCGATATTTCCGACGAAAGAAGTCAAAGTCAAACTTGTACAGATGTCAGCAAGAAAATTTTATATAGGGCCGTTTTTATTACAAATACAGGTTGAAATTGAGTTACTTGTCAAGATAATTATTGAAATCGAAAATCAATCAACTAGTCTTTAAAAATAAATGTTGCAAACCATTACGATGCTTTAATTATAATTTTGTTAAAAATTATATTATGTGCTGATGCGGCACATAGATGAATCTTACAAATCTAATTAATATTAACACAAATAAAATATTTAAATAATAAAAATAATAATTTTTATTTTTGTAGAATTAATTTTTTTTTTTTAAATGATACGTTCATCTTCTTCCCCATTACCACTAAGGGTGAGGTCAGTTTTTGTTAAAACTGAAATCAAACCAAAGTTTCGATTCAGTTTGGTTCGGTTTAATTTTCTTTCGATTTTTTCAGTTCAGTTTTTTTTTTTTTTTTTTTTGGTTTTATTCAGTTCGATTTTGGTACGGTTTCGATTTTTTTTATTTTATAAAACTTGATCATTTTTTTAATATAGAATTTAGAAAAGAGGTTTATATTGGTAGATTAATAATATGAAAATGGGGAAAGTGGGAAAGTGGGAAGGTAGTTGTACATATACAAGATCATATAAATCAATCATATGCTATCAACAACCTCAATTGCAAAGAAAAATAATCACCATATTCATTCAAAAAACAAACAAATAGAGAATCTATTCCAAGTTCCAAAGCCTTCCAGAACTTTCCTCTATAACCAATGAAGTATCCTCCTGAATTGAACGAAGTATGCTTCTTGAAAAAGTCATAGGCTTAATTCAAACTTGGCAACAAAGTTTCACAAAAATGGGCATACATTCATAAAGTGTAAAGGGATTTGATTCGGTTCGATTTTTTCTTTTTCGGTTCTTTTTTTTTTTTCGATTTTAAATTTTTTTATTTCGTTCGGTGTTCAATCCTATTTTTTTTTCGATTTTTGTTTTTTTAAACCCACCCGTAATTACCACATACCAATGTAATTTAATTAAAAGAAAATAAGAGTGAAATTTGACCACATTGAACGACATACTCAAGTGCAACATAGCAATGTTCCATTAACCCAAAAGCTTTACAATATCATCAAAAGGCTAATTACTCTCCCTTCTCGCCGGCCTTCTCTGGTGCTCAAATTTCAAAAGTATCTTTCAATTGCTGCTCAAATTTCAATATCTTAGTCAATAGAATTTAGTATCTTTTATTCACACGTCTCAGTCAAAATTTTCTATTCTTCTAAATTATTATATAATTTTCAAACTCTTCCTCTTTTCTTAATAATAATAGGTTTTAAAATATATATATATATAACAGCTTTTTTCTCCAACTATGGTGTCATAAAATTCAGCACCTTGTTCCCTAGCTATATTAATTGTCAAACAATTGCTCCAACTGTTATAAATAGATCAAAGTTAGAGAGATAACATTTTAATGATAGGTGCAAGGCAGATGTAAAATGTCACACTAAAACTATAACACAAGAGGATAACAAATAAAAGACGGAGGAATAGATGATGTTATTGATCTTTTCTCTCGTTCTCTTCTTTTATATTTTTCTGTCACTTGAAAGCATACAGAATGCTCTATTTATTGAGCAACTCCAAATTAATGCATTAACTGCACATTGAAGTTTACAGCACTTTCTTTGACAATACAACCTTCATGCATTTACAAATTCAATTTCACTTTGCATGGGCATTGAAATTCTACCAATGCTGGAAAACTTCTACCCATCTACTGTGGGCATTCATTACCCACCAGTCTTTTCAACACTCCCCCTTGGATGCCCACATATCAACATAAATTGCCTCGTTAAAACCTTGCTTGGAAAAACCCAATGGGAAAAAACAATAGCGAAAAAAAAAAAGTACAACTTTTCCTGGATCGTTGATATAATGTCAAGTATGCTTATGTTGCCTCGTTAAAACCTTGATAGGAAAAACCCAGTGGGAAAAATCCTAATCGAAGGAAACAGAGTACAACAAGCATGTATCTCCTCCTGATATGTATCTCCCCCTGATTCCGCATTCTCCAAATTTAGTTGTTTGGTAAGTCGACGTAATCCAATACTTTGCACTAACTTCTGAAACGTGCACTTTGGTAGAGATTTGGTGAACAAGTCTGCCAGATTTTCATTCGAACGGATTTGTCTGACTTCAATAACTTTAGCCTTCTAAAGCTCATGTGCACTAAAAAACTTTGGAGATATGTGTTTAGTCTTATCGCCCTTGATGAATCCTTCCTTCATTTGGGCAACACAGGCTACATTATCTTCATGGATGACAGTTGAATTGTCTGTCTTCGAAGTTAAACCACATGAATTCTGGATATGATGGACCATTGATCTTAACAAAGAACATTCACAACTTGCTTCATGTAAAGCAAGTATTTCTGAATGATTTGAAGATGTAGCAACTAATGTTTGCTTAGTTGAGCGGCATGAGATTGTTGTATCTCCATTCTTAAACATATATCCAGTTTGTGAGCGGGCTTTATGCAGATCAGAGAGAAAACTAGCATCTGTATATCCAACAAGGACCTGGTCATTTGTGGAATTCTTTAAGTAGAAAAGACCCATGTCTGTTGTCCCACGAAGGTATTGCAATACATCTTTGATACCCTTCC
The DNA here is from genome assembly GCF_019419815.1 of Pyrus x bretschneideri. Taxonomy (NCBI): domain Eukaryota; kingdom Viridiplantae; phylum Streptophyta; class Magnoliopsida; order Rosales; family Rosaceae; genus Pyrus; species Pyrus x bretschneideri. Next base: position 4,608,769 of record NW_025999457.1, read on the forward strand.
AATGACTAATTGTTGGAGCAGAGCTATACCTTGCTAACAAGTTAACTGAAAAAGTTATATCTGGTCTAATACATTGTGCTAAATACAACAAAGCACCTACTGCACTTCGATATGGTACTTCTGGACCAAGGACCAGTTCATCATCTTCTTTTGGACGGAATGGATCTTTCTTAATGTCCAAAGAACGAATGACCATTGACGTGCTGAGTGGATAAGTCTTGTCTATACCAAATCACTTCAGAATTTTTTCAATGTAAGCTGATTAGTGGACCAAAATTCTACTAGCACAATGCTCGATCTACAGGCAAGACAAAATTTTGTTTTTCCAAGGTCTTTCATTTCAAATTCGTTATTCAGATATTCAGCAGTTTTATTGAGCTCTTCAGGAGTTCCAACTAGATTTATATCATCAACATATACTACCACACTATCGAATCGAGAATTGGATTTCTTAATGAACACACAAGGGCAAATGATATTGTTGATATACCCTTCTTTGATCAAATACTCACTGAGACGATTATACCACATTTGTCTAGATTGTTTCAACCCATACAATAATCGCCTTAATTTGATCGAGAGCATACCTTGTGGTTTGTTACTTATTTCAGGCAACTTAAGTCCTTCTGGGACTTTCATATAGATGTCAGTGTCTAATTCTCCATATAGATACGCGATGATGACATCCATAAGTCACATGTTAAGTCTTTCAGAAACCACTAAACTTATTAAGTAACGGAACGTAATTGCGTCCATTACAGAAGAGTATGTCTCTTCATAATCAATTCCAAATCTTTGAGAAAAGCCTTGTGCAACAAGTCGTGCTTTATATCTTACAATCTCGTTTTTCTCATTGCGTTTCCTTGTAAATACCCATTTGTAACCCACGGGGTTTACATTAGGCGAGGTTTGGACTACTGGTCCAAAAACATTCCGTCTTTCCAAGGAATTTAATTCTGCCTGGATTGCTTCTTTCCACTTAGGCCAATTCTGTCTCTGTTTGCATTCATCAACAGAGCGAGGCTCAATATTATCACTTAAGATGATTTCAGTGGCTACTACGAATGCGAACATATCATCGATGATTATTTCATTCTGATCCCACAATTCATTTGTACATGCATAATTTATGGAGATTTATTTGCTTTCATGTACTTCTGTCTCTTCAGGGACATGTGTCTCATCAAGGACATTTTCTTTTTCTGGAATTCCAGAATCATGAATTATGGATTTATCATTCATTTTCTCTTCCTGAATGATTTCATTTGGATTCAGTTGTGCCCTCGACTTTCTCTTTCGATGGGCTGAATCTTTTGAACCTAGGGGTCTACCACGCTTCAGGCGTGCACCAGATGAATCATTTGGGTCTACCACGCTTCAGGCGTGCACCAGATGAATCATTCGCTACCACTTTATTTTGTCTAACAAGGACATCAATTTTGGTAGGTGCATTTGCAGTTGGTATATATGATTTTGTCACTTTCATAGCATCATTAAATGCATCTAGTATTTGATTGGCAATGCTTTGAAGATGAAAGATCTTTCTCACTTCATTTTCACATTGAATGTTGCGAGGATCAAAATGAGACAAGGTGGGAACAACCCATGTCAGCTCTTTCCGTTCTTCTGGAACGGTCTTTTCTCCCCCTAACGATGGGAAGACTGTCTCATCAAAGTGACAATCAGCAAAACGAGTTGTAAACATATCACTTGTCAAGGGTTCCAAACATCTAATGATGGATGGTGAATCAAAACCCACGTAAATTCTCAGTCTACGCTAAGATCTCATTTTAGTGCGTTGCGGCGGTGCAATAGGCACATAAACAGCACAACCAAAAACTCGTAAATGTGAAATGTTTGGCTGATGTCCAAACACGAGTTATACTGAGGAATAGTGATGGTTAGCTATAGGTCTCAATCGAACCAATGATGCAGCATGTAAGATGGCATATCCCTATGCAGAGACTGGCAATTTGGTTTTCATAAGCAGAGTGCGAGCTATTAACTAAAGCCACTTGATCAATGCTTCTACTAAACCATTTTGAGTATGGACATGAGGAACAGGGTGTTCAACATCAATGCCCAATGTCATGCAATAATCATCAAAAGTTTGAGACGTAAATTCACCAGTGTTATCAAGTTGGATTGACTTATTGGGATAATCTGGGAACTGTGCTTGTAACTTAATTATTTGAGCAAGAAGTCTCGCAAAGGCTACATTCTGAGTAAACAATAGACAAACATGTGATCATCGGGTAGATGCATGAACCAAAACCATAAAATATCGAAATTTTCCACATGATGGTTGAATAGGCCCACAAATATCCCCTTGAATTCTTTGCAGAAATGATAGGGATTCAGCATGAACCTTTAGTTGTGATAGTCTAATTACCAACTTCCCTTGAGAACAAGCTTTGTAAGGGTTATCATTTGAGATAACAATGTGTTTGCTCACTAATGGATGTCCATTAGAGTTGGTAATGATCCTACGCATCATGGTAGATCCTGGATGACCCAGACGGTCATGCCAAAGCATGTAAACCTTTGAATCAATGAACTTCTGGTTCATGACAGTATGTGATTCAATTGTCCTTATGTATGTATAATACAATCCACTCGACAAACCACTCAACTTCTCCAATATACGCTTCTGGGTATCATTGGAGGTAATGCATAGATAATCAACATTTTCTGCACTTTTCGTTTCAATATGGTATCTATTTAAATGTATGTCTTTGAAATTCAACAAATTTCGAGTAGATCAAGTAGCATACAATGCATTCTGTATAGACAATATTGTTCCATTTGGTAACATAATCTGGGTTTTCCCTGAGCCTTCAATTACATCTGAAGGTCCTGATATTGTTGTTACCCCTACTCTTTTAAGTATTAAGCTTGAGAAATACTTTCGATCACAAAGTATTGTATGTGTGCTTGCGCTGTCTGCAAGACAAATATCTTCGTCATTTCTCATGTTCTGAGAATAAACACAGTTTTTATCCATGCTCTCTGAGTAAGAGAATCAGAGTTAAAAGCAAGTTATAACAAGAAATTTACATGCCACTTTTATTGAATTTAAAATACTACAAGTTCAACATAATAAAAGTACATCAATGATTCAATAGGACCGGTATACTTCATTTCCCCTTTCCACAATAAAGTCTGGAACATCTAGGTGGGTTGTGTTCAACTGCCCTGATAAGTCAAACATTAGATCAGGTATATCCATTGGTCTAGCCTGGTCGAGAAAATTGGTCTCGACACCCTTTTCATTGAGGGAGGCTTGATGCAGATCCACCAGATGTTTTGAGGTACGACAAGTACGAGCCCAATACCCATTGCCACCACACCTATGAAGGCTCATTCAGAGTTCCTGTGAGCATTGTTCATATGAGCTTTGCATTTGTGACGATTCATATTTTTGAAGCTCGGGCCTGAATTATACCTCGGAACCTGGTTATGAAATTGAACTCCATGGTTCTTGCCTTTTCTGTTCCACCGACCTCGTTTGTGGCCACGTTCTTGTTTATGATTATCACCACCAGAGGATGTGGCGTTCACTTCGAAGGAAGCAGCATTCATTTCTAGGAATGGTACAGATCCAATAAGTCAGGAATAATGGTTTTTCATCAGGAGCTTATTGTTCTGTTCAGCTACTAAGAGCACAGATATCAGCTAGTTGTACTCAGTGTAGCCTCGCGCTCTATACTGATGCTGCAGGAGCACGTTAGAGGCATGAAATGTGCTAAGAGTCTTTTTTCAGCATATGTTCTTCAGTAATAGTATCCCCACAGAGCTTCATCTGAGGGGTAATTCTAAACAACGTAGAATTGTACTCTACCACTGACTTGAAGTCCTGGATCCTCAGATGAGTCCACTCATAGTGAGCCCTTGGAAAAATCACCGTTGTCTGGTGATTGTATCTATTTCACAAGGCATTCCAGAGAGCTAACGAATCTTCGACCATTAAGTACTCGCTCTTTAGCGCCTTATCAAGATGACGACGAATGAAAATCATGGCCTTTACCCGATCTTGAGAGGATGAGCTGCTCTCTTTCCTGATGGTATCTCCAAGATTCCCTGCTTCCAGATGGATCTTGGTATCCAGTACCCAGGTCAGGTAATTCTTCCCAATAATATCCAGGGCAGCAAATTCAAGCTTCGCCAAGTTCGCCATTTTCTTTTCTGCAAGAAAATGAGATGTGTAAGAACTTGCAATAATATGTGTTCCTGGAGGAATATGATGTTAGAACTTCTGGTTCTTACAAATTTTTCATTTTGATTTTCAGGCCAAAATGATAAGCACTCGAAACTTCTGGCTCGAGATTTTCAAGCTGAATGAGGAGGGCGATTGTACCGCACCATTCTCATTAAAATAATGTAACATAGAATGGGCGATTATTCCGCACCACTCAAGTAGCAGAAAATTTAAATACGCAGAGTAGGGTCGGCGATTATACCGCACCACCTAAAATTGCAATGAAATTAAACAGCAGGTAAATTTAAATATGCAGGGTAGTGTGGGCGATTATACCGCTCCACCTAAAATTTGCAGTAAAATTAAATCTGCAGTCCACGATAGGCGATGATACCGCACCATCTTGGATCGCAGTAAGAATAAATTTGCAATTCAAGATGGGCGATTGTACCGCACGATCTTGGATTGTAGTAAAATTAACATAAATAAATACTGGGTTAGTAATCAATCTTTAAACCAAACAAGAAATCAAAGATGTATGTAACCGTCAGGTTGAGAACTAAGAGCAGCCATGGAGCAAACAATTCGTCGCGAGGGTATACCGCGCAGTTGAGGCAGTGGAAGAAGATGAACAGTAAAAACCTTAGAGGAAACATTTTTTCTTTCTTTTGTTCGGCGAAGAGAGATGAGAGAATAATTATATTTAGAGACTCGTGCTGATAACGTGTTATAAATAGGTCAAAGTTAGAGAGATGAACTTTTAATGGTAAGTGCGAGGCAGATGTAAAATGTCACACTAAAACTATAGCACAAGAGGATAACAAATAAAAGACGGAGGAATAGATGATGTTATTGATCTTTTCTCTCATTCTCTTCTTTTATATTTTTCTGTCACTTGAAAGCATACAGAGTGCTCTATTTATAGAGCAACTCCAAACTGATGCATTAACTACACATTGAAGTTTATAGCACTTCCTTTGACAATACAACCTCCATGTATTTACAAATTCAATTTCACTTTGCATGGGCATTGAAAACTTCTACCAATGCTGGAAAACTTCTACCAATGTATTGTGGGCATTCATTAACCACCAATCTTTTCAACACCAACGACAATTTTTTTTCAAGTTAACTATGTTTGTTAACTTTTTGTGTATATTTTTTTTAACTAAAATGTAGGGGTGGAAAAAAAATACCAAAAATATCAAAGCATAAAGAAACCGAACCGAAAATCCCAAAAATTTTGGTACTAAAACCGAACCAATCCCAAGTTGTTTGGTATGGGATTCGGTCTCATACACACACACAACATATATATATATATATATATATATATATATGTGTGTGTGTGTGTGTGTGTGTGTGTGTGTGTGTTGGAATATGTGTAATAGGCTATTATATTATTAGAATAATTAAAATGTGGAGATAAGCACGTAATCTATGGTGTCTAAGTTCAATCAAGCATTAGGTACTGCCTAAAGTTTGTGTTGGTTTGTGTGCTAGCTAGAACTCTTTCTCTCTCATTCATGCATCTCGAATTAGCCATGTGTCTGCAACCCAGAAACCACCCAAACCTTCCTTCAACTCTACCCCAATCCAAACCCGAACAGACACATCCTTACTCACTTTCTCTCGTTTCATTTCACCTTTCTCACCTCTGCCTTCACTTAGAGTCTCAAACTCTCTATGTCTCTCCTTCTCGAATTCGAAGCTTACCAGCCACCCACCCACCCTCTCACAATCTCACTCCAATGAACTCTCTCCACTCCGGCCACCACCACACCTCACGACTTCATCCTTACCTCTGATTCTCTCCAGCAATTCTCTCTGTGTTTGGGGTTTCGAATTAAGATTAAGGTTTCAAATTGAGGGTTAGAATTTCGAATTGGGGACTCGAGTCATGAGGAGCACGTTGGTCTTGCTATCTCTTCACCCTCTTTCGACCTCGATCCTCACTGATTCACTATTACTCCATCTCTGATTTTCAATTTGGGGTTTTAATGAATGTTCGAATGTTCAATTTCAATCTGGATGATTTGGATTTTGATACAGGTTCGGTTTCGGGAAATCCAGAAATATCGAAAATATTTCATAATCCCTAAATTCAAGAATACCGAAATTTTGGTTCGAGATCAATCGTCAGATTTCTATCCTGAAAATGATCGGTTTAGGATTCGATATGCTGTTTTCGGTTCGATATCCCATACCGAACATGGGAATGAATTTTTCATAAGCATAGAATTACTTTAGTGTTCTCTGCAACAAATAAAAAAAAAACAAGTAAGACAATGATACACCAGTGTGATGTGACCTAAAGGTCGTCCGATGTTTAAGTTAGAATTAATTGTGAAAAAAAAAAAATCATAAGCTAAGTATCTTGGTTGAGGAACCATTACTTTCCTATGTAGATGTCCATGTCTTTATTTAGAGGCATTGATTGAACTTTAAGACGATCCATTAGGGCATGTGTAGCGCTCGCTAAGTGGTTGGTTTGAATCATAAGTTATCCCAGTCATTTACCCAACAATAGTTAACTATATGAAACTTAATGAGGGGCACCAATTGAAATTTTTGTTTAAGAATGATTCATAATAGCATCGTTGATTGTGGTCTATGTTGAATTTGGTGAATCCTAATCAAGTTTTGGTCAACAAAGAGTTGAAGCTATGCATGCACTAGAAATTTGAAAGTAATAGTGACATGCCCGACCCTGATATCCATCCTCCAACTACCAAGGTAGGCACATGCTGGCCGACCCCGAAGATGACGAAGCCATATTAGAATACATGAGAACAATAAAGAAATAACTAACATAAATAAAACTTATAAATTTAAGTATAATGAATATGTAATTGTGGAACGTGTTCAGAGCATACAACTAATCCAAGATACTAAAAAGGAATAATATAAAATTGAATGAACAAAATGATGGGTCCTACACCGAAAGGACTTGAAGATGTCAATGTGGAAGTGCCTTCCTACTGGGATTGTATGCCTTGATTCTATGTCCTGAGGGAGCGCAAAACAAAACATGAGTGGACCAAGTTTATATGTATAAGTAATACTAAGACAGTTATTCAACAACGTACTATCCACCAAAGTTATGAAAACTCAATAGCGTAGCATGTAATAGGTTTTCTGAAAACCCTAGCATGCCATAAAACCTTTCATAAAACATATATTATATATAGTGTGCTAAGTAGTATTATCATAATCGACCGAAGCCACTACATCACCCAACCGAAGCCAAAAATATATTTCTTCCGACCAAAGCCACTACATCTCCTGACCCAAGCCAAATATAAATACCTTCCGACTGAAGCCAATATAAGTATCTTCCGTCCGTAGGCACTACATCTCCCCACCGTAGCCATATAAGTATCATTTGCCCGTAGGCAGTCTCATTCGAATAACCACTAAGTAAGCACATAAAAACATTAACATAATATTTCTAATATATATATATATATATATATATATATATATATAACTATCTCAATTCAGAGCTCAGTAACTAAAACATCATATCATAAAACCACGTTCATAAGTAGGTATATAGTCATCAATCATATATACCACAAAGAATGTAAAGTCGAATAAGCATGATAATTCATAAAGTGTGAAACCAATTTACTCATAAACGTTTCATAAAACATAAACATAAAATTATGCTTTTCATGTATGCATTTCTAATGGTAAAATCATGCATTTTAGAAGGGGTCCACTCACAAATACTTTGTTGTTGAAGAGTCGTGTAAACAAGAGAGGACAAAAACGCCATACACAATTGCACCAATTTCAAGATGTGTGGTGGCCGAAGTTGGCCAAAAAATGGCCTGAAAGCCACGGGTTCTTGCCGAAAAACTAGGGAAGTCTCCCCGAGGTGGTTTCATGGTAGTTTCGATGTCGAAGACACACAAATACAATTAGAAACTAATTATGAGGACCAAAGGGAAATGTTTAGAGTGTTTTCGAGGCTCACCTACGTACCATGGCCTCTGCCACGATCGAGTTTCTAGGTCCTTGTCCAGGGTTCATGGTGACGAGGTCCAAGTTATGGTGAGTGAAGGGCCTTGCCGAGACTGGTGGTTTTCAGATAGGGCTTTCCCTTGGCACTACCTCAGTGCTTGCTGAGAAAGAAGGGAAAGAAGCGAGAGTGAGTTTTGGGAAAGAGGTGAGAGAAAGGACCTTAACGGGGAGAGAAAAGAGAAGAGAGAAGAAAGTGGACCGGAGGGGGGACAACACCAAAAGTAAGTGGGCCCCACAGACATACACATTAAGACCCAAAAAGTAACCCATTTCAAAAATATCTAGCCCACAAGGTGAAAATACCAAAATGCCCTTACGTTCTAAAATCGGTAAAATTATTCGGGATGGGTTGTTACAAATAATTCTTTAAATTACTTGATAAATTTCATTACGCAACAAGAAGAGAGAAGTGGTTTTAACCTCTTCAATCACAACCTTGATTTTCATCAAGGTTGATCACCCTAATAGAGAGTCTTCTTCCCTCTTTTGCAAGCTCTATCTCCATAACTGAAAATAGGAGGATTTAGAGACCTAGAAATTCTCTAAGCACCAAAGATTTAATGCCTCTAAGACCACACCTTTTGTTTAAGATAAGTGATGGAGGATGAGAAGGGGTGAGTGGCTAGTACACTCTTGCTCTTGAAAGTGGTGGTGGTGGTGGTGGTGGTGATGTATCTTTCTCTTGTTTCTTTCTTTTGTGAAGTTACCCTCACATGCAATTGATTTCTCTTGGAAGTTCGCTCATATGACATAATGAAAGAGTGTGGTGTAATGGGAGCAGAGAATTCATGTTTTACATCATGATTCTCACAATTCTTGGAAGTTTGAATTCCCAAACTCAGTTCCACAATTAGAACAAATCCTATCAAGATTGTTATATTAATACATTTGTTCATTCATCAACATAGTGCAAATATCTTGAACTACTTAAATGTCTCACTCTTCTCTTTGAGAAATGCTACCTAAGTAAAACTGAAACACAAATCATGTGCAAGGCACATGATTTATTTTAGATGAGAAGTTTAGGGGTATTAGTGTGAGATAACAAATCAACAATTTCGGAAAATTTAGATGACAATTCACTTGAAATTTTAGTTCATATGACAAATTAAACATGTATATAATATAACATGTCAATCATCTTGCTCCTATGAAAATTTGAAAATTGTTTTTCCTTGGTTAGTTAAGCATCGAAAATTTAAAGGGTTTTTTATTAGCACTCCAACACTTTGTTGAATGCACCCCACATATTGTTTTGTTATTAAATAATGATTTTTTAGCCAAAATAGTCCTTGAGATTTGAAATCAATAGAATTGGTTTCTGAGTTTGTCCATCATTAATTATTTTGGTTATTATGTGAAAAATCTCCATTAAATAAGAATAAAATGACCAAAATACCCTTACTTTTTGTCAAATCATTTTGGCTCATTGTTTTTTAAATTGAGGTTTTATTTGTTATTTTGGCCCTTATTTAACATAATTTTGCACATAATGACTAAAATGATTTTGTTATTTCCGGAACCACTTCTATTGATTTCAAATTTCAGGGACCAAAGTGATGTGTTATACAAATCTCAAGACCATTTTAGCTGACAAGCCTTAAATAATTTATACACTCTAATATAAAATAACTATTTAGGCCCCATAAATTTTATAATAGAAATTATTTTACGGATACACCCCAAATCATATTCAATTTGTATACTCTAGTCAATGGCATTGTTGATTCCACGAAAAAGGCAATAGCCAAATCTGCCTTTTTATTTTTGAACACATTTTTCCAAACAACATGTAAGTGACGTTGGCATGGTTGATTCATCAGTGATCAATTCAATCCTAAACCCCTAATTGGAATCCCAAAATGGATGGACCTAAACCCTAAAATTGACAGAAATCAAAACGTCTAGAAAAATCTAAGAATTATTATTTAGGCTAGTCATTTGATATTAAAAAAAAAAAAGGGGAGGAAATTTTTGTTTCACTTGCTGTAGGCCATTTCACATGTTTGCGATTTTAATGACACGTTTATGATTATTCATCCATATTTGTTTGTATTTATTTGATGATTAATCACATAAATCTCGCATTTGTGAAATATCAAATGAAATACCTCATTTGTCATGCATGTTCATGTTTTCTGCATTTGATATCCGTGGGAGTAAACAACATTCATGTTAGATGTTTAATATTCACGATAGAAACCAGTTGTCGTCCTTTGCTTCTTCTTATGACGTGGTGGTGTACGTAAAGAGTGCAAGGTATATGTAGAAAGTGTGAGGTACAAGGGCAATATGAGAATGTAAGTAAGTCGGGTGTATTAAGTTAATTTTAATTAGAAATGTATAAGTGAAGAGTATTCAATATGTGAAGTGTATTCAAAATGTGATGTGTCTATAAAGCAACTCAATTTAAAAAGCAAGTACAACAAATTCCTCCATCTTCATAGAAATTGATAAATTTGTTAAAATGGTAGGTTTCCAAATCCTAACTCCCGATCGGTTTTCAGTTTGTCGTCAATATTTAATTTTTATGTTGTTAATATAAATTAATTTGTAGTCAACACTTAATTTTGATCAGTTATACAATTATAATTTAATTTCTAATTATTTTGATCAATTTTCGAAAAAAATAAAATCTATGGAAAAAGGTAATTCCTGATTTTGTTGACAAATTCATTGGAGGGCTTTTTGTCACATCTTGGCCCGGGGTCCACCACATCCCGGGCCCGCTCCACCACCGTAGCACGATATTGTCCATTTTAGGCCCCGACCACGTCTTCACAATTTTGTTTTTGGGAACTCAAACGAGAACTTCCCGATGGGTCATCCATCCTGGGAATGCTCTCGCGCGCTACTCGCTTAACTTCGGAGTTCCTACGAAATTCGAAGCCACTGAGCTCCCAAAGGCTTCGATCGTGCTCATTCACACTTTCTTTGGCAACATCATCCATAACATAAAATTTCGACATCACAATCAATTAAAACTCTAACAAATTGACCAAGAATGTTTAATGTGTCCATGATCAAGTCCGAAAGATTCTAAGCATCTTGCAGATCAATGTCTCATCTGTCCACATGTAAAACTTTCACTGCTTTCCCGCCTACACTTAAGGAGGGCAGGGTGTGACATTTTCATCTAAAATAATCTTTAAAATTGACATAACTCTTCATTTTGATTTTTGAAATTTACCATTAGATTGTCCGCCGCGAATGATTTTTAGTCTTTATGTGAGAAATCTCGTTAAATTAAGACCAAAACTTTTTACAAAAAAAAATTAAAATGATAGGATGATGGACAATATCAAAACCATCGATTTTATATCTCAAGAACTAAAATAAGAGTTGCAAAATATCAGTACCCCTCGGCTGATGGCCGTCGTTGCTGACTCCACTCCGCATAAACAGATAAACTCATCTTTCACATTTAAAACGCACAACCACCACCACCACATTCGATTCGATTGTCAAATTGTCAATTTGTCACAGTGACAGTATTGTCCTGTCGCTCCACTCTGAATTTGCTGCAGCTGTTATTATTAAGCACGCACGCGCGACTTCAAATCTTCTGCGATTATCTTCATATGATAAGATAGTAGAGCAGAAACTTGAAGCTTGAGGGGAGAGGCGGCGATTTTCCAATGGAGTCCACATTGTCCGCAGCGACGCCGACAACGGCAGCTCTCCTCGCCGTCTCCAAATCCCTCAACCGCCGACCGGAAAGGAGGACCTTTCTCAGTCAACGCCTCCCGAGTTGTCTTCTTGCTCGCAGGCACCTCACTTCGGTTCACACCAACTACTACGGCTTTCAGGCCCCTAAACATGATCCTTTCTCTTCCTCGTCTCTGAGGAGTCTCTGCGTCGTTCGCCCGCTCTTACGGCGCCGTTTAGAGTGCGTTGGTGGCGGCGCTGCTTCTTTTGCCTCTGGTGGTGGAAATGGTGGCCTTGGTGGAGAGAGTGGCGGCAGCGGCGGTGACGGCGAGGGAGGTTCGGGCGGCGGCGATGCCGAGTCCAAGGTTGCTGCTGCTGGAGGCGATGAGGTTTCGGCGCTCTCCACTGATGTCATTGTTCTCGATGTTGGAGTATGAATACACCATTACTAAAACCCCTCTCTCTTACTCCCTCCCTCTCTCCCTCTCTCTCGCTCCTAGTCAATCTGATTGATTGGTGATTTGCTTGGACAGGGAATGACATGTGGAGGATGTGCAGCCAGTGTGAAGCGAATTCTAGAAAATCAAGTAAGTTTAATTTCATTTTCTACCTCAAATTTACATGTATTTCGTTTGCTATCAAAGTTTCAAGTAAGTTTAATACCACCTATATATATATGTGTGTATGTATATATGGCAGCCACAGGTATCGTCTGCGACTGTAAATCTCACAACAGAGACGGCAATTGTGTGTCCTGTGTCCAAAGCGAAGGCTACACCAAACTGGCAAAAGCAGTTAGGAGAGACACTTGCAAACCAATTGACCAGTTGCGGTTTCAAGTCTAACCTTCGTGGTAAGCATTCACAATTGTTTCGCATTCAGCCTGTTACTTTTATTTATCGTTCTTATTAAAGTATGAATTCCATGGTTCTCAGTTATTGGAAAGTTGTATGTTTGGTTAATCCTTGTAATGGCTAGTCTTTTTTACTTTTCAAGGGCATTGCTTGTTCTTTGCTGTTTTTTCGGGATAACATTTGAAACTTGGTAATCAATGTTCATATTGATTTGGGACCTAAAGTTTGTGGATTATTTTCTTCAAGTGTGTTTTCGGTGTTACTTATACACGTATTAGGAAAAGTGTAATAGAACTGTGTTGCTTTAGAGTCCGTTTAGATTAACATTGCAAGAATCGGTGACAACTTAAACATTTTTAGTTATTGAAAAACACCGAAGTGCTAATTTTTAATGCTAGATGTTCTTGAAATTCTTGATATATCAACATGATGTTGATTAAGATTAACTTATGTTGGCAGACATTCAGTGGTGATTGTTCTGATGTTGGCTTTCAGAGTTTTTTTAGCACATTAGTTGATTGTGTTGCGTATGAGGATATAGGCTGACATCATTAGATTGTTGAGTTGCAAAATTAGGCCAGATAGGAAGTGGAAACTGGATTCATCAGGGGTCCTCTTTTAAGAAATTTTAAATTTTCTGTCTATCCTGAGTTCCAGTCTGCTTAAGTGATTTGGAAATCGAATGGTCCTACCAAGGTTCATATTTTGGCTTGGATCATAGTTCATGGAAGGGAAAATACTTGTGCTTTGGTACAAAGAGAATTACCAATTTGCCCATCTCCTCATTGGTGTATTTTGTGTAACAAGGAGGAAGTATTTGAAAATCATTTGTTTCCACATTGTCCATATGCATTGAGACTGGTGACGGTTAGTTAGGGTGGGGAAGCAAGAGTCCATTGGGTTATTCCTCATTCACCTTCAAATATTTTTTGTGAAAAGTCAAAAGAGTATGTTTTGGTGGTGGAAAAAAGGCAAGCATTTTGTGGAGTTGCATCATGTTGGCTGTCTTTTGGGTAATTTGGTTGGCAAGAAATAGAAAAATCTTTGAGAACTATAGTGGGGATGTAAGGTTCTGAGCATCATTTTTGGTTTCTGTTTCTCCAGCTTTTAGTGATCTATCATTTCTATAGTTTTATTAGATTGGGTAGCTGCTGCAGGGTAGCTTTTCAAGTTGTAATGCAATGTGAGAGGGTACTTTTCTTTTGTTTTGAGGATTGAATCAGTTTGTTGGTGGACCTGTGGTCCACTATGTTCTTTTATTATGCTTTAGTTCTTTAATGAAATCTTGGTTCTCAAAGAGAGAAGGTTGCAAAAAGAAAAAAACAGAGTCAGACATAAGAACATGAGAAGCATCGATCTTGCTTGAAAGGGTTTCTTTTCTATCTCCGTTTGATTTCAAAGCCACAACACTCTCTCTTTTCTTGGTACTCAAGCATGCTCCTTTTACATCTAAAAATTGTGATGCCATTGAATTTGCTATATCCTCTTGAGAAGTTGAGGATCAAAGTTCTTCGCAAACTTTGGGTTGTACTGTTGTCATATTATTATAATTGCTTTTGAAGGTTGAAATCGTTTCAGCTGCCATCCATCCGCAAAACAAGATGGACAAAAACTAAGTGGGGTAGGTTTGTGCTGCTTTAGAAATGATAATAGCACTCAGCAGTTTACTGGTTCAGCTGAATACAACAGACTATTATCTATTTACTCCTTCGAGCGTTGTTTCTTTACTTCAGGTTGTCCAATTAGAACCCCATAACTTTAAAATAAGAGCATGTATATATGTTCGCCTGCTTGGGGTTTCCAAATGATTTATGTGAAGCTTTCTGGGTTCAGTGGCAGGTCAGGGAGCTACGGAAGGAGATATATCACCATAGAAGTGCGAAAGATTTCTTGTCAGGCTGAACCATAATAGTTTATGGTACTTCCTCAAACTGTTGGATTTAATTTCAGTGGCGTGTATAAGCGCATAATGTTTTACATCTCTCCGTTTTATCAGATGTAACAAAAGAGGATTGAAAATCATTACTGATTCACAACTACTTGCTTCCTTAGTCTCAACCAGCAGCTCATTGTGATGGATAAGTTTGCGGAGCATTTCTGTTATGGAGCACTCATTTGTTTTTGAGATTTTATATATGCTTTGATGTAAGCATTCTTCCAAACCAAGAAATAAATTACTCCCTATTTGATTGGCCTGGTATTTCTTATGCCTTGTTTCCGTTATTTGTTTTACTAGGTCGGAGTCAATTCAGATCTTATATTCTTATCTATTCTAATTGTCCTACTAAAACAAATAACGGTTATAGGACAATTAAATTTCACGGGTAATACCCATAACCATAAACACCCATTTAAATTTCACAGGACGGTTAAATACCCATAACCGTTTATTTTGTCTTAACGGTTACCTGTATTTTAAATGGACAGGATAATTGCGGTTACTCATACCCGGGGTATTTTGCCCATTCCTAATCCTACAGCAAGAGGCAACGTAAATTAGATAATGTGCACGTATAATACAAGGAAAGTAGTTATACAACCCTAAAAGTTAGCTCACTACAAATTTATAACAAATGACGCAAGTGAACAACTAAGAGGCATCTAGGGTTGGAGGGTCTTTCCAAGGGGGATGTTACCTTGATAAGTTTTGAGTAGCAATTCTACTTCACGTGGAAAGCAATTATTTGTGTTTTATAGCATTGATATATAATATGCATAAAAACGTATATCAAAACAATTGAACAAATGCGAAATTGCTAGCAGGTTGAATTGTTCGGTGTATGATAACACAAATCACGCAAGTAACATTTTGGTAATAATACATCGTTGTTTAATACGTAAGTGGTAGTGAAAGGGAATCAAATAATTTAAAATTTTGAGAAACAAAGCATGAGGTGAGGAAAAACATAGGTTATAGTAAAAACACGAGAGAATATGCAAGTGATCCTCTACCACAGTGATGAAGAGAAGTAGTACCCTTGCACCATGGTGTAAGTTCGAACTCTGTCCACTCCCTAATTTGACATCTAATCTAACAAGCCTATTGTTTGACCAAAAAAAAAAAAAAACACGAGAGAGTATCAACAAAGAAAGCAGGTAATTAATTGATTCAGTTTCCTATAAATTAATGTATATACAAAGTTATATGAATGAATGGCAATCAATTTGAAGGGGAAGGGCAATCAATTTGAAGTGGAAGGATGTCGTTATATATCACATTCACATAACTTTGACATCGTAATTACGGCACACTTTCCAGATGCATAACCGCAAATAAGTAACAAAACTTCGGCCATGCGACATCCTCAAACGAGCGGTGGACCAAAATGGCCTGCAATCGAATTCCAGAAGCTCGTGGCCACGAACTGCAGCAACGAACAAGTCTTCGAACTGCAGCAACGAACAAGTCCTGAGCCGCATGAAGAACCACTCATAACACCAGCTGCCGGTCTCACCTCCGGTGTAAAGGTTAAAATTGACCTTATTTTGGTAGCAAAATCGGCCTTCATACCATATATGTCATCCCAACCTGCATTAGATGCGAATGGGGCACACTCAAATTTGCAGTGCCCCTCCTGCAGTTCTTCCTCAAGAAAGCATAAAAGTAATTGATGATTAACTTCTTGATAAACCATGAATCTTTCCTGGCCCTAATATCCCCGTGACCAAGAAGATAAACAACCCCTGATTCTTTGGCCTTTCGTATAAATGATAGTTCCCTATCCATACTCTGCTCAGAATCAAAAACCGTTGGATCTTCTGGAAGCACTGGCTTCACCTCTGATGTGCTTGCTTCTGATACAGGCTGCCTGCTCGTCTCCTTGTACTCAGCAAGAAAAGGAACACCAAGTGAGTAAACACTTCCATTGGGGGCTATAAGAACCCTCGAGACAGAGGTCTCATCTTCTGAGTCTGTATCACCATCATCCCCATCGCTCTCCAGTGACCGCTGCTGAGCTTCCCTACGTATGAATTTCTCAAGGCTCTCAATTAGTAGCTGTTCAAATGTTTGGTGATTTTCTTTACGAACATCCTTATAGCCATACCTATTGAAGTCATAACGGCAGATACAGAAGGTAACTAGAAATGAAGGAATGAAAAAGAAAACAAAGGAAAAAACACATCAACTGCGAACATGAGTGATTTCCGCTTCATTTGTTGTCAGGCCTACGGCAAAATAATACATCTTACTAAGCATAAATATATCCTATGACGGGTTTCACCATTTGGCATCCATGAAATACATTATGGATCTAAATTTTGCACTAGATTATACAAAGAAATCACTCTACTCTACCAAATCAGAAGTGTTAAGCATGTTACCTGGCAATACAACGAAAAATGTGGTAGTTTTTTGGACAGACGCGCCGAAAAAGGAACCTTTCACTTTGAGGCACTACAGGAACTGGAACATACTTTATACAAACAAATATGATCATTGAATGGATTGCAGGAAGTGTGGTCAGAAAATGGCCAAAGATTGCTGGTATTCCCTTCACCAGCTCATTGTAAAGCAAGCCAATGCCTGGAGCTCTGATTGTCCCAAGATTGCAACCCAATTCTCGCATCAGATCCATTGAAAGTTTTTGCTTGACTTCGGTTTCATACTTAAGCTTGCTTCCATAGTTCCAGATAAACATTATAAAGAACATAATTATGGCAAAGACCACAATAATCCAACTTCCATCTCCCACACTACACAAAACCGATGAAAAAAAGGTCAACTCCAACCCCAGGAAAATGATTAAGAAACTCAGCACGATGATTATGTTTATCTGCCATATAAGAAGCATAACGATTGTTACTAAAATGGTCGTCATCATCATCACTCCTAGCTCAGCAATACCTGTAGTAAAAGAGGATAGTTATAAAAAAAATTAAAAAACTGCATATAAATTGATTTATGTAAAACTAAAGTTCATCCACGGAGATACAAGAAGATGTAACTGATGGTAACTGTTGAAATAATTCATGACAGTGCCTGCATGTTATTTTTCAAGTGGGTAATGCCAGATCAGTGGTTGATTTTGAGTTCGAACCAAAGAGATATTTGGAATGTCCTGTCAGGTAGATCTAACCTAAGAAAAATAAGCATTGTAATGAAGTCAAGAACCTATTCACCACATACAAGCATGTTTGAGAATTGCTTTTAAATGACTGTAACCGCTTTTAGAGAATTTGTTTTTGGGTTCCAAAGGCACTTGAAGTGCTTCTTGCAAGAAGCACCAGACCAACTACGTGCTACAAAGAGAAATCATTCAACAGCAAAGACTCCAAATATCTATTATGATCTTTAACCTTAGAGAACTTTAACCACAAAATTTTTATTACAATGCCAATTTGTATATCTTTATATTTTTTTATTTGTTATAAATTATAATTTTATTAATAAAAAGTGTGAACCAAGGAACTTGATAGATTTTGGAATACCTGTCTATGTTTTGAACTTTAAAAATAAAGAAACTGTAACTGGAAAGAGGTTAGCTTTGGTGGCTATGGCAATAACAAGAACACACAGCAGAAAAAATAGGATAACTATCTTATAAAAATACAACAACAAAGCCTTTTCCCACTAAGTGGGGTCGGCTATATGAATCCTAAAATGCCATTGCGCTCGGTTCCGTGTCACATCTTCTGTTAGATCCAAGTACTCTAGGTCTTTTCTTAGAGTCTTTTCCAAAGTCTTCCTAGATCTTCCTCTACCCCTTCGGCCCTGAACCTCTGTCCCGTAATCACATCTTCTAACCGGAGCGTCAGTAGGCCTTCGTTTCACATGTCCAAACCACCGTAATCGATTTTCTCTCATCTTTCCTTCAATTTCGGCTACTCCTACTTTACCTCGGATATCCTCATTCCTAATCTTATCCTTTCTCGCGTGCCCACACATCCAACAAAGCATTCTCATCTTCCCTACACCCATTTTATGTATGTCTTGATGCTTCACTACCCAACATTCCGTGCCATAAAGCATTGCCGGCCTATAAAATTTTCCCTTAAGCTTCAGCGGCATACAACGGTCACACAACAAACCGGATGCACTCTTCATCCATCCAGCTTGCATTATGTGGTTGAGGTCTCCAGCCAACTCTTCGTTCTTTTGCAAAATAGATCTTAAGTAGCGAAAAAGCAGTTGCTCTTTGGTACTTCCTGATCTTCAATCCTCACCCCTAACTCATTTGAGTCTCCATTTGCAATGAACTTGCACTCCATATACTCTGTCTTTGACCGACTTAGGCGAAAACCTTTAGATTCCAACACTTCTCTCCAAAGGTTAAGTTTCGCATTTACTCACCCTTAACTCATTTGAGTCTCCGTTTGCAATGAACTTGCACTCCATATACTCTGTCCTTGACCGACTTAGGCGAAAACCTTTAGATTCCAACACTTCTCTCCAAAGGTTAAGTTTCGCATTTACTTCTTCCTGAGTTTCATCTATCAACACTATATCGTCTGCGAAAAGCATACACCAAGGAATATCATCTTGAATATGTCTCGTTAACTCATCCATTACCAATGCAAAAAAGTAAGGACTTAAAGATGAGCCTTGATGTAACCCTACAGTTATGGGGAAGCTTTCGGTTTGTCCTTCCTGAGTTCTTACGACAGTCCTTGCTCCATCATACATATCCTTTATAGCTTGGATATATGCTACTCATACTCCTTTCTTCTCTAAAATCCTCTAAAGAATGTCTCTTGGGGCCCTATCATATGCTTTTTCCAACCATGTGCAAATCCTTTTTCATATCTCTATATCTTTCATAACTATCTTATAAAAATAAAAAAAGATAAAAACAGAGAGGAAACTATATAGTGTTGACATAAAATGAATAAAAAGGGAGAACAATTAAATTCTTTAAAATAACATAATTCCAACAAGGCATTTTGGTGCAACAGATGTTTTACAGAAACCAAAAGACAAGTGATTGATGAAGTTGTCTGGTAAACTGTGAACATTTGGTGAGTACTATTAGGGGAAGGGATCCCAAATTTTTTTAGAGTTTGGTGAAAAGAAACCTGAACAGTTGTTTTTACGGAAAAGCTTACTTAGTATAGCTACAGGAAACCCAACTATAAAACATAGAGTTTGTTAACAAACAAATAACAAAACTGAACAGATAACGAGACTATATACTTTGAAACATGATGAGAATTACCATATGCATTTCCAATCTCATCAATGTTTGAAATAGTGCAGATAGCCACTAGGGAAACCACCAGCAGAAACCAATTTACGACAGGGATATAAATTTGCCCCATGAACTTCCGGGAGGTATGTATGATTTTAAGGCGAGGGAAACAACCAAGTGCCATTGATTGTTTTATGCATGAAAAAGTGGCCGTTGTCATTGCACGACTAGCAATCAATGCAGCAACATTAGCAATGAACAACATAGGCCAGAAAACACCACCTGCAGACAATGAGAGTGATTTCTCCATAATTAAATTTCCATCTATAACATATGCTTGCAAATTGCAAAGGGACTTAAAACGAATTAACGATATATCATATATCTAAGAATTAGTGAGATAAGTATGACTATTGACACATTCGTAGAAAATCCTAACTGAATAATTTGCTTGAAAATTGATAAATGCACCAGTGAAGCTTACTTGGGATTGAAGAAAAGAAAGCTTGCTCAGCCCCATTTTGGTTCTCCATAAGGTAGGCGGCTTGACCCAAATAACCCAACATAAGGCAGGGCAAAACAAGAAAAACGAATGTAAGCTGAAAAGAACAAATACCCAGTAAATTACAGTTCTAGTAATCAGAAGGTAAACACCACACATTCTGACACTTCGATGTATCATATAAACAAAATGAATATTGTATAAAGACCAATTATTCTTCATTCTTAACCTGGACTGATCGTACAGAAAAATAGCAAAGATCCGCAAACATTGCCTCAGAACCTGATACATACAAGTACATCAGTAAAGAAAAGGAAAATATGTAGGTGATAACCAATAATATAGGTTCCCAGTTCATATAATATCAAACAAAATTGAACCCCATTTACATAAACATTAAACAGTTCTATCAATATTTCACCTCTTGTAAGTGACTGTTAGCATCCCATTTGTAATGGAATAATTCATGATTTAACATTTTCCAATAATACAATACCTAAATTATGCAACCTCAGGTACACTCTAATCATGGTTTTTTTTTTTTTTAGAAGAAAATAGAAAAAGCAAGCTAGGGATTAGTTAGCAGTTTCTTTCCATTTTAAAATCTTTTGTAAGCACACAATATTTCAATACGAAGGAACAGGACAATACAGAGGACAAGCCTAGCTAGAAGATGCTAGCTAAACAATTGAACAAAGACAGGAAAATACAAATATCCATGGCAGCAGACCGAAAAAAACACTAGTGTCCAGAAGAATTCAAGTCGTACAGTATAGGTCCGTAGGAACCATCCCTAGATTCTGAAGATACCTATACCCAAGGATAGCATAACCCCAAAAAATAGTATTCTCCACAAGGTCAAAGCAATGGGACAAGGGTGCCCTTATTTCCAAAGTTAGCAGGAACTAAACTGCGGATTTCTTTGACTAAAAATGGCATGTGAAAACCATTGTTTCAGAAGATATACTACCTAATTATCAGCTTTACTAAATAAATCCAAAGACTTTCTAAGTTCTTCCAGCCTAACTCCAGTACATGTCTAGCTTCAATTGTGAGGGGAGCAACCTAACCAGCCATATAAACCATGCTGCCACTAATTCGATAAATCCTTTTTTCTATAAACTAAATCCCTTATAGCTGAGCCTTTATACCTAGGCAATAGTTCAACCCCTTATACATATTTCTGCATAAACTTGTCTTAAAGGACCTTTTTTACTGACTGGATTACATTGCCAGGGAATCAGACATTAAGATATTTTGTATACTTTTCGGAAGAAAAAATTTAATATTATAGAAATTCATTCCAGATGAAATCCATGCACAAGCTAAAAGATGACAATACAACTCAATAAGAAAATGAAAAGTTAATTACAGAAAAGAGTGGAGCCAATTTAAAAATGGAATCAAGGTTGCAAAAATTTACAAAAAAGTAATGATAGCAACTCCCATGCACCCCCAAGGTCTAAGTTTTTTTCCAGACTGATTACCTGTTGCGCATAAAAGACAACCCCCAAGAGAATACCAAGCCTTAGTTGAGTTTCTCTCGAAGAAATAATAGATGTGAACAGGATTGAATGCCTTTAAGACACTGCTGTCATATTTAACAAGGTTGTAAATCCCAATCCCACCAAGGGAACAAAACCATATGAATAAGGCAGGGCCTACAGCCAGTCCAACTTTACTTGTCCCAAATTTCTGTACACTGAATAAAATAACAAGAAAGGTAACCGAAATCATCACCACTTCATCTGCATACAAATAGAAAAGGGAGGTAAATTAAAGTACACTTTAATTGAAACAGCATAACCAACTATCATATTTAGAACAAAGAAATCAAACGCATAGGCAAATGGGTCTTAGTTCATTGTCATGATTTTGGTTAGAGGAGATGGCTTGCACAGTGTGGTGTTGTAGCATAGAACTTTAAATTTTGCAAATCTTCTAGTTCTTAATAAAATTAAAATTGATGTCAGTAGAATTAACTTTTTAGTATGATGCACTCCAACAGAATCATGACAGCTAAGACCCATTTTTGAGATGTGGTCCACAGGATAAACAATACCTTGCTCAATTGCCTCTACTCCAACCTTTAGACCACCAACAGCTGATACTACTGCATTAAGAAAATAAAAAGCAATCACAAAGTAAACAAAACATAAAAAACTTTAGGCACAC
Source organism: Pyrus x bretschneideri (assembly GCF_019419815.1). Classification (NCBI taxonomy): domain Eukaryota; kingdom Viridiplantae; phylum Streptophyta; class Magnoliopsida; order Rosales; family Rosaceae; genus Pyrus; species Pyrus x bretschneideri. The sequence goes on from NW_025999457.1 coordinate 4,631,302, forward strand.
CCACTCTTCACAATTTAAAACAAGAACACTACATCTAAAACAGCTATGCAGCATTACCACATTTCATCACATCAATAATGGGTTGATAGTTGCAACTTGCAACAAGATAAAACAGAATAAGAATAGATGATGCAAATACCTGACATTGCTGGTGTAACAACCCCATCAGCTATCACCATAGCAGTACCAGCAAGCACTAACATCAGAAGAAGCTTTTTCAGAGTCAGTGAAGCCTCAAGCCTTTCCTTGATTTTTAAAGATCTTTCAAGTTCAGGAGATGGCACCTTTAGCCTGAAGCTCGACATCCGGGCATCTGACGGAAGCTGATTGGGAAGAAGACTGACCTTAGCATGTCGACAGATCAATGAATACAAAGCAAATGTACCACCTGGAAAAGTTAAATTACCATGAAATAGAAAATATGCATTCAACTAAACATTGATGTTGTACTGCAATAACTGCATACAGAATAGCTTTGTTTGTACTCTGTGTGTATGTGTGAGTGTGTGTGTGTGTGTGTGTGTGAGAGAGAGTAGCTTTGTTTGTATTCTGTGTGTATGTGTGAGTGTGTGTGTGTGTGTGTGTGTGTGTGTGAGAGAGAGAGAGAGAGAGAGAGAGAATACGACTTGATTTACCGAATCCAGCATACCTTCACCATCATCATTAGCCCAAAGAACCACCAGCACATACTTAAGCAACGGGATCAAGATTAACGTGTATAGGACTAGCGACATTGCTCCAATAACATCCTCATTTCCATTAATAGGTGCTTTGCTAAACATGACACTGAACGTATATAATGGACTTGTTCCAACATCACCAAAGACAACCCCAAGGGTCTGAAAAGCAATTATTATTTTCCTTCCAAGACTGAAATCCTGCAATAAAATATACATTATTAAGGAAACTTGGTTCAGGTCAATAAATAACTTCATATTTCCCGTAGGTTAATCAAAACAATTTTACTCTTAAATTAAGGTCAATAAAACAATCTTCCTCGCAACCAAGGTCAACACCCGTTCCTCTATATCTCTTTATTGACCTCTCCTTAAAAAACAAAAATATTGATTGGCTCAATCCAAATGTTATAAGTATTTTTTTTTTTGTCACCTAAAACAAATTACTCCTACATTATTATTAGAAATTCTAATCACAATACGTGTGCACATCAACATGATTCAACAGTTGAGCAAAAATAAAATTTCTAAATTATAAAAGAAAAGAATAAAGAAACACAGGCAAAGAAGTTTCAAATTTCATTTCAATGAACCGTACCTATGTATAAATTCAAATTAGAAAACCTGGATACTTTCCTTATGAACTATATGGCAGACAATGAACTAAGGCAGACGATATACTTTAAGGAAAACTAATCTATTAATCCATATTAGAGAAAAATGCCACTTTCTCCCGTGGCCAAAGATAAGGCAAGTTAACTACTTTTGTGAAGCAAATTTTGGAGTTACCATGAGTTGCCTAGGTAATAGTTCATTGTGAAAGTTCAACATACTCGTTGGGTTATGATTACAACTTAAGTTTCTGAATATTAATACCAAGTTGCTAAAAACCTAAAACTCAATGTTCTTCATATATAAACAACGTAACAGATGATTTAAAAAGTAAATTAAACATAAGAACATAACTAAGGTTTCTTCTTGAAAATCACTGAGTAAAGATTTCCTCCTGTCTCTAGTTGCTGCTATTGTAGGTCTTTTCCAATTCTAACTACTCTACTCCAATTAAATAATGGTCCAAAGGGATTAGAAACATAAAAAATGAGAAAGGCAATCTATATTCAGCACTACATAAAAAATCTGCACATATTTCCCAGAAGAAAAAATGAAGCACACTATCAGCCTTCCAGCATTGAGAATATAAGAAATTGAGACTTTATTAAGTGAAAGCTCAATGAGTTACAGAAAGAATAGCATAAGAAATGCCCAGTGGTGGAAAAGAGGTTCACCACCAAGAAAAACCTATTCCAACAAAAAACCAAAAACAAAAAACTTCGAAAACAAATATACAACTCCTATCTACCAGCAGCAACCCTACCAAAATCAACTGACTGCAGCACCCAATCCAAATGAAAAACGAAGAAATGGAAATCTCTGATACCGTCTCTACCATTGGACACAAGGAAGCCCAAAGCCTCACCCTACCCCATAAAAACTATCACCTCCTCTCCTAGAAGAATACCCAACTCAGCCCCATCTCCGCTTGTGCCACAGTCCAAGAGCTACTGGGCAATAATGAAATAATATAAGCAACATTTTCTAATCCATTATTGCACATAGAAAACTAATCTGGTCTCTTACACTAGAAATACCAAAATTTAATGACCCCATCCACGTATACATCTGTACTTTACTAGGTAACTCAGCCGTCCAAAGCAATTGAGATGGTTCAATAAAAGGTTCCGTTTTTGGAGAAGAGTGGATTGAGCATGATTACACTGTCATAATTGCTTATCATTTGAAATTTGGAGTTGATGATTTATGACTTGTACTTCCTAATGGTGTATGTGATTGATGAATGAGCATTCTGTTTTATTAAAAAAAAAAAAAGTCATCAATCATCACAAATTCCAAACTTAGAAAGGTAAACAAGTATGCAATTTATGACAATGTAACTTATGTTCACTAAAAGCTGCCATTTTACATTAATGAATTTCCATACTCCTCTCTATAGTCTATACCCACCCACAACATCATGTAACTGCTCTGAAGTTCTGCTTAAAGATTCAAAATAATCCAACCTTAATGTTTACCACAATTACAACATCCGCTACTAATTTACGTTTACAAAGCCACTCATACCATGGTCATGAGCTCTTAAATAACATTCAGAATTTTCTTAATGAAACAGAAAGATCACATAATCCTAAAATTTATATGAAGCGGAAAAAAACACATAATCCTAAAATGTATATGGCATAGATGCTTAGGCAGTTTATTTTATTAGCACCATATTCTACCAGAAATCAAGCTAGCCAAAAAGCATAAAGTAAAAAGTAAACTCCACGCTCTGAAAAGTGACAATTTCTTAACTTGGGTAGGATGCTAAACATGCCTCCTTAGAGCCTAAGCATCAACATTGCAAGACATTCATTAGAACTAAAATAATTATTAAAAACAGGGTTAATAAAACCAACATATCCAGCTTCACGTGTACAGTCAATCGCGATTGTAACACATCTATATATGCACCCGATAATTGTCCAATAAGTGAATCTCCCAAAACGTAAACTAACTACAAAGCTACACAGGATGTATCATGTATGTATAATGTACGTATGCAGCACAACATGATAGGAAAGTAAAGTGGCTACAAGCATGGATCTACATCACACTAAGCAATGCTGAACGAGCGAGGCTACTCGACCGAATCCAGAAATGCAAGTCTTAAGCTCACGACAAAGTAAATAGTAAAAGTGAGAGATTGGGATTTTGAAGCACCTCATATTCGTTTCTGTGAGCGCCGGGGACCTCGAGCGCTTCGACGTCAAAGGAATCCACGCGAGGGCCAGTGCGAATCAAGCGCTGCTCAGCATTATCGTCCTCCTCTTCATCATCCTCCGAATCGAGAACCGTCCGACGCATCGCATCTTCCTCCGTATCCGCATCCTCGTCGTCAACTTCGGAGTCGTCCTCGTCCTGAAAGACCCACCGCGACTCGATGGAGTCCATGGACGCCAGTCCGCCATTGATCTCGCCCCTGTCGGGACCTTCCTCCTCCTCCATCGATCAATGACAACAACTGTAGAGTGTGCGTAATTGTCAAGAGGGACTAGGATTGGGGAATGGTGGAGTGGAATTTTGTGGGGGAGGGTGATTGGATGGGAGGAAAGTGATGGAAAATTGTAGGGTTTGGCATATGTGGAAAATTGGGGAAAATTGGAATGAACTTGTTTTTTTGGTGAATTTTAAGGAAATTGTTGGGGGAATTTGGTTCTTTTTGGCTAAATATGGGGTTCAGCTTCAACATTTCAGATTCTCACGCTACAAGCTTAAACTGGAGAATGTTAAATTGTGTATTAGCTGGCGATGGACCATCTTTCTTTTAACCGCTTCACAGTTGCTGCATGCATGTCCGGTCCAGATTCCAATGTATCCGGCCGGTTCCAACTGGTTTAGATTTGCGCTGCGTCAGGCCGGTCCAAGGGAGTAATTTTTCAGTGTGCCGGGAACACCATGCCACGTGGTGTTCCCTCACACATAAAAATTCAAATTTTGAATATACTTCAATTTTTTATTTCAATAAATGGCAGCGACGTCCAAACTGGTAACTTTCATCTAGAAACTTTTATAAATAACTAATTTCATTTTTAAATGTTCAAATTTTCATATTATTTAGTTCATATTTCTCGCTTGATAACCAGTGAACTTTTAAAAAACGTAAATTGACTTTTGGCACTTCTTTAAAACCCACCACCATTATAGGCGGGTTTGGTATTGCTGTGCTTTGAAAAAAAATTGTTTTTGCTGTGCTGTGAAAATAAGCTCATTCTTACTGCTTCACATTTTTAGCTTTTTTCATTCAAAATTGTGAAAATAAGCTGTTTTAAGTGTTTACCAAACATCTTTTTGAGCTCAACTTTTTTTATACCCACTTTTTATAAAAACACCTTAATACCAAACCAGTATTTAGTTATTTTATTTTTCCTCCGAGTCATGCAAATTGATTCATCGACCGCTCTATAACATTGACTCATCTAAGTGCTCAAAGTGATGTTTTCACCTTTTTGAGTGGATCACATGGCAAAGATGAACAAACTTTGGATGTCTGTATTGAGTATTGGAACAATTAGGAATTAATTGGCTATTTAGACATGTTTAGGAGGGTAATTGGCTGAATAACAGTTAACGGGGTGAAAATTAGCAATGGCTTACAAGTTTAGGGGAAATCAACAAATAACATTGACCCATCTTAGCCATACTATGAGTTTGCCAAAATAATTCAGTATTGAACTTACCATGTACGGAAGGTAATTTAAGACATCTAACTTATAAGTGAGAGAATAATACAGCTAAAGTATAGTACCTGTAAGTGAGCGGTTTTAGATCCGATTCTCGCTAAAGATGAAATTGAATCATATTATTATGTCATGTTTATTGTAAGACTTAGTCTATTTTCCTATTCTCTTAGTATAAATACTATTATTTATTAAAAAAAAAAATAGACACACACTCGACTAACAAGTAGCGGTAGCAGTGGTTTTGGTACATTATCATACCAATTACCATACCAAATATTTGGTACGGCAAAATCTATTACCATTACCATACCAAACTTTCGGTATACCGAATATTGGTATACCAAATAGTTTGGTTGGTATGGTATGCCAATGGTAATTGCCACTTAGTTTTACGCCACTTAGTTTGTCCAAAATCTAATATTTTTTAATTAATGTTTTAGTGTAAAAAATATAGAAAAAAATATATAGACGTTTGTAATGACAAACTTTACAACTTTCGTGAAGAGCTTAACTTTGAAATTCGTCATTATAATCGTATAAATCATAGATCAAAATTTAACTATTGATTATTGTTTACATTTACGCTTCATTTTTCTCATCAAATTTTGTTTTTTTTTTCGGATTTTCTTTTCTGAAAACACGATCTATTAGAGGATGCAGGAAGATGAACGGTTTGGATCGTTGATATTATGTTCAGAGTTTTACGGTTAGTGAAAATATTGCTTGATGTTTATAAAGTTTCTACAAACTATATGATATTAACTCATATTTCAGTTAATCGCAAATATCGAAACGTGATATCAAAGATTTGAACTATTCATCTTCTTACATCCGTCAGATGATCATGTTTTAAAAAAAATAAAATTTAGTAAGAAGAATAAAGCGTAAATGATAATCGATGGTTAAATATAAATATAAGGTTTATGGATTTAAGTGTTGGATTTTGAAGCTGACCTCTTCATGAAAGTTGTAAAGTTTGTCACTATAAGTGATTGTATATGTTTTTTTTTTACATTTTTTATACTTCTACAATAATTATTATTAATTTTGCTCTCAAATAATTATATGAATAAATACATAATATAATATTAATAATATTGGTTGGTACGGTATACCATCGGTACTGGTTTTAGATACCAATACCATACTAAAATAGTATGGTATGGTACAAATACCGTACTATTACCAATTGGTACAAACTTTTGATAATAATTTGGTATGGTATGGTTAGTAGGAGGGTTGGTATAATAATTTGGTTAAAATTTCCACCACTAAGTAGCGGCACCAGTTAGACAGGATTATCACTGTTTCATTTTTAATGGGCCGAGCCGTACAGCCCACAGATGTGCTCATCCTAAATCCTCCTAATCTGCTCGCTCTCTCTGCGTCTCTCTGAGTGAGTCGAAATGGTGGCATTAGCAGGTTTCTCAGCCCCTCCGAGGCTGAGCTTTTCATTGGGTTGTTGCCGCAGTAGTAACTCAACATCTCTTCCTTCATTGCCTCTCAGTCTCAGTCTCAGGTACGAACAAATGCAGAGGATTATCTTTCAATTTTTAATTTTTTTTAAAATTTTTTACAGTTTTCATTTTATATGATGATATATTTGTTTGTTGTTTGTTCATGTTTTGTGGTGGTGGTGCAGAAATTCGACGCCGAAGTCCACAGTCTCTGCCTTGCACACTCCGTACGGCGATTCTTTAGCAACTAGTGGTAATTTCTCTTTACTAATTACATTATTTCCATAGAGTAAGAGACCCAGTTGTTCAATGTTTGAGCTTAATCCGTGATTTCGGTCATTTATTCGATAATTACTTGCATTTGGCTATTTATTTGGAGTTTATATTCAGTTTTGCAGACTAGATTAAATTCTAAACGTATTGCTGTTTCCAGGATTATCAAGTAGAACTTGTGGGTCACCTCTAAAGCTTGACGGCAACGATTTTGGTGATACTAGTACAAGGTCTATAACTCGTGCCCTTTTGCATAATTGATAGATTTTCTTTTCGATTTTATTTAAAGTGCATTTTCAGACTATATTTCTATTGATTTTCACATGATATTGTATTCATAACGGGGTAGTTTTATCTTGGGAGATGATTTTTGCCTGCACACACTCTGTGTTTCTGTTCCTTGATGAGTCAAAATAGGTTGAAATGGCTTTTTGTTTTTACATCCATCAGGTCACAAGTTATGCAAAGTCTCTTGGAAACGAATGCATATATTTATTCAATGATATTGATAACTGAGGATGAATTGACGAAAATAGGTTAGGGCCAAAAATCTTTTTTAACTGGATCATAATATGTTTTTTAAACTCGTTAGAATTTAAACGGAAAATAATTCTATCAATCTCTGCCCTTCAAGGCTCTTGAATTCTACTCATGCGTGTATGTTGAATGATGTCTTCTATTATCTTTAGATAGGATTAAAGGTTTGTGAATTTTTTTAGTTATGGTGCAATAGAAGCCAAAAAGGGGAATCCACCCATACTCCCAGCTGTGATGACCCCAGGTGGACCATTGGATCTCTCATCTGTATTATTCAGGAACCGTATAATCTTCATTGGGCAGCCAGTTACTTCAGCGGTGGCTCAACGAGTCATATCCCAGCTTGTGACTTTGGCTACTATTGATGAGAATTCAGATATACTGGTGTGTACTTACACTTTCTCCCCTTCTCCCCTCTGCCCCCCTTTAAATTGATTCAGCATGGCTAAATTTTTAACATGTCAAAGTCGGTTTCTTTCAGAGATTGTGACTTTATCCTGTATCATTTCAGGTGTATTTGAACTGCCCTGGTGGGAGTACATACTCTGTTTTGGCAATTTATGACTGCATGTCTTGGGTAATGTCATGAAGCTTCGTCATCTTTCTTTTTTTTCCTTCCAAATTTTTATCACATTTCTTTGCACTTTGTTGTGGATAAAGAAAATTGAATTGCAACAGAGACAATAAAACAACATAGAAAAAGGAGTGTTAAAGTACCCCAGTATAAGAAATAAGAGAAATGAAAGAGGGAATCAAACCCCTTCTAAAATGTTTTTAATGCAACACTGTGGACTTCCAATGCCAGCAGACAGTAGAGAAAATAAGTCTAAATTAATTAGAAACAGAAGACATGAGAGCGGACCAAAACAGAACATTTGCTCTCTTCTTTATTGCATTTTCATTCATTCCTATTTGTTACATCATCAATTTGTCATCAAACTCCTATATTGAAATTACGGTTTAGAGTGTTGTCGCAGTAGCCCTGAGGAGGTGATTAGGCTCAAGTAGCATTTGAACTAACTTTAACATTCGCCATTCTGATTAGGTTTGCATTGTCTTTAACTAGATAAACCTAACCAAGTAATAATCAGGCAAACAAACACACAAAGAAAAACCAAGACAAAATTATAACCATGGCTCGATTGCACCAAACAAGAAATAGTTTTATTTATCAATTATGTTCTGTTTGCATTAAATGATTTTTTATGTTATCAGATCAAACCTAAGGTAGGAACAGTATGTTTCGGAGTAGCTGCAAGCCAAGGAGCACTTCTTCTTGCTGGGGGAGAAAAAGGAATGCGCTATGCGATGCCAAATGCACGAATCATGATACACCAACCACAGAGTGGTTGTGGGGTATGAATCAACTTTTTTTGGACAGCTTGCCTATTTTGTTATTAAGAAGATGCTTATAAGAGGTTAGGAGGATGTGAATTAATGGGCTATATGACAAGAAGTAAAAGTAAATTGTATTTTGATGGTCTATTCTTTTAGGTGTCTTTCCTATCTTGTGCTGTTATCAGTTTTGGGTATGGAGGGAAGACCTAAGTTCTTTTTGTACCGTATGTTAATTAATTATGTAGTATCATTTAAAAATCAAAGTTTGGTAATGAATATAATGATATAGGAATCTCAAATCTCATCGAGCAGTTACATGAGAGGGATTTGGAATGCTCATGTGGTATTTTTCTAATCCCTCCTAAACATTTTATGATCCATCCTTACCAACTTCGTCTCGATCCCTTGGGACTTGGAAATCCCCACCCAAACATAGCCTAAATATTTTTTTCAATCCTTGCATTTGCATCATTCCACTAATATTGCAAGGGCATAGACGCTGGAACTTGGTTATTCTAACCTGGCTAGGCAGGTTGGATTTTAGGATTATAGATTACATGTAAAACATTTTTAACATTTCCACCATTCCATAATGTACACATTTCATGTAAAACATTTTTCTGTAGGTTGATTCTAGGATTCAAGGATTCTAGGTTACATTTACACTTTTTACATTTTCATGATTCCACAACGCATGCATTTAAGAATAAATTGGAACGGCTATGTTAGGTTGGATCCTAGGATTCTATATTGCATTTCCATCATTCCACTAATTTTTAGCAAGGACATGCCAGAAAATGGAACTTGATTACATTTCTTTTCATTTTATTTGTACTGATCAGGAAAAAAGAGTGAATATATATTTGTTTTGACTTTTAAATCGAAGTTTGAGTAAAATGTTTTCATATTGTAAAATCCCTTAGAATTGTTTATGCATTGTGGCCTAAGGATTCCATTTTTCTTATTTTCCAATTCTGATTGATATTATTAACCATGAAGCATGTTATTTCTTAGTCCTAGAACTAATGCCTTTGAAAATTCTTAAATGTTCTTTTTGATCCTTGCATTTGCTTGAGATGATAGAAAATTTGGTGGCTTCAGTTGGCCCTTAGATGATGATGGAAATGCTGAGTTTGGTATTCTCTCATTATTGGTTCTCCCAGGTGTTTGATTAAGTATGATGGTCTCAATACTAAAGGTGTGTTGTGAGTTTGACCAAAAATTATCGTACTACCTAAACGTCAATGTATTTTTTGGAAGTGTGAAGGTCTACAACAACAACAACAACAAAGCCTTTTCCCACTAAGTGGGGTCGGCTATATGAATCCTAGAACGTCATTGCGCTCGGTTCTGTGTCATGTCCACCATTAGTGGTTGTATTTGATCTTTTTAAATACCTTTGTACTATGTTACATCCTTGAACCGTCAAAGGTCTCGGAGTTGACTTTCTGTTGTAAATGACCTAATAATCTCATAACCGATTTGTTACTTAATCTAGTTTTTATAGTCGTTTTTGTTTCTTGCCCTATTTTCTCCTGTGCTCATAACTGCATGAATTTTTATAGTAATGCATTAGTTCATGTCTTTGTGGTCGATTTTTCCATGTATACTGCAACAAATTGATATTGTCTGACACATTAACGCAATTAGTTTCAAATTCTCAGATTCTTTGTTAATTATTTTCCGTAAAATTAAAATAATTTCTTATATACAAATTACTACGTGATCCGTTTTGTTTTATATCCGTGAATTGATTTGGAATTGTCTTATTGTAGGGCCACGTGGAAGATGTGAGGCGCCAAGTGAATGAAGCAGTTCAAACTCGCCATGTCAGTCTCTTCTCCCTTAGTTGTATTCTTGAAAATCTTTCTGGTGATCATATATTAGTGTTGCAGCCTAATTGATTTAAATCAAACTGATCAGAATAATCAATTTTGTTATATAATTTTTCTGATCAAGTCAAAGTTGAAATCTTATAGACTTTTACAAATTGAAGGCGTGTTGAGACCTGCTGCCGCACAGGGCTACTAGGGAAACTGGAATTAGATTCAACCCTATTTAGGACTGCGTTGTTGTAAATAATTCACTGCATTAGTTGCAACTTCATTTAATGACAGACAAACCTTGGTGTCCAAGGAAATCTCTTTTTGATGTGGTATTTTGAGTATTACCATTTGAATGCGGGTGTTGAGAGCTGTTGCCTCACAGTACTACGACGACAACTTAAATTTAGGTTCAGCCCTGTTCGAGGTTGGGTTGTTACATATAAATTCACCGTGCCATTAGTTTAGTCTTCATTTAGTGACAGACAAACCTTGGTTATCTGGGGCAGTTAGTGGTAGATAATACAGCCATAACCACCATTTTGAAGTAGCGTGGTTCTATTGTGAGGAGAAGCACATACAATGAAGGAACATCTCTAATAACAGTTACTGCTCCAAAAACTCAAAAAGCATTCTCTGGACCTTTGAGAAAATACGTATTACTCATACCCTGCATGGGCGGGATCCTCATCCACTGGGCATCTCCTTTTAATGTTTGAAAGACTTTGCATCTGTGATTATTGCTTTTCGAGTTGCAGGAATTCGAGATTTAGGGTTCTGTCAATACTGTGTCTAACATGTACTTAGTTTCCCTTAGAGCTATTTCTTTGTGCTTTATTCATCAAATTTATGAGTGCCATCGGCTCCACATTATGTCTTTTAATTTGGTCTTGTGTCCTGATGTATTGATGCAGAAAGTCGACAAAATGTATGTTGCGTTTACTGGGCAATCTCTAGAGAAAGTGCAACAGTTCACTGAGAGGGATCGTTTCTTATCTGTTTCCGAGGTAATGTTGTTAATTCTGTGACCCCAGTACAATTACAGAACTACGATAAACTTCTTTTAACCAAATTAATTTTTCAATTTCCAGCAGCTAGTAATACTCCAGCACTACATATCTATCTATCCAGCTTATTAACCTGCCCTTATTTATCCAGCTTATTAACCTGCCCTTTATTTTATTTATTTTTTCAAATTGCAGGCTATGGAATTCGGGCTTATTGATGGCGTGCTGGAAACCGAATATTGATTCCAAATTTGTACCGTTCGTTTTGTCTTAAAATTTCAATATTTTACAAATTATGATCGGTCATCGGTTATCCAGTTTATTTGATTCCTGTGTTGCTGCTTCACTTCACCTTGTGATGAATGCCATATTCGATCATCATTTTGTTAGGTGCACATCATGATAGTTTTTCTCCCACTATTCTTCTATCTTGATGCGTATGAAGCTGAGGTTTTACCATAATATCAATTAACAATATGGATACTACAATGCCTCTTCGCATGTGGCAAATTTTCTACCCTGACACTTGAAAAACAAAAAATTAGGGAACTTAGAGCACTAATGACCATTAGGCTTCACAATAAAATTAATTTGCAATATAAAGAGTATCACAACTCTATAAAGCATATATAAAGTCTCTTGGTTTTAATTTTCTAGGCTCGAAGGTTTTAAACTCTCTTTATGTTAACCATATTCATTTAGGCAATCTGATTCCACGATCAAGATTCAGAAGGACCATCTGATGTAACTTGAAGGCTTTTGAACCTAAATAAAAGAGTGGGTATGACAGCGGGATTCATACTCTCTGTTGGACCCAAAAACTGCATGCAAAGGCCCAAACACATTAAACGTCCATTGCCCAGTTGCCCTTACGGTTTTATTGCCTCATGTGAATCTCGATTGTACTATACAAATTTAGTGGCAAAACTAATAGTTTAGCAAGCATTTACGCAAGTTAAATTCTCATGTCAGGCCAAACAGTAAAATATATAACACCATTCCAATCACATTCCTTTAAACCCAACACCTAACAAGCTTACATCACTCAAGACATATGGTTTCACGGGCTTGTTAAAGGGGTTGGGGTGTGGAAGGTTATGGACGTCCATAAGGTCCGTAGAAACTCTTCGATAATGGAGACTTTTGTCTACTTGGGAGCACCAAAGTCCATGACTATTATTTGGAGTGGTCTCACATTGGGAAAGCAAATGAGATAGTTTCCAACACCTTGTTTTAGTCAATGCACTGTCCATAACAATAACATAATTTTACAACAACCCATCCGCACATGACATATATCTTCTCTTTTCCGGACCAAGACATATGTTTCTCGTGAACCTATTCATGGTGCAACCTATCTCACCCTTCTATCCATATGTTACTAAGAAGGTACCATTCCACCTTTTTAGCTGTTGGAAAAAAGCTACTTTCAGTGCCTCTTGTTATGCATAGGAAGCAAGGAGGTTCCAATCCATCCCTTTACCGTATGGAAACAAGTAGTTTCCAGCACATTCTTCTATTCAACAGAAAATAGGGATAACCGTCACTCATTGTAAATTGGAAGCCAAGATCAGAGTAAAATGAAGGAGGGGGAAGTGGAAAGCTTACTAGTACCAAACCTTCTCCATCATGCCCTTTCAACCTCATGCTTAAGGAAGAACATCTTCTCCTTGCTGTAGGAAATCTCTCTCCCTGGTGCAGCAAACCCTTCTTGACTGCTACAAGATTTCCAAAAGCTCAACCACTGATCTTCTACCTTAGAAACCTCAACCACTCATCATGACCAAAAGCTCAACCACTGATCTTCTACCTTAGAAACCTCAACCAACCACCATGACCAAAAGCTCAACCACATATCTCTTACAAATTCTTCTCCTAAATATTAACGTAACTGTACCAAAATGAAGCTCATGCACTGTTATCTGCTAAACTTGTGGATCCCTACAACTGCTAGAAGCATTTCAACGTAACACCAAACCAAGCACCCAAGAGCCGCTGGAAGAACAACAAAGCATTTCCTAGGACTTGTTTTTCCAACGTAACAAATTTGTATCAAGTAAAATGGTTAACTCATAAATGGGGGATGTGAAGATTTTGTTCGCTCTTTACAACACAAAAAGGCCAGCAAAGCCTTCGACACAAAAAGCCTCCAAACACTCTCAAATTCAATCTAAAGAAATTTTTTCTTTTTGAACAAACGATATCATCTACCCTAAGACGGTGAGGGAGTGGGCTAAGCCTCATAGTAGACTAGTAATAATGTGGTTTAAATTTGTCCTTGGCAAGAATCAAACTTATGATCTCTCATTTACAAATGAAAAAAAAAATTGAAGTTTATTAGTGTTGTGTAAATTGTTTATGAAATAAAAATTAATTTAAAGACGAGAAGAAAAATAAAACTAAGAGATTGTTTTATACATGTATTTTTTCATAAAAAATAAAGTGACTCCACCGCTTAGCACCACTACCACCAATCGTACGACTACCACCACTACCACCAATCGTACGGCTACCACCACTACCACCAATCGTACGGCTACCACCGTCAAAGTATTAGAGCAGCTCCACCGGAGCTTTTTTTGCCCAGCACCAAGTCCAAATAACAGCCCGGCATGCTCCATATGTGCTCCAGCCCGCCAACTTGCCTGGCACCCAGCCCGTGCCAATCAAGAGCCCAGCCCAAAATGGACAGACCCATTCCCCGGTCTGTTTCTGGCGCGTGCACAACACGCGGGAGGCGGGGCGCGTAGCCGACAGCTTTGCAGGCGCTGGGGCCCGCGTGCAGACCCACTTGCAGTCGTCCGGGTGAAGGATACGTGGCCTCCTCAGAGCCGTTGGATTTCCAACGGTAAAAAAAATTTAAATTTAAATTTTAAATTGGACCGTCCGATCACAGATCAACGGTCCACGTTTATTTCACCAAAAATTAAAAAAAAAAAAAAAAAGGCCCAACGGTCAGAAATTTGACCGTTGGCCACGTGGCGTAATGAGTGCTGTTGGATTTGATTATTTTTCAAATCCAACGGTCCCGATTAATTACAACATTAAAATTTATTAAAAATTAATTAAAAAATGTCAAAATTTTTTAAAAAAATACAGAAAAATTTTAAAAAATTAATTTTTTTTTTCTATAAATACCTAACCCTCATCTTCCACCTTACATCATGGAATGTATCTCATCCACATCGTTTTCGGTCAACATTAATGGTGATTCCCACGGTTATTTCTTCCCAAGTAGGGGTATTAAACATAGGGACCTTTTTTCTCTATATATTTTCATTTTATGTATGGAACGGCTCATTAGAAGCCTTAATGAACTGCCTTGTAAACCTAAGTCTAAGTTGGTGTTTTAACATCACCATTTGGATATAAAGTTTCCAACTCAATGTTTGTTGACGACTGTCTAATTTTTGCTAAAGCTACCCCTAGGGGTGCTAGGAATGCTCTTAAAATACTAAACAACTTTGTGAATGCTTCAAGTTAAAAGATCAACTTTCATAAGTCATCTCTGTATCTCTCTAATAATTCTACAAGTCAGACTAGAAATGAGATTGTTAATGTTATTCAAATTCAGCATAAAACTATTATAGGAAAATACTTAGGGGATCTATAATATAGTTTTCTAGAAAGACCCTATGAATGGTAGTGAACTGCTCAAAAGGGTTAAGCAGAAATTAACAGGCTAGAAAGCTAGTGCGCTCTCAAAAGCTGAAAGGCTCACCCTTGTTAACTCAAATTTTATAGGTACGCCCAATCATATCATGTCTTGTTTTAAATGTCCTAATAAGCTCATAAGTAGGTTGAATAAGGAATGCATAGATTTCTTTTGGGGTAAGCAGATGAATTGCAATCCTATTTGAAAACCTAAAAGTACGAGTGGGTTAGGTGTTCGTAACCTTGATCACTTTAATAATGCTTGCCTTGCGAAGCCAAGGTGGAAAGTCCTATGTGATGATAACAATGGGTGGGTGAATATTGTCAGAATTAAGTATTTACGAAATGATGAGTTCTTGAGCACTAATCCCAAAAAAAAACCATTTGATGGCTTGGAAAGGCATTTTGGGTCCCAGATATGTGCTTAAGAGTGGTTTGAGATGGTCTGTGGGTGATTGTAAGAATATCTTGTTCTGGACCCATAATTGGGTTTTTTCTCGCCCTCTCTACCATCTCATTATGGAAAATCATCGTAACCAAATCCAATAGGATCTTAAAGTGGAAGAATTTATTGATAATCGTAGATGGGATAAAGAGAAGTTAGCGTAACTTGTTGATAACTATATTCTCACTAAGATTTGCATATCCTTTTTCCTTTACAACAGACTGAAGATAAGTTGATTTGGGACCCCTCTACAAATGGTAAGTTTTTAGTTAAGACGACTACTTGGTTGCAAATGGATAACCATGCCTTGTCTCATGTGTAGAATCTTCTCAACATACTTTGGAAAGGAACTCTTCCCCCTAAAGTTAAAATCTTTGGGTGGTGTAATACGAGTTTTCCGTTTGTAAAAATAACAGAAATGATCAAGAGTATATCTTTCTACAGTGCAATTTTGCTAAGCAAGTATGGAACTTGGCTAATGTGGATTTACTAAGATATGCTCCAGCTAGCAACAATATGGTGGACTGGTTGAATACCCTCCCTCATAAGGATGGGAAGGAGCTAAATACTTTTGGTAAAGCTGTAATGATCTCCTGGCAAATCTGGAATGACAGAAATGGTATAATTTTCAGAAGCGAGAATCCTATATGTAATCTAACTTACATTAGGGCAATGTTGGTTGAGAATAAGTTCTTTAAGGAAATGTCAGATGCAATGTTCGAGTAGGAACCATGAGTTGAAGTGACATTATAAGTGGCGTAAGCCGTCTCCTCTCTTTGTTAAAATCACTTTTGATGGGTCGGTCGTTAACTTAGTTGTAGCTGGAGGTTTTGTGGTTAGGACTATGATAGGGAACCCTCTAATTGCTGGAGCTTTAAACTTAGGCCATAATACCATTAATGTGGCTGAGGCTTTAGCACTCTGAGAAGCCATCTGATGGACAAAGGGGAAGAATTTCTCCCATATTATCAGTGAGGATGACTCAACGCTGATCATTGATGTTGTTCAAGGGAAGTGCGAGATGCCTTGGAACTTGAGATCCATCCTTGAGGATGTCAAGTGGTGTGCCATCGCTCTTCAGGAAGTTAGGTGGTGTAATATCTTTAAGGAAACCAAATTTGTGGTTGATGCTTTAGTTTTATTGATATCAAGTCTGTTAATCTTCATATTTGGGATGCTTGTATTCCGATCGAAGTTTTGAATACTCTATTGTTTGATGCTTCTGGAGCAGGTTGTAATAGAGGTTCTTCTCTTAATGAACTTCTTTTTCTAGCAAAAAAAAAATTTGACAAAAGTTTAATATAATAAAAAAATAAAAGTTTGTGGCTTTCCTCGACACACAACACAAGAAGTTTTCACGAGTTTCAAAAGCCTCAAGCTTCGTCATTGACTAAGTAATCGACTCCAAAAACTATGATGGATGATCAAGACCTAGGCTTCTTTACCAATTTTTTTGACATTTTGATTTAGTTAAAAGTTTGGGTAAATTACACAAAACTACCTCAACTATGAGTCGAACTACAATCTCATACCTCATGTTTTGAAAATTACAATGTCATACCTCATCTTACAAATTTGTTTTAATGTCATACATCCGTCAATTTTTCTGTTAATTTCTTTATTAAATGTTGACGTGGCTTGAGGAGGGGCCCACTATCTAGCTCAACTGGATTAAAAAATAATTAAATAATTTAAATTAAATATAAAATAATTTAAATATTTTTATAAATAAATGTGGGAACTAGCCCCTACAAACACGTCACCCTCACACTTCTTCCCCACCCGTCTCCCCCAACCTTCCTTAACCACCAAAACCAGAACCCACTTCCCCACCGTCGCCCCACTCACCAATCACCCTTTTCCCCATCGCCACCCTCACCCGCCAATCATCCTATTCAATGCCAAGAAGGCTAACAATGGCTTCACCCACAGCTCCCCGAGCTAGTCCATGTTCATGTACAACACCCCCTATCCGTCGACCCTCCACCTTAGCAGAATTTCGTCATTGATGCCTAGCTTGCCGTTAGGAAGCTCAATCCGAAAGAATCGAATCTCGTTGAACTTCTTCAAGACTTGGGTCGACGAGTGGTGGGTGATGCCAGTTTGGTCGAGGTTGTTGCTGTCGGCGGCAAAGGAATCTGGGTCATCTACAAATGAGGCCTTAACGGAAAAAGCCTTGATGTCACCGATCTTGTTGAAGATGAGGAGGAGGAAGGAGTCGGGGAGGCGATCACAGTGGTTGTCGTCAATGGAGGAGTAGGGTTTCGGGAAGACATGGCAGATTGTAGGTTGCAGAGGTGGATTTTAGAGAGAGGGGGGATGAGGAAGAAATGGTGGTAGGATGAGAAATATCCACGATGATGGGTTAGGCTTCTTGTTCTATCATTTTGCGAGAAAAAGAGAGAGAGAGAGAGAGAGGGTGGTGAAGGAAGATTAGGGGAGATGGGTGGGGCAGATGGGTGTGATGGGTTTTTAAGTGGTGGGCCCCAAATTTTTTTATCAAAAACTTAAATGGTTTTATTTTTAATTTTTGAATATTTAATTAGTTTTTAATCCAATTGGGTTAGGGAACGGGCTCTGCTTCAAGCCACATCAGCATTTAATAGAAAAATTAAAAGAAAAACTAACGGAGGGTTTGACATTGCAACAAAATCGTAAGATGAGGTATGACATTGTAATTTTTATAACATAAGGTATGAGATTGTGATTCGACCCATAATTGAGGTAGTTTTGTATAATTTACCCTAAAAGTTTTGTTGTACAATATGACTTGCTTCATATGATTTTTCATCTCTGAAAACAAAAGGCAAAAAAAAAAAAGAAAAAAAAATACAAAACTAATTAGTTCTTAAATTACTATTTCTAAAAATGAACACGGGTACTACTCTATTTCTTAAACTAAAGACTAACTACTTCTGAGAATTGAACACAGGTACTATTATTATTTTGTAAACTTAACACTAGTACTATCAATATTTTTTAAAACTGAACACTATTTCTAAAATTAAATATTTCTGAAACCAAACACTGGTACTACATTATTTCTTAAACTAATTATTTCTGAAACTAAATACGAGTACTATTTTTAAAACTGAGTGAGGGTTGGTGTGCACCTTGCACGCACTTTTGGCTAGGTTTTTTTCTTTCCTTCTTTTGTCCTTATCATTAAATAAAATTATTGAATAACTTGTGGTTAAAATTCAAAATTTTGAAACTATTTTCCTTAGTGTTCATTTTTTAATCTCTATGCGCCCCTTTTAATTTTTGTTATTGATTTTCTTCAATTCATTCGATATGACAGTCGAAAATTGAAAGAGATGCGTAAGATGTAAAAATGAGTGCGTGAATTACGCTACCCAAAAATAAACAAGTGTGGATTTAAAGAAAAGAGATGTCCAAAAGTCATATTTTTGCCTTTTGACGAAAACTTGAATAGATATTTCTATAAAAAAAAAAAATCCAGTTTTACATGTTGAGAAAAATTGAACAAAATTCATCTCTTCCACTCACTTGATAGTGTGACAGTGAAGGCAAAAGTTCCCGAAAAAATAAGGCAAAAACTAAAAGAGTTGGAACAATAAATTACATATCACCTCATTGGTACCTGAAAACATATCAATCCATGAGGATTTTATGTACTCTCTATAAGAACCTGGATACCTCCCTTATTAATTGAAACATGGGAAAGCTTCAATCTAATGGCCTCAAAAACTGCATTCTGCCTCTCATCACTTGTCAACCACAAATTGAAGCAACGATCAATCAGGTCCTTGCCGCAGCTTAAGTGGGAACCTCCTTTCTCAAACCTCGTAACCCTTGCTAGATTCAAATCCGAAGGCTCCTCGGCATAATTTTCTAAAATGCGCCGAATGGAACAGCACCAAATTGGTCGAGCTACTTTAAGAAAGTCACGCAAAACCAATACTGGAAGATTCACACTACCCAGCTCGGACTCGCGATGCCCACCTCTCCCATGGTAATCTGACCCTCCAAGCTTCAGCAGATCATAAGTATCAGCAAGATCACTGTACACTGTTGACAACACCAGCGGACAGAGATGAGTACAGAACTAAGAACATAAGAAAAAACTTCCATTGTTTCCAAGGACAACATCTACCAAATGAAAACCAGGATTCCACGTTTATGCCACAAGAAGTTAAGACATTTAAAGGCATAACCCAACAGGCACGTGATCTACAGATCTATTCATGCCGGTTGGACACAGCTCCAACCAGAAGCTCACCGAGTATATTGCATTATCATGATGAAAAACATTGTGTCTTACTGAAATAATTGTGCAGTAGAGAGTCACTGAATTGCATTTGACCTACACGCTTGTTAGACGACAAACAGTAAACTGACACTTAGATCCTATGACTCCAACGTATAGCATGGGTGAGTTGGGAGCAATTCCAGCTTGCTCCTCCTTATAGTAAAACATACAACTTTTCGACCATCTTAATAAGACGCTTTCCTTTTCTACCAGGAATATGACCTGTAACACTTAGCATGAATTTACCCAAAGTTGAAGGCCAAGCCCTCAGTCGTTTTATATTCTTAGAAAGAGATGCATAACGTGTAAATCTATTTGAAGAAAAAACATTGATATCCATTCTCTTTCTAAAGATGACAATGTACAAGTAAAATTTCTGCATCGACCGTGTAAAACACACATTATACAGAAAGGAACAAATAGTTGCATCTCGTATAGCATACCAGCTAGTTTTCCATCACTTCTGTAAACTTCGATCCCATGAAGACCAGCTTCTTTCAAACTTTTGACGATGGCAACTGGATTTTTCAATGACCAAGGATGAGCTAGCACAGCCACACCTCCCGTGTCACATATCAGTTTTATTGCTTCTTCTGCCAGAGGTTCGCTTCCCCTGAACTCATACAAATAAAATATTTCTTTATAATTGTTTCTTAGTCATATATACGAATCAATAGTAATCTGAAAACAGTAAGCTCAAAATATTACGTAGAGTATGCTGGTCCACCATCGTAAAGATAGCGGGCAAAAGCTTGTTTCAAATTTTCCACATAGCCGGCTTCAACCATCGCACGGGCCACATGCACTCTCCCAGGAGCAACTCCCTTGCCTGCAATCTTTGCGACATGCTCCCATTTAAGAGGGAACTTGAGCTTGTTCAATTTCAAGACCATATTTTTTGCACGAAGATAACGACCATCCCTTATATTTGACAAGAACTTTTCCAGATCTTCGAAACTTGTTGGTCCACAGCTGCTGTAGTATGCAAGGATGTGAACTGGCTCCTCTGGTGCAGACTCTCCTCTGAAACCATTGCGAAACATCATCGGAGGTGTTCAAGAACTACCGATATGGGATATTTCCTTTCCATTGCTAAAATAACCTTATTTCTCATTTAGTTTAAGGGTGCCTCGATTTGAACTCAAGTTTCAACTATAACCTTTTTAATGAATAATAAACTTCCAAATTACCCTTGAGTAAAATGACAATAAGCAACGTAGTTGGTTTAAGAAAGGAAAAATATCAGGAAAGAAGAATTTGAAATGGCAATCTACCCATAAACCCAAAACATTCATCACTCATCCCCTCCCACCAAAAATCTTAAGACAACTTGTATCATTTCTTATAATAACTTCATGATATTTTAGTGCCAAAAATGCTATGAATTCTCAAATAGTGTAACGACCAACTTTTTAGTTTTTCACAAAACCGTAATAGTCCATGTGTTCAGCAAACCACGACCGAATGCAGAAGATTTACCAAACAAACAAATAACCAAAACCAAAATTTCTTTTCACTAGGCTTGGACTTTCCCATTCTCGTATGTCAATTTTGGTATTAGATAGTAAGTCCCTCCACTATGTTCTTACAAGGTGGAAGATCCTACGGTTTTGGCAAGGATGGGAACTTGGTACCAGCTTAAGATCTTACTACCTCAACATGACAAACTCAAGGTCAAGTTTTCTGCAACCAAGGGTGAATGATGCAGGAGCAAAGTTCAAAATTTGTTTAAGTATATCCTTTCTAGTTTCTTATGTAATAAATGCAGTTTACAACAGCCCAATGTTGTACTTATTTAAAAGCATCCAGAAGGCATACTTCTTCCAAAGTTACCTTGGGTAGAATTTTGTACTTATTTCAACACCTGGAATTATCTTAATGCGATGTCTCCGAGCTGCTTCTAGGGCCTCGGGGATGCCAGACATTGTGTCATGATCTGTCAGAGCAAGAACTTTCACCTGTTATGAGCACATATATTAATTAAAGATCACTACATCTCAGCATGTATTCATGTATTTAAAATGTAGGAACCTTAGTTAACTGGCCAAAGAACTTCTAATGTCAATACATACGATATTTTGGGTCTTTTCCGACATCAGTTACACCCATGAGAAAAGATGTTGAGTAGAAAATCAAGAAATTGTTGGAAGAGTCATGGATTCTGTTTGTACCATATTTCACCAAGCCCGAAACTACCAAGCACGGGCAACTATATACCTTTGGAGACTTGCTGAAGAGTTCATGGTGAGGCACACTTGCCAAAGCACATGAGTTTCTCTCCAACTAGGAGACCAATCACCATGCGCCATGTGTCAACACCAGTATAAAGTATCTAGAGTCTCACATCGACAGGGGACAGCAACAGGCTGTAGCCCAACTTAGATCTTGCTAACGACAATTATGTGCAATCCCTTGTATTATGTAAAGACTACATTGTTAAAGAGAACTCCTCTACCCTCGTGGATGTAGCCCAACTTAGGGTGAACCACATATACCTTGTGTCTATTTCTCTTCCCCTTATCTCTCAATCTACTATCTTCGAAGGTCACTTTGTGACACTTTATGTTGTTCCAAAGTCAACCCGATTTTGTGCATCAACAGATTCGATTATGACATAGCCTTAAATAACCTCCATACATAAAATTGAATGGAATACGTATAAATAACCCTTAAAAATCATACATAAACCTCAACCCTTTCAACCGAATCACTACTTTAGCTAGCCCAAACCAGCACACTAAATTTGCTAAGTCATCCCTAAACATAAAGCTGTTCATCGTCTCCATCAACTACACTTCTCAAACTAGAGCATGGATATCAACATTCCCCAGCTTTCGGAAAATATAGTACAACACAAATTCAACAGCTATTGGAGAAAAACTTAACAAGAATTGAGCAAGACAATAACAGAGACTAGAATGGGCTGTAAAGAGCTATAGCCAACACTCCCCCACAAACTGGGAAATAGTAATGGCTGCCTCAACCTGATACAAAAGTAATTAGATTAACTACTGCGGAGCTCATTGCCTTTCCTGTGTTCGCAGCCTAATTAGATTAACTACTGCGGAGCTCATTGCCTTTCCTGTGTTCGCAGCCTTTTAAGGTCCAAATAAACCCTCTTCTTTCTACAATTAAGGTGAAAAAAAATTGTTCTCCCCTACCCTATGCATACAGCAAATAGAAGGTTAATTTTTTGTGATGCCTTCATAGTCCCCGAGTCTATTGAAAGCCAATTAAGTCTTCATTGTAACTAACATCCTTCGCCCGCATGAGGTTGAACCCAAGTCCCATCCTTCATTACAGCGAGTATGCTTAATCTGCTAATATTTCAGGCCAGAAAAAAAGACCCTAAACAGGTTAAAGATGCTGCATTTTAACCAATACAGGGTATGTCTCCTACTCCTACTACTAGAAAGCCAGAATGTGTGAGAAGATTGAATTCGACACCCACAAGCGGTTAAAGAAGTTAACATGTAATCTAAAGAGATTGACAAAGAAATTACATGATAGAAAATAAGCAAACTATAACAAGTTCAAGAACCGACACCCACGAAACGAAAGATTTTCGTTCAGAATTTAACTCACCCCATTTTCGTGAGCCCTCTCGACCAGCTTATAAGGCGAAAGAAACCCATCACTGCAATTTGAATGGGAATGCAATTCAAAGAGTAGCTTGTTTGGAGTGCTCCTTTGCACCAACGAAACCCCAAAATCATCCGACGCTGCAGCGGAAGAAGCTTGGTGCTGTTCCAAGAAAACCCATTCACTCACAGACTTGAAAGCTAAAGTCTGCTCGGCGGTCATCTTCTTCTTGCTCCCGCTCCCACCTCGCTTCTTCTTCTTCCTCGCTGTTTTCTTTGGGCTGCTCGAGTTGTTTGTGGCATCCATCACGGACTGCTACTGATCCAGGAGAACGAAGGGAGAAGGGCGGCCTACGGTAGAGCAAGCTAGGGATTTTTAGGGATATCAGATTAGATAGGGCGGCCTACAAAGAGTGCCAAGTTTGCTTCATACAGAGAGAGTTCACAGGTGTCCTCCCCTCTCTTCTACTTTTTCTTTTCGTCAGACAAGCTTGTACCCCCAACCCGTGTCAGAGATTTTTCACATCTAGAGACTTTTCGTCGGCACGAAATACGGATACATACGTTATACACGGTGGCCATGACTTTTTCATTTGTAATATTTGTTTAATTCAATTCAAATAATGAAGTTGCCAACTGCCCTATCCACACATTTTCCTAGTCGTAGATGTGTCCTGGATGTGGCTCTGTTTGTTACGATGAACTGTCTTTCTCCTACACAACACTAGCCTCAGGAGGTAACGTGAATTACTTTAACAAGTGGCTTCTTTTTCCCCAGTAGCATCTTATACTCCATGATTTCTGCATAAGAGCAACTCCACCCCTATCCACTTTGCGCCAGCACCCAGCCCATTTATCCACTTAATTGAACAGTAACAGACTCAATGAACAGTAATAGGCCAAAGCATCTCCACCCCAAAAAAAAATGTGCTGGCACCTAGTCTAAAAATGCGCTGGCACAAACGATCTCCACCCCTACAAAATGCGCTGGCACCCAGTCCATTTAAAATATTAAATAATTTTTTTATAAAATAATAAAAAAAAATAGTTTTAATTTCGGATAGGATTTTTAACCAATCTCGTCACGCCACGTGTCATTATCCGAACGTACTATTTTTTGAATAGATTTCCGCTAAGATTTTCAACCAATCCCGACAACCCACGTGTCACTTCCTGTTTACAATAATTTAGGCAAGATTTCGATAAGATTTTTAACCAATCTCGTCACGCCACGTGTCATTATCCGAACGTACTATTTTTTGAATAGATTTCCGCTAAGATTTTCAACCAATCACGTAGTGCCACGTGGCATTGTCCTGAACCTCATCTTCTTTTTTTTTGTCCATATAAACCCTACATCCCTACATCCATCCTCACACTAAACTCAATCCTTTTTTTTAGCTCAGAATTCTTCTTTATCATTTTCAAATCTTGAGTTCTTACAATGTCTTCTTCAAGGAGAGCGTATAAACAGTTGCAAGAGCAGCAGAAAAGGTTGTTGGCACAACAGGAAGAATTGGTCAATCTTGACCAAGGTGGAGGTGGAGATGAGGCCTTCGCAATGGAGGAGGATGATGATGATCACCATAGAAGGCGGAGGGCCTCACATTCCCGTCGTATCATGCAAGCTATGGGTCAGATAGCCAAACCTGGACGTGCGGCAAACATCGATAGAAGAAGGGAAAGACGAGGTAAAGATCTCTTGGAAGATTATTTTATTCCCAACAGCGTTTACCCTGATCATGTTTTTAGACGTCGTTTTAGAATGCAACGAAGTTTGTTCGCTAAAATCATGAGTGATGTTTGCAACCATGATCCATATTTTGTGCAAAAAGATGATGCTTTTCATGTTCTAGGTCTTCTTCCTGAGCAAAAAATTACGGCTGCCTTGCGAATGCTTGCATATGGAGCATCTGCAGATCAAGTGGATGAGATCGCAAGGATGGGAAAAACAACAGTTCTGGAGTCCCTGATGCGGTTTTGCTCTGCAATTGAAGCCCTCTACACCAATGAGTACCTTCGGCAACCCACGCCAAGGGACATGCGAAGGCTTCTTAGGAAGGCTGAGATGCGAGGCTTCCCTGGCATGATTGGAAGCATCGACTGCATGCACTGGACATGGAAAAACTGTCCAAGTGCGTGGCAATGAGCTTATGGCGACAGAAAAGGAGCCAAAAGCATCATTCTGGAAGCGGTGGCTTCTTTTGATACATGGATTTGGCATGCTTTTTTTGGTGTTCCAGGAGCTCAGAATGACCTAAATTTCCTTGCCCGATCTCCAGTGTTTGACGAACTGCTACAAGGGCGTGGGCCGAGATGCACATATTGGGTTAATGGTACTAAATACGAGGGACCATACTACCTTGCAGATGGTATTTACCCAAGGTGGTCAACATTTGTCAAAACAGTGCCACACCCGCAGAGTGAAAAAGAGAAACACTTCGCAAAGTGTCAAGAAGGGTGTAGGAAGGATGTCGAGCGTTGTTTTGGTATCCTGCAAGCTCGTTGGGCCATTGTCAGGGGTGCAGCTAGAATGTTTGATGTCGAGGCTCTTCGATCCATCATGATGACGTGTATTATTCTCCACAACATGATTGTTGAAGACGAGTATGATTATGATGTCGTCGATGAATACGAGCCGGATCCGATGAACAACTCAAGAACACAAATCTACTATGCTCATGACCGGACCGAAGATCCCGTGCAACACGAGCCGTTGGAACGGGATGGACGTTACAATGAATTGATCGTTCAACGATACACTTCATTGCAAGAGCCATACTGGCACATAGCCCGCCAGAATGACTTGATTGAGCATCAGTGGAGCTTGCACGAAGGCGAAGATAATTAAAATAAGGCTTGTGGTTGAAGAATAAAGTGTATTGTTTTTTAAGTAATCTTATTTAGTGTGTTTGCTTTTTTTTTTTTAAGTTTAAATGGTGTTTTAAGTTTAAATGGTGTTTTATGTAATTTTATTTGGTGTTTTAAGTTTAAATGGTTTTTTTTTTAAGTTTAAATGGTGAGGTTATGTAATTTTAATTTTAAATTAAATAAAGTTCTAAAAGTAAATAAGAAATTACATAAGAAATTAAATAAAGTTCTAAAAGTAAATAAGAAATTACATAAGAAATTAAATAAAGTTCTAAAAATAAATAAGAAATTACATAAGAAATTAAAAAAAGTTCTAAAAATAAATAAGAAATTACATAAGAAATTAAATAAAGTTCTAAAAATAAATAAGAAATTACATAAGAAATTAAATAAAGTCTGTGGAGTTAGGATATGTGGTGCTAGGATCTTGGTTGCTAGGATTTCTGTAGCTGGAACCCCCTTGACTTGTTTCGGCATCTCTTGCACGCCTCCTTCGCACGACATCTCTTTTTTCTGATGTCCAAAAATATTTTGAATTCGGAGACAGTCCTACTAGAGACTTGTTCATAGTGTCACGATCTGTTTGAGCCATCCTTTCTTCTCTAAGCATCTCATTCTCTCGATGAAGTGCTTCTCTAATCATCTCGTTCTCTCGATTAACTATTTCTCTTTGTCTCTCAGACGCCGCATCACGAGCCTCAGTAGCTGCAATAATTGCTGCCACAGCAGCAGCTTTTTCCTCATCTCTAGCCTTTTCCCATGCCATGTTCATTTCACCTTGACGAGTAAGTTCCTCCATATATTTAGTGTAGTCATTTTTGGAAGAACTACCTTTTTTCTTTGATGCCTTTTTACCTTGAGGCCTGAGGGACTGACGAGTCGGTTGGGTCTCTGGCACTTGTTCAGGCATCCCTTCCGTGTCTTCAAATGTGTTGGCTTCTTGTTCGGCTGTGTCTGCTTCTGGCGAACTGTGTAGACCCATACCGTGCATGACAACTTCTGGACCGGTTGCCACAATTTTGTATCTAGGGCAATCTTTGACAATTTGCCAACATTCCCATTTGTTGAATGATTTGTTATGGTTCTTTGCATTGTAGAATGCTTGTGCTTGTAGTGTCTATAAAAATTACATAAAAATTACATAAGAATTGTGGAATGCATAAAAATTATATAAAAATTACATAAGTATTTGGAATGCATATTACATAAAAATTACATAAGAAATTAAATAAGAATTGTGGAATGCATAAAAATTATATAAAAATTACATAAAAATTACATAAGAAATTAAATAAGAATTGTGGAATGCATAAAAATTATATAAAAATTACATAAAAATTACATAAGTATTTGGAATGCATATTACATAAAAATTACATAAGAAATTAAATAAGAATTGTGGAATGCATAAAAATTATATAAAAATTACATAAAAATTACATAAGTATTTGGAATGCATATTACATAAAAATTACATAAGAAATTAAATAAATTAAAATATTGATGTGGGTGGAATGCATATAAATAAATAAAAATATTGTTACCTCATCCGCTAAACTTGTCCCACTACGCAAATTACCAGAAGTATGAGAGAGGGCGTTTTTCCAACAAGTAAAGGATGCGTTGAGTTTTTTCCAACGACCTTGAAGACCTTGACTAGATCTGGCATCTTTTCCATGTACATCGTTGAACGATTTCGTAATTTTACTCCACATTTCTCGCTTATCCATCTCATTACCCGTAATCGGGTCATGAGTAGTGCGAACCCAACATTCACACAACGTAACATCTTCACTGAGCTTCCACGAAGTCATTTTTTTCTCTCAAAGTGTACAAAATATTCAAATGTAGAAAGTGTAGAAAGTGTAGAAAATATTGAAATGTGGTTTGTAACAACCCATTTTAAAACTTACATGTAAATTTACGAAAATACCCCTAATGACGGAACGGTTGATTTTTTTCGTTAACTTTCATGAGTTGGCATGTGGGACCCACCCCTGTGTTGGGTTTGTAACCCGGTCCATAGTTTTCTTCCCCCACCTATGACAAATCTCTCACTCTAGAACACTCTCTTCCTCTTCTCCCCCTAGCTCGACATCTCTCTCAGCACTCCCTCTCTTCTCTCAATCTGATCTCTGGCAATCGAGCCTCAAAAGGCCAACTTTACCGTAGATCATCACTTCAATTTCATCCCTTGCTTCCCTGTCAACCATGCATGCACGGTGGAAAAACCATGTTCTCTGGCGACTCAACTTGGAATTCGATGAAATCGAGGTGAGTTCGATGTGTTTAGGTTGTTTGGGTGATTTTTGAGTTGAAAATCAAAGGTTTTAACCTTGTCCATGCATGTTCTTCCTCTCCCCAGTTTTCCGGTGAAAACTCGACAACTTGCAAGCCAAATTTCAGCCAATTCCAGCCATGGTTGACTCGGAGAAAGGTATAATTCTAATCTACACTTGTTTATCTTCATTTTGGTATGTAGAACGTGGGAAATAGTTGAGATTTGACCCCAAATCGGAGCCGGGGAAGTTTCCTGGCCAAAATCCCCAGAGTTCTAATTTTCTCTTTCGTTGGGTTCGGTAACCCGCGAGCCCAATCGCGTTGACTCGACCTGTAACCTAAAACCAAGCCCAAATCCAATATGATATCCTGCCCAAATCCACGACCTAAAATCCAACCCATTAAACCAGGCCCAATCCACTAACCCTAACCTAAGCCTAACTCCATAACTTGGCCCAACCCAGCAACCCAAGCCCAGATCTGATCAGAGTCTGAAACCCAGTTTCCATGGCTGGCGCGTGGAGCATACACGCCTTCGCCGTCGTCCATGACGGCGACCACGGCGGCGCGCGTGGCGGTGCGTAGGGAAACCCGAGGTCCCTTTCTAAGTTTTTCGACATGCTAAATCCAAATCCACTATCCGTTTTCCTAAATTCTATCATTTTAGTAGCGTTTTATTAAATAGTCTCTATTTGTGTTTAGGTGCATCTGTTGGAAGTGATTCAGTCCTTCCTAATTTGACCAACTCCCCAGGAGCGGAATATTTATGAGTGGACCCCTTCTCAAATTACATGTTTTATAAATCTTAGGATTGCATGCATATCATATTTCATGAACTGAGCATGTTTGTAGTATGTTTACAAATTTCCATATTTTTGGTTTACCGAGAATTTATGATTTTATCTAAATTGCTTTTACGAAATATTTATGATTTATCGAAATTACATTCTACTAAAGGTTTTGAATTATTGGATTGATACGTATGAAATTCCGTGGATTTACGAATATGAATTATCATGGTTTATGAATTGATGCTTTGAGCCTTTGAGCTCCGGAGATTTGTTATGATATATATTTCTTCTCTAGCATAACCCAGAGTCGTACAACTTCACCTTCGGGTGATGGACAAGTTATGCCTTCGGGCAACTATGATACCCCTAGTTGAGTATACCATTGATTTGAGTTATGAAATTATTTGAGTTTTGCCTTCAAGCATTTCTAATACCATTTTTGGATACAATTTTATTACCTACGAATGTTTTCAGGGCATGCTAGAGTTTTAGCAAAACCTATATGTAGTATATACGTTTTCAAAACAAGGGGTTAGTATGTTCAGAAAAAGAATGGTTTTCTTA
Source organism: Pyrus x bretschneideri (assembly GCF_019419815.1). Taxonomy (NCBI): domain Eukaryota; kingdom Viridiplantae; phylum Streptophyta; class Magnoliopsida; order Rosales; family Rosaceae; genus Pyrus; species Pyrus x bretschneideri. Next base: position 4,661,171 of record NW_025999457.1, read on the forward strand.
TTATTTAGTATTAATATAAATTATGGTGCACTTATCTTTTGTTTTTGCACCCGCTTTGGACATAGTGACGAGGAATACAACCCGAGCATCGAGGCATTTCCCTACCAGTGATCTAGCGTTCTTCTACTTGCGTATGGCTTTTCTTTATGATAATTGTAACTTAATGTCCTATCTTTCACTAGTACTTATGTTTAGGTGTATGTTTTGGACATATTTGTGCTTCTTTTATTTTGGATTTGTGACCGTTGGACGTTCTGTTGCACTCAGGTTCAATTCAGAATATTATTATTGTCTCTTAGTGTATGTATACTTTGTATCATCGTTGTTCGTTATATGACTTTTGGATTCTAGGTTCTTTTATATTCTTGCTTGTTCATATATTTATGGCTTTTGTCACTCTTGAGTGTCGGCCAGCATGTGCCATCCAGGTGTTATTTGGATATCTGGGTTGGGGCGTGTCAAAGTTAATCCACCTAACGCTAAAACCAAATTTTTTTAGAACACACCTTATATAATCCCAATTCAGAAGATCGTAAGCTTTCTCTAGGTGTCGCTTCAGCACCATAACTCCTGTTCTTCCTTTTTTTCCTGAAAATAATTCATAAACAATTAAGATATTATCTTGGATTGATCTACACGGCACAAAGGCACCTTGATTAGGCGAAATGCAAGCATTAAGAAGTGGCTTTAGCCTTGTAATATTGATTTTCATAATAATTTTGTAGCTCACATTGCAAAGACTAATATGTCTATAGTTACTCACTGTCTAAGGATTATCAACTTTAGGAATTTAGGCAATGTTAGTGTGATTAATGAGTCTGAGGCTAGAATTATTAGTAAAGAAATCCTTCACCATATTACAAATTGTTGTTCACACCATCTCCCAACAGTTTTGATAAAAGCTAGCATGAACACCATATGGACCTGGAACTTTCAACGCTCCAATATTATTAACATCTCCCCAAATTTTTGCCTCTGAGGGGATAGAGATTAGACTGTTTTTTTGGTCATCAGAAATGCACGGCCTAATCATCTTCGAAACCAAGGCCAACTTCTGGGGGAAGGAGCCTCATAACAAGTAAAACGAAGCTTGAAGTCCTGCACAAAAACTTGTTCAAGGCCCTCACCTTTATTCCACCAAAAGGCAGTAGCATCCATTACCTTGTTAATTTCATTCTGTTTCCTTCTCTTCATCACATTTCCCTATATTTCCAAAATCATGCTTTTCATGTATGCATTTCTAATAGTAAAACATGCATTTTGGAAGGGGTCCACTCATAGATACTTTGCTGTCAAAAGCCGTGCAAACAAAAGAAGACTGAAACGCCACAACAAATGCACCTAAGCACATAAAGGTACCAATTAATAACACTGTACTAAAACAATTGAATTTAGGAAAACGGATGTCGGAAACAGATTCAGGACGTCGAAAAACCTAAAGGGGAACATCGGGTACCCCCACGCACTGCCGCACTTGTTGGCGGCAGCCCATACGACCGTGCTCCGCCGCACGTACCAATTTGGGTCACTGGAAAGTTGGCCGAAAAAGTCGCTGGTGCCTCCGTCAGTACCTCTGGTGGAGGCGTGTGTGCTCCACATGCCGGCCAAGATAGATGCCCACGTGCAGGGCTACGCACTGGCCAAGGTCTGGGATGAGTTGATTACTGGGCCAAAGGGTTTCGGGTTTAGGCTGATGGATCTGGTTTTTAGGGTTATTAGGTGGGCTTGCCAAATGGGCTGGGTTCCATGGCCCAAAGAGTTAGGCTAGTCTAGTGTTTTCGGATCGGGTTCGACCAATTTCCAGGTCGGGTTGGCCGTTTCGAGGAAGAAGAAAGCCGGAGCCTTTACAGCTCCATTCAACCCCAAAACCTACTTAAAACCTATCATGCAATATACCAATATGAAGTCCAAGGAACAAGGAAGAGATTCGTACCAATGAGAGGTCGAGAGGTGGCCGTAGTTGGCCGGAAAACGGTATGAAACCCACGGGTTCTCGCTGAATTTGGGAAAAGCTTATCCGAAGTGTTTTTTGTCACAAAAGTCCACAAAGCCAACCTATAGTCTTTAAAACCTACCAGGACATTGAAAAGGAAGAAGGGTCAATGGTTTTTCAAGCCTTACCTAGTCGGAAAAGGTACAGTGAGGGAGATGAGGTTATGGTAGTGCTTGTGGCTAGCAAATGTTGGTAGTGGTGGTGCTCACTACTTCGGCGAAGGTGGTGCTAGTGTTTGCTAGCTCTGGCTTCTAGAGAGGGAGAGACGAAAACGAGAGTGGGAAGATGAGAGAGGTGAGAGGTGAGAGAATGAGAGAGAATGGTCCGAGAGTTGTAACGGGGAGGAGGGAAGAGAGAGGATGAATTGCTTGGGCCGGGGGACAAAAACCAAAGGGTGGGCCCCACATGGCTCACCATTTAAGACCAAAAGCAACATATTCAAAATATCTAGCCTAATCCCAATGAAATTACCAAAATACCTTTCCGTTCCTAAATCTGTAATATTAATCGGGATAGGTTGTTACATTTTTTTTGGATGGATCCAGGGTATCCCTTGAGCCGGGTCGGACCCCATTCGAGGGGCAAGCTCTCCCAATACTGGCTTCTCAATTCACAAGGCTCGAACTCGAGACCTTGCTTAAAGGGAACAAGCTCTTTACTAGTTGAACCACCAAGCATTGGTAGTTAAATAAAGTCATTTTCATTAAATAAAGTTATAGGATGGTTTTTGGTTAAAATAAACTTAGCTCAAACCCTTTTCATCAAAGCTCCAATTAAAAATGGATGTGATTTTAAACCACATTATTGCTAGTCCATTGCGAGGTTAAGCCTACTCCCTACCTTTTCAGTGTAGATAATATCATTTGTTGTTCAAGTAAAAAAAATGTGTATGAATAGGACTATCCTTAACTTTTTTTACTTTGAATTGAATAAATTAAAGGATAATTACTCTAAACAACTAGGACTGTGCAAAAGGAGAAAAAAGAATATTTGAAAAGACTTGCTTATCATAATTGGTCCTTGAGGTTTTGTCAACTTTGTCACCTCATTATTATTCCACATTTTGTTAAATACACCTTATGTACTGAAAACTGCTCAAGTTGATAAAAACACGTTAGATATACTTTTTAATATCGTTTGTTAAAAAAAAAAATTATCTTAATGTACCCACTTTACATACTCAAATTGTGATATCCCGTCCTAAGAATTACTATTTATTTACTGTATTTTAAAATTTGAGGTGTATTTAAATTTATTACATTTTATATTTACCTAATTTTGAGATAAAATGATATGCATGGTGCTTCTCGTCATTTTAAACTACACTTTGGTGTTTGGACGTGGTTTTAGAATAGTTAGATAGAGCTCTATCTCACAAATGCTTAGGCGCAAATGGGCACCCCATTACAAGTTAGGATGAAGATAACAATTGAATTTTGAGAGCATTTCGGTAATCTTCCAAATTCTAAATAGAAGGAAACCAAAAAAAAAAAAAAAAAGCTCATACTTTTCGAAAATAGAAAGCCCAAACCCATTTTAGCCGATAAAGTTTGTGACTTGGATATTGATCTGGTCGTATCTCTCTCATCTGACCACAAATTTGGACGATCGTGTTCCATGGAAAGCCCTCGACGAACTTAATTTTTTGGTGGTCTCGGTTCGGCCTTACAGCCATTGTGTTTTTCAAATTGAGCCCACGAAGCTCATCACTATAAACCCTAGGTTTTGAGATGGTCATTTTAACCAACCTTCTCAATGGCACACCATCTGGGTTTTGTAGCCCATATCCTCGTGAGTAAAACCTGACTAGCATCACTGTCATTGGATCTTCGACCACGACTCGAAAAGCCTCGAAAGTTTTGGGAATCACTACTTTTTCGAAGGTTTTGACTATTATTCGGCCACTTCTAGCCGTCGCATCAGGTACAAAAATTCTTCCCCTTGAGTTTTCCATTCATAAGACCACGGAGTGTAGCGGCACGTGGATCACTCAGGTGATTTGGTTTTGGACAGCGAGACGTTCTCGATACCCTAAGCCTATATCCAAGGTCCGTTTGTCGATATTTGGTCGTTTGATCATAGAACCAAATTGGGGCGCCACTCGATTTTGTAAATGGCGGATATCTGACATTTGGATTGTTTTTATTTTGTTATAGGTTGTAGTTGGAGTGTTGTGTGGCTCATAGGTACTTGTGGAAAGAAAGTCAAAGATTCAGATCTTTTGTCTTGGAGAATCTAGGGTTCTGACCTTAGATGGAGCTGCTTTGACCAAGGGTTGACCTTTTTTTACATCAAAGTTCCTAAAATCATCATAGTGTTCATAGTTGCTGTGTGCGACTCAAATTTGATACCCATTGGACGTGAATCCTACGTTTGACCCTTGCTTGGTCATAGGGCCATTTTGGTCCTTTTGCACAAGTGAATTCTCGAAACCTGTGCAACGATCCTTATTATGACTAGAGTTACGTATCTACAGATTGATGAAGCTTGATTGGCTCATCAGAGACATGTGACGTCCTAATGACACGTACATCATTTTGTGTGTGCCTCAGTTTGCATGACGCTTCAATTGTGTTGATTGTGGAATGCATAAGATTACTGGCGAGTGACTTTAATATTATGTGATAAACTATTTTTCATATGAAAACTCTCACACATACTTTGTTTGTTTTAATTTCACGGGTCAACCATGAAAAATCTCACATGTACTTTGTGTGTTTTAATTTCACAGGTCAACCATTGTTGCATGTACAAACCATTAGTGCCGGGGTAAGGCATTTATAGGGGTGGGTTTAGTTTTAATCCTATGGGTCGACCATTGTTGTCCGCACGAAGTATTGGTTTTGGGGGTAGGGATTTATGGGCCATTATCAATAGAGGGTAAGGTTTAATTTTAATCTCAAGGGTCAACCATGGTTGGCCGGACAAAGCATTGTCGTTGGGAGTGGGGTATTTGTAAGCCGCTATCAATCCTGGTATACTAAACATTTGAGTGTGTCTGGTGCTGAACGAGTCGAACTCATGGTGTTATTTTACGACCCATTACTATTCACACACACCTAAACCCTAAACCTCATGGGCTTTCATAGCTTCTGCTACACCTTGGGCCTTTTCGAAGGCATGCGTATGGGCTGGGGCTAGCACCTAAACTCGCTTGGCTGAGGCTCAAGCTGCATCTCCTTACGCCTAAACCATCAATTTAATCAATTTTATGTTTTTTTGTTAAATTTTTCTTTTTGTCCTTTACCATAATATCAAACTATTATCTTCATGTTCTGCAGTTAGCATCATATCGGTCCCCCCATTTTCAATTTTTTTTCTTTTTAGCTTTTTTTGTTAATTTTTCTTTTATAGTTTTTTTTTTTTGGTTAATTTTTCTTTTATTTCTATTACCGTAACAATAAACTATCATATTCATGTTCTTCAAAATATATTTTTTGCTTATAAAAAAATGTTTTTTTTTCTATGCAAAATCTATTATTATTTATATTTGAACACTTGTAATCAACGATATAAGACCTCAATTTAAAGATATTTGAAGCAAATAATTAGGAATAGGGAAAGATCGGCACCACGCTATTGATACTCACCTAATCGTACTTAAATCATCGTTCAATCTATTTATTTTCACCTTCGCCTCACCGTGAAGTTTTGAAAATTAAGATAAGACTTTCTGTTGAGATTGTTGAAGGTAAAACTCTATTTGACAATGTTTTGTGCCTCACTACACTTTTTTTGTTTTTTTAGTTTTTGGTTTAAGTATTCTACTAAATATACATTTGTTGTTTAATAAATCGTAAATCCGTTTCTAAATGCCTTAATAAGGTTTTCCTTAGCTCATAGATAATACTTCGCGAAAACAAAAAAAAAATTGCATTTTTGACAAAAAAAGTGGGTTAACACTCACGGTTTTTAGTCGGTTTTACAAATTCGTACATCGTTTAATCTATTTATTTCACCTTCGCCTCATCATGAAGTTTTGAAAATTAATGTAAGACTTTCTGCTGGTATTCTTGAGAGTGGAACACATTTGCGACAATGTTTTGGCTTCACTGCTATATTTTTCACTTACTTTTTTAGTTTTCAGCTTAAATATTATACTAAATATACATTTGTTGCTCAATAAATCATAAAACTGCTTCCAAATGCCTTATAATGTTTTCCTTAATATTCACGGAAAATATTTCGCGATTTTTTTTTTTCATTTTTTACAAAAAACATGGGTTAACTCTAATTGTTTTTAGTCGAGTTTACTTAAATCATCATTCAATCTAATATTTCCACCTTCGCCTCATTGTGAAGTTTGGAAAATTAATGTAAGACTTTCCATTGATATTCTTGAGGGTGGAATCTCATTTTGACTTTGTTTTGGGCCTCGCTACTATATTGTTTACTTATTTTTTTAGTTTTCAGCCGAAATATTATACTAAATATACATTTATTGCTAAATAAACCGTAAAATCGCTTGCAAATGCCTTATGATGTTTTCCTTAATGCACATGGAAAATATTTCGAGAAAATAAAAAATTTACATTTTTCACAAAAAATGTGGATTAACATGGATTTATATATATATGTTTACAACCTAGTCGTCGATTTGCTTTTATGAAAAGTTCTATCTATGTATATTTGAAATGTTTGCGAGCTAACGTTATGCGCTATTATATTTGCAACTGTAGCAGTGTGGTGCAGCTAGTTTGGGTTAGCGCACTCAAGAGGAGGTTTTGTTACCTTTTATTGCTAATTTGTATTCCGACGATGCTCTGATGTTTTATGTATGAGTTCCAATAGACTCTGTATTTTGTCCCGCTACGTCATTTTGCCACATCAATTCGTGGCGTATCTCGTAATCAAGGCGTGACACAAATTACCCTCACACACCACTCCACATACATTTTCGTTTTGTTGAAATATAGTACATTACCCATTAATTAGTACTTTGGTGCATTTATCTGTTAGGAAGCCTGAACGACCTTTGTGGTTACACGCATGAAATCACTTTGCATAACCAGTAAGTTGACTTACAAAAAGAAAAACTCAACCAAATGAATTTAACATTACACATTTGTATTTAGTTTCACATATTTGCTAATAATCTGTGATCACGACGACACTCGAGAGAGGAGAGAGTAATTCGATGACCATCTACTTGTAATCGATGTCTCCCAGAAAGCCGAGGATATTAGAGCAGCACATACCCAACTGCCGGATTCACCCAAATTTTCCAGCTTCCATCTTCCTAATTGCTCTTTGACCGTAATATATAAACGAATCTACAAGTCCTGCAACGGTAAATATACCTAGAACAAAGTCGAGGTTTTTATCACTCGTTAGAAGTCTTTAAGTAAAAACAAAACCACAAAAAAAAAAAAGATAGAACAGTGTGTTCATTCAGAAATGATTATATTTGACGTTTGAATCAAATGGTTATAACACTTGCAGAAAGATTTTGGGGACTTATCATATACTGTGTTAGTTTCTTCGACATACATCAATGCATGTAAGAATGGGCTAGATTACCTCCAACTATGGCACAAATATGGGTCACGAAGTGTAAAAACGGAACATGTTCTTCTTTGAATGTGACCTGCAACGACAATAAAACGTAAAGACGGTTTGCTATACAGGGCAGCTCATACTAGTGTTCATCTCAATAACATGATTATGAGCTACTTTATTAACTGAAGTTATAAACCTGACAATTTTTCACATATTGTTCAGACTTACACTAGAAACAAGAAGGCTTCTTTCCCCCGTATTTGGGGAATAGTTCAAATACACTAGAAATGGAGCATACATAAGGTTCCACATCTCTAAAAATCCTACTGGTTTTTGAGTGTGGCATGACAGTCAGTTTTATATTGCATCACTATTCTGAGTCATGTCAATGTGCTCTCATGTCAATTTCCAGTCCGAATCTTATCCTTAACAAGAAAAAGAAAAACCAACAGATCTATTTTCAGTTAAGAAAAAAAATTATAATCAGATAAAGGGAAGAGCATTCTGAGCATAAAAGTATATTTTCTGCTGGGGTTCATCAGTCAGCCCATAGTTTTTTACCCCACATTCGTAGATTCTCTATCTAACACGTTAGTCCCAGGTACGAGCTTCAACTCTTCAATTAAGTCACAACCTCTACTAATATTAATAGATGTTGGCCTAATTGTCCCGATTCTTATTAAAGGGTTATTAGGAGTTCCGTAAATAAGACACCCCTCACACAAACTAGAGAACATACAATTTCCTTCTTGTTCTCGCTCTCCACGTCTCTAATACTATCATCAATATTCCTCTCCTATTTTTGTGTTCTATTCTGTGGGTATTCGATCAAGACTTGGGTTCTCATTTGTCGTTGACGTGCACAACGAACCAGAAATTCTGTGAGGCTTTGTATTGCATCTCAAAGTTGTATGCACTGCCATAACTTGCACATAAGGAGGCAAATAAATAATACTCCAATATATTTAACACCTTCACATTTATGAACCCATTCAATATTGCCTCTCCCTAAAACAATGAAATTCATCATTTCTCAATAAAACAAGGTGAAAGGACAAAGTTAACTCGCACGTGAGGTGCACGTGCATCCTTTTGGACGAATAATCGATGAAATTTTTAATTTTGGGCTAAATTTCTAACATGCTTCACCGCAAATGTTTAGTGTCAACTGTTTTACCATGAGCCATCTTGAGAGTTGACACCACAAGGAAGGTTTATGAGATTTATAAGGCTCACTTGTCTTACTGAAATAATAGTGGTGCGAAGACAAAGTTAACCTCACACATGAGGCTCGCATGCATCCTTCAGATGAAGAATCCACAAAAATTTCAATTTTGGGCTAAATTGTTATCAGGCTTCATCACAAGGGTTTGAATGCCAATTTCCGTACCCTATGGGCCATTTTGAGACTAGTCTCTAATAACAGGGATGATTTATGCAATTTGGCCTTTTTGTTTTCAGTAGTTTCCCCAACTTGCTTCCACAAACATAGAATGTTTTCACCGTGGAAAGTCTAAACTTTTATCTTTTTTACGTAATTACCAGAGAAGGAAAGCACAAAAAAGCAAATTAAGAAAAATGGGCACACCACCATAATTATCAAAGACACTACATCCGATTTAGAATACCACGTTACATGTGGACCAGGAAACACACCTTAATTGGAGAAAGATCATAATAGAAGAAAACTCCCGGTGGCAATTGAGAGTGTCCCAGCTCTGAACTCTTATAATGCTCTGTCACAGAGTACTATACCATACAAATTTGACTACATATCAGGGCAGATGTGATGGCAAACACAAACCAAACAAATTCAACAAGCTTAAAAGTACCTGATTTGAGCGAATTGTACGGCCTCTAATATTGGTGTATAGCGTAGGGACCACCTGCAAAGTATAAATTAAGTGTCCAAATATCCTCACTGATTAATAACTACTCTTAAAGAAACAGTACAAATGCAAATAATAACTTGCTCGCAATCCTGTGTGGTCATTATTCCGAGAAAGCAATGAAATTCCAGAAATCATTCAACAGAGTTGATGGAAAGGATAACCATATAGCAAAACCCAAATTAATTTACTGATAATACCAACCTTGATGAAATACTGGTACATACCACCTGGTCTTTCCTGCATCCATTGTACACTGAAAATGCAGTAAGAAAATAACATAAAAGATTCAAATTGCAACCATATGATATTGTATTTGACAACATATCAACAATATCTATTAAACTATCACCTAAAACATCCATATTTTGAAGTTGATGCCACTAAGATTTCTTCAATTTATAAATAGCTAGGGATGGGAAGAAAGAAACAATTACCCATCAAGGGGATTTTGCATGCCAGGAAACTGGTCACCAAAAGCTAATCTGTTTATCTTGTGACTTATCTGTATCACGAAATATGAAACTGAAATCGTTGGCACATGCTTTTTACTAGAAAACAAAAAAATGAAAATTACAACCAAAAATGATGGCAAAACTTATATTATACTTCATGATTATATTATTTTCTTTGCTACCAAAGAAAATAAAATGTTCCTTACATTGTAACTATCCATCTGGAAAGCCAGCAAATCATGGACATGAAAGTTAGACTGGTGAAAACTTTTTCCAGGCATAAAATGAAAATTTCCCGCGACTTTGTTAACTGCAAGGGATCCTTCAATATTACATCCTTCACCATCTTCATCTTTTATCTTTTGAATAAAACCTTCCCGTTCACACTGCAAACAAAAAGCACATTGATGATTAATATCAACATAATGCCGCACAAACATCAAAAACTGTCCAAACTTAGGAGTAAAGGTGTTCAACAGATGGCTGTCAAGACCAGACCTATAGTGCGCCATGTCCCACTCGGGCCAGTCTTTAATAATGCCCCGAATAACTTACACCTAAAACCTACCACACCTGCAGCCCGGTTCACTCCAGGTCATACTGGCCCTTAAACGAGCAGGCCCGTTTACCTGTTTACTTAAAATATTGATTATGAAAAAATATTTATTCTTCTTAATGAGAGATGGTCTCTCTTATTGCTTATTCAAATTAAATTTATTAAGTAATTTTTTGGTGGATGTCACTACAGATATTGAAGTGAATTCAATGAGTAAGTGAAGTGCAGGTCTAAGAATCGTTGTAAAATTCAGTAACTGATGTAGTCAAAAGTCAACATGCCACCTCTAGAGAGAAACTAACTTCCAACTTTGTAACCTTTTCTCAAACTTTTGTGCCCTGGATCCAACCCCCCACCTAAAAAAAAAAAAAAAAAAAAAACCATCAAAGGGGGGAGTGGCAACTGTTTAATCACATTCACACCCCAGGAAGTAACCCACCTCTCCACCTTACTCTGATCGACAACGAGCACTCTTTATTCACCTTTAAGCTGGAGTTCCCTCCCGCAAAAGCAGTCTACAACCACAACCGATAAAAGATTCTCCCAGACGATACCCTTGCTGTAGGATTTCAATAGTATAAATATGTACTTTCTAATTGTATTTAGACAGACATAATGATTGTTTAATCATATTTTCTCCATGCGTATCTTCTTTTCTCTGAATCTTTCTTCTATCTCGGTCTTCCTCTATATTTCTGTTCTACTCCTCTGTCTTATCTTGGACTCTACTCGGCCTTTCTATTTCTTTCTATCCTCTAGTTCTAAATTCTAAATTCAAGTTACTTGTTCTACATCAATGGCATTTACATTATGGAACACGATGATAGAGTGAGAGGTCTCAGTGCTTTGTCTGCTCAAGTTCTCTTGGAGTATATGTACTATATTCCGATGGGTACTCAGGGTCCATTGGGATGGAAAGAAGCCTTTGAATTGAGCAACATGAAGGAATTATCCAAATGTTGTTGAACATGTCTCAATAATAGATTTGCTAGGCTTGTGATGGGTCTTTGTCATCTTTTTGGAACATTATCATCTTTATGTACCTACCTCTTGCCAGGAATTCCGCAGAGATTGTAACGCACAAACTCATTATATAAAAATATTATGCACACTTTTCTTGTTCATTTAATTTTTAACTCAAAAGCAATGCGAACGTAGGATCCTATGAAAAGGTAAAGTAAAATAACAGGAAAGTGTTTATTTGTGTGTCAATTTGATACTAATGCAAGCATTATCATCAAGCATATGGCTTGCATCTACAGTTGTCCTTGAGCCTATGGCTTAGAACCCAATATCAGCCCCAAATACTTCACAGCCCATCTGCCCACTTCACCACCCCCAGACCATAGCTGGCTTCTCCGCTTTTCTTTATGGGGTGTCAATACCTGAATCGAAGATTTTCCTCTAATCATCTTCAGTCCCGAAGTAGTACAGAAAACTTCCAGTACAATCAATAATTTTCTCAAATTTTGATCATTCTTGGAAAGTAAAAGAATTGTATCATCCACAAACTGCAAATAAGAAATCTCCACTTCTTTCCTACCACCTATCAAACCCCTTACCAGATCTCCTTGGCTCTTTTCACCAATGTACTCAACCCATCCACCACGACATTAAATAAAAAAGTGGATGGGAGATCTGCTTGCCTTAACCCTCTAGATGCTCCAAACCTACTCCTCAGTCTCCCATTGATTAAAACTGAAAATTAGCTGTAAACAAAAATCCCCTTATCCTCAGTCTCCTTGCCTTAACACTTCTTTTCAATTTTTTGGAGAGATGTCCAAAACTTCTTAGGTATAAAATTTCAGATACAGATCTCGAAGAAAGAAACTGTGCCCCAGCCAATTATTAACTTTCTCAGTCAATTTGGTATGTCATCAGACTCACAAGAAGACACATTTGTAATATGAAAACTTATTGGTGTAATATGCCCATGTTTATACCAGTCAACCAGATCGCACAAAGAAAAATCCTAAGTTTCTATGACCTAACCTGGTCTATCAAATCTGCATTCGTCAGTGCCCAGCCTTTTTTCCTATATGCCTCTTGAACTTCATCACACGAGTTGCAGCAATCATCATCAGACTGCATAAGAAAGAAAAAGGAAGAGATTAAAGGACAATGGAAGAACATCTCGTTGATGCACGCTTCAAGATTACTAATTCTCTAATCAGTTTAACTAAAACAGAATTGCCAAAATATGAAATAACAAAACAAGAATATTTGATCAAATGTAATGAATCAAGCATGCAGGACATTTACGAATAAGGCAATTTGCATTCGTGTACATATGTTAAGGAAGCAAGTTGAACAAACCAACTTGTTTAAAAGATTTGGTAAGCTGTGCCACCTTCTTAATCTACATCCTCTGCACTAAAAAATAACTTTACTGGTCATGCTAAGGACTCATACACATACGCATACTTCAAACATGGCGCTATCGAAATGTATTTTTCAGTTTGTGATAGGGAATCCTTATAACTTAGTGGAGATTTTACAGGAATTGAGCTTTTGAACGGTTTCTTAGTAATAACATTTCCCCTTGACAGCTTTTGCAGTATCCCAAAGTCAATGGAATTTTCTGGAAAAAAATGTTTACAAGGAGAGAACAAGGATCACTAGGCGTTCTATGAAACCACTAATCACACACACACACACACAAAAAGCCAGTTAGGCACTCAAAGAGTTCTCTATGGTTTTGTTTTGGGCTTCTTTCTGGGAATCTGTACCTGCGGCTGCGGAGTCTAGAGAGCTCCAAAATTGGAGGCAGATCATCTGGGACCAAACATGGTGTCCCTAGCATTATTGTTCCAAATAAAAAAGAACTATTATTAACACAAGGAATGGAAGAAAATCATTTATACCGTTTCTGCTCCAAAGCACGATCCACAATATTTTTCATTATGCTCAAGCCTTCCACCATGCCTTTGCAAGGGGCTCTCAATCTGCATTAGAGAATTAAAATGAAAGTGAATAAATAAATAAAAGGATCAGGGTACCAATCAAACAAGGAATAAGAAACAGAATATTCTGTTTCGTATTCCTTGTTCGCTTCCCACCCAAAAAAATGAACAAGGATTGCAACAAAAAAACCTATGTATTATCTACTTTCATTTCTTCCATTTATGAAGGGGTGATCAGGTTCTTTCCTCTTCTTTCGTTTTCACTGATGGGTTCTTGTTTCAATGGGTCTGCTTTTAGATCTCTTTTATTAGGTGTTTTCTTGTGCACAACTCATGCAACAAAGGTGAACAAACTTGCAAAAGCAGTACCTTATAAATGAAGTTTACCAAAAAATGGTGCATAAGGCACCGCCGCTAGAATATTTTTCTTTAACAACATTTTCCATGTCAGTAAATAAGGCCAAATGCATTCCTAATTCAAATCTGTAGTTCATATGCCTTGTCAAACTCCACCCATCATAAAAAAGAACCTAAATATTCAAGCGATGGTGCACTAGCACATGCTATGATGAAGGGATGTATGGAATATTCACAAAGACAGTAAAGCATCTGCTACAAAGCCGTATGAAAGTATCAGAATCACATGATTAATTACAATTATGGCAGATAGTGAATGCTGGTAATTTTAATCTAGCTGCACCCACAAAGAACCATGCAGCCACAGACAGAATAGTCAGATTATAAGGAATACGGATGAAAATTTTGTTTGATATGCATCTGTGTGCACGTTATGAAGGGTTTTCTGTAATTCTACATGTTTTTTCCAAAAGCACAAAAACTGAACAGAGAGTAAAATACAAGTCATAATATTATGTTTACCAAATAATATAAACAGGTATTCAAACATGTACGATATGTAACCACTGCTTTCTGAAGAAAATGGCACAACATGTGTTCCCACAAACCTTTGGTGCACCAATTCCATCCTTCTTAGCTTCTATTACATTACCATGCGCATCAATTCGTTTCTTGACTATATCGTGTCGCTGAAAGTAGATGTGTCATAAATTGTCAGTTAACAAAATAAGTGAGCATGACATTCAAGCAAGTTGGTCACCAGCGGTATGATTGTGATAAAAGTCAACAATAGGCATGTTCCTAACACAATTGAAACTATTAAGGAAAATAATTATCAAGAAGCAGCTGCCTGCGGTACATACTATGTCAAAATGCCGCTCTCCACTAATATCCATTGTGTCAAGACTGAGTAATGAGCATCGGATAGCTGGAAAAGTTACATCAAACTGCAGTTTCAAACAAGATACAGAGAATTAATAAATCTACAACCATTAACAATTATGAAGGGCAAAAATTTTTACATGCAAAAGAACTACTCCATGTAAAAACCGAGATCAAATCTTCTGCACCCAAAATGGGTGTGGCCTCTTTGTGGCCCCAATCATTGACTGACACATATTTATAAATTGAACTTTTCTTAATTTTGTTTTCATAAACTTAATATGTGTCAAGCAATGATGGAGGCCACAAGAGGCCACAACCATTTTGGGTACAGAAGATTTGATCTTGTAAAAACCTATGACAAAGGTAAACCTATGAACGTAACATGTAAGATGGTGTTCTACAAAACTGATATCTGCAAAAGAAGTTTAATTTAATCCCCGAAGTTATTGGAAATGAAGATTTTGATATTTATCACCCAGAAGGGAGTGGGGAGGAAGAAGGGGAGGATTACATTGATATGTAGGGTTTCTCCTCTTGAAACATCTACAAGAAGCTTCGACTCCGTAACAGTGTGGAGGTATAGTCCTGCAAGCACAAACAAGTAAAAGAATTTATATGGTTAACAAAGATTGAAGAGAGCAGAAGGCGTGGTCATAATAAGCCTCAACGCATTACACTATAGCAGTAAGAAGGGAAAAAATTTCAGCTTTACAAACAGATTTAAACACGCTTAGTGCTGTTTTCTTATACACTTTTGATCCCCTGATGGATCACTGGCATTGGGTAGTGCTTACTATCAAAGAAAAATCACAGGAGGGAGTATGAAAGGTTAATTAAGGCGGGCTTCCAGCAGCTTAACGGTGGCGACATGAAGGAATAATAACATTAACCTATATAAGTTATCCCCTCTAAAAATCGTAAATATCAAGTCAACAAACTTAATTATATTTCTTCTGCTAACTTAATTGAATTATCCTAAAGAAACCCAAAACAGTATCATTCAAGCCAACAGATAAAACCCACAACAATACAGCTCAATATCTAAACTTGTAAAATACAGAAGGGAAAAAAAGCAAACTTAAGCAAAGGGTTGGAATTGGAATCGGAATTGCATATGATTACACACCGAGCTCGGAGACGAAGAGGAAGAACATGAGGAGGGAAGATGCGAGGGTAATGAGGCCACCAGAGAGCGTACGGCTGAAGAAATCGTCATTGATTTTAGGGTAGGCGTCCAAACTCCTCAGCTTCTCAAGGATACCACCGTCCCTGCCCATTCGCCTCTCTCTGTCTGCGTGCCTGCGTGCCTGCCCTCTCTATCTCACCAGTCCACAACAAGGAAGGAAGGAAGGAAGGAAGGATGCTGCGATTCGGGAATTTCAATTCAGCAGAGACGACCCGACCAGACAGACAGAGACAGAGACGGCCGGTTGACAAATTTTAATTTGAAATGTCACCGGCTATACTTATGTTTGTTGAACAAAAATTAATTGCAATTGTTTAAGGTTGTACCATTGAGACACCTATTTTTACATTTTACATTTACATCTTACACCTTAGGGATGTAGTCAAATTTAGATTTGAGAAGATTTTAAAAGATTTTAAAATCCTAGTGTAGTTAATTAAAAGATTTTAAAAGATTTTAGAATCCATTTAAATCTAGGTGTAGTCAATTAAAAGATTTTAGAATCCTTTAAAATATAGGTGTAGTTAATTAAAAGATTTTAAAAGATTTTAAAATCCATCCAAATCTAAGTGTATTCAAAAAATTAAGATTTTGGAGGATTTCAATAAGTTGTGGATTTTGTGGGATTTGAGAGCCAAAAGTATATATAACCAATACTAAAAAGAATCAAACCTCACCACCCCGTAAGATTTCAAATCCTTCCCTACAATCCACCACAATCCATTCAAATTCTTTAAAAATCCATATAAATTCTGTAGGAGTCTTTAAACCTCTTAAATCCCATCAAATCTATCACTTTTAAAATCCTTTAAAATCTTAGTTTGACCACACCTCTTAATTTTTCTCTATTATTTTTTTCCAGGTTATCAACGGTAAAAATTTGAGAAGATTGTTTAAGAAGTAAAAATAAATATGTGAATAGTACAACTTTTATTCAAAATCTAAAGTTTTAATTTTATCATGTAAATCGATTTAATAGATAATTAAAAATGGTAAAAGATGTAAATCGATTTAAATTTAAATCTCATGATGTAAAATGCTATTAGCACAAAAAAAAAAAAAAAAATAAAGATACCATCCTAGTTTTTCTATATAACTGAAACCCTAATCTCAGGGTTTTGCTCAAGGCATTTCCGTCACGTTCTCAGCAGCCAAACAGACCCACTGCAAAGATGGTGAAGAAGACGGAGAGAAAAGTGAACATCTCTGAAAATCCGAAGCACTCTCTGGACGCAAACCGTTCCGATGGCAAGGCCAAGAACAAGGACGCGCGTACCGGCGCCACCGTCCGCCTCCTCAAGATGTACAACACTAGGCCCAAACGTAACCGCAAGGGAACGGTCTTGAGGAACAAGTTCCAGTCCAAGGAGTTGCCTAACACTCGTATCCAGCCCGATCGATCGCGGCCTGTTTGGGGTTACTCGGGCTGCGTCTCAGCAGCAGATCGACATTTTCCGTGAGGAGCACGGTAGGACGGTTTCAAGTAACTACAATGTTATTTTGAAGGAGAAGCAATTACCATGGTCCCTCTTGAATGACCATCAGAAGCAAACCAGATTCCATCTTTTAGAGAGAGAGACATTTTCTAATGTCTTTGTACCTAAGACAAAGAGGAAACGTCCAAAGCTCCTTCGCAGCAGATTATGAATCCTTAGCTAAGAAGGCTGATGTGTTTCAGGAGAACCATGCTGCTGACAATGTTGTAGAAGGTAGTGAAGCGGATGGATTTCAGGACCTGGTTCGGCATACAATGTTTGAGAAGGGCCAAAGTAAACGTATTTGGGGTGAGCTCTACAAAGTCGTAGACTCTTCTGATGTGGTTGTCCAGGTTTTGGATGCAAGGGATCCACAAGGTACAAGATGCCACCACTTAGAGAAATATTTGAAAGAGCACTGCATGCATAAACACTTAATTCTTTTGTTGAACAAGTGTGATTTGATTCCTTCATGGGTGCTTAGACGTTGGTTGAACTTACTAAAGGCTGAATGTCCAACTATTGCATTTCATGCTAGCATCAATAAATCGTTTGGCAAGGTAACTCTCCTATCAGTTTTGGGACAATTCGCTCGTTTGAAAAGCAACAAGCAAGCAATTTCTGTTGGATTTGTTGGGTATCCTAATGTTGGAAAGTCATCTGTTATCAACACATTGCGAACTAAAAATGTTTGCAAAGTTGCTCCTATCCCGGGGAAGACTAAAGTGTGGCAGTATATAACACTCACAAAGAGGATTGTCTTGATTGATTGCCCTGGAGTTGTCTATCAAAGCGGTGACTCTGAAACAGATATTGTACTGAAGGGCGTGGTACGTGTCACAGTATGCTTCAGAACACATAGGAGAAGTTTTGAAACGAGTTCAAAAGATCCACCTGAAAAGAGCATATAAGATAGAGAAGTGGAAAGATGATAATGACTTCCTATGTCAGCTATGCAAATTGTCAGGCAAACTTTTGAAGGGTGGTGAACCCGACTTGATGACTGCAGCTAAGATGGTCCTCCACGACTGGCAGAGGGGTAAGATACCATTTTTTATGCCGCCACCAAAAAGTGATTCGTCAACCGGGGAGCCTGATATCAATCACAAGGTGTTTAGTTAGCGTGTGCATTTTCTTTCTAGAGGAACCAGATAAGTTATCTATATGGACGCAGTTTTTGTTCAAGTATTTGCCCTATGATAGATAAGGCAACGTTTCTTTTTCATTAGACGAAGGTTTTGTTCTTCATAGTCACGTTTGAGTTTTTCAATAGTTCTTTATGATTGCTTCTACTATCTATTGGTATTTTAATAAAACACATTTTCACTATACAATGCAACGTTATTTCACTATACAAACGTCATAACAGGTATCATTCATTCTTTTTAGCATTATTCATCTCAAAAGAAAATGTATTGGATATTTAGTCATCCATATGAATGCTTAAAGTTGTCTTGATATTCTGTATAAAAATTTGATTAAAATTTGCACCGAATGATTCTGGATCATATACCAAAACTTGATTTATGTGCAAAAATGTCAATGTAAAGTATGAAAACTTAAAGTAGATTTGATTATCTTTATACATAAATTTGGAGCAAGATACTGACGAAGTTGATTCAAACACAAAGCAGAAGTGTTATTCTACGGTCTCAAGTTTAGAACGGTAAGTGAGACATCGAGACCTCCATGCACTCTTAGGTGGTTTACATTCATACAAATATTTTGGCGTACTTCTATTAGAGAGATTGAACAAATAATGGTACAACTAGATTGTAAGTGTAGCACTACTCTATTAGCTTAATATTTTGGCGTACCTCTATTAGAGAGATGATACAAATGATAGTATAACTAGATTGTAAGTGTATCACTACTCTGTTAGCTTTCCTTTTATGGCTAAAATTTAGGCGTGGGTTAAGATGAGTAAGTACTGGTTAAGGCTTTGGGAAAAAAAGCCCAGCAGAGTTGAAGTTTTGGTGCTAGGGTTTACACATGAAATATTATGTATCTGCTAGCTTGTTTCCGTGAAAAATTGCAAACACAGATACACAGTATACAGAACATAGAGAATTCATATGCATTAGAGAGAAAATACTTTATACGTGTTAAATAGTTTTTGAGTGAATTAATGTGCTTATCATGTTGCTAGAAGATTTGTTTCCTGTTTTAGATCACTTTCTAGGGTTTTATCACAATTTCTTATCTTGAGATTGTACATGGAAGATCATGTCGAAGAAGAGTCGTGAAGCGATATTTTCATCATGGAGGACGACATACCGACAATGTAAGTCTTGGGAGTCTAGGAGGGTGTCTTGTGTGCTAGGCTCAGGTTGTGTTCTGGTGCTTACGTAAGTCCATTGGGTGAGTCTTGTAAAGTTACTTTTCTCACAGGGGATTTTTTTTAAGGAAAACTAATGAAAAGAGTTTGAAAACTTTGAGTTTTAATGATAAGGACAAAATAAAGGGTAAAGTGAATAGTACCAAGATTGACTTTTTAGTGTAAAAATGTGGTTTTTCGTTAAAATGAACAGTACCGCAGACTTTTCGTTAAAACTCCCTTTTTTTTATTGGTTGTGTGGTCGACGATGTTTCTCCATGCATTGGAGTTTTACCTTGCTAATATCCTTGTGTTAATGTGTTCTATGATTTAATTTTTTGCACTTTATTATATGCATAACAAGATTGATATCCATGGTCAATCTTGATGTCTGATTGTTATTCGCATTCGATCATTGTACTTTTTTCTATTTTACTATTACTATGAGGAGTTGGGAGAGTTCGAAACTTTTACAATAATTTAGGGAGGGGGAGTTTCGAACCTGGTGCTTGGGGACTTTCAGTATTTGGGCTCGGCTTGAGACTTGTATAACAATTGTGTTTCAACCTAGTACGCATTAGTAGAAACCCAACACTTATCCACTAGAATATTGGACCATATGCATCATTCGACCATTGCACTTGTTAATCACAACTTGTTTTCTATTTCTGATGCATACTTGATCCATGTGATTAATAAGTAAAGTATGTGAAAATTGGATTAAGCCTATTCATCTCTCTTGACAAGCCCCGATCTCGATGTCCGAAGGACAATGGGATGGCCACGTATTGGCTGACACTCGAGGGGCCACGCAAGTCATTTTTTTAATGCGTATGCCGAGAACATGGCTTACGTCACCCTCGGGTATCGGCTAGCACGTGGCCATCCCGTTGTCCTTTGGACACTGGAATCAGGGCGTGTCATCTCTTCTAGGCTTTATGGTACAACCTATTGCGTTTTCACACTCATAGTTGGATTTCCATTGACGATTAATCCAACGAGGAAGCTTGACGCCAAGGGCTCTCTAAGGGTTTTTTAGAATTTGTATTTATGATTTTCATAATTATGATGTTCTGTAATATGATAGCTATGAGTAATTAATTTTTTTACTAGGGATTTGATGTAGCCTTCATGGTAATTCTATGTCTTAGTTAACTTTATTCTTTTGTCTATTCAAAGGTTTTCAGTTTTATTCATTGTGCTTAAATTATTCTTTATGTTCATGTTATTGATTTGCTACTTTTAATATGAATTTTTAGATGTATGAAACAATGTTAGTGTAGACGCCATATGCTTAGCCTCTATATAGCTCTCTTGACGTCAAGCCCCGACCCGTGAATGAAGACTATTCACAAGTTAGGGTGTGGGCCATATCTTAGCTATAGAAAATGATGTTTTGGTTTGTTAAATAGGTATGACAAATTTCTAGATTTTGGAATTCTTTATTGTGATAACTAAAAGAAAATGATGATGAGTTGGTGGAATTAGATTTGTTGGGTAAGCTCTTATGCATTTTCTGGGATTTGTCTCTCATTTCTTTTACATGATTCTCAAGGCGGAGTAAAGTGAGATTTTTAATGGTTTGGTGGGAATGCTTCTCAGGGTAATGATCTCAAAATGTAAATGCATAAACACATGATTTAAGTGGTTCGTTAAATCAACTACATCCACTCAGTTTTCTTTCATTTTTATTTCACTATATATGAGAGACTTACAAATACAATGAAAGATGACTTAAAGCCTCAACAACATATAAAAGAAAGAAGGTAATATGAAAGGGAGAATGACTTTCTTGTTGTAATTTTGTTCTGAAGCTTATATATGTGTGTGTGTGTGTGTGTGTGTGTACGTATGATTACTATTTCTATGTTACAAAAATTTTGTAATATTTTTATGAAAATCTATTCTTATGTATTTGTATTTCTCTAATTTGGTTTAAGATCATTTTACATATATGCCTAATTACTAATAGAACGGGAGGTGTTGTCAAAGCTTGGAAACATGTCTTTGTGCCTGCTAGTGTACTTGTAAGTGAACTTTTTTAGTGAAGTTTTATGAGAGAAACATGGAGCTTTTACCAAACTCCATTTGTATGCCTATTGATTGTAGACTTACTCATGTGCTTGGTTTACGAAGAAAACTTAAGATAAATCTTCACGTGTCCTTTGATGCAAGTAACATCATACTAGCTTGTGAATAGTTTTTATTTGCGGGTCGGGGCGTGACACTCGAATGATGAATTGTTGTTGATGTAGACGCCATGCTAAGGCATTTTTTTATTCTTTTTGTTCTTCTTGTATTTGGTGGATTTTTTATTATTGACTTAGACTGGATGCTATGGTTAAGTTGGTGGGTAAAATTACTTGGTTACACCCGGACGCCTAACTAACAATCATAATAAAGAAAGAACGAACCCTAGAACATGAATTGAATTTTTCTTCACTAAGTTAACTAATGACATAGAATTGTATTTATATGATGAAGTCGGATACCCACTGTTTAGACCACTGTTTTCATAAATCAATTACACAAACTGTCTTTTAGTTTATTGCAGTCTAGTGCTTGATCTCAAATCAGTTTCTCTTTAATTAATTAGTTGGCTTTCGTAGTTTAGTTATTTTTGTTATTTTTATTCTTTGAAGCACTGCATAGTTGGATTTAATTAGGTAATTTCATCAATCTATGGGGGGACGACACTCGTACTTGCTTGCTATAGCCCTATCGATCTGTGTATTTGTGAGAAACTATTCTATGTGGTCCCTCAGTTAGGCTTTACAATTTATTTTTATGATGAATGGTAAACAAGAAGGTGTAGGACGATAAGATAATACAATTTTGCCTACTTGGTCTTCCTAGTCCATTGTAGGTATGCTTTCTGGTTCACTAACCAAACAAACAAATGGTTACCAAAAATCGAAACCGAAAATATCGGAATAAGAAAAAGAAAAAAAACAATCCTAAACCAAAATTTCAGTTTACCAAAAGTCGATAATCCCGAAATATTTTCGATTTTTTAGGGTTTGGAAAACCGAAATGCATTGTTTTTATAGGCCCAATTCTAAAATTCATCCCCAACTTCAAAATCAAAAGCCCTAAATTTTGAAAGAGAGTAAGTTGCAGAGAGAGATAGAGAGGAGAAAGACGGACATTGACGATCCAATTGAGAGAATTGATTTGGAATTGACAGAGCTCTACGTTGATGATTGAAACAAAGAGATTTTCATCTAGCTGTGGGCGGACGAGGAGAGAGAGGTGGTCGACGACTACCTAATAGAGTAATGAGTGGTGGTGGGTCAAGAGCGAGAGAGATTCTGTGCAAAATATCTGGGTTCGAGATCGCGCAGAGGAGAGAGAAATGACTAAGTTTTCTGTTAACCTTCTATAATTTTCACCGGTTATTGAAATTTTCGGATTTTTTTTTTTTTTTTTTTTTTTGCTTCGGTTACTGAACTTTGCAGGATTTTCAGTTTTGAGTTAACAAATTTTGTCAACAAGGCAATGAATAGGCAACATGCCACAAAAGCTACCACAGTACAATTTGCCTACTTTATTTGCCAACACCATTAGAGATTTTACGGAATGAGCAATGTGGATGCAAATTTTCACCATCTTCTCCTTTGATGAAAATGCACCTACAAAATAATAGCACGTAAGATTAAGGCCAAAAGCCTCATGTGCCCATGATGAATGTGGGGGGCTTTGGTCGAAGAATCTCCAATGCTAAAGTTAAAATTTTGAAAAGAATGTGTTTAGAAGTTTGTGGGTAGCAAATGACTTAGTTTTTTTTAGTGGGATAATAGGGCTATTTATAGGGGAGTTGCTGGTCCTATTTGGAGAGTAGTGGCCGGCCATATATGGTGTGATTGGGTGAATAATTGCAACATATTATATGAATTAATATCTTGTAATTAACATGACAATTAATTCTAAATTAAATAGAAAATTTGGGAGTTACCTTTTGAATAAGGATTTGATAAGGAGTGATGAGAGCGATTTGAATAAATACCATTTTGATCACTTTTGACTCTTCCTTGATTGAACCGTTATTGTCTATTGCATGTGTGTGGGAATCTCGATGTACCTCGAGGGTAATTATGTTATTTTCACCCAAAAGTCTACGTGTTACCTCCATAATTTTTTTGATTATTTTTTGCTCCACAAGCAATTTCATCAGATCTACGGAAAAATAGTAATGATAAGTATAGGGATGCTACTACATCTTGGTTGGTGGGTAATGGGTACAAATAAACTAGATTTCATAGCCTAGAGATTTTTCAGTGTACTCATAACACGAGTCGATACACAATTTGTCATAGCACAAGTGAAGGAGCACTGAAAAATATTCTTTCCTTAATTTTACTTTGACATGTGGTATAATGGTTTGTATTCCGTGTACATGAAAGAATCATGTGGTATATCGACTTGTGTTACAGGTACATACAAAAATCTCTCATTGTTGACTAAGGCGTGCTCGATTGCTGTCTGGGCGTCGTTGGGTAGCTCTGTTGCATCGCCTAGGCTAGGCGTGAATTCTGCGGGGTTGGAAAACTAAACTGTATTGGCGAAGTTCCAACGTCCATTTCATTACTCGTTGAGAAACATCTTGACCATGTAGGATTGATTGTAGAGGATATTGAGCCACGACGATGGCTGTATGAGATTGAAAATATGGTTTAAGCTTCCAAGACGTAACAACTAGCGCTAAAATCAATTTTTCGATCTTTGGATATCTAGTTTCCGCATCGAGAAGAGCTTTAGAAGTGTAGAATACCCGCAGTTGGGCCCTCAACTCTTCTCGTATGAGGGCAGAGCTCATTGCTATTTTTGAAATTGCCAAGTAGATATATAAGTCCTCCGCTGCTTCCGGCTTGGATAATAAGGGAGGTGATGTGAAATACTTCACCAGGTCTTGGAAAGCTCTTTAGTACTCATCATTCGATTTGTCTCATTATGCTCTCTTGATTGCTTTGAAAAAAAGCTTCCATTAATCGATGGACCGCGAGAGGAAATGGTTGAGCACAACTGCTCGTCCGGTCAAGCTTTGGATCTCCTTCAAGGTAGTTGGAGACTTTATCTCTAGGATTGCTTGGAATACTTGGGATGTACTTCTATTCCTCGTTGGGTTACTAGGTACCTTAAGAATCTGCTTGAAGATACTCCAAATGTGTATTTGGTGAGATTGAGCTTCATCTTGTACTTTTTAAGGATGTCGAAAATTTCCGCCAAGATGTCGATGTGGTCTGATTGCTGCTTGCCCTTCACCATGATATCATCGACGTAGACCTTTATGGTTACTCCAATTTGCTTCTTGAACATCATGTTTACCAGTCATTGGTAAGTAGTTTTTGCGTTCTTAAGGCCAAAATGCATGGCTTTGTAGCAATATATGCCTTGCTCGATCACGAACGCGGTTTTCTCCTTGTTAGGCTTGTGCATGGCTATTTGGTTGTAGTCGGAGTATGCGTCCAAGAAACTGAATAACTGGTTCCTGGAAGCTGAACAGCTAGTAAATTGATTCGGGCATGCTTTGTTGAGGTCGGTGTTGTCTACGCAAACCCTCCATTTGCCCTTCTCTTTCTTCATTACTAGCACAATGTTGGCTAACCATGCTAAGTGTGCTGCCTCTTTTATGAATTTGGCCTCCAGTAGCTTGTTGATTTCCACTTCAATGATCACCACTCATTCAGGTGCGAAATGTCTTCTCTTTTGGATCACCGGTTTAGCAGCGGGGTCGACATGCAGTTTGTGGCAAGCTATCTTAGGGTTGATGTCGAGTATGTCGAAAGGTGACCATGTGAAGATGTCATGATTTTCCCTAAGGAAAGGCGTGAGTTCTTCATTTTCCTTCGGGCTCAGAAATGAATCGATTTTAGCAATCCTCTCAAGCTGCTGGGGATCAAGAATGATATGTTTGACGTCCTCTTCAGGTTTCCATCCGTTTTGTCTGCTGGTGCGTTGATTTGGACATGCAAGAAAATCAGTATCTAACTAATCTAGAACCAAAAGCATACATCCTCATAGGTACCGACATCAAAACCCATATAGGAATGTTACATAAGCCACCCTTTCGAGTTCAATCGAGATTCGAAACATATGACAGCATATTGAGATAGTTGTTTGTTTGATTTGAAAAACTAAAAGAGTAGAAAAATCTTCAAATACATGAACAGACAAAACTAAATTTTTTTTCCAAATCCAAATTTAATCATCATACATATACGAACAATAATATCAAATTTAGGCTTTTGTTTTGCTTACCTAATGAGGTTCAAGCATGGAAGTTGCAGACCTGGGGGAGATAAGAGGTTGCAGACCGGGGGATGGAGGTTACAGAGGACCTCCTTTGGGGTTTCTTCCTTTTTATTTTATTTTTAATTTTCTTTCCAAATCTTTTTTTTTCTTTTTAAGTTTTATTTTTATCTTTAATATTAGTTAAAATCTACATAAGCATTCATGACATTTAATGAATAAATAAGAACCCTTTGGATGTTATAAAATATAAAGGCTACAAAAAATAGTAAAAATGTTTGTAAAAATATTTATGCTTTGATACTATCCCTATATCCAGTAGCGGAGCCAAGGTGGGTGCAATGGGATTCATTGACCCCAATAAGTTTGTTGGACCACTCTTTATCTTTTGGTGCAAAGAAGAGAAAAAATGGGAAGAGGCATTGCTTTAGTTTTTTGAAGAATAAAGAAAAAGATAGGTGGATGACTTTGGTTTTATAATGGGAGAGAAGACAAAGCCTTTTGTTTTGGCAGTATCCAATATATATTAAGGCATTTGTTATGCCTTTTGGTTTTGAGCTGTAGCAGATGAGAGAAGGGATGTCTGTCGACTACTCCTATCTGTGAGCAGAGGAGAGAGATGAGAGCTATACTAGGGAGAGCATTCGGCTCTCCCATTTGAAAAAGAGCGCAGTCAGGTCTACCATTTTGAAAGAGAAGCAGATGCAGAGAGTGAGAAAAACATGGGGCAATATTTAGAGAAGGCAGTGGTTGCTGCTTTAGTGTTCTCGTTAGATTGCTTCATTTTTTGCTCTCATTTGAGTAATCACTCATATTAGTGCTAGAGAAATTTGTTATGTATTTTCCTTTTTTCTACTTGTTCTTTGTTTGAGTGAAAGCTATGGGTGTATGTGGGATCTGAGATTTGAGTTTGAAATATATTTTTAAATGAAAGTATGATCGATTTTTTAAAGCTATTTTTTGACCCCATTGTTGTAAATTCCTGGCTCCGTCATTGCCTATATCTATATGTAGGGATATGATCAAGGACAAAGATTTTGACAAATATTTTTACATTCCGCCGTTAGATTACATATATAACATCTAAGGGTCTTTAATGAATCATTCAATGATTTGGATGCTTACGTGGATTATAATTAACATTGAAAATGAATAAAAGCTGATAAAGAATAAAAACTAGAAAAATAATTAAAATTTGAAAAGAGGAAGAAAATCTTGCGCACAAAGGCCTCCATTGATTTGTGCAAAATACCTTCAAGTCTTTTGAGTCTTCGTTCTCATTTTTGGGTAAGAACCCTAAAAACCTCTTTGATTCTACTTCAAATCCACACTCAGATTTAATTGTATTAAAAAATAAAATTGAGGGAGGCAGTGAGAGTGGTTGATTTAGGGTTTAGTTTTGTCAAATTATTGAAAGAGCGAGGAACGAATACTTGAAGCAAATTGATACTTGATCTGCTTTTATATCGGAATTTTGTATCGATCAATTAAAGGAATGATACTAAGTTTGGCAGCGTGAGTGATAGGAATTCAAGGTGTTAGAGTTGGACAAAGCAATTCGGATCGTGCTTCTGCATATTCATCCAAGACGGTCATTTTCGCTTCTTCCTTATGTTTGCAGGATTATTCCGTCAGCTTTTATTCTTTACTTAGTTTTAACTTTTATTAATTTCTTAATTATAAATTTATACCTCATTTAATGTTTTAAATCCTCTGCATAACTCTTAATCAAGACTGTTGAATGTTACAAGATCTAAAGGTTGTACAAGAGTGTAAAAATATTTGTCAAAATCTTTATCCCTTGATCATATCCCATATATATACCACTTACCTTAAAGTAAGGATAAAACCTTGTACTTTATCTTGTTTTGGCTAGCATTGTGGGTGCTGCTTTGACCATTGTAGACATCAAAATTTCGGTGAAATGAATGTTGACCAATAATTAAAATTTCAACGCTCACGTATCACATAAATTTTACATGTAGCGTGTGCCTCAACGAAAAATCGAAATAAATTGGAAAAGTCATCAAATATGACACGTGTCAATACCTGGCAGAAATGATTTATTTCATCTGATTATTTAAATCCAAAAATCAAGTTTTGGAATTCTATAAATAGGAAGCCAAGGCATTCATTTTTTGAAGGAGGAAGAAAGGAAGAGGAATTTACATTACACCAAAACCTTCAAGCCTTGAAACTCTAAAGCTCTCAAGCAAATCCCGAAGGATCAAGAAAGCACTCTTCGTTCTTCGTCAAATCCTCCTTCAAGATCAAGCCCCAACGGCCCTTGAAGAACTTCCACCAACTCAAGATCAAGCCCCGACGGCCCTTGAGGAAAGTGTTCATCGTTCATCATCCGTTCATCCTAAGATCAAGCCCCAACGGCCCTTTGGATCAACAACCTCAACAAATCCACACATCCAATCGTTCTTCAAGATTAAGCCCAAAAGCCCTTGAAGATCCGCTCATCTATCAACCTTCAAGATCAAGCCCCGACGGCCCTTGAAGAACTCCCACTAACTCAAGATCAAGCTCTGACGGCCCCTTGAAAAAAGTGTTCATCATTCATCATCCGTTCATCTTAAGATCAAGCCCCAACGGCCCTTTGGATCAACAACCTCAACAAACTCATATACCCATTCTTCAAGATCAAGCCCAACGCCCCTTGAAGATCCATTCATCAACTGTTCATCCTTAGATCAAGCCCCGACGGCCCTTTGGATCAACAACCTCAACAAACTCATACACCCATTCTTCAAGATCAAGCCCAACGCCCCTTGAAGATCCATTCATCAACTGTTCATCCTTAGATCAAGCCCCGACGGCCCTTTGGATCAACAACTCATCCACAAACCTACACCCTACGAAGATAGAATCAGAGGACCAAATTACAAAGAGATTGTAACCCCAAAATCATTAATACAAAAAATATATTTTGTACACGTATTCTTGTCTCTTGTTTCAGGAATTTTTCGTGTTTACAACCATCATATCAGGTATTATTTTGTTCCAAGGCTTTTTAAACTTTGTTAAAATTTTTGCTTGTTACAAAATGTGATCTCACAAATGTCTCGCGAGTTAGACGATATCGAGCATTTTGACCGACGATGATTAAGAACGTTGCAAGCATTTCTTCAACACAAATGAATCTAGTATCTTGCAATTGCGTCTTCACTCTTATAATACTGCATAGCTTTAGAAAAAGCGTTTGGATATATTCTATACAACGTTCGAAATTCCTCAGGATCCTTATTTAGTACCTTATGTATGTAATTGTATTCGCTTCTATAAATTGGTGGAAATTCCTCAGGATCCTTATGTAATATCTTATAATACTGCATAGCTTTAGAAAAAGCGTTTGGATATATTCTATATAACGTTCGAAATTCCTCAGGATCCTTATTTAGTACCTTATGTATGTAATTGTATTCGCTTCTATAAATTGGTGGAAATTCCTCAGGATCCTTATGTAATATCTGATGTATGTAATTGTATCTGCTTCTATTAATTGGTTGTCGAGTTATCGGGCGTTCAACATTTTACCATTTATGAGAACCGATAATGCTAAATGCACTTGAAGTACAGCTTGGATTGCCATAAACATTAACTTAATGGTCTCGTAGTATTCTTACACTAATCCTTCACCCTCCATTTCATTTTCTTGTTCATCTTCCTCAATTTCTTTATCCCCTATTTTCTCATCAATGTCTTCCTCCTCCAACATGTCTTCCTAAACTATTTCATTACCCTCATTCATATTTTGAGACACTGTATGTAGAGAATCACCTAAGAAAAGTACATGAATAGAATTTGAGTTGGTAACAATCAGCATGCCTTCAAATTAAAGCCATGCATTGATTCAGAATTACAACACTCATAAAGTGTTCAAGCCTAACATTCTAAAAAATATTGAACATATTAACAAATAACCCTAAATCATGTTGTACTGTATCCACTCAAAGCGCTATTTTGGTGACATTTTAAATAATGAATTTTTTACACCCAACTTACGAATCAAAATGACTGCTTTGTAAAGAGCATAACTATCCAAGTTTGAAGTCTCCTTGATTGCATCCCACGCATTGTTTTTCTTTTCTATCTCCCTCTCTCTTTCTCTTTTCTCCATTAGGCTATGCATTCCTCGAGCTCCATTAGCAATTGCCTCAACTGAGTTCATACCAACATAAAACTTTTTCAAGTAGAGTTGTTGGAGTGATGATCTCACCTGAGGAACTATTTTCTTCATTATCTATTCTAATTTTCCTTCTTTGAGGGAGTTTTGTTTTAGCATGCTTTAAATTGTGCACTAGAAAAGGAAGTGTAGTCATCTTTCTCAGCTTGACTCTGCACATCTGTGTCACTATTGCAATCACTAACATAGTCTTCTATTCTGGCACTTGTATTTTCTCCCCCTCGATATGTTCTAGCATCAGTGTCTTCACCCAATTCAACCGAGTTGTTCCCAACAACAATTCCATTGCCAAATACAATTATCAAATCATCGTAGTTTGGAAATGTATCGATGCGAAGGTACCTCTAGTTTGTATGGGACTGGGAAAACATATAGTATGTTAGTAGCACAAAAAAATAGGAAAATGAAACTTTTCCAATATCCAATACTTCATCGCTAGCTGAAAATCTTTTTGAGACAGGATCCCACCCAAATCCAAAACTTTGACACAAAAATTTAGAAATATGTTGATATCGTTGCTTCATACATCTCAGCCAACTCGTATATTGACTATAATTTTTGTTGCACCTAAGTTTTTCATTAAGAACAGGAAGTATCCTCATTTCTACTAATTGCTTGCTAAACGAACCATTAGCATGGCGCCATCCTTGCTTGGGAACATCAACTACTAGTTCTAAGGAAGTATTGCTTTCTATGGAGGATCATTGGTTATGTTGTTTACCTATTCTTTGAGGTAAATCTCCCCTTTTGAAATTAGAGGAAGCTAGCACTAACTTTAATTTTTTTTTAGCAAACACATATTATTCCAAAAGGGTTATGAATCGTTTTTAACATATAACAAACCAGATGAAAAATCATGTAAAACCTGTATTCCGAGACATGATTGATAAAATCGATGAGTCCTTGTCTTGCAAACTATAAAATTGCAGAATAAAAAGAAAAATTTTGTAATCAAAATTTTCATTCATAATGAATCATTGAGAAAAATACATAGCATATTGTGTGTATTACCTGGAGAAAGGTTTTTGAAGAAGCTGTTTGCATTCTGCAATCGGCTTTGAATAAGGAATCTGGTTGACATATGGAGGAGGGGTGCCTAATTTATGAAGGCATTTGATATTTATACCTCACACTCTAGAAGACATCAAAATCAATAAACTTATTGAATCTAACTAATTCCCCGACTTTTTTTTTTTTTTTTGGAAGAAGGTACGATATTTATTAAGAAGAATAAAACATACAAGCTGAGGATAGAGTCTGTATATGGGTCTAGATAAAAACCTTGTCGGGGATTTCAACCTGGTCTAAGGGAAAAAGAGTGTCCCACACAAATAACTATCCTCAAGATGTAAGTGGAAACATTACAATTGATGTTCTTCTAATAAGGCATCTAAAATCAAATCAGGAAGGTCTCCTTCACAGAGTGCTTCGACGGAAACACCTAGTCCCATACAAGCCAATCTATGGGCAACGTTGTTATGCACAAACTGCAGCATAACACCATTTATACCATGTAGAGCTCCTCTGATGTCGTTGATTATGGGTCCTAATAGTGAATTATCTTCCTCTTGCTGATTCACAGCTGCAATGGCCACACTCAAGTCCCCTTCCAATACCACATTCGAGGAAAAGTTTTCATGTTCAGGTAAAAAGTCCACAGCTCTTCTAGCCACATTCAACTCAGCATGAAGAGGAGATGATACTTGGCACATATGCCCTAACTTTTTTAATACACTCAGATTTGGAAAGCCAATTTAAAAATATGGATTGAATACCACCAAACTTTAAATTACTCTTTATCTTATATAGAAAGCCAACGGGGAAAAGAATATAAAAATGAAAAGGAAGAGAGAAAATAATAAACAAATGACAAAATTGATGGGGCCCACGTGATATAAAAAAGGTCTTTCACATGCGGATAATAATGTGATTAAATAAGCTGTCAAATGATTTTTTTTTTTTTATGTAACAAACGATATTATCTACACTAAGGGAAGGGGGTGGGCTTAGCCTCATAATGGGTTAGCAATAATGTGATTCGATCAGTTGTTTATTAAATATTATTTTTTCTATTTTTAAACATGTTCAAAACATCGTAAGAAGTGTAATGCCGGTTATAAAAACGGTTTTTCGCACACGGATAATAATGTAATTAAATTTTGTCAAATGATTTTTTTTTTTTTTTGAAACACACGATACTATATACACTAAAGGGGAGAGGGTTAGCTTGGCCTCACAATGGCTAACAATAATGTGATTCAATTAATTTTTTTATTAAATATTATTTTCTCTATTCTTAATGTAAATTCTATAGAAATCGATTTTATTATGTGAATTCAGTTGCTTTAATTGGTTTATGAGAGGTTACTTCTAATATGATCTAAAATTATTTATTTACTTCAATAGTGTTTTAATATTTTACTATTTAATGCACAGTGTTAAACAGTTTTTTTAATATTTAACTTTTTCTTGTACAATTTTCTTTTTTTAAATAATTAGTACCTCACAATGGATTAGTAATAATGTGATTCAATTAGTTGTTTATTAACTATTATTTTCTTTATTTTTAAACATGTTCAAAATATCTTAAGAGACGTGTAATACCAGTTATAAAAAAAGTATTTCTCACTCGCATAACACATAATTAATTCTTTTTGTATATTTTTTTAATATAAAAACATTTATACAGTGTAAGTCCATCGTAGCACACTGTGTTTTTTTTGTTTTTTTAATAATTAGTACCTCATAATGGGCTAGTAATAATGTGATTTAATCAGTTGTTTATTAAATATTATTTTCTCTATTTTTAAACATGTTCAAAATATCTTAAAAGGCGTGTAGTATCGGTTATAAAAAAAATTCTTTCGCACATGCATAACGCATGATCAATTCTTTTTGTACAATTTTTTTTAATGTGTAAGTTCATCGTAGCACGCCGTGGTTAAAAAAATGTCTTCTGCACACGTGTGAGTGTGTGCCTGAAGGCTAGTAACTCTAAATTGAATACAACCTATTTTAGAAACTGAAAGCTATACTTTTCTGTAGAAATATTCCTCTTCATTGATTAAATAATTATTACGCTAAATTTGATACATAGAGCAAAAGCTATGTACAAAATAGATCATAACACACTAGCTAATTACATACTCATTCCACAACATGATTGGCTGACTATATTAGAAGACTAACTAATTGTCATTGTAGACATCGAAATTTCAGTAAAAACAAATGTTCACCAATGCATTAAAGTTTTGACGTGTCAATGCATACATGGCATACGCCACGTGTTGTACAAATTGTACACATGGCGTGTGACTCAACAAAATAGGAAGAAATACCCTTGAAGGATTAAACAAGTTTTTCTTCTCATTTTGGGCAATGACAAGGCAAGTACATTTCAATCCATTGAGGATCAAAACAAGTTTTTCTTCTCATGTTGGGCAATGACAAGGCAAGCACACTTCAATCCATTACGGATCAAACCAAGTTTTTCTCATTCGGGCAATGACAAAGCATACACATTTCAAGTTTAAAATGGTGTTAAGTGGGAAATTAGGCCATAAGTTAGACCACTTCAAGTTTAAAATGGTATTAAGTGGGAAATTAGGCCATAAGTTACACCACTTCAATTTCAATATTGCATTAAGTGGGAAAATTAGGCAATGGTGCTTGGAAAGGAAAAAAATATTTTTGTGGTGGTGATTCATTCTCAAAGCCTATAAATAGGCTTCTCCATCAAGGTATCAAGCATCAAGGAATTCACAAATACATTTCTCTACTCCAAAATTAGAAGAGGAATTCCCCAAATCCTTGAAGCTTTGAAACTCCAAAGCTTCCAACCATCCAAATTCCCAAGAATTCCGAAGGATCAAGAAAGCTCTCTTCGTTCTTCGTTAAATCCTCTTTCAAGATCAAGCCCCGACGGCCCTTGAAGAAAGTGTTCATCCGTTCATCCTAAGCTCAAGCCCCAACGGCCCTTTGGATCAACAACCTCAACAAATCCACACATCCAATCGTTCTTCAAGATTAAGCCCAAAAGCCCTTGAAGATCCGCTCATCCATCAACCTTCAAGATCAAGCCCAAAAGCCCTTGAAGAAATCCACACAACCATTATTCAAGATCAAGCTCCAACGGCCCTTGAAGAAAGCGTTCATCATTCATCATCCGTTCATCCTAAGTTCAAGCCCCAACGGCCCTTTGGATCAACAACCTCAACAAATCCACACATCCAATCGTTCTTCAAGATTAAGCCCAAAAGCCCTTGAAGATCCGCTCATCCATCAACCTTCAAGATCAAGCCCAAAAGCCCTTGAAGAAATCCACACAACCATTATTCAAGATCAAGCCCCGACGGCCCTTGAAGAAAGTGTTCATCCGTTCATCAACTGTTCATCCTTAGATCAAGCCCCGACGGCCCTTTGGATTAACAACTCATCCACAAACCTACATCCTACGAAGATAGAATCAGATGACCAAATTTGAGAGAGATTGTAACCCCAAAATCATTAAACACAAAAATATTATTTTGTACACGTTATTCTTGTTTCTTGTTTCAAGGAATCTTTCGTGTTCACAAATTTGGCACGCCCAGTGGGACATCTCTACCTCTCATATCTATCCTCAAATCATCGAAAAACGCAAATGGCATCAAGAAAGGATCAAGCTGTTCCTGCAATCAAAGCAAAGAACAAGAACATCATCGCCGCAAGTGGTGATATTTCAGGCACCATAACCCGAAGTAAGGCAAGAGCTCTTTTTGCCGCGGCTTCCGCCCCTGCATTAACTCTGTCAAAGGAATAAGAGCACCTGAGGCACGAGCCTGTGATCACCCTAGCCTCGCTAAGGGCATCAAGAGGGGAAAGCCTGAGGAAGTACTCAGAGTCCCTACTCTCCGACGCTGATTCGAGCGGCAGTACAACCATGCAAGTCATGACCACTGGAGTAACTTCAATCGAGGAGCAGCTAACTCAGATGAATGAAGCAATCGCAAAGCTCACACGGACTGCAGAGGAGAAAAACTTGCAAACCGCCGGACTCATCAACCGTCTGGAGGCACAGCATGGCGTCAAAATGAAACCAAGCTCTCTTCCAACTAAGAAGACCGAAGAAGGCTTTAACCCAAATGCCTACGAACCCATGTCAAAGGCTAGGCATGACTTTGCTTCCTCTTCAAATCTTGGAAAGAAGGTTTCAAACACCGTCAATGACAAAGAACATAACCTCACCAAAACTCAAAAGAAGTTGAAGGAGCATGGTTACGGAGTTGACAACAACAAAGTCGGACTTGGCTTCACACCAAATGCACCCGTGAAGATTTCAAGCAAAGTGAAGAACGCTAGCGCTCAACACATCAGCATGAGCATTGAACAAGACCAAAAAGAGCCTAAACCCGCCCCTCGGACGTCGGTCTTCGATAGG
The DNA here is from genome assembly GCF_019419815.1 of Pyrus x bretschneideri. NCBI lineage: Eukaryota > Viridiplantae > Streptophyta > Magnoliopsida > Rosales > Rosaceae > Pyrus > Pyrus x bretschneideri. The sequence continues at coordinate 4,696,546 of NW_025999457.1, forward strand.
ATGAGCCATTCAAGCTCCAGAATTTTAGCGCTTAATCGCATTGGTAGTCAAGGCCGAACCTCTGTCTTCAAGAGGCTTAGCGCGCCAACATCCCAAAGCTCTGTTTTTAAAAGGTTGTTAAAGCCTAAGAAACAAAGCAACACAGCTATCTCTCCTCTGCGACGATCAGCTTCGGAAAGATTTGAAGATAATGAGAAGCCTTTTGGAAAGAGGAAGACAACACCAAAGGAAGAAAAGTTCGATGGGTTAGCAGAAAAAGGCGACGTTCGAAGCTTGATTCCTTCAAGGATGAAGCGCTAAGCAATCCTAGAGGTCGACATAAAAGGACCACTGAAGGTAAGGAGGCGCATCATCGTCCACACTGGCAAATCTTCATGCCAACAAACCCAAGAGGACGGCACTGAAGATGAAATCCCTAAGAAAGATGTCACTTCTGGCTCTTTCGACTCAAAGTCTTCACCTCGACTGTTGGGGGCATGCTCCAAGTCAAGTGAAATTGATGGATGGACTCATGTCGCTTCGAAGAAATTGCACGAGAAACATATGTCTTCTCCACAAGTGCACCAATCAGAAAGGGGGGAAAGCAGCTTTCGCCAACCTCCAAAGCAATGTGAAAATGTTGAAGATAAGAAAATTTCAACACAAAGATCGTTCATGCGGGATCTTTTCTTCCTCGAAGACTTATTCAATTTCTCGATCAAGGCTCCTTGCTATGAAGATTGTGAGGAATGCCTTTCGAAGATCGCTTCGAAGAAATTGGACAAGCAGCAACCATCTTGTCCACAAGTTTATCAGTCGAAAAGGGGGCAAAACAGCTCTTGTCAACCTCCAGAACAATGTGAAAGTGTTGGAGATAATGAAATTTCGACACAAAGATCGTCCATCCCCATCACAATGTGCGACCTCTTCCCAGAAGACTTCTTCAATTACTCGGTCAAGGCTCCTTCCTATGAAGATTGCGAGGAACGCCTCTCCCAGATCGCTTGACAAATCCACAACAACAACCAAAGCTCCTCGTTCGCACGAGCCTAAAAGGTGACAACCAAACGCTCCTTGCGTGCACGAGCTGAAACTGCAAACGGCACCAAACGCTCTTTGCCGATCATCCAATCCCGGCTGATTGGAAAATCTCAGACGACTTGCCTAACGAGGAGGTGTTCTACATCGACATCTTCCCAACATGGACGATGTTCTTCGACGGATCCGCACGAGCAGACGGAGCGGGGGCAGGAGTAGTATTCATGTCGCCACAAAGGCAAATACTACCTTACTCCTTCCAACTGAATGAGCTATGCTCCAACAATGTTGCTGAGTACCAAGCATTGATCATCGGGCTCCAAATGGCGATGCACATGGAAATCACAGCTCTTGAGGTATATGGCGATTCCAAGCTCATAATCAATCAACTCTTAACTGAATATGAGGTGAGGAAAGATGATCTCGTCCCATACTTCCGGCTAGCGACCCAACTGCTACAAAAGTTCGAAGCTGTGACACTGGAACATGTGCCAAGAAAGGAAAATCAAATGGCAGACGCTCTCGCCAATCTAGCCTCGAGTATGACACTAGGAAAAGATGAAGTTGCAGACGTGCCAGTTTGCCAAAGATGGGTGATTCCGCTCGTTAATGAAATGTCACTAAATGATACAAATGTCATCTCAGTACTTCCAGTCAATGCTGAAGAGTGGAGACAGCCGCTGATCGACTACTTAGAGCACGGAAAGCTTCCAGATGATCTCAGACACCGTTCCGAAATACGTCGAAGAACACCTCGCTTCCTTTACTACAAAGGAACACTCTATCGACGCTCTTTTGAAGGAGTGCTCCTGAGATGCCTAGGTGAGGAAGAAGTTAATCTAGCCATGGAAGAAGCACATTCAGGTGTGTGTGGGGCACATCAGTCTGGACCAAAGCTACATTTCCGGCTTAAAAGAATGGGTTACTACTGGCCGAGCATGGTGAAGGACTGCCTGGAACACGCCAAAAGGTGCCAAGCCTGCCAATTCCACGCCAACTTCATACATCAACCGCCTGAACCATTACACCCTACAGTTGCTTCATGACCGTTCGACGCATGAGGATTGGACGTTGTAGGACCAATTACGCCAAAGTCATCTGCAGGGGAAGCTTATATCCTAGCTGCAACAGATTACTTCTCCAAGTGGGCTGAAGCCATCCCTTTAAGGGAAGTAAAAAAGGAAACTGTTGTTCGTTTCATCAAGGAGCATATCATCCACCGATATGGGGTGCCTCGCTACATTATCACTGACAACGGAAAGCAGTTCTCCAACCGACTCGTGGACGAGCTTTGCGACAAATACAAGTTCAAGCAGCACAAGTCTTCCATGTATCATGCTCCGGCCAACGGCCTCGCAGAAGCATTCAACAAGACGCTGTGCAACCTCCTGAAAAAGGTAATCGGCCAAACAAAGAGAGATTGGCACGAAAGAATAAGTGAAGCACTTTGGGCATATAGGACTACACATAGGACTCCTACCCAAGCTACACCTTATTCTCTCGTATATGGCGTAGAAGCTGTTCTACCTCTCGAAAGTCAAATTCCCTCACTAAGGATGGTTATACAAGAAGGCTTGACTGATGAAGAAAATGCAAAGTTGCGCCTTCAGGAGTTGGAAGCGCTGGATGAGAGAAGGCTCGAAGCTCAACAACACTTGGAATGCTACCAAGCACGGTTATCCAAGGCATTCAACAAGAAAGTCCGCCCAAGGTCTTTCCAAGCCGGAGATCTCGTGCTGGCATTGCGTAGGCCTATCATTACAACTCATAAGACAAAAAGCAAGTTCACATCAAAGTGGGATGGACCCTACGTAATACAAGAGATCTACACCAATGGCGCCTACTTAATCATGGCAGAAGACGGGTTGAAGATCGGCCCCATCAACGGCAGATTTTTGAAGCGCTACTACCCCTAAAGCAAACGGCACCAAACGCTCCTGGCCCGCAAGAGCATAAACTGTGTACGGCAAAATCATCATCAAAACCATCACTCATTTGAACTACGTTATGACTTGATCCCTTCTTTGGAAGAGTACGTAGGCAAATTGAAACTTCAAAACTTCAAGTACAGTCACATCAAAATAAATAAATAAATGTTTCATTAAAGAAAGTTAATTTTATTACATCATCAAAAAAAAAAAGATGGAGCTTTCACAAAGGTTGTTCACGTGAAGACCCACTACGTGGCAAAACTCTAGAAGCGGAAGGCATCGGAGCAGAAGGCATCGGAGCGGGAGGCATTGAAGATAGAGCATTCGAGGCCTCAATACTGGGTGGAACGCTAGATGACCCAGGAAAAAGGTGCCTCTGGAGATAAGTCGCAAGCCTTTGACGGTCACTTTGAATTCGACCTTCAGATTCTTGCAGCTCATCAAGCTTCCTCTTCATGCCCGTCGAATAGTTATTTGCAAGCACATGCAAACTTCTATTCTCGTACTTAAGCTGTTTGATCTCTTGCTTAAGATTTTCCACCTCTGCCATCAATGATTCCACTTGACGGGATCGAGCAAGCAGGCGTTGGCCCATGTTGGACACAGAGCCCGCACACTGAACACTGAGAGCGAGGGACTCTTGAACGGCCAACTCATCGGACCGTCCTAAAAGCAGCCTACTATCTTTGGGAGTAAGGAGGTTCCTAGCTACTATCGTAGCTGTTGTTGCATCCGTCATCACGGAGTCTTCACCTGTAAGAGGGCCATTAGAAGATAAAAAAGACGGGCACCATACCTTACCCTGACACGACGCACTGCTGAGACTCAAATCTAAGCAAATGTTAGATGGGTTGGCCATTTTTCAAAGGTGTTAAAAGAGAAGGGTCGGATGGAGAAAAATCTCAAGGGGCTGTTAAAACAAAATACACCGGAGATGATTTTCAGGAATGAGCAACCTTCAAGATGTGCATGTTGGAGGTAATCGATACCTCTATAAAGAGGAGAGGCGACACGACCACCGATTCAAAAATGGAAGAGACACCACTCTTCAAAATCTCAAAAGCCAGATAAAAGGCGTAAGTTAGGCGACGCTTTCTCGGCTTTTCAGAAAACGCATTCAACTTTGTCAAAAGATCTCTGACAAAGCCGCATCCGCACTACTGTTTGCCATTCAGAAATCAAAGAGGCGCTTGCTCAAAAATCGAAGAAGCATTTGTTCAGAAATCGAAGAGACGCTTGATCAAAAAATCGAAGAAGCGTTTGTTCAGAAATCAAAGAGGTAACACCCTCCGAACCTCAAAAGCTGGGCCGTTTATTCAAGGATCAAAGAGTCATCACTTTCTGAATTTCAAAAGCTGGGCTCTTACAGATTTGTCATCACCCTTCATATGCAACCCCAGCTTTGCAGAAATCACGGGCAACTTTGTCAAAGATTTCTGACAAAGTTGAGAACGCGTGAATCTTACTGTTCAATTACCCAACAGTTGTCGACAATGGTAAAGGAACAGTACCACCACTTGCTATTGGGAAATCCCTATATATGTCAACCTTCATCTTTTATGGCAAGGCAGACCTGCAAAAAAAAAAAAATGCCCAACTCTTCCTCACATCTGAGGGCGCACTCCCAGCCCTGCTCTCAAGTACTCATCTTCAACTATTGATGTACCCCCAAAGAAGATACCAGATGCCTGGAGTACAGATGAAGCAGGAGGAAACGGTAGATCGAAGCATGTGGAGACAAGCACAACAAATATATGTGCTGATTCGTTCGCTGCTTCTTCAAAAACAAAAGTATCTCATATCATCAAGGGTGAAAGCAAAGGTATCTCATATCATGCTTTTTCCCTGTCTTTTCCTTTGCCCTTGTCCTCACCTGCCAAGACAAGGACAGAGAAAGCAATATGTCGGAACCTCTACTCAAACTTGCGCTGCCACCAAGAAGTGATGGTCCATTCAAATGCAAGGTTTGCATTCCACTCCTGTATCAGAGGACAAATACTACAAGAGAAGATGTCAAACCTGCATAAGGAAATACCACTTCTGCAAGGGGAGCAAGTAAGGCAAATGAAAATGATACATCGAAGCATGTGGAGACAAGCACAACAAATATATGTGTTGATTCGTTCGCTACTTCTTCAAAAGCAAAAGTATCTCATATCATGCTTTCTCCATGTCCTTTCCTTTGTCCTTGTTCTTACTCGCATGGCAAAATGAAAGAGAGCAATCAGCCGGCACTTGGAGTCAGTCTTCCGATCTGGAACCGGCTACCTGGAATCTATTCCCTGGTTGCTTACCTAGCGTTGCTCTCGAGTAGTCATCTTCAACGGTTGATACACTTCCAGAGAAGGGACCACATCTGCTTGGAGAACAGCTAAGACGAGTGACAATGAAACATCAATCTTGTGGATCGTCAGCAAACGCAACAACTGCATATGCTGAGTCATCCTCTAACCCTCTTCAATACGAATTGGAAAGATTGAACAAAGAAACAGGTCATCACCTCCACCTCATGCTTGCCTGCCATGTGTCTGAATCCTGAAACCGCTCATGGTCCTATTTTCATTCAAGATCAAGCCTCAATGGCCCTTGAAGAAATCACAAGCCCGATTCAAAATCAAGTGTTCTCCACCCTTGAATCAAATTCAACTCCAGATAAAAGGAGTAAGTTCAGACCTTCGGGGGAGACCAAAAGAATCCGCCAGCCCAATTCAAGATCAAGCCTCGATGGCCCTTGAAGAAATCACAAGCCCGATTCAAAATCAAGTGTTCTCCACCCTTGAATCAAATTCAACTCCAGATAAAAGGAGTAAGTTCAGACCTTCGGGGGAGACCAAAAGAATCCTCCAGCCCAATTCAAGATCAAGCCTCGATGGCCCTTGAAGAAATCACAAGTCCGATTCAAAATCAAGTGTTCACCACCCTTGAATCAAATTCAACTCCAGATAAAAGGAGTAAGTTCAGGCCTTCGAGGGAGACCAAAAGAATCTTCCAGCCCAGTTCAAGACTAAGCCTGTGGAAAATCAACGATTGGAGGAAACCAGAAAATCTTCCAGTCGAACTCAAGATCAAGCCTCAATGGCCCTTGAAGAAATTTCCAGCCCAATTCAAGATCAAGCCTCGACGGCCCTTGGGTTGACATCTACATTAAGGGACTTCAAAACGCATCTTCTACACGTGTCAAGCACATGTCTACGACGCGCCTTGAAGTGGGGGCATTTGTAGACATCGAAATTTCAGTAAAAACAAATGTTCACCAATGCATTAAAGTTTTGACGTGTGAAGGCATACATGGCATACGCCACGTGTTGTACAAATTGTACACATGGCGTGTGACTCAACAAAATAGGAAGAAATACCCTTGAAGGATTAAACAAGTTTTTCTTCTCATTTTGGGCAATGACAAGGCAAGTACATTTCAATCCATTGAGGATCAAAACAAGTTTTTCTTCTCATGTTGGGCAATGACAAGGCAAGCACACTTCAATCCATTACGGATCAAACCAAGTTTTTCTCACTTGGGCAATGACAAAGCATACACATTTCAAGTTTAAAATGGTGTTAAGTGGGAAATTAGGCCATAAGTTAGACCACTTCAAGTTTAAAATGGTATTAAGTGGGAAATTAGGCCATAAGTTACACCACTTCAATTGTGGGAAATTAGGCCATAAGTTACACCACTTCAATTTCAATATTGCATTAAGTGGGAAAATTAGGCAATGGTGCTTGGAAAGGAAAAAAATATTTTTGTGGTGGTGATTCATTCTCAAAGCCTATAAATAGGCTTCTCCATCAAGGTATTAAGCATCAAGGAATTCACAAATACATTTCTCTACTCCAAAATTAGAAGAGGAATTCCCCAAATCCTTGAAGCTTTGAAACTCCAAAGCTTCCAACCATCCAAATTCCCAAGAATTCCGAAGGATCAAGAAAGCTCTCTTCGTTTTTCGTTAAATCCTCTTTCAAGATCAAGCCCCGACGGCCCTTGAAGAAAGTGTTCATCCGTTCATCCTAAGCTCAAGCCCCAACGGCCCTTTGGATCAACAACCTCAACAAATCCACACATCCAATCGTTCTTCAAGATTAAGCCCAAAAGCCCTTGAAGATCCGCTCATCCATCAACCTTCAAGATCAAGCCCAAAAGCCCTTGAAGAAATCCACACAACCATTATTCAAGATCAAGCCCCAACGGCCCTTGAAGAAAGCGTTCATCATTTATCATCCGTTCATCCTAAGCTCAAGCCCCAACGGCCCTTTGGATCAACAACCTCAACAAATCCACACATCCAATCGTTCTTCAAGATTAAGCCCAAAAGCCCTTGAAGATCCGCTCATCCATCAACCTTCAAGATCAAGCCCAAAAGCCCTTGAAGAAATCCACACAACCATTATTCAAGATCAAGCCCCGACGGCCCTTGAAGAAAGTGTTCATCCGTTCATCAACTGTTCATCCTTAGATCAAGCCCCGACGGCCCTTTGGATTAACAACTTATCCACAAACCTACACCCTACGAAGATAGAATCAGAGGACCAAATTTGAGAGAGATTGTAACCCCAAAATCATTAAACACAAAAATATTATTTTGTACACGTTATTCTTGTTTCTTGTTTCAAGGAATCTTTCGTGTTCACAGTCATAACTTGGTATCTTCATCTTTACACCCCTCAAGCTGAGCCTGGAAGAACTAAGAGTTCCAAGAGAGAGATTGAATTGCAGAATGGTGTCATGCCCTGGACCCGGGGTCAGTAAAAAAATAACCCCGCATCCTAAATGTGCGGTAAAAACTAAATAAATAAAAGAAAACTGAAACGGGATGGAAAATTAAATTCCATTTATAAAAATAAACTCAATAATTCTTAACAAGGTCAAAATAAATAAATAGATATTCTAGCCTCACATCTAATCTGATATCATCCCGTCTACCTTCTTGACAATCTAGTTCGTAAACCTGCGTAACAATAGAGGGTGAGCTTCAATAGCTCAGTAAGGATATAACCTTACCACAGTAAATTGACAGTATTAAATTAAGTATCATGACATCGTATAATGAAGTATCAAATCATTACTAATAACAATGTAGAGTGCATTGCCTCTTTATCTATACTCGTTAATCAGTATAACTTATCACCCAGACCTTGTATGTCCCATTTTGTACTTTTACCACTTGATCCTGAGTGACTAATTATACGAACTAACTGCCCTAACTCAATCATCCCAGTTTCCCCATTTGTTAGTTGTCTTGCCAAAACCCTTCGTCGCCAATCCCGAATTACCCTAAAAGAAATTGTGCATTGTGGGCTCGCCTGAGACTTGATACCTACTAAAAGTTTCGCTCAACTACACAACAGCTCTTTTCCAACTACCCTTGTTTCCAGATTTCCAATCTCAACACTAAAGTTCCAACCACATCTCAGAACATGAGTGATGCACGAATATGTCATTTCATCTTTCACGTATATCACACAGGATATCATCAATGAATAGCATTTCATCAATAATTCCACAACTAATAACAAGTAACCACTCAAAAGAAGCATTTATTCAATTAGCATCACATCACATTAATCGACCAATGGGATGAATAATAATATAGCATTCCACGAAATTTAATATAATCAATCTCCGTAAAAATCTATCGTATTTCCCCTATTTGAATTCCAATGCAAGCAAGCAATATCCCTTACTAATACCTCAATTAAACACAAGCGTCGGGGTAATTGGAGTCCTTGATCCAACAATTAAAACATATTACTATATAATCCATATACATAGAGTAACCAATACATAATCCTTTAATTTGGGTTCCCATTTTAGGCTTAATGTCACTTTATCTCAGTTGGACCCTTAAACATTTTTCTTTCTTATTTAGGTCCTCAAACATTTCTCAATTATGCTCCCTTGCTGGAAAAGCAGCAAGTTCTGCCCCAAAACAATTTAAAATCTCAGTTGGACCCTTAAACATTTTTATTTCTTATTTAGGTCCTCAAACATTTCTCAATTATGCTCCCTTGCTGGAAAAGCAGCAAGTTCTGCCCCAAAACAATTTCTTAAATCACAGTTTTGCCCCAAACTTTCGGGTAATCACAAAACTGCCCTAAACTTTCAGGGGACTGTAAAATGGACCCAAATCTGAAAATTATATTTCAGTTTCGTCCCTGCAGCGTGAATAGTAATATTCATGGCTATTTTCCAGGTTGGTTCCTCCTGTCTTTCAATCCAGAACATGTCCAAATCCATTTATCATGATCTCTAAGTACCAAATCACCATTCAAGTTCACCAAGTTCCCTAAATATCGTAACAGCCACAAAATTAATAACCATGAAATAATTTCAGGGTTTGCAGTAGCTAGCCCCATGTAGAAATTAATCTCAATTCGTTCAGTTAAGCTTCCAATAAGGTTAATCCACCAGAAACAACATTTAAATTTGAAGATTAAAGCTTATGTAGGAATAAATTCCAAAGATGACAAATATCAATATCTTTGATAAACCCAGAGAATTATTATAGATACAAATTTCCGTTGTCTTCTCTTTTGATGAAAATGCACTTGCAAAATAATAACACTTAATATTAAGATCAAAAGTCTCATGCGCCCACGATGATTTGGGGGGGGGGGTTTGGCTGAAGAATCTTCGATGCCAAAGTTAGAATTCTGAAAAGAATGTATTTAGGAGTTTGTGGGTAACTAATGACTTAGCTTTTTAGTGGGAGAATAAGACTATTTATAAGGGAGTGGCCGGACCTATTTGCAGAGTAGTGACCAGCCATATATGGTGAAATTGTGTGAATAATTGCAAGATATTATGTAAAACAATATCTTGAAATTAACATAGTAATTAATTCTAATTTAAATAGGAAAATTGGGAGTTACATTTTTAATAAGGATTTGATAAGGAGTGATGAGAGGGATTTGAATAAATATCATTTTGATCACCTTTGACCCTTCCTTGAGTGAACCGTTTTTGTCTGTTGTATGCGTGTGAGAATTCCGGTATGGCTCAAGGGTAATTTTGTTATTTTAATCCAAAAATTCATGTGTCACCTTCATAATTTTCTTGATTAATTTTTGCTCCACAATTATTACCTTTGATTGTAGTATTCTTCACCACAAATTCCTAGGCAAAAACAGAATTGAATTCCGAGTTGTCAAGAGAAAGTTTGGAACTTTTCTTTATTCTTCTTTCTCTACAACTTGAGCTTCAGGTCTTACGGAGAAGACAGACAGCCTTTCTTCTGATATAAAGAAGTGCAAAATGCACCTCTTCCTCTTAGACGGGGTCCAATGGCCACTCGGGCAAGTGTCAAGCAAGAGGGAGACTTGATCTTCCTTTCAAATTTTCTGTTCTTTTATACTTGTGTCCAATCCAAAGTTACCATGTAATAACTTGGTGCAATAAGATGAGAAGGAGAACCAGCGTCCCCTCTGCTGAAATAGTTGGCTGCTGCCACGTGTCAAGGCCAGGCACTCCTCATCTGTCATGTGGCACTCTCTCATTCATTAATTTCAAAGTTCCACCAAAAGATTGTTGGAGAAGGATTATCTCCCCTCTTATTCTCATCCCCTTTCCTTCCCTTCTCTCACATATTGTTTTTTGTCTTATTGTCTTTATAAAAAAATCAATATAAGATATTGACGTGGTTAAACCGTAACCGTTCAAATAGGAGAGGAGGGAAGGGGAGAAAGATTAGGGGGAGAGAGAATCCTCCTCCAAGATAGTTCGAGTCTCGAAAATTAATTTGAAAGATGCTACGAACTCGTAATGATGTTCACTACCTTCATATGAAAATCTTTTCAATAAATAAGCAAACATATTTTTCCAAATATTTCTCTTCTTTGATAATAAATTCTTGGGATGTCACACTTGGTATGTATATCAGCAATTTGATTTGCAAACATATTGAGCTTTAACAAGATTAACAAGAACCAACTCTCTTATATAATGGTAGTCAATTCCCACATGTTTTGTCCTAGCATGGAAGACTGGCTACGAAGTAAGAAAGATGGCAGATATGTTGTCACACCAAATAGTGGGTTTAAGAGACAGAGGAAAACCAAAATCACAAAACACTTTGCAAATCCATGTAACTTCAGTTGCAATAAGAGCCAAAAGCTTGTACTCAACCTCAGTAGAAGAACGAGCTGATGTGGGTTACTTTTTAGCACTCAACTAATTAGATTTGATCCTATAAACATACAGAAGCTGCTAGTAGATCTTTTGTCAAATGTGCAGCCAACTCAATCTGCATCAGAGTATGCAGAGAAATTGAGATGACTCTTTTGAACCAAATTCCATGAGAAAGGGTACCCTTTAGAAATCTCAGTATTCTCTTTGCAGCTTGCACATGAATTTCTTTAGGAGTATGCATGAATTGGCATACATGGTTTACTGTAAAAGAAATATCAGGCCTTGTTCATGTGAGATATTGTAAACCAACCACAATTGATCTATTGTGCTTGCTAGAGATGGACCTTTGTGATCTAGTTTGGTTGTACCAAGAGGTGTACAGTAAGGCTTTGCACCCTCCATGTTTGTCTTTTGCAGTAGATCAAGTATTTTCCTGATGAAGAAAGAGACTATCCTTGGATCTGTGAACTTATAATCCTAAGAAGTAGTGTAATGGATCAAATCTTTGACTAGAAATAAAGTACTTAAACTTTTGGATGAAATGCTTCGAGATAGAAGGATTAGGACCACTAATCAGAATGTCATCCACATATACTAACATAGTGACCAAAATTGGGGCTTTGAGGATAAGGAGGCATCAAAAGATGTTTGTGTGAGTCCAAATCTTCTGAGAGCTTGAAACACTTGTCAAACTGAGCCCTTGGAGCTTGTTTAAGATCATACAAGGATTTGTGAAGCCTGCAAACATGACTTGGAAAGTTAGGATCATAAAAGCTAGGAGGTTGATGCATAAATACTTTTTCTTTTAAGTCAACATGCATATAAGAAGGCATTACTGATATCAAGTTGATTTAAAAACCAATTGAACTACATGTACATCAAAAGCTAGTACAATTCTGCTAGGCTCTTGGCTAGGGCTTTCATTAGCAAGAAGGCCTTGACTATCAAGAAAAATATAGTAGCCCTGTAGCTAAATGACTTGCCATGTTAGGATCACAAAAACCAGAAGGTTATTGCATGAATACTTCTTCCTTTAAGTCACCATGTAAAAGGCATTACTAATATGATCAAGTTGATTTAAAAACTAATTGAACTGTACAACAAAAATTAGCAGAATTCTGATAGTTCCAACTTAGCTACACGGCTAAATGTTTCCTAATAGTCAGGACCTTCTTGCTGATGAAAGTCCTTAGCCACGAGCCTAGCATAATTCTTTTTTCCTTTAAAAGAGGGACTAGAGAGACTGAAAAATTAGGTCCTTATATTATTTTCACTTCAAACAGATATTCATAATGATATGCCAATGTAGCTATAATGTAGATGGAAAATTTGGATGATCTTTGAACTTACTTTACATTATTTTTGTGCAACGGAGAATTCTGTCATTTTTGTTTAAATGGTATGTGTGCCCTGTTCACTCAGACCTATATATTTGGTGATCTCCAAATACAATTTAGATGATCTTTATATTTTGATACAATTTAAATGAATTTAATATATTTCATACGTTTAACATAATTTTAAAACGGTAACATCATGTGCAGACTCAGTTACCAGTAAATACTAATAAATAAATAAAGTAATGATTTTACTTTAAGTTCTTTCAACACACACATAGTTGAGTTGTCCTACTAGCTAGCTAGGGTTACACGAACCCACTACGTGTCAAGTGACTGGGCATGCACTCAAAACGTGTCAGCAGTGCAACTTCTCTTCAAATGCACACAAAATTAGAATAATCTACATAATGTGTAGAAATAATCTATAAAAGCAATCGATTTTTCAGTCTCTCTGTTTGATAGAAAACGCAAATGATTAAAAGAAATCCATTTTGGGTTTCAAATAGCTAGGTTGAAATCAAATTTACGCACTGCTGTAGGAAGTAAAGATGCACAAATCCAAGTAACCTATAATTGAGCAAACACTGTTGGCCAAGTGAATAAGTATTTGATAATTGAGTTACTAAAGATGAACCCCTAGAAGGGTGTATTCATATTAGTCGAGGAGATGACCTTTTAGGATAGTAGAATTATTCTTAAACCAGGAAAATCCCAAAGATAGCTAGGAAGTAATATTGATCCTCTTAGGAGCATAATTACTTACGGCGCATGCCAACCCTTAGATTGTAAGGACTCCAAGATTATAGAAAACTTACTGATTCCTTGTTAGATTAGGTTTCTGTATCTTGTGGAAGAAGCATGGTCAATCTCAGCAAAGTTGTCGATCTTCACTCACTGATTCTGGAACATAGTGATAGTAGCTAGCATCACTGCTTCATTTATTTAGTTCTGCAACAGAGGTTGTTGAGCCCATGAATGGACTTCTAATGTATGCGTATTTTGATCGGCCTTACTCCGGTTCTGGAAAATCATAGTCCCACAATCATTTGTAATTATGTATCTTAAAGGACTTGTTCCCTTTGAGGATGGATAGTTATCAAAGACCATGCCTTTCAGAGTAAGTCGGAATACGTATTGTTTTAATTCTTCTAATGCGTCGCATCTTGGTTTTGAACATTGTGAACTTTGTAAATGTGGTGGCATACTTCCAGTCGCTCTGTATTCGGGCACATTATCTTATGAATCATGCCATCAATATCGCAATGATGAGGACTGTCTCAGTTGCGTATGCACAAAGAACGAGGCTTTGTTCGTTACTTTCTCAGCTAAATTCAGTTATTAGATTCGTTAATCCTGATGTGTGGCAATCCGTATTCAACTGTGAGATGACCTCGAGCGGTCGGATTCGTTGAAGATAAAAGTAAATTTTATTTATTTATTTATTACAAGCAATAATATAGGCTAAGATGAGAGTTTGAACCTGATTAAGGAGAAAGACCATAATTACCAGAGCAGTCTACTACTTGTGAACATAAAATGATCAGTCTGCATGATCATTTCTCTTATGGCAATCTTCATAGGCACCGTTCTTGTCATGCTTCCAGCTCAACTTGCATGGCTCCGATAGGAAATATTTTCCAATAACACTCACTACACCTATTTCTCACTTGAATATCTTGGAATATGTCGAACCACTCAAATCGACATGGCCACTGAAAACTATAGTAGAATTGTGTTGTGTGAAAGAAATTATCTATATACTAAAACTCGGTTCCCACGACAATGTATTTCACTTTTCGTGAACAGTGTCTGGACGAAAATGCCCTCGATTTTTTCTTGGCTCAAAGCGTTGATTCTTTTTTTGTGCAATGGAAGGTTGCTTTTGCCCATGTTGGGCACGCGTCTTTCATCCTTGGTCTGTTCACTTCGAGAGTATGTCAGCTTTGCTTTCTTTTTTTTTCGTTGTGGTGGTTTTTCGATCTGGGCATTTCTCTCTTCGTCTGACCCTTTGTTTTTTCTCAAATCCTCCGATTCTCTCAAATATGTTCACAAACTATTCACCTAAGAGATCCTGATTTTTGTTTTTGGAGGGATTTTCAGATCCTGATTTTTGTTTTTGGAGGGATTTTCCTTGTGGTCTCTATTTTGAGGGTCATTGTGCATCTCTGTAAACCTAGGGTTGTGAGTGTTTGGGTGGAAACTCATAAAATTGGTTTCTAGGGGTTCCTTAATCTGCAATTGGTGGGCTAAGATTTCACAGTATTTGTCTTCTTTTCCATCCGAGATTCCAGAGTTGTCGCCTGATTTTTTACGAATTTTTAGCCCACTCTGGGTGCAGCATGTGTTCAAATCTCAGGTATATTTTATGACAACTGTATTACAGTGTAACAATCAATCACTTATGGATCATGTTGTTCATACAATGGTTCAAAGAATTCGAACAGCCTCATTTGCCCAATTTATACTCTTTGGATTTTATAGTCTAACAATTTTTTATAAAACATATTTTTTTTATACAGATTCTAATCCCTCAGCAACGTGTGGGCACTATATCTAGTTAGGTCTAAAACTGATTTCAAATGAGTGGTGAATGTGGAGTACTCGGACGCTAATATCATTCTCTTTAGATTTGAAGTGAAAGGTAAGGATCAGGTCTTTATCCGAAGACAACTATTTTCCATTGGAACATGTCTTATCTTCCGACGAAAAAGTCCTGCGTCACAAATGGTCATTGCGAAGGATAAAAACAGTATGCCTAGCCATGTATGCTGGTTCCCTTCAAGAAATTGTGTTTTGGTAGAAATTAAGAAATTAATAGTCAAAATTGAACATCCAATTTCATAAATATCACTTTTTATAAAAATTTCAAATATAGCAGAAAACTCAGGTGATTAGACCTAAATCCCACAAAATTCAAAACTCATTTGCACAGAAAAGCCAAACACTTGAATTGATCTCCTCGACATCTTTGGATTCTGAATTCTCATTAGCATCTGAACTTCATCTGACTTTATGAAATCAATTGCAATCAATCTGATGTACCAATTTCACGAGCAAATTCTTTTGTGTGATTTCAGTTCAGAGAAAGGGCGAAAGCTAAGATCAAATGATTGCTTTAATGCAAAAATTCATGTTTACTAAATAAAAGAGTTGGCAATGCCGAGCCTCAGGGATTTACACAAAATAAACCCAAAATAGTTATATGTGCAAGTATACATATAAAAACTTGCTTAACAAGTGTCAAAGGTAAAAAAAAAATCTACTTTTTATCTTGGTGTTGTTGGGATGTCCCTACGTGTACGGTGCACAATGTGCGGCTCACATGTTTGGTGCACGTAAGACAGCCCACCGCCTGTTCCTTGCAAAATATTCAGTCGAACTGGCCAATTTATAGAGAAGGACCACCTGCTTTCTCATGTAACCAGTAATTCAGACTTGTATTCTCCATATACGAATACACAATGATGTTTGCTTGATTGAACTTGATTTCATTGGTATTGACTGGGAGCACTATGACATCACAAAATGTGGTGGCCTCTCATTTTTCCTAAATTCCGATCTAATAGTGTTTTGTTATTTGTTTTTAATTTTGAGGGTATTTAGGTCTATATAAGTGGTTTTTCTGCTATATTTGAAAGATTTTATAAAAAATGACATTTATGAAATTGTGTGTTAAATTTTGGTTATTATTAATAAATACTCTTAAAATAATGCATCGTATGTATATTTTTTATGAGAATTGTTATTGGCACTCTAAAACTTTAACTGGTCATTCCAAATTTTTATATTTAGAAAAAAAAATACATTTGTTGAAAGTACACAATTAATGAAATTTGTGGTGAACATATATGGGTTGATTATTGCAATTAATTTTCTCTCTACGTTAACATAGTCAGTAAATCACCTCAAGTATTTATTAACAAATTGATGTTCTCCCTATTTATTGGTTACCGGTAATTATTTCTTTGATCGTTAAAACTTTCATGGACAATAAGGAACAAAAAATGTACAAAACTGAAAAATAAAAGAAAAATAAAACTGGGTACCCATGGACCCAGTGGGAAGGACGTTACTATCAAATAGTTGGGTCGTGTGGGTAGACCTAGTAATCTGGTAGATGGGTTTCGGTCATTGTCTCTCCACTTGCTAATGCGCATGGGTTGGTCCAAACTCACCTTTTTAGCCCAATGCCCATCGCTACGCCAGGTATTGGCGAAGTAGACAACTAAAATCCAATTCCTCTCAATTCTATTAATTGTCTTCTCTTTGATGGGCGAGACACACCTCCAAAAATGTAAAAAAAAAATAGAAGTTTACGTTTTTATTTACATATTCCGGCGGGGAAGAGTATTTTACATTTCGCAATTGGAGTGCTTTCTAGCTCTTAATCTGTATAGCAAAAAATAATCACAAAAATCTAGAATGCGATGTGTGGATATTTTCTCAAAGAAAGACAAGATTGCCTTTATTAAATGAGCAGGGCTCTCAAATAGCATACTCCTACTCGACATGAAAAAGTCAAAGGCATTAAAAGATATGATTAATTACTAAATCTTATCTTTAATACAATCTCAATTAATCTAGCCATATCAAGTAAGGAATTCTTAGCACAATCAATTACGGATATACTCATCATTATCTTAAGATATTATCTCCCATTACAATCAATTACGGATGACATACTTTGGACAATAGGATGGCGCCTCGTGGGAGAATTCATCATATATGGCCAAAATTTAGTCTTTAATTTCACAAATGTTGGTTTAAAAAAAAAAATAACAAAAAAAACTATCAATTATAGCCAAAAACACATTTTGATAGATTTAAATGGCCTAAAAATTAACTCTGAATTACAATATGCCTGAATTCTTTACATATTAGAGTCCATTTTTAATCTAACTCATCTAATACACATATAGAAGGACTAGCGACTTCTCATCGCAGAAAACTGACGTGGACTATCGAAAGGTGGACTTCACCAGGAAAGTCTCAACACCATGAAAATATTTTATAACACTAAAGAACATCAGTCAGCGTCTAAAATACTTCGTTCATGGAGGATGAAAAAATTAGGTTAGTAATCCCCCAACATGAAACGGGCACGTACTTTGACCAAATTTAGGGTACACATTCGGTCATAGGAATTGAATGGAGCTCTTTGGCTTACTTTCACTAGTGATTTCTTTTCATGTAGAAATTGTTAATGGATTTTCTTAATTTTCTTTTCCACCCCTGAATCAACTTCATGAAATTTAATTTCTGACAATTACTAGAATTTAGTTGTTCTGTATGTGGTATCGACGAGTTAGATCAAACGGAGTTTTACTTTTTTGCTAAGATCACATAAAAGATTTTTCTGATTTGAAGTGCCCTTTTATTAATGGTAGAAATAAATTAGGATAAAGTACAAAAAACTACCTCAATTATTGGTGTCACGACACTTTCATACCTCATCTTGTAAAATTGACAATGTCATACCTCATCTTTAGAATTTGGTTCAATGTTATACCTTCCGTTACTTGACCGTTTACTTTTCAGTTAAATGCTGACGTGGCTTGATTCGGATTCCATTTTCTATTAAAAAATTATTAAAAACTAAAAAAAAATTTTAAATATTAAAAGAAAAGTAAAAAAAAAAAAAAAAAAAAAAAAAAAACCCCACTTTCCTCCTCCTTCTTCTTCCTTCTTCGCAGATTCAGGTTTTTCTTTTTTCTTCTTCTTCTTCTTCCTCCTCCTCCTCCTCCTCCTCCTTCTTCCTCCTTCTTCTCTTGCAATTCGGGTTTTTTTTTATTTTTTTTTTCTTCTTCTTCTCCCTCCTTTTGCAGATTTGGTTTTTTTTTTTTATTCTTCTTCTTCCTCCTCCTCCTCCTCCTTCTTCCTCCTTCTTTCTCCTTCTTCTTTTGCAGATTTGGGTTTTTCTGTTTTTTTTTTTTTTTCCTTCTTCTTCTTCTTCTTCTTCGTCTTCCGATTTGCAGATTTGGTTTTCTTCTTCTTATTCTTGTTGGGATACAGATTCGATTTTTTTTTTTTTTAACTTTTTTTTATTATTTTAATATTTAAAAATTATTGAATGATTTTTTTTTTTAGTTTTTAATAATATTTATTATTTTTTTAATAAAAAGTGGGATCCGGATCAAGCCACGTCAGCATTTAACTGAAAAGTAAACGGCCAAGTAATGGAAGGTATAACATTGGACCAAATTCTAAGGATGAGGTATGACATTGTCAATTTTAAAAGATGAGGTATGAAAGTGTCATGACACCAATAGTTGAGGTAGTTTTTTGTACTTTACCCAATAAATTAATGGGTTGATATAGTCGCATACCACAAATGATTTTGGCAGTGAATCTAGAATTATTTATAAGCTTATGAAATTTCCATTCTTTTATTACCTAGTAGGTTTTTTTTTTTTTTGAGGGTATTTGAGTATATTCACTTCTGTTTTCAGCTATGTTCGAATTTTGTTTTTATAAACAATGGAATTTATGAAATTGAGCTTAAATTTTGGTCATATATGATAAAAACTTGCCTCGTGGCCAGCCACCTCCTATAAATTCCTCCATTACCTTTGGTAAGCTTTTGATGCCCATACAAACTCCAAACACATTACTAACTTAGGCATCAGAGATCTATTGGCCAACCTCTCTCCTCATGGGTGTGTGAAGCTTTATTTTTTATCAAATGTGTTGATTGTTTTATAATTACATTTTCGTTAAAACTGAAGATGACAGAAATTTGATGCTATACAATCAAATCTATGAAATGTTATCAGGGCCTCCAGCACATTAAGACTCAATCGACAAAACAAGAAGAGAAAAGTATGAATCAAAACAACAATTGAACACTTATTATTATATGATTATTTGTTGAATATAAATAGCGAAACACGTACGTATATGATATGTGTTCAGTTATCCTTATTCCACTCAATGCATTCAGAAAATGACTCCCCGTCCCATGTCGTCCTGCATGCGCCCTCAGGAATATTGAATTTTGAATGTCTATGTTTGTATTGTGTGAAAAACTATGAAACCAATTACAAGGGCTCATATAAATGAGCAAGGAAAAGAAACGGAAGGAGCCGAAAAACAAGGAAAGCAAAACATAAAAAAAGAAAAAACAAAGCATGAAACATGGAAGCATAAAACATGGAAGGAAACATGGAAAAGTAAACATGGAAGGAAACATGGAAAAGTAAAAGTATGCTTTCTTCCAATACTCCCCCTCAAGCTGGATCAAGGGGATTAATTGGTCCAAGCTTGAACAAAAGACGTTGAAAATCAGCAGAGGGTAATCCTTTTGTGAAAATATCTGCAAGTTGATCATGACTGCGCGTGTAGTGAGTGTCGATCACCTTGGACTGAACTTGATTTCTGACGTAGTGACAATCAACTTCAATATGTTTAGTTCGCTCATGGAATACAGGATTCGATGCAATGTGCATCGCGGCCTGATTATCACAGTGTAGGGACATGGGTTGTTGATGAGGAAAACCTAAAGTCAACAGAAGGCTTTTGAGCCAAATAAGTTCACAAGCAGTGGACGCCATAGCACGATACTCTGCCTCTGCACTAGAGCGTGCAACAACACTTTGTTTCTTGCTTTTCCAGGTAACTAGGTTGCCTCCCACAAACGTACAAAACCCAGTGGTAGACTTGCGATCGAGAGAATTGCCTGCCCAGTCAGCATCGGTATAGCCTGAGATCTGAGTGTGACTATTGTTGCGCATAAGAATTCCTCTACCAATGGAACCCTTAAGATAACGTAGCACACGATGAACAATCTTCAAATGATCCATGCTTGGAGAGTGCATAAACTGGCTAACAATGCTGACAGCATATGATATATCAGGACGTGTGATAGTCAGATAAATGAGTTTGCCAACCATTCTTTGATAGTAACTTAAATTGGGAACTGGATCACCGTGAGTTTTTAGCTTCAAGTTGCTATCCAAGGGGGTACGAGCAGGCTTGCAATCTGTCATTTTTGCTTCGTGAAGAAGATCCATGACATACTTGCGTTGGTTGAGGAAGAAACCCTTGTGAGAGTGTGCCATCTCGATGCCCAGAAAGTATTTGAGAGTGCCAAGATCCTTGATAGCAAACTTGTTGTTGAGATACTGTTTAAGAGCATTAATCTCTGACATATTATCACCTGTCACAATTAGATCATCAACATAAATGAGCACAACTAGTTTACCCACTAAGCTGGAACGAACAAATAGGGAAGAATCCGCAATACTTCGACAAAAACCAACCCTTTCCAGAACATGACTGAGCTTGGCATACCATGCACGTGGACTTTGCTTGAGACCATAAATGGATTTATGGAGTTTGCACACCATTTCTGGATTGTTTGATTGAGGATGACCTGGGGGTAGCTTCATGTAAACCTCTTCTTCAAGTTCACCATGCAGGAAAGCATTTTTAACATCCATTTGAAAGAGAGGCCATGCATTGTTAATTGCAACCGACAACAATACTCTAACAGTGTTCATTTTTGCCACCGGAGCAAATGTCTCTTTATAATCGACGCCATAGGTTTGTGTAAAACCTTGAGCAACCAAGTGAGCCTTATTCCTTTCGATTGTGCCATCTGAATGAAACTTAGTTTTGTACACCCAACGACTCCCCACTGCCTTCTTTCCTTTTGGAAGTTTCACTATAGTCCATGTGTTATTTTCATGGAGGGCTTGAAGCTCCTCTGCCATAGCATTTCTCCACTCACTGTAAAGATTGGCTTCTTGAAAACTTTGAGGTTCTCGAGCTTCATTAATGGCACTTAGGAATGTAGCAAAAGAAGATGAGACTTTGCTATAATCAATAACATCAGTCACGGGATACCTGGCAGTGTAGGTCACATAATCATGCAACTTGGATGGAAGTTTCCTCTCTCGTGCAGGATTGCGACGAACTGTAGGAGATTGAACTACAGGTATTTGAACAACATCATGGTTGGAAGGATCACTGGAGGGTGCAGTGTGAATCTCTGATGAGGAAGGGTTTTCATCTTCAAGATGTTCCACCGAGTGAAGGTTAACATCATCCGGCACATGATCACTAGGAGTGCTTGTTGCATCTTCTCCGTTTGGATATGGAAAAGGAAATAAGTCCATCAAATGCTCCCCCTGTCTAGAGTAATCCAGTGATTGTGAAAAGTAAGGAACATGTTCTTCAAATTTAACATCCCTTGAAACAACCATTTTTCTAGTTGTTGAATTATAGCACTTGTAACCTTTTTGGGTAGATGAATAACCTAGAAAGACACATTTGGCAGCCCTTGGGTCTAGCTTGTCACGATTTTGAGTTTGAATGTGAACAAAGCATGTACACCCAAAGACTCTCAAATGGGAAAAGTTGATCTTTCTATTTTTCAAGACCTCATAAGGTGATTTAAAATTCAACACTTTACTAGGCAATCTATTGATGAGATATGCCGCAGTAAGGACTCCTTGAGACCAAAACTTCTTAGGCACATTCATGTGAAACATAAGAGCTCTAGTCTTCTCAAGTAGATCTCTATTCTTCCTCTCGGCCACCCCATTTTGTTGAGGTGTTCCAACACAGCTTGTTTGGTGTAATATACCATGCGTGCTCAAGTAGTGTGACATGTTATGAGACATATATTCTGTGCCGTTATCTGATCGTAAAATATGAATTTTTGAAGCAAATTGGGTGGCCACAAGTCTATGAAAATCTTGAAAAACTTCCATCACTTCACTTTTAAATTTCAAAAGATACAACCAAGTAATCCTTGTGAAATCATCCACAAAAGTTACAAAAATATTTGTATCCATCAAAAGACTCTATAGTTGGTCCCCAAACATCGGAATGCACAATTTCAAAATGGTGACTAGCCCTAGACAAAGAGGAAGTAAATGGTAATCTAGTAAACTTAGAAAAATGACAAACATCACAAGGACTTGTAACTTTGCACATATTTGGGAACAAGGTGGATAGAACTTTTTCAGAAGGATGTGCTAGACGTTGGTGCCAAAGTTGTTGTTCTTGAGCTAAGCTTGAAGTGACTTGAAAAACCTTGGGAACTTGAATATGCTTGGAAAGATAGTAGAGACCATTTAAGAAAAATCCTTCACCAATCGTCTTCTTGGTGACTACATCCTGAAAGATCACATTTTTGGGAGAGAAAATGGCAAGACAATTTAATGAGTTTGTGATCTTGCTAACAGATAAAAGTTGAAAAGGGAATGAGGGAACATAAAGAGCCTCAGACTCGACATCACTTGAGATCAAATGTATTTTTCCTTTTCCCACAACCATAGCATTTTTTCCATTGGCAACTGACACTTGGGATGGAATAGAAAATTTTTCAAATTTATGCAAGTTTGTAGACTTGTTAGTCATATGATCAGTGGCTCCAGAATCTATAATTCAATAATCATGCACATTACCAATGTTGAGAGCAGTTGAGAAGGAGTGTAAGATACCTGGGATGTCCCTTTGTACCACGCCTTCATTTCCAGCCAGGAAGCCAGCAAAATGTCCTAGTAGTGCAGTTTGATTGTTGTCACACTGATTTAGTGGTCCTTCACTATTTCCAAGACCTTGTTTCTTGTGAAGAAACATAGCAAACTCGTTGATCAGTGCAGCTAGATTAGTGGTGAACTTCAGTGCTCCATCAGAAGAAGTTGTGGCAACATGATTTACCTTGTAAGAAGGGTTGTACGAGCCTTTCGAGACACCTTTGTTATCCCTAGGAAACTTTGGTTTTAACTCTGGATGAAGAATCCAGCATCGGTCTCTTGAGTGCCCACCAGCATCACAATGGCTACATTTTAAGCCAGTTTTCTTTCCTTTGTAGCCTCTCTCCTCACCAAGTTTTTGGTTAGAGAAGTAAGCCCTAGCTTCTGGTATATTTGCCTTCATGTCCAAGGTCATGACTTTCCTTCGAACCTCTTCTCTTTGAATTGTGGCACACACACTTGAAAAAGAAGGCAGGTCGGGATTCATGAGGATATGGCTTCGAAGATCTTCGAATTCAGGGCTCAGGCTTGCTAGGAGTTGGAATATTTTGTCTTCCTCGGCTCTTTTAGTTAGCACAGCAGCGTCGATGGTGTGTGGTCGATACACATTCAGCTCGTTCCACATAGTGGTCAGCTTTCCAAGATGTTGCACAAATGGCTTCCCTTCCTGTTGCAAACCAGCAATGTCCTTCTTTAACTGAAACACTCTAGCCGCATTGTTCTGATTTCCATACATTTCCTTGAGATTTTTCCAAAGAGTCATGGAGGATTCAGCATAGCTAAAAATTTCTGCAATCTTACGATCCATGGAATTGAGTAGCCACGACATGACCAACTGATCTTTGCATAGCCAAGCATCATACTCCGGTGAGGTAGTCTCAGGCATTGGAATAGCACCATTAACATAACCAAGCTTTGATCGTCCTCCCAGAGCAAGAGAAACTGCTCTCTCCCATGGAAGATAGTTAAACTCATTTAGCAAGACAGAACTAAGACGTTGATTTGGGTTGATATCAATATCTGAGTGTGTTGATGGTGGAGTAGCATGAAAGCCGTCTCCTTCCAAATTTACTAAGCTTTCTTCGGCCATGATTGAAGGACAAGAAGCTCACAAATCTCTCAAGAGAACACCACAGAGACAGGCCGGTTAGGGTCACTGCTCTGATACCATATTGAATTTTGAATGTCTATGTTTGTATTGTGTGAAAAACTATGAAACCAATTACAAGGGCTCATATAAATGAGCAAGGAAAAGAAACGGAAGGAGCCGAAAAACAAGGAAAGCAAAACATAAAAAAAGAAAAAACAAAGCATGAAACATGGAAGCATAAAACATGGAAGGAAACATGGAAAAGTAAACATGGAAGGAAACATGGAAAAGTAAACATGGAAAAGTAAAAGTATGCTTTCTTCCAATAAGGAAGTATACTCCACTGAACCTTACTGTCAAGATTTTTGTCTCTTTTATCTCTATACACGTCGAACCACTTCAATTGACCCCGCCAAGAAAAACTGCAGTAGTATAGTGTCGTACCCCAGATGTTAGGTTTAAAACTGAATTCAAAGGAGCCATGAGGGGCGAGCACTTTCACACCAATATCATGATTTTTGGATTTGCAGTGAACGGTAAGCGACAAATCTCCGTTGGCTTCCAACTCATTTTTAACTCTAATGTATCTTCTTTTCCGTGCATCGCACAGGGTTAGTGTGAACAAAAGGAGCACCGTTAATAGCACTGCCTTTCTGATGAACAAAGCCATGCTATTGCTTTTTTTTTGGTTGAAGAAAATTTGTTTCGGTGGAAGTTGAAGCACTAAGAATGCATCATATATATACTCGGCCGGTTCAATATGCTATCACATTTGGTGGGGCCTGATTCGCAGGATTATGGAATTTTTCAGGAATATGTGGAAAATTATTTACTTTAAAGATTTTATTAAATTTGTGTAAATTATAGTAGATTGTATTTAGGACTCTTGCATAATCTAGAAGATCATTGGCTTTCATACAACACACGTATCAATAAAAAAAAATTAATAATTAGATACTCTGTAAACAATATGTGATGAGAAAAACTTCTTTCTAATGACAAGTAATAAAATAAAGCATTTCACTAGAATGAATAAATTATAAATAACTTCACTGAAATTTTTGTCATGAAAGCAGCACAAGTTTTATTGAAGTAAACTAATACCATAACGAAAGAAATTAAATAATAAAGAATGCATAGGCTCATGGATATTCCCTGCAAATTGTCTACAAACACTAGATATTTCCTGAAAATATCGAGGAAATTGACTGATTTCCAGAAATATCGCGGATATGGGGTGAGGTCTAAACTTCACCTTCCCTTTCCATATCGTTCCCTAAATTTTTGGATATTTCCATAGAAATATCGAGTATATCCAAGATACTTCAAACACTGATTAAATTTAGACCACGATAGTGGAAAGTTTTAATTATTCAATACTTATGTTTTAATTTCTAAAAATATATAATAACATGTAAAAATAAAATAAAAATTGAAAAATGCTGAGGTGACTATTCATCAAATCCCCTTAATCAAATCTTGACAATGGCACAAATGTTTTATTGTTTTTATTGTTATTATTGCGATTTAAGTTAAATTAATCATTATTGTTTTGTTTATTATTTTATTTATTTGGTGGTTACACACCCAAATTAAAGTTTTTATTAATTATATTATTTATTTGGGGGTTTTACTATGATTTACCTTTTGTTTTAAATATTTGACCGTTCAAAGATGAATGAGGTTAATGATGGTTAAGGTAAGTTATGCCTATATAAAAGAGAGATGAGGCGCACTGAGGTATAAATTGGAAGAGATGGAACTATGGAGGTACATGCATTCTCCAATACATTCACTCAACCAATATCTCTTAACCATTATATTAAGATTGGGAGACAAATTGTTTAACACATTTTGTATGGTATATTTTATGCTATATTTCAATGATCTAAATGTCTATCTTTTAATACTCTGCTAACCCGTCAACCTGTATTCAGTGTGGTTAAACATCATTGGGTTAACAAACCGACATAAATCAAGTTGGCTATACATCACTGGAGTCGTAGAATTAGCTTAGTCTATGAGTTTCTCCAGTTTGGTTAAACACTTACTTATCTTTTGACTAGTTATCTTTTCCAAGTCTTAGCTAGTCTTTGATTCTTTCGCCGAATGAGGTCACTTCATCAGCTGTCTCAACGAGATGGAGTATTTTATGATTGGTTACTCACAGGTATCATTTAGATTTTGGCATTTAGATGGCCAAACATCATTCACCATAAAGAAGCTCAGTTCCTTTGAGCATCGTTGTCTCTATAGTTGAAGCGGTCAAACTTGGTGCAAAAGATTGAACTTCATAGCATAAAGTATAACCTTGTCTTCAAGTTTCAGAAGTCATGGCCAAGATTGTTCATTTCACGGCCGAAGTCGATTAGCGTAGAAGTCAGCAGTGTGTTTCATCATCACACCACACATCCATCTTATTCGCTCATTGAGCTCGGTAGAGAATGAGCATGCCCGCTTCAGCAATCATCTACAGAAGAACATAGTTAGCCAGTAGATTACTTAGATTATGTTTATACAATTTGTTTAACTAATTTTTAGTTTTCATTAAGGAAAGTCAAATTTAACTTCGAGCTTGGTAAAAAAATGAGTTGTGTCGAACTAACCATAAGCTCCATCCAATTTTCAGTAGGACTACTTTTTTTTTTTCATTTATTTAAACACCATTCCTTATATGAAAGGGAATGAAGAACTTAAATTTAAAAGTGTAGTGGAGATAGAAATGGCTGAACTCATATAAGAATTATGGTTAAAATTAAAGAGGACTTTTTTTGTATTGTTTGTCATTGGCAGTAATTTAATTGGTAGTTGAGCCATACATGGCCTAGGGCCTAGGAAATTCTAGTTTCTTTTCTTTCTTTCCTGGTAATTTGAAACTTTTTTTCTTCTGAACAAACAATAGTATCTACATTAAAGGGGTGGGGGAATTAACTAAGCTTCACACTGAGTTAACCATAATAATGTAGTTCAAATTCTCATTTGGCGAGAATCGAACCTAAGATCTCTCATTTACAAGTGAAGAAGAATAATACTAAACCGTAGTATTAAGTGATAATTTGAAACATTTTTTAGACCAAAATAACAAAACACTACAAGAGAAAATGGCATAGAAAAATAACGAAACATGAAATTAACCACTTTACATTCAATTCTTTAAATACAAATATACATATCACTAATTACATTTTGAGATCCACAAATCAAACAATTTAAAGCATATAAATTATTAAGACGTGCAAGGTTATTACTTATTTATAGGTATATCGACTAAATCACCATAATATCTTATATACGTTGAGAACAAATAAGTAATATATTTGACCATGACCAAATTCATGAGGCTTTGGTCAACGTTTTGAACGTCACTGATGAACCCAACAACACCGTGCCCGAATCAACGGTAAATGTGTCGTATCGAAGGAAAAACTCCACCAACATTAACCTAGACATGAGTACCACTAGATCTTTGCCCGCGCATTGCTTGTTCTCAGCCGTTGGATGATCATCCGCCTGACGACCGTTGGACCAGTAAACATACTTCAACAGCTTCTCACCCTCCCCAACAAACCTATTGCCCACAAACTCCTCCGGATTCTCAAAAACCTTTGGATCCTTCCCCACAAAATTCTGATTTCCAAAAATCATCTCTCCTTTCTTGATCTCAAATGTCGCATCGTGGCTATGTACCACGATGTCCTCCTTGGCCTTCCCGTACTGGTACGGAACTGGAGGTTCAATCCTCAAGGCCTCAAAAACCACGGATTTGGTCAAAGTCATCTTATCCAACGCGGAGAAAGTAATCGTACCTTCACTTTCTTTAACAATGGTCCGGATTTCATTTCGGAGCTTGCGGTGCAAATTCCCTCCTCCTGATGCAACCCACTTGATCAAAGCGGGAAACAAAAGCTTCATGCCACCAAATGCATTGAAGCCAGCCAAAAACAAAAGATTGTGACAAGTTTCTTCTCTTGAAATTCCGAAATTACCCTCGGCCAGGTCCAAAGCCGAACCCGCGGACTCGTAAACCGCATCGTAAAGCTTCTGATAAGCGGGCTTGACGAGAAAGGCAGGGTAGGAAAACGTGTGCAGTAAGAAATCTTCAGCAAACATTAGAAACTTGGGTAACCCAAATGTGATCTGAGGGGCAAGTTGGGGAAAGAGCCAAAGTGTGACCAAGCTAGGCCCCTTGGATCCTAACGTTGTCTTTGACGGGCTTTGACCACATAACAGCTCGAACACGAAATTAAATGACATGTCGTCGCTCAAACTGTTGAAGTCTGCCTTGCCATCTTTGGAGATTTGTTCTTCCAATTTGGGAAAGAGGTCGGAGAGAGAGCTTTGGAAAAGGGGTATGAATTGGTTATGTTTAGAAGCGAGTAGGGATGCGAAGTAGCGCTTGAGAGTGGCGTGGTTCGGCTCGGAGGGGTCTAAATAAGCACACATACGGTAGCCACCGGTGTAGGCAGTGGAGGGCATGTAAGTGCCATCCAAAACGTTGCGTTTTGCGACTTTGGTGGTGTCAAAGAGAATGGAGAAGCTTTCGGCGTCAAGAAGAGCTATGACTTTAGGGTTTGGGGCAATGAGAGCTCCTGGTGGCATGTTGGTACGAAAGACTGTGGATTGGTATTTTTCCATTCTGATTTTGAAGAAGTTGTCTCGGCCTTGGTTGTAGAAGTAGTCGTAGCGGTCTTTGATGGCTCCGAAAAATGGCATGCCATAGTCGCCAGGGATCGGCTTCAATGGAGGGTTGCTTGGTGATGAAGAAGAAGAGGAAGAAGAAGAAGACATGATTGGTGAGATTTTGATTTGGAGTTTGGAATTGGGTTTTAGAGGTAAAGTGGTGGGATGAGTTGTACAAGGTATTAAAACAATGTGCTTGGTTTTGCAACTTAGTTTCAATTATTTGTATGTAGTAGGTTATAATGTTATCTGAGTTAGGATTTATATATGGAGGGGTCACTGCTAAAATGAAAATTGAAGAAATGGTCTATAAAAGTTGCAACAGAGACTAGAACGTTTTAGACTCAGAGTTTGGTCCATAAAGGCAATTGAAAGTTAAAACTTGAAGGAGATGATGAAAACAAACATGGATGAATTAATGAAATAGGAAGGAAGGTGATGGTATATAGTATTAGTATTTTTGTGTCTCTGTTTATCTGATGCGTTGGTAATATATATATATATATATATATATATATATATATGTGTGTGTGTGTGTGTGTGTGTATTGGAGCAAATACGTGGCACCACATCTTTTACATAAATTTTGACACATTTTTTATAAGGTGCCCACTTTGTAATGTATTCTATTAATCCGAATCGTCTATCTTTCTAAACATTATTCATAGCTTATCCTTATAAGAAATTAGACAAATTCAAAACCATTAAGACATTCATTTGTAGGGAAGAAAATAGACGAATACGATCCTTAAACTTTAATCCAACAGTCATATGGTTTCAGATTTGGGTGATTTTTGTTAGATATGATATATTACAAAGTGGCACAAAAACGTGTATAAGAAAGTGGTGTCACAGATCCGTTGCAATATATATGTGTGTGTGTATTTATCCGAGTTGGGATTTACATATGGAGGGGTCACTGCTAAAATGAAAATTGCAGAAATGGTCTATAAAAGTTGCAACAGAGACTAGAACGTTTTAGACTCAGAGTTTGGTCCATAAAAGCAATTGAAAGTTAAAACTTGAAGGAGATTATGAAAACAAACGTGGATGAAGATGAATTAATAAAATAGGAAGGAAGGTGAGGGTATATAGTATTAGTATTTTTGTGTCTCTGTTTATCTAACGTGTTGGTAATATATATACACACACACACATACACACATATATATATGTATATATTGGGGCAAATATGTGGCACCATATCTTTTACATAATTTTTGACACATGTTTTTATAAGGTGCATACTTTGTAATGTATTCTAGTGATCCGAACCGTCTATCTTTTTAAACATCATTCTTAGCTTATCCTTACAAGAAATTAGACAAATTCAAAATTATTAAAACATTCATTTGTAGGGAATAAAATAGACGAATACGATCCTCAAACCTTAATCCAACGATCATATGATTTCAGATTTGGATGATTTTTGTTAAACATGATCTTTGAGAGAATACATAAAGGTAGACGGTTTGGATCGTTAAAATATATTATAGAGTGACACAAAAACGTGTATAAGAAAGTGGTGTCACATATCCGTGGCAATATATATATATATATAGATATATATATATATATATATTTTATATATTTATATATTATACTAGTACTTTGGGATAAAGACTCTTTTCAGAATAAAAGTCTCGCATAAGAATTTTGGTAAGGCCAAAACAACGCAAAATTGGAATTATGCGATTTTGTCCCAGTTCAAGATTGTGAGGACATAACGGAACAGATGAAACATGTTTGGTTAAATTGGTTAAAAGAACCTCGTGAGGCAGCGGACACACGAATGGTCTCAATCTCACGTCACTTTTCTTGTCCAAACCATAAAGAGATTTTTCAGTGTGACCGGTATATATTACGTGTTATTATACAAATGATGGGATACGTGTGTTAAAAAAATTAATAACTTAAAAAATAAAATTTCTTACCATTTCTATAAAAACACGTTATGTATCATCCGTGTTTTCATCACAATGAAAATTTTCTCCAAACCATGGTGCTGAAAAGTTTCTTCTATTCCATGCATGATGATTCTGAATATTAACACAATAATTTGGTTACACATTTTCAATATGAGTTAATTTTTTGTGCATGATTTCATTGGAAGCAATAACACAATAATTGGGTTGTTTGAAAGTATTTTCTTTTTTCTTTTCAAACAATAGTTAAATTAGATATTAGATTGGAAAGCTAATATGGTTCGAATTCATGCTGTAGTACAAAAACAATACTTCTCTTTATACTGTTATAAAAGGCCACTTGCGTTGCTTGAATATATACTAAGGACATGTTATATAACTTATTGTTTTTTGTCATGTAAGCTAAAATTGTGTATATGGTTTGAATATAAATTGTAATTGTAATATGGCACTATGTGCCATTTAGGTTGAAATTAAAAGTTATTGAGGGACCGTTTACAGCTTCTCCTCGTCGCCACTTTCAATCCCCTAATTGGCTAGGTAGCTGCTAGGGCTCATCATTTGATGTCCTAGGTATATAAAACATTTTACTTGTTTCTGCATTTATGCATGTGTTTAGTACCGCTCTTTGTTACGTAGGCAAAAGGGATCATCTTCGGATTTATTTTGTAGAGATCCCCACATAAGGGAAAGGGATCTTCTTTGGATTTATTTTATAGAGATCCTAAAGATTCTTACAATCTAATCGTTTATTGTACATCGTGTGATCAATTTTCGTCAGATATTATTTGTGTTTAATTTTAAATAAAAAAAGTCAAACAATTTCTAACTGTATGATTCAAGATGAATGGTTAAGAATCCCCACAAAGTGGATATGTATGGGATCCAATTCTTTGTATAGGGTCAAATACAAAGAGACATATGAAGAAGAGCATTACCCTACCTAGATGCGTGAACAACTTGATCACATCGACCCTGGTGTCTTTGAAGAAATTTCCTCATCTGGTTAAACTTCATTCATATATGTCCTTGCTGTAATAAATATTTCTGATTCTACGTAAATTATATATATTATATATAGGTCAAATCAATACAGATTTGAAAGGAGTTGCCAGCGCCATGCGAGAAAATTTCCTGCCTCTGCTCTACGGTCTACCATCATGCTCGGTTGGACTTGGCTATAATAACAGATAAACATTGAATGACTTAGATTATTATGTGGAGATTTTTAAACATTAAATAATAGCGGGCGTGTTAATTTGTTGTAAATTGTATAATGTACAATGGAAGTCTTTGATTAATTTACAATGGAAAAGTAGGTTATGTACTCGTGTCTTTGATTAATTTACAATGGAAAAGTAGGTTATGTACTCGTTGATTTAATGTATAGGGCCACGGTTATCCACCCCTTTAGCCTCCATCTAGTCACAAGTCTGGCTTCTACACCAAGAGCGGATTTCGAACTCGAGATCTCCAATTTTTAGTTTTAAAGAAGTCTCGTAATCTGTGATTTACCATTGAGTCACCAACTCGTGGTTGTTCATTCTTATTAGGATACTATTATTATTTGGCTTAAGGAGGGTCACTCCTTTTAAAAGATATATAAATAATTAGAACCCATACGACTAGAAATTTAAAATTATTAAAATTATTGACAATCCTAACTCGATTTTAAAATCTCCAACCCGTTTTAAAATCTCAAATCGAAACCCTAATTTGATTTCAAAATCCTTAACTTTATCATTCCAAAATAAACATGAAAATATTTAGGGTCAGGAAGAAATTTCTTACCTTTTGGGCTTGTACGACGAGAGAGGGAGTCAGACACGAGAGAAGAAACCCTCAATTTTTACCTTTTAGGCTTGGAGGTATGGTGTGGTCTATGGTGCGGTGTCGATGGAGGAGAAACAGAGAGAGACATGGAATCGATGTAGAGAGAGAAATGGAGTCGTGGGAGGATTATGAGTGAGAGAGGTTTTTTTTTCTTGAGTATAGAGAGAGTTTTAGTTTGTTCAAACGATTGAGATTTAATTTCAATCAAGGTTCTAAAAAAGATAGGCGCTAGTCAGTTGGCGATCTTTGTTCTAGCGCTTAGGTGGATTTAAGTAAATTTATTTTAGTATCATAAAAATAAGCGTATATTTACACTTAAAAAATAATTGTACTTGTCGGAAAAGAAAAGAAGAAGATGAAATTCATTAAAGCTAATAATCTCAATAATTAACAAATTTCAAATATAAGAATGGATTTCACAACTAAATTAATTTAGGAAATTCCTTTCAATAGGCTACACACGTTACCCACTTTAACTTAATTAGTTAATTAAAAAAAACTTGAAACCCCTTAGTATGCCGCCTAGACTGCCTAGCAACCGCTTAGTCTATCCCTAATTAATTTTAGTTACCTTTTTCAAAATCTCCACAAACACTGATTTTAATCATATCCAATGGCTACAAATATTTCAAATATATAAAAATAACTAAATTAAAATATTAAAAAAAGTCGGTTGGTATTACTGAATAAATGTGGAGTTGCAAATCGAACTCGATACCGAATTTTTTGGGACTTTTGGCGATTCGGGGTTCAGGTTCACGTTTCAATATTATCTGATACGAGATTGGGTTTGTCCGGTTCGAGTTCAGGTAACAGGGGAAATTTTCTAGGGATAATTTGATATAGATCCAATTTTGTGAGAGATTAGTAGAATTAGTCCACTTCATTGAAATAGGTCCAATAATTGAGATTCCATGTATATTTATTTATGGTTTGTACCATATTTACCCCTTAGGCTTACAATTAACTAATCCCTTAATTGTAGGATTAGTTATAGCCATATAATCATCTCAACCCCCAATCTGTTTCATCCCTCATTTTTTCCTTCTTCCAAACAATTCCCTCTATCAATCCTCCTATCTTCTTTTCATGGGTGATATTTTTGTGTTCTTCCCTCCAAATTCGTTCCTTTAATGGAGGTATATTATATCATATTTATATTTTTATGTTCCGCCATGTGGGTTTCCAGCAATTTTCTTCCAATACAATAGGTAGTTTATTTTTGTTTTGCGGGTAGATTATATATGCTTTGTAGGTATAAAGCATTTTCTTCCTATACAATAGGTAGGTAGTTACTAGATTATATCGGTCTTGTTTTCTTCATAAATAGTAGGTAGTTACTAGATAATATTTTAGTTTGAGTATTTAAATATTCAAAATTTAAAAACTGAATAAATGATAAAAAATTAAAGAATTTAAATATTTTTATCTGAAGGGGCAAAATTGATATCAAAATATGTAATTGCATAACTGGACTCAGTCCCAAAAACTATCTAAATTTTTGGACC
The DNA here is from genome assembly GCF_019419815.1 of Pyrus x bretschneideri. Lineage (NCBI taxonomy): Eukaryota > Viridiplantae > Streptophyta > Magnoliopsida > Rosales > Rosaceae > Pyrus > Pyrus x bretschneideri. The sequence goes on from NW_025999457.1 coordinate 4,730,479, forward strand.
TAGATCCAAAAGCCCCAAATTTTCTAGCCCTACCTGATCATATTTAAAAGTTTTAACCCTTTCTTGCTTGATGAAAATCAACAAAAAAATATAAGCCTTAATCTTTTTGGTTGGATATAAGCTTTATACTATTAAAAGGATTTACACGATGAGCTTGATTTTAATTTAAATAAGTAAAATTGACACACCCCGATCGAGATCAGGGCATGCTGGCCGTCACGTGGAAGTGACGTAACCATGTGCACAGTGCGGAAGCTAATAAAATAATGCAAAAAGTACGAATAAATACAAACTAGCATACAACAGGTAATAGAACAAGTGCTAACTTAAGTGGGACACAAGTTCAGAGCAATAAGCCTAGAGCAGTCCAAAAGAAAATGACGCAACAACAATACACCCGAAGGTGGTCCTACGCTGGTGATCGTCTGTCAGATATGCCGGGAAAGCCCTCTGGGAAACCACCGAATGTGCTAGCCAACTAGAACCTGGAGGGGCGCAAAACAAAAGCATGAGTGGGCAAAAACAAATCTTTTCAAAAACCATTTCAAAAACAAGATTCTAACCCCTCGCCGTAAAACCTGTATACTTTCCAGAAAAGTAGAATATACATATATATATATATATATATATATATAAGTCATGCTCGGAAATATATGCCATGCCAAAATCTCAAAATGGAATGCAAATGCTCAGGCAAAATTCATATCAATAACATATGGTCTGGCAGCCGGAGTCACCTAACGTGACCTGTACGGCTGAATCTATAGCTCAAATCTCAATCTCAGTAACTAAACCTGCACACGAGTCGGAACCACCTAATGTGGTTTGTACGACAGGTCCTGGGTGTAATACATATAAACGCTCAAGTGCTACGATCACGTGAAGGCTGGGCGAATAATCGCGGGTCACCTACGAGTTGGAACCACCTAAAGTGGTCTGTACGACAGGACTGTGCACCTAACTTGGATCCAAGCTGAGCGTGTGGTGCGGGAGGTGAACATCACGTGAAGGACTGTGCCCTACTCTGGGCGGGAGCACTAACACCGGGGTGCAGGTTATGAGCTCTCTATGTACCTCAAATCACTACTAAATGTAAATATAAATTATCACTCACCTGGCACATACCTGAGCGTCCACAGCACCAATACATACACGCACATATATATATATATATGCGGCCAATCATGCAGAAGAACCGACAATATAAAATGGCATATAACTAATAAACATTTAATTAAATTTCTGGGAAAATATAAGTATATAGGTATATACAGAAAACCAAAAGCCCACTCACTGGTAAGTGGAAGGGTCGTAACCCCCTGCCTCAAGTGACCACGCTTGTCCTCGGGATAGGTATCATCTATATGCGAAACATCTACAAAAACGTTAATTTTAAAGCACATAACCAACCTTTAGAAATAACTTCTCATACAATGCTCAAATGGGGTGTATGAATACACCAACGTGATCTACTCAACCTCAGGAACATCCCCATATTTTTAAAATAATTTTTCACCGTCGCACGCGCCCCCACGCGTCGGCCAAGGCACGACCACACGCACCGGCCACGGGCAGCCACGTGCCTGGCACGCTAACGGCATCAACTGACTGCCGTTAGGAATATTTTGTTATTCCTAACGGTAACCGTCAACGGCGTCAAGAATACTCCCTTTTCATACTGGGAATTTTTCAAATCGTCCTATCTTCTTCGTTTTTCAACCAAATTTCACGAAATTGGTACCAAAATGAAGCTTACAACGAGAGGAACACAATCATACCACTTTCAAGTGCTAAAAACCACAAAATCTCACCTGGAAAATCACCCCAACTCCGGCCAACTTCGAAACTCGTGATCCCGACGTTCAAAACCTTTAAACGAACCACCCCGAGCCTCCTAGGGACCCCACCAAGCTCCCTACAAGCTTGAAATTCCTAAAACGTGAGAAATTACGTGTGCATGAACAGTATCAAAATCGGGCATCGTGAGTTCAATGTGGAAACGAAGGTATTCTCACCTGAAAAAGGTATGGTTGGACTCCTACAAGCCTCACGAGCATGAGTATGTGCTTGGTTTCCTCGATCTGTGAAGGTTCGATGGGTTTGTAGGTGTGTCCGTACGTTTCAAGGAAAATGGGAAGGAATGGGGCTCGGGACAGGGTGCAGGAATATGGAGGAAAGGTTGTGGAGTGTGGGAAAATGTGTGTGGCTCAAAACATGCCAACAAAACCCAAAACATAACACAAAACGTAAAGAAATCGAACTTGGGGGTAAAATAGTCTTTTCACACGTACGTTTCAACATTCTCGGGACGGGCTGTCACAAAAATTTAAACAAATCTCTTTCATCATCCAATTTTTTTTTTTTTAATCAAATCATCCAATATCTTTGACTATATTGATACATTGAGGCAAACGAGCCAATTCTTAAGAAATTAAGCCTAATTAAAAAAGGTGGATGTAAATAGTAATTTGACAATCAAGCGATTTCCTAGTGGTTAAGTTGTCAACCATAATTTTAAAAGGTTCATGTGATGTGAATCAAGATTAACGAAAACTTGATGGACGTATATAATGGAAATTTGCCAATTGAAAATTGGTACTCCCACCAAATGCAAATGGAACTGTGGTATAATTATGTATGGTTGCTATAGCTGCACCATAAATCATTCCATTTGACTCGTTCTAATTGTGTATCCAAGATCCAGGGGCACGTGATTCTATTTGTATTTCCATCTGTTAAAGAAAAAACAAAAGAGACTTTGGATCCGGTTCCTAGCTATGAATATTTTTTGACTGAAACCTTATTGGTTTTCAATTTTTGATCGAAGTCCCTGAAATTAATGTGATAATTTATTTCTAGGTATGTTACTATATTTTTTAAATTAAAAATTGAAATTTATAGTTGTTTATATTAATAAGATTTTAAATAAAAAACCATAATTTATGGGATTAAAAATATTAAAATATAAATATACTATTGTGTGTGTATATATATAAACATGGGTACATTCATCAAAATTAACCAAAAAATTATTATGCCAAAACATGGGTACATTATTCAAAATCACAAAAAAATAAAATAAAATAAAATTAGGCTTAGTAACATTACTAAATTTCTTCGATTAAACTCAACATAGATATATTCTCAAATAAAATAAAAAAGAATGTACCCATATAAGTTTAAAAATGGATTAGAAAAAAATTGAAAAGATTTTATATATATAAAAAAAAGGGTACATTTTACATATAACAAATTGGTATATTTAAGAATGAGTACATTTTAAGATTAAAAATTTGAAGAAATTACATGAATGGGGTACATATGAGATTAAAAAATTTAAAACATTTTTTCAAAAAAGCTAATGTGTCACATCTTGGCCCAGGCCCCCACTACAACCCGGGCTCGACTCCACCGTAGCACGATATTGTCCCATTTGGGCCCCGACCACGCTCTCATGGTTTTGTTTCTAAGAACTCACACGAGAACTTCCCGATGAGTCACGCATCATAGGATTGGTCTCACGCGCTACTCGCTTAATTTCGGAGTTCTGATGGAATCTGAAGCCAGTGAGCTCCCAAAAGGCCTCGTGTTAGGTAGATATGAGAATATACATATAAGACTTACAGGATCCACTCCTCTAGGCAAAGTGGGATGTTACATAATGGGTACAAACTTATTCTAATTTCTTAATTTATTTTGGAAATGTTTTGAATTGAAAATTAGTTAGGAGTTTAATAAAGGTGTGAGTATTAAAATTCTAAATCAATTATTAATTTTTATTTAAAAAAATATGTAACTGACATGTAAATTCATTATTACATTAATGTAGAGACTTGGATCAAAATCTGAAAACTAATAAGGTTTCAGTCAATGAACATTAATAACTAAGGACCAAATACTAATTTTTCCAAAAAACAAAAAAAAAAGGGTAACATATTGTCCGAATCCAACTTTCCATCCAAATTCCCTCCAATGTGGACATTGATTATAATACTTACATGTATTTAATACTGCTGAGTATGATAGTACTTTTAAATGGATTCTTAACGAATGATACTTTCCTTAATTGTAAAATTAGACAAATCACTCTCAAGCTTGTAAATGGATTCTTAATGCTAGACACATTATTGAAAAAGGTTGTAGGTGGTTAGTGGGAGATGGTAAGAGTATTCTCTTCTGGACTCGTAATTGGGTTTTTCCTTTCCCTCTCATTAATCTTTTACAGGATGAACAAAATTAACAGCTTGGATTTGCGTATGAAAGTTAGTAATTTCGTTAATAACAACTGCTGGGATAAAGTAGCTTTCTCTAATTTGCTTGATCATGATACAGCCAATTAAATCTGTAGTATTCCGCTGCCCATTGCTCAACAAGAAGACTCCTTGTTTTGGGGTCTTAATGCCAACGGTAAATTCACTTTTAAATCTGCAACTTGGATTCGAAATAATAACATTACTCATGGTCTAAACTCTGAGCTGTTGAAAAAAATGTGGAATCTCAACATTCCTAATAAAGTTAAGTTGTTTAGTTGGTTGCTAATTCTTGGGAGAGTACAAACTAGAGACAGACTCAAAGGTATCAATCATTTAAGGGTAAATTACATTTTACCCTTTAGGTTTGAGATCGATTTTAATTCCTTACAACATCTTTAAAACATTTCACTTTCATACCTCACGTACTATTTTATTTCAATATAATACATCCATTACATTTTCCATCCATTGATCCATTAAGAGCTGACGTGGCAGCCACATTTTGTACTGATGTGGCTGCCACGCGACAAAAATAATAATTTTTTATACATTAAAAATATTATAATATTAACCCTATTTTAAAAATAAATAAAATAAAATAAAACCCAAACTCGTAAATCCTTCCCCGCAACCCCACATCCCACCCCCACCCCTACCCATCGCTTCCTTCCCATCCGTCCATCCCCTCCACCCCTCCGTCCATCCCCTCCACCCCTCCATCCCCTCCACCCGAGCCCTCAGCACAGGTCCCACCTCGACCTCTCTCTCTCCCTCCTTTTCTCTCTTCTGTAAAATGTGGAATTTGAGATTTGGGTGTGGTTTTTGAGGTCTAGTGTTTGAGATCTTGAAGGGTGGAAAAACGACGCTGAATCATTACGCCGTGGACGAAGCAACTCACACGGTGTTTTACGAGACATGGCGTCACATTACGAGGCCCTACACTCCCAATTACCCTCCTCAGCAAGTTCTTAATGTTCTTGAATTTCAAGTTAATCAACCCCATGTTTTGCTTAATCACTCAATTACCCAACTTCGACGACCTCTTCCTCTTCAACCCTTTCAACCTCGACCCCTCCTGCCTCCCCTCCCCCAACCTCCTGCCATGTTTCTCGAGTCTGACAACTCCTCGGTGGGCCAACCACCTAACCCCTTCTCCTCGACCCCCAAACCCATCGCTTCCTCCGGCTCCACCGCCACTAGTCGTCGCATTGAGCCTCGTGGATCGTCGTGGTGGGGTTATGCCTTGAACTCCATCACTTGGTCCAAATCCTTAAACGTAGAAAGTTCCGTTCGTTGTGGTTTCCAAATTTCTAGTCATTGTACTTTTCTTTTACGTTTATTCAAATAACTTTATAAAAAAAAATTCTTGGAATAAGAACGTATGAAAAATCTACGAATGAACGAAAAATGAGAAACTTTGAATGCGAGAGTCTTCTTCGAGTATGTGAATCAAGGCTTTCAATGAAAGCACCAATTTGTGGATGCAAATTTTTGCCGTCTTCCCATTTGACGAAAATGCACCTGCAAAATAATAGCACCTAAGATTAAGACCAAAAGCCTCACGCACCCATGATGATTTTTTTTTTGGAGGGGGGTGGCTTTGGCTGAAGAATCTTTAATGCCAAAGTTAGAATTCTGAAAATAATGTGTTTAGAAGTTTGTGGGTAGCAAATGGCTTAGCTCTTTAGTGGTATAATATGGCTATTTAAGGGAAGTGATGACAGAGATTTGAATAAATACCATTTTGATCACCTTTGACTCTTCCTTGATTGAGTCGTTATTGTCTGTTGCATGTGCGCGAGAATCCCAGTGTGCCTTGCGAGTAATTTTGTCTATTTCACCCAAAAGTCCACGTGTCACCTCTATAATTTTCTTGATTATTTTTGGCTCTATAAGCAAGTTCGTCAGATCTACAGAAAAATAGTAACAATAAGTATAGGGATGCTACTACATCTTGGTTGGTGGGTAATGGGTACAAATAAACTAGATTTCATAGCCTTCTTGACTAGAGATTTTTTAGTGTACTCATAACACAAGTTGGTACACAGTTTGTCATAGTACAAGTAAAGGAGCATTGAAAAATATTCTCTCCTCAATTTTACTATGACACGTGATATAATGGTTTGTATTCCGTGTACATGAAACAATCACGTGGTATACCAACTTGTGTTACAGGTACATGGAAAAATGTCTCACTGTTGACTAGGGATTTACATGCAAGTGTTTTATTGAAGTTGATATATGAATTGGTAAGTATTGAAAAGCTTAGGACCAACTTGGCAATTGCTTAAAACTTAAGGGATTTGAAAGTAGTAGTCAAAAAGAGAAATTAGACGTGGCAAAGGGACAAACAGAATCAGACTAACGTTATCTTATCTCATGCATGCTAGATTTTGTTGGCGAGTCTAAAACCTCAAGACTCTGAACTCACTCTCCTTGACCTGAAGCCTTAACTCCCACCGCAACCGCAACCACAACCGGCAGATTAGAGAGGTCGGTCTCTCGTTTTTGGTTTTTCTTCTGACTTTCGGAGATTCTTCTGCTATATTTTTTCTTCTGACTTTCAGAGATTCTTCTGCTATATTTGTTGTAAACTATTTGCTTAGAAAATATTTGACTGCATTTTTTCATTGTAAATGGGTGAATGATCTTCCACTTCAGCTGTACTGCTATGCGCACGCAAGTGAAAAGGCTTCAATCATTCAATGGGCTTTCTGTGATTAGTGTCTTTGTATGATCAGGTTGGTTGGTTCTTGGATGTGTATTTGTAGATTAATACTAATCTGATGACTAAATTAGTTTGTTCACTACTGTTGGCTTACCCCTAATCCCTAAGCATCTCTCTTGGACAGGGTCATGGCAACAACATTCTGTAATCTTCCCACGGGGCCTGGTCTCACAAAATTGAAAGACTACCGTGTCTCTAAAAGGCGAGTTCCCGGCCTTATTTTCCATTGCTAAGTTGTGACTGAATTATTTTCCTCTTTGTTTTAGATTAGATCTAATATCGCTAGAATAAAATCAAATCATCGTAAATCGATGAAACTTCCCGAGAATCTCTGCATAATTGTACTGACATTTCTTATATCTCAGACCTTATCGAGGCTTCGCAACATTGTCTTGTTTCTCCTGTAATGCTCGAAATGTTTTCCTTAGAAGAGAGGTAGAGGCCAGGCGGCAGTGGCGACATCGTGGACAGGCTTTTGTCAACAATAAGTCAGACTATTATTCTAACACCACCATTCACCAAGAAGAGGATAAGGAAGAAGCGGATATTTCTAAAGCAACCTTGACATGGAGGGCGATCAAGTTACCAATATACTCCGTTGCTTTGATTCCTCTCACGGTGAGTTTTTCAGGCGATGCATACATCTCTCCGTTTCTCCTAACATCATATTAAGGTTTCAATTTTCTATGTATTTGTACATATATGGTTGTCAAGTCCGCAACTGTTGGAAATCCAGCTTCCGTTCTCTGTCTGCAGTATAATGGATTTGGACTATACACACAGCGGAAGAAACATAAACATGTTGAATGTATGTAGTAGCGGTGTTTTGGGGGAAGCGTTGCATTTATAAAGCATAAGACTACATAACTAAAATAACTTTGGATATGTGCATCCCGAAAACTCCACAGAGCTCCTACACTATACTTGAGAACTCGCGTTTATGTAACTACTATTTTTATATGACAGAGACATTCAGTGAGGGCACGTACATGAGATTCTGTAGAATTTTGTTCAGGTTACAATTTTGACAGGTTTAAATTGTATATATTCCAGTTGTCTTCTCTGTAATTTTTATCCTCCTTTGGATTTTGAAGTAGTACACTACGCAGAGTGCTTCTAGCATATCTCTTCCTCTCTTAAATTAGTTACCGATATACTCTGTGCTTTTAATACAATGCAGTCATTTCTATTACACCATTGTCTCTCATCACTATGCTTGAAATGATATACACTTCCCCGCCTCTAACTATCTCGCTTCACCATGTCTTGCTTTCTTAAGCAGGTAGGTAGCGCAGCTGCTTATTTGCAGACAGGCATGTTCTCAGCTCAGCGTTATTCTATTCTTTTGATTTCGTCGGTTCTTATCATCACATGGCTCAACTTAAGGTACACATCGTAATAATTTCCGGAGTGCATGCGTTTGGCTTTTAGATATGTGTTAACTCCTTTCTTCACTTCTGCACCGTTAACATTCATATTCGTTCATCAATTTGCAGCAACGATGTATACGATTTTGATACAGGAGCAGACATAAATAAGAAAGAATCAGTTGTAAATCTGGTGGGCAGGTAAGGTTTATTCTTCTTCTTTATTGTATGTTAATGAATTTAGTGTGCCTGCGCTTTCCTGCAATCTTGTGTCGTTGTTATGTCCAGTATTAATTTCCGATTTTGTTTTGTAATATGCTTGGCAAGCCGTACAGGCACTCTTGTTTCTGCATACTTGCTACTTGTTCTTGGCTTCTTGGGGCTTGCTTGGGTATCTGTTAAGGCAGGAATGTGCGTGCAATATTATTACTCGGTTGTGCAGTCATTTGTGGTTACATATATCAGGTAAGTAGAATGCTGCATATGAGACCAAGTAAATTAATCTGAAAACAAATCTGTATCTTTGATGATCTTCTTTCGCAAATGAAAATTCGAGTCACATCTTATGAAATTAACAATTTTATAAATGGGGGTAAGCATTAGCTGAATTTTTGAAGCATGTTTCCGATGTGAATTTTCTAAGCATGTTTCATATCTGTGCATGGGAAGCAACATGTTTTTATATCTGCTCTACTGCTGGGTTGCAGTGTCCACCATTTCGGTTAAGTTACAAGGGATTGGGAGAGCCATTGTGTTTTGCAGCATTTGGTCCATTCGCTACCACCGGCTTTTATTTATTGCAGGGCAGCACAAGGTTAACTAACTTCGATAATGTCATGGATGTTGATTTAATTTTTTCTTGTCTTTGATACCCTAGTTAATATTGCTTGTCTTGACAGGGAAGTGATCCATCTTCCTTTCACCGGTTCAATTCTCTCCGTATCACTCCTTGTTGGCATTACAACGGCCTTGATCCTCTTCTGTAGTCACTTTCATCAGGTAGTTGTCGTTTCCTATGTTGAGAAATTTTGAGCTCTCCAGCTGGTTTATATCATGACAGTGTGTCAAAACTCACACGAATGTCATGCAACTCAGATCGAAGGAGACCGGGCTGTAGGAAAAATATCCCCTCTGGTATATACACTTAACTGAGCTCTGATATGTTTAAACTTGAAACCTTAACGAGAACCACTTACCGTTGATCTGTTTATTTGTATGTCTATCGGTATACAGGTTAGGCTTGGCACCGAAAGAGGATCAGGGGTAGTGAAATGGGCAGTAACAGGACTATATGTTCTTACTTTCACGTTCGGTTTGAGCAGCGCTCTTCCTTTTACTTGTCTCGTAAGTTATATCTAATTGGTGAAGTATAAATGTGCCTAGTAGCAAGGTTCTATCCTACATTTATCAGTCTGAGTTTGATCGTGGCTTCTTTCAGTTTCTCTGTTGCTTGACCTTACCAATTGCAAGACTGGTGGTTAGCTATGTTGAAGAAAACCACAATGTGAGTACGCAGCTTGCGTGGAACGCAGGATGCCTTAATTTCAAGATTCTCTTGGTTCTGTTGTTACTGTTATGAGTGATTCTACTGAAATTTGGCCCAGAGTGTCGTTCCTGTCGCTTCACTTATATGGTGTAGTGACAGGAACGACAACATCTGCTCATTTTATTCCGAGTGTTGCGGATTTTGCTTATAAGAAATTCCTTTTTCTTACAGGACAAGCAGAAGATATTCATGGCGAAGTACTACTGTGTGAGATTGCATTCTTTGTTTGGAACTGCATTGGCTGCTGGACTCGTTATGTCGAGAATGTTCCCTAAACTTAGCCTTTCCTCAGCGTTTGGATTGTCATGAAGTTTTGCAATCGCAGAGTCTGTTGTGTACGTACGAATATGCTTTAGTTTGTTGAGTGGCAGATCTAGAATAACATGGTCTTTGGGAAAACAAGCATGTTTTTCCTCACGACAGATAATTACACTAAATTTATCTGAATTACGAGGGGAGAATCATTTTTTAATCTTACTATGAGTTGGTTGTTAGGAAGAGATTCTTAATTCAATCAGAATAGTGGCCGAATAGTGGAACGAAAGCATTACGAGAAAGATATACCATTTTCAAATCGTCCTGCAAAGATGGACATTATCAATCATTTTAGTGGGGAGGGAAAAGGATGCTTTGGCCAACGTGACTATGTGGGGGAATAAATCACACATTGACAAAAGAGTGGACTCTTTGCATGAGTTTATAAGTAGTTGGGATACTCCATATTACCAATTGGTTTTGAGGTAGAATCTCAATTTATTCATAGTATTAAAGCAGTTTGTCACATCTATGAAGCTTAACGGCCACACATGCTCCACACTACCTTATTTGATTATTCACATGTTTGGCTTAAAAATTCATCACATGAGTTGGCGTGGTAATAATGAACCCTACATTGATGGGAAACCATATTGCCAATTGTTTTATGGTAGAACTCAACTTTCTTCACCCCTTGTTTTTTTACACCATGATATATTTACACCAAAGGGTGGGTGAATAAATTAGTACCAAACTCACTATTTACGAGATTTAAACAAAAAACCTCTCTCTTACAAGTGAACAAAAACACCACTATATCGTAAAGCTCAAAAGCTTGCATAAAAGCTCAAAATCTTACATAAACTTATATCACCACATGGCGTCCGGAAAACTTACCAAGTGAGAGCTTTCATACTCAAGAATCGATAAAAAAAAAAAAAAAAAATCAATTGATTATCTTTCAATTAGTTGGACCGTAGGTGCGATGATTTACTTCACAAGCAAGGTCTTGGGTTCCAAGATGGCCCAACACAGATTCGGTTGCGCCATACATACAAAAAAGTATAAAATAATGATGTATTTGGGTCTACCAAATACGGTGCTGCAAAAACTCTAACCACTCAGACAAGGCTCATTTCCACAGCAGATTTCTTAAATTCAAAATAAACGTCTACGTTTAACTCGACTCAAGTTCAAATTGCAGCTAGGATTATAAAACTACATTACTCAGGAAAATAAATAGTCCATCAACTGCATGTCAACACCAAAATCAGCATGAAGTTGTGATTCTTGTGAGCCCTAAGCATCCAGAAATGATGACACAAAGTGGGGAGGGCACTAGAACTATTACAAAATGCTATTCTAAAATCTCCCTCTGCCCCTGAAGCCACCACGGTTACCACCCCTCGGAGGACCCCTTCCCCTCGTAAAACCCCCTCCCCTTGGAAAACCCCTTCCCCTTGGAGCACCCCTTCCACGGCCTCCACCTCGAGAAAATGCTGGCTTCTGTCCCCTGCAGGAAAACCATCCATACAAGTGTCACTCGCAAGAATTGACAACGAGAATAATATGACAATTACTTCGGATGAACAATCGAAGACCTTTCTAACACTGCTAAAAACAGATTACCACACAAAACCATGTTCACTGGCAGACCCAAAAACAAAATAAAAAGCTATACATATACAACTCAAAATAACAATGAAGCAAAGGAATTGTCACTCAACACAGTACAACAAAGGAATGAATGAATATGACTAACAGTTACCAAAAAATTATCAGAGCCAAGGATCAGCCATAAAATTAGCTCATGTGTTAACTGAATGACATAGTTAAGCCCATCGACGAGACCATTTCCAAGAGAACTTTCCGACATTGCTTTTGTCAAATAAAAAAAAACAGAGTTCAAAATAAGCCTTGTGAACGATCATACAATGATCTTGAAAGTTCAAGTGTTTGAATAAAAAAGTTCCATCAGCCAACTCCTGTTCTTATCAAACATAACAGTTGAAGATAAGCCAAAGAATAAAGAGCGATTGAGAGCCTCCCCGAGAAACCAATGGGATATCTATTATCTATAATAAGTAGAATTTGGTCTGGCAATGTGACCAAAATTAAGCTAGACTGATCAGATTTTCGCTTGTCCTAGCTTGGAAACAAAGCTTGACATCAAGTTTGCAGTATAGAAGACTGAGCTTGTCATCCTAGTAACACTAAGAGTTTATGCTGCCACACTAAAAAATAACTTGGGACACTAACGTCTTTACAATAGCCCCCTTCCAAGAAAAAAGAGGTCATGAAGTAACACGGAATGATATAGACTCTTTGCAGTTGTTCATTGGAAAGCATGTGTTGTTTAATTAAATTAAGGAATGTGGAATGAACCTTATCATTATTTCAACTCAAACATGAAATGCAACCTAAATAATGCAAAAGCACGAAAATCATACTTTGGCTGCGGAAGAAATCTTTCAAGAGGAAGAAGCTTCATTGGGTCAATATAGAACTTATCACCCTGTGAATACGAAGTGGCCACAATTCCTTCCATAACTTTGACCGAAAAGTACTGCAATTGCATCACAAGAAACCAAATTAAACATCCAAAACTATAAAACAAGCTACAAAGAGTTGGCATCATAAACAGTGCACAGGAGGACTCACGGATTCGTTGATTGGACCAAATATTTCATCAACTTTCCCAATCTGAGTCTTGTTCTGCAGATAGATTGCGGCATTAAAGTGGGGTATCTTCGGATTTGTGAGCTTTGTCACTGCCTCACCCTCACATGCATGAACAAATGTCGAAACCTCTGAAAAACAACAAAAAATCAATAAACCATCCAACGAGAAAAAGTAACAGAATTCAAAATCTACAAAACCGAGTGCAGCAACGTTCTAAGATTTTTACAGCCGACCCCACTTAGTGGGATAAGGCTTGGTCGTTGTTGTCGTCGCCTTTTGCAGAAACTGAGACATATGTCACCAACCCAGATTTCTATTTAACTTCTTAATTCCACAGCTGCTGAACACATTGTTTCGTGACATTTACAAAACAAAAAACTAAAAGAATAGGGTTTCGAAAACTCCACGGAAAAACCAAATTCCCCATTAAATAGAAGAACTACCAAAATGATTAACAAAAATGAGTTCGGAAAGAAAAATGAACAGACCTACGACTTCGGAAGGAGGGCCCTCATCGCGAAAGAAACCGCGACCACCACTATTAAAGCCGCGACCACCACCCCTATTAAAGCCGCGGCCACCACCACCACCACTACGACCGCGGGAGCCTCTGAAACTTCCGCCGCCTCTGGGAGGTCGCATGATGTTTGGGTGCTTAAGGAACGAGGAAGAGGAGCTCTGAGAGTGTTGGTTTCGGCCTCCAATACAATGAATGAGTGAAATGCCTTAGGGTTTAAGCATGTCTGTCTAGGGCTTTCATGCTCCGTCTTCAAATGACTAAAATACCCCTGCTTCAAGATGCGTCCGCGGGCTTGGGCCATATCACTCTGGACCGGGCCAAATTAGTAATTTCAAATAAAAAGATTACTTGAACGTTTTCTTTTAAGTTAATTATCAAATACTTTTATCCAATTAATTAGTGATTGACTAACCATACTCTTCATGCAGTCTCAGCACCACATGAGATGACAACGTGCTTTTAGCATCATAGCTAAGCGGTATATCAAAACAAATTTAGTATCTTAGATAATGTATTCATGATAATTCAAACTAGAATTCCAAAATCTTTATTTCTTCTTATAGTTTTACTAGACTAGCCCCTGGGGTTGTTAATGACACTACCTGAGAGGAAATAGGAGGGTCTGAACCCAAGAGCTGTAGGTTGAAAACAAATTTCCTAACCAGCACGACAATTCAATTTCGAAAATTTTTTCGTTGGCTAGATAGAGGTATTACAACATACGTATTATTATAAAAATATTTTGCCGCAATAGTAATTTGCTAATGAATTCAACTTTTGTTAATTTGTATTAGTCCCAAGATAGCAAATTTAGTAATTTCTAAAACCAATTTAAATCTTATCTCCTACCGTGGTGGAAAGATGTTGAGCCCTTGAATGACGACGTGAGTTCAAATTCGTCAATGATTAATCTAACAAATTCCTTCACCCTCTAGACCTCTAGCCCCATCATTAGCAAACTCCTTGATATAAATCCTCCATCCAAGTGAATCCCCAGGGTATGTTTCGGTGAGATACTTTCAAATTACATGGGACTCCCCCATCATCATCTTAAGGAGTAATTTGTAAATGACGCGTTTCAAGTAGTCATTTACAAATCCCTCCTTGTGTTTCCAAAATGCTCATTCGCAATATGCCAATATCGTCCTTCGCTTCGTTCAAGTCGCTCCTTGCATTGAATTCGGGTCATGCGCAGGAGAGAAACACTCATGATTCTGAATCTTTAGTAAGGTATGAAAATAATTTTGTAGCGATGCTAGCCCCTTTGTAAGTCCGGGAATGATGCCCGGAATCTCATTAACCGCTGCAAGTATTTCACCGGAAATTGTTTACAGATGGTGAGAAACTCAAATAACAACATCCATGAACGAGTACGCTAAGCTAATAACAACATCAAGATGAGAAAGGGTAACCTATGATCTGGAAAAAAGCATGAACCATGAATGAAAAGTCAGGTCATAAAACAGCAACATCCATGAACGAGTCCTCTAATTTGAAATTCTACCCCGAGAGTAGCAGGATATGATTCTCAAACGAATAAAAGTTTCTTTTCCGACATGGTTAAATCCGAAACAAGACTAACGTATAACACACGTGTAGTGAGGCATGCTTGGGGTGGACAAATAAGAGTGATTCAAAACAGAGAATACTTGCTTCATGTTAAAGAACAGAAGAGAGGTCCTACGGCTACGGAATTACCTGAACTGTGGCTAAGTAAACCTATGGTTTTGCATTTTATTATCGGCTTCCGCCAAAACGATAGTTCCATTCTGCCCCGAAAATAATAATACAACAGGGAAGACCAAATAATCTACTTACATGAAACTGATGAACATCAGTAGAGGCCCAAAAATTTCCACCAGAAGGATCCTACTATTGCCCAGATGACAGCATTAACAAGAGCCATTACAAAGCCAACTTTGAATACATCAGGAAGATCAACGTAACCAGCTGTTGGAAACAACAAACATCTTATCAGTCACCACACAAAACAGATACTGATAAAGACAATCCACTTTCTTTCATGTTCTTGCCTTCTGAGCGCTTTAGTGAAAAAAATAAAGAAGGTAGCGGGGTAGAGAGAGAGAGAGAGAGAGAGAGAGAGAGAGAGAGAGAGAGAGAGGTAATAAAAATATTTGAGGCTATCAAATTGTAAGCGAAAAATTTCAATGTCACCAACTTACACAGCACACCAAATTCATTTTGAAACCTCAGGCTAACACCTTCAAACTTTCCGTCCAGAAAAAGAAACCCAGTCTTTACACTAATGAAAAATCCTAAAAACTTGCCTCAAAAAGTAAAAAAATATCCCTGAAAGTGGGTCAGAGTGACGCACGTGCCATGTTTTGAATGGAGAACTTGACAGAGTGAGGTTGTCATGGGTTTTGAAAAATTAACGTGCCATATTTCTTAAATTTCATTTTCTGAGGTGACAATGAAATTTATAATTACAAACTTCAAGTGACATCTCGAAAATTTTCCCTAATTTTAAAGACCATAAAATAATAATAAATGAAGCAACTGTTATTGAAAAGGAAAACGAACACTATAGAAATGTAATTGTTTAGGGGAAAAAAAAAATCCAAACTTATGAAAGGGGTATTGGAAGGGAGCATACCTCCATAGTATACAGCAGCCTGACCACTGCTATAATGCGTTAAAGCCCCAAACAGACTTGTATTGTAAGCTAAAGCCAACGCTGCTAACACACCAGGTACCCCAGCTGCCAAGTTCATGGCAAGAAATGCAGAGTATAAAGCACCCACATGACCGGTTTGACTTGCAAAGAGGTAATGGATGAAGAAGTAAGCTGCCTGAAGAACGCCAAATGCAACTGGCCAGCTCAAAGAGTAAGACTGAAGCGTAGTGGCTACACAACCAGACATCCAATTTACAATACCAAGATTTGTCAACTGGCCAGCCATACCAACAAGAACAGAGAACCAAGCCAATGTATCCCATGCTGATTTTTCACTTAAACAGTCGTCCCAATCAAGGACTCCTAACAAAAGGAGTATAGATAAGCCAATCATTGCAGTTACAACACTTGCTATACCAAAAGCGTCTCTGCAAGCAAACAAAGAAACGAATTGGTGAATTAGAAGATTTAGAACCCTAGTAGAACAAAATGCATTCTCAGGGAAATCATGAACTGAACTTATACACACACACATGATGGGTTTGCTACTGTCAACCATCAATATAAGAATATATTGTAAAACTGTAGTCCATGGAAACATCCCATTACCCCAAGCAAAGTCTTATTCTTGGTGAAAAATATATCTGATTACCAAAAAGAAGGATATGCAATTATGATCTACTGGACACTGTAAAATTAATAGTAAATAGTCCAAAGCAAGATAAACTACTTACCCAAAGACCCACAAAGAGACAGCAAGAAGCATTGTACCAACCATAATGAATTCATTCTTTGTGATGGGACCCATATTCTCCAATTTCTTTGTAGCCATGGCAGGGGCATCAGGTGTGTCTTTGGTTTCTGGAGGAAATAGCTTGTATAAGACTAGCGGAGTAGCTAGAAGGCAGACAAATGCTGGTAAACTAGCAGCCATGAACCAAGAAACCCAAGGGCTTGGAATAATCACCCCAATTTCCTCAGCCAATTTGAGGCACAGCAAATTTTGAGCTGCAGCCGTTAAGAAAAGAGCACTAGAGTTACCAGATGACTGTCACCCATCACACAACACAGATGCATAAGTCACAAGATGACACAAATAACATATGCTACTAGAGTCAGCAAGGAAAGAATATATAACACAGTAATAGTTAATGCTGGATTAATTCACTAGGAAAAAAATTAAAAAGTGTAGTTTACGTACACTGGATCTCTTAATTAACACATGAGAGTTCCAACACTTTCTTTCAACAAACAATTGTACGGATAATAAGTTTGATTAGTTCAAGGATCTCTACTTAAAATTTAATAGAATCCACTGATGTGGGACAGAAGAGAACTACAAAGAGTTTTATGCTCTTCTTTGTACTTTGACTGACTACCGGAGAACATAAGCTTCTTGTATTCAAACAAACACACAGGACGAGAAATCCTCTTGTGTATGATTCAGCAACAACTAGAGTAAACGAGGCGCTGGTTGTTGAGGCGAAAGGCAGAACAACGAAAGAAAGTTCTCCTCTTGGTTAATTCAACAACATAGAGTGAAGGGCAGTTGTTTGTTTGTACGAAAAAGAAAAGGTTCTCTTCCTATCTAATTCAGCAGAAACTAAAGGCAAAGTGCAAAGAAAAGTTGAGACAATAACCCGCCACCCCCTCCTCCCACTTGTAGAACTCTAGTTTTCTTCTTCTTGCATGGTCGAGAGCATTTTGATTTCCGCATTCTCAGTACAGTTTTTGGTTTAAATTAATAGAACAACTGAATTAAGGATATTCAATGAGCAGATTAAGTAAAAGTGCAAAAGAAAACTCCTCCAAACTGAGTTCATCAAAGTCATATCATTCACAATATTACAGGTATCTAAAGAGGCAATCAACGAAAGACGTTATCGAGTCCGTACCCAAAATATGAAATACTGAAGAAAATCCACTAGCTAAGAATATAGAATTCATATATCTTCAAATACAAGGGAGGGACTGAAAGAGCAACAACCTGAAACTGAGACATAACCAGATAAGAACCGAGCTTTCGTTTGGAGGGGTCACCGGGTTTACTCCCGCCGGAGAGGGACAATGACTGGATAATTGGCAAGAAAACACCGCCAGCCCTGGCCGTGGTACTCGGCATTGCTGGAGCAATTAGTGCCTCGCTTAGTGTCAAGCCATAGGACAAACCCAGTGTGCTCTTCCCCAACCACTTGACAAAGTAGGTGGCAATCCGATCCCCCAAACCCGTCTTCACGAACCCGCGAGCGAAAAAGAAGGAAATGACAATTAACCAGATCACCTCATTCGTAAAAGCACCGAAGGCCGTCGGAAAAGACAGAGTTCCGGTCACAATGGAGGCGGTGAGGCCGAGAAAGGCCCAAGCACCAACGGGTAACGGGCTCAGAATCAGGCCGGCAATGGTGGATAGGAAAATGGCGAGCAATTGCCAGGCTTGTGGGGTGACTTCGACTGGTTTAGGGACGAAAAAGCGGACCGCAATGCCTACGGCGATGGAGATGAGGAAGGGGATGGGTTTGGCACCTTGAAGCGGCGGCGGTGGTGTGAGAGTGGTTCCGGGTTCTTCGTATTTAGAGGCTTGGATGGGAAGTGGGTTTTTCCGGGTTTTGAGGAATGAGACGAGGAAATGAAGGGTTTTGAGGCCAAGAGGGATGGTGATCGGAGGGTGGGGAGTGAGGGAGATGGTTTAAGGTTGTTGTGGATGGACGGTGGGGATTTGATGACGGGTTTTGAGCGGCGAAATAAGGAAGCGCGGGAAGAGAGAGAGAAGGAGGAGGTGGAGAGAGAGTGGAGGGCGAAGCTCTCCATTGTTGCTAACTTGTTATAGAGAGAGAGAGAGAGAGAGAGAGAGAGAGAGAGAGAGAGAATTGGAATTTGAGAGAGAGAGAGAAAGAGAGAGAGAGAGAGAGAGGAGAGGTTTTGGTCTTTTATGGGAGAAGGGCGGAGCTCCCGGACGGGAGAGAAAGAGGCGGAGACAGAGAGAAAGGTGACGGTGACGGTGACGGTGACGGTGATGTGTGAGGAGGGAATTCAATAGAATTATGTTTTTTTTTCCTTTCTATTTTTTATTACATGCCTTTTTCTTATATATAAATTTAAAATGAAAAAAAAAAAGTATGAATCCAAATAGGATGAGCATCAAACAAATTCGTTATTGATGTAGAAGTTAAACTTGTGATAAAAGGAATGTTGAAAAGTTTTTGTGCCCTCAAAAAGAATGAATAATGATAATTTGTCACCAATTATTCCAATTTGAAAAAAAAAAAAGATGAATGGGCATCAAACAAACCTATCCAACCTATTTTGATTGGCTTGGTATGAGTTTGAGCATGAAAAAGTGTAGGACAGATGTCAACCAATTAGACACTGTAACAGGGTTGGAGCAGATAATTGTCCACAGCAGATTTCAAAGTCCTCTGCCTCTCCGGGTTTGCGCAGTGGAGTTGAACGAAAAGCTAAGAACCCACCCGCCTCCTGACCCTTTAAATTAGCTCCAAAGTCCTTCAAAGCATGAGACTAGCTTTCAAAACCGCTTCACTAAGCTGCTGCAACCCTCTCTTTCTTCCCACGCTCCGTCGGACGTTCCAGACCCGCAATCTTCCCACCAAAACCCTAGGGCTAGGGCTAGGGTTCTACCCTTGCAGAGCAATCATGGCGGTGCCGTCTCGCCCGCCCGTACAAGTCAGGGACAACATCCAACTCAATGAAACCGAGAAGAAAATCTTTGACCGGCTGCTCGGGACGCTTCGCCATTTCGGCCTCCAGAATCAGCTTCGCGTTGCTGGCGGATGGGTCCGCGATAAGGTGTGTGCGTGCGTGCGTATTCATGGAATCCCGGCAAATATATAATATATACACGTATGTATTCATAGAATTTAGGTTTGAAAATCATGTTTGGAATGGGGGTTTTGCAGCTTCTGGGAAAGGAGTGCTATGACATTGATATTGCCTTGGACAACATGTTAGGCAGCGAATTTGTAGACAAGGTTCAAGACTACTTACTGCACGTCGGGGAAGAGGCTCAGGGAATTGCTGTAATTCCATGGTATGCGGCTCTGGCTCTGCAATTTCTTATCTAAGTAGACTCCATTTTAGAGAGAGAGTGTGTGTGTGTGTGTGTTTTGCGTGAGTGTTTTAATGCTTAATTTTTTTATATAGCAATCCTGATCAATCCAAACATTTGGAAACCGCGAGGATGCGCATTTGTGATACATGGATTGATTTTGTCAACTTACGATGTGAAGAGTATTGTGAGAATAGCCGCATTCCTACCGTGGTAAATACTTTTGCTTGATAAGCGTTTGCTAGTCTCTTCATACCCTTTCATTTTAGGACATTATGATTGATGTTTAATTCAGCTCCAAATGTTCTTAGTGCGAGAGTGATTCTTTTAGACAAAAATGTTAGACATCTACCATCAAGAATAACTTTATTGTCTTGTTAGTTTTCAATTTACGCTAAGTTTAAGGCAGTTTTTCCCTTATTAGTTGAAGAAACAGTTAGTGAAGCATGTTGAATCAAATTTGAAGTCTATTCTTATTAAATTTGTAATTTAAAGTTTACTTTTGATTTTACAGCAAAAATATGGCACACCCGAAGAGGATGCGTATAGGAGGGATTTAACTATTAACAGGTGAATTTCTTCCCTAAGAATCTTCTAGAACTGAAATAATGTCATGGTCGGTAAATGAGAACTATATTGCTTTGTTAGAACTTGTATTCTTAATGGGATTTATTTTCGTTGGACAGCTTGTTCTACAATATAAATACCAGCTCAATTGAAGATTATACCAAAAGAGGTCTGTTTTCTGCATCTGGCGTGTTCTCAACCAATTTGTCCTATTTACCAGTATCAAAGTTATTACTTTTTGTTTTGATGTTTCATTTGTCTTTCATTTGTATTTTGCAGGAATTGAAGATCTGAAATCTGGTATAATAGTGACTCCCTTACCACCAAAGGCCACATTTATGGATGATCCACTACGAGTTCTTCGAGCTATCCGTTTTGGTACTTGTTTCTTTATCTTTTCTAAATTTTATGCACACTCAGCTCTCCATGGCTGATTATTCTAATTTGTCATAGCTCATTGGTCTTTTGCACTAACCTTGTCTAGTCTTTGGTACTTGGTCACACATGGTTCACTAGTCATAACAGAGCCATATATGCTTTGTGCCCAATTGGTTTGACTTTCTCTTCTTGATTTTTCTGTTTCAATTTTTTTCTCTAGTTATCTATCTCATTATTGGCCTGTAATTGAGTGTTCAACATCCTATGGTCAACAATTTGAAGTATGTCAGGGTTCAACCACCTATATAAACAGTATGGTATAAAAACCGAACTCAAAAAGCTCCCCTACATTCATAGGGTGTTGTTATTGCATTTTGTCTACTCTATTTGTAACATTAGAATGTTTTAGTGAAAATATTGTTTCTTATTTTTCTTAAAAAGTATTTGTTTCTTACTGGGAAGAAAAATATCTTAAATTTTACTAGTCTCTCATCCAAGGTTTCTGTTAACTGCTGAATGCTAGTATTCGTAAGTATGTATTTGCTCTATTCTGCCTTCTTGAAGTTCATGTTGGTGTGGTTTCTTAAATGACATTGTTTGCTAGCGTCAACGTTCTGCATGAACTTTTCGGAGTAAACCAAGGGTCCTTTCACAGAACTGATCAGTTGGAAACATCTCCAAAATTGAAATATCTGGTCATGTGCTCAGGTGCAAGGTTTGGATTCATATTAGATGAAGAACTAAAGGAAGCAGCTGCCTGCGATGAAGTGAAAGCTGCTCTTTCGGCTAAAATTAGCAGAGAGCGTATTGGCACTGAAGTAAATTCCTGTTTTACATACCTCAAGTGGTGATTGTCTGATTATTATTTGATTTATGATGACACTGTTCTAGCTTGTTTAATGGGAAAACATATCCTGGGTCCCCGGGTACAGTGGAATTATCTCTTTATTTTTTCCTTGTTTCTCCTTGGTTCAGATTGACCTTATGATCTCTGGAAATCAACCTGTCCAAGCTGTGGCCTACATTAGTGATTTGAAGTTATTTTGGGTCGTCTTCAGTCTTCATACAAAGCATGAGCCTGCAGTATCAGAAGGATGTGACAGGTATGGGGTTGCTTAAGGAAAAAGGGAGTTTCCAAGCATGTCCATCTCTATAACATCATGCATGGGCGGGTAGGTCGAATGACACATAAATATGTCAATGGTAATTCATTATTTTTCTGACCGAATGCAGGCTTTGTGTTTCTTACTTGGAGGCTACATGGAACCTTATTCAATTAATTGGCCAGTCTACCTTTACTGTGAGTATAAGGACCTGAAATACGTAATCTTCTTGCTTTCTCCTGTATACCTTCATTTTTTTATGCACTGATCATTGTTTTAATTCAAATTCTGCTTGTGTGTATTATATTTCCATGTGTATTGTTTTGAATAGCGTTTCCTCTAACATGTGAATTTAGGATGAACAAAGAAGGCGCTCTCTGTATGCTGCTATGTTCCTCCCACTTAGGAAAACCATATATAAAGATAACAAAGGAAAAAAGGTATGGTTCCCTTGTTTTGCTGTCATGTGTTTGCTGTTTCCTAATGTAATTATCCTTGTTTTGTGTATGAGGCTGTAAGCATACTGGCATTGAGCCTTTTGCATTGCATTTGCACAACCTTGTGCAAGACAGCATGCTAGTTTTAGCAAAATGTGCAAACCAGGAATGTTATTGGAGATATTTCAATAGAAGCAACTAGGGCTGATAATTTTAGACCGAAAAACTTATCAAACCGGACGGTCATTTGGTGTGATTTTTTATTTTTGAATTTTGGTGAAAAAACTGACCGAACTGTTGAACATACTTGGTTCCCGTTAAATTTGACTTCTCCATTCGCTACATTTCTGTTGACTTATATATATAAGCTCTCTCTCTCTCTCTCTCTCTCTCTCCACCAACTTCTGGCAGAGCTCATTTTGTCGCACTACTCGGATTTTGCTGGATCTCATGGATTTTGCTGTTTCGGTTCCTTGGTGAACTAACCACAGTTGGTGGAAGGTTAGGACGGTTAAACGTCAGTCCTTACTGACAGTTGTGGTTTGGTGGGTGGTTCTGGTCACTCAATCTGGTTAATTGACCCCTACCCACACCTAGAGACAACAACAGTATTACTAGATAATAACGTGATTATTTGATTGGATGTTTGTCACAAAAAAATTGAGTTGATTATAATTGGTGTTTGCAATAGAAAAAAAAAAAATATTTGAATCAGTCGTCTCAATATAAATTGGTACGAAACTGTAACATGACTGGTTTGTTTAGTTAATTAGGACTGGAAGATGCTTGGAGTTGATTATTTCATAACCTATTCTTGAAATATGTAGGTAGTTTTTATAATGCAGCAGTTCAACATCACATGATTTTCAAACTGGAATCAGTTCTAAATCTTTGTTTTTGAATTTCAGATTCCTGTGGTGAACTACATTTTCCGAGACTCCCTTAAGCGAAAAGCCAGTGATGCAGAAACAGTACTTTTTACACATTACGTGGAAACACTAAGCTGGTAGTTATATCAAGACTTCCTGAATCTGCATTTTTATATAAATTGTTTGCCAATTTTAATTGTTACAGGTTATAAATGTACACCATGCGTTGGAGAAGTTTTTGTCTTTGATTCCTTATTTTGCATCAAATGAGGACGCACTCATTTCTGAAGTTAATTGGGCAAGAGAATCTGTTGATGTACCTCTTACTTCAAGGCCCCGGGTATTGACGGGTATGAGGTTTCTGTGTCCTTGCCGTCTTTCTTAGAAATGCTGGTGTATGTTTCCTTTGTGCTTTTTGATAAAAAAAACTCTCTGAAAAGTTGGTGTGTGCTTAATACTAATAGAGGGATCACATATGTGGCTGACACTGCAATTTCCATAGTTTGATTAATTCTTTGGGAAATTATACAGGAGATAAACTTATGTGTCTCAGACCTTATGAATATAAATGTCAATTTGAAGCTTTTTAATCATATTAAATTATTAATCCATGCTTGACCACATATGTATTTCGTTTATGTGGAACTTCTTGCTTTGATTATGGTCTAACATCCATCTTTCTATCCTCCTAAATCCTAAGAATGTAATCTGCTTGATACGTTAGTCCTTAATGTTCTTATTTCATTTTGAATTGTCAACCATCCAGGATTTCTTCTACAAGAAATTAAAGATTTTTGGAGAGTTGCCTTGCTGATGGCTACATTGTTATATCCCCCCAACAATGATTGTACCGAAGATCTTCTAAGTAAGAACTTTGAACTGGAAAGACGAAGAGCCTTATTTATAGCAGCTGAAGATGCCATACTTAAACTAGGTATCATCTCTTTTAACCAAGCATCTAGTGTTGATATGAATATGTTTATTAGTTTTGATATTAATTTGGAAACTCCCAACTTTCCAATCTTTTGTAGTTTTGATATGTTTCTTAGTTTTGATGTCAACCATTGCTAAGGGTCTCTTTGTGAAAACAATGCTTTGTGACTAGAAATCTATCGGTGTCATTAACTGTTGAATATTATCTCTATGTTTTCTATGTCAGCATGTGCTGTCATTGTGAGAGTAAATTAAACAAGATGAACTTTTATCGTCTCTATTCTTTTCTTACATAGGATATATATCACAGTAAAAATAAGTCTCCAAGCATTGGAGGAACTTAAATGGCATCTAAGGTGGCCTCAAACATGGTATATGTATGTGCTTGAGTATGCGTGTGTGTGTGTATGATATTTTGTAGGATATCTAGTTTAGATCTTGTCCTGGAGTTCGATGCCCAACCTGTTTTTTTAGTCCGAGGCAGATTGCCCTTAAGATTTTCTCAGGCTTTGGGAGACAGCTTGGATGCCATTTCTGATATTTGTTCTGGTGCATTAGGTCTTGATAAAGTTTGGGATGCAAAACCACTGCTGAACGGGAAGGAGATCATGAATGTTTTGCAGCTTAAATCTGGAGGACCACTTGTGCGAGAATGGGTAAGCTATAAGTTCTGATTCCAGCACCGAAAAGAGTTATTATGGAACTCCAATGCTAATGTATCCTTTACTTGGCAGCAACAAAAAATATTTGCATGGCAGTTTGCTCACCCTTCAGGAACTGCAGAAGAATGCCTTGAGTGGATGAAGGAAACACATTCGAAACGTTTAAAGATGGAATGATACTCAAAGCAATTGCCTTGAGAAGTGCGGTTTTTCTAGCTTTGCTGGTGTTATGGATGGATTGATTGCTGAGAACAATATCTGTAAATTCGGATCCTTGCAGCGAGCGACATCCGGTTCCGGTTCACCGTTTACAGAAGCGACCATGCTCAAGAGTTTGCAAAAGCACTATGACATTTGCCAATAGTCATCGTAATGCTACCCTGTTATATTTTTTGTCTCTCCGGTACAATATATGTAATACAGATGCCGGGAACTTAGGAACATAGAGCAACTCTAACCCCGACCGTTCATGTTTACATCAAATATGTCATTTGCCAACCTTGGTGATAATTTGAAGAGATTTTACTAGTGAATTTTGTACCTCCGAACTATGCATCAAATTTTATTAGCCACTGTTGAATTTTTTCTTTACCAAGTTGAATTGCAGAGCTTGAAGGTATGTTAACATCTACAAGACATGGTATTCGTCATTCCTGATGCACGGATTGGCCTAAAACACCTCCTAGTTCTTTAAGAAAATTAAGGTGGTGTAGCTAGTCGCGCAGTCAGAATGGCTGATAATTTTAGACAAGTTGAATGATCCAGTAGATGAAGAGGAAGAAAAGGATGGTGTATAACTCAACGTGCTTTTTATACCATATATTTGATTGCAAAAATTTACTATAAATTCATACAACTTCTGGAAAATATTTTGTAAAGTACTCGAAATTGTAATTACTTGAGTATTCATCACATATCATCAAATTTACTAAAATACTAAAGCATAAATTCTGAATTTTTTTTCTTTGTTGTGTTAAATAATGAAGAAGATGCCAAATGAGTAGCAAAAAAATACTTTGGCACCTATCTACAAGAACAAGGGAGACATACAAAATTGCGGGAACTATAGGGGTACTAAGTTAATTACAATGAAGCTCTAGGAAAAAGTAATCGAGTTCATGCCAAGGTGCTCAACCATGGATGCAATTTGTCTCTTACGAAGAACGATGGATTTGCACATGATTTGTATAGATTTAGAATAAGAGTACGATAGAGGGTCTCAATAAATATTCTTTCGAGGATTTTAGAGAAGAAAGGAGTATGAGTATCATGTATCTAAGCTATAAAGGATATGTATGATGGAGTAAGGACTGTCGTAAGAACTCATGAAGGACAAACCGAAATTTTCCCCATAACTGTGTGGTTACATCAAGGCTCATTTTTAAGTCCTTACCTTTTTGCATTGCTAATGGATGAGTTGACGAGACATATCCAAGATGATATTTCTTGGTGTATGCTTTTTGTAGACGATATAGTGTTGATAGATGAAACTCAGGAGGGAGTAAATGTGAAGCTTAACCTATGGCGGAAGTGCTGGAATCTAAAGGTCTTCGCCTAAGTAGGTCAAAGACAGAGTATATAGAGTGCAAGTTCAATGAGAACGGAGGTTCAAATGAGTTAGGGATGAGCATTGGAGATCAAAAAGTATCAAAGAGCGAACGTTTTCGCTATCTTGCAAAAGAACAGAGAATTGGATGGAGACCTCAATCATTGAATACAAGCTGGATGGGTGAAGGGGAAGAGTGCATTAGATATATTGTGTGACCGTTGTATACCACTAAAGCTCACTAGAACATTTTATAGGACGGAAATAAGCCATCAATGCTTTATGGCACGAAATGTTGGGTGGTGAAGTATCAACATATATACAAAATGAGTGTAGCAGAGATGAGAATGCTTCGTTGGATGTGTGGGCATATTCTTCGTTGGATGTGTAGGCATATGAGAAAGAACAAGATTAGGAATTAGGATATCCGATGTAAATTAGGAGTAGCAGAAATTGAAGATAAGATAAGAGAAAATTGGCTAAAGGTGGTTTGAACATGTCAAACGAAGACCTACAAACGCTCCAATTAGAAGATGTGATTACCAGACAGAGGCTTAGGCCCAAAGGATAGAGGAAGACCTAGGAAGACTTGAAAATAGACTTTAGGAAAAGACTTGAACTACTTGGATTTAACGGAAGACATGACACAAAAACAAGTGCATTGGTGTTCTAGGATTGATATAGCCGACCCCACTTAGTAGGATAAGGCGTTTTGTTGTTGTTGTTGTTGTATATGTTAAATAATAAATTCACTTAAAATAATGTATAAATCCAACTTCTCAATACAAGTATTGTTGTTTTAAATATAAGTAAGTACTTATTTATATGTGATAATATATCTACTTAATCCACCTAGGCCCCGTCTAGGCGCATAGCCGCTATGCCTTAGGTCCCAGCCCGCTACTCAACTAAGTTAGAATTCTTGATACACCATTGTTTGTATAACTATGGAACCACAAAAAAACAAAAAAAAAAAAAAAAAAAAAAAGAATGGGAAGCAAAGAAGCATAAAATGGCCAAAATCTTCTTAAAAGTGAGAAGGTTGACATTTGTTGATTATTGTGTCGTGGCACTTGTGACCCGTTCTTCAGCATATTTGTGTAGTACTTGTCGTTACAAATGTGTAAGCGTAACCTGAACAGAATTCGAAACTACAATGAAGAGTTTATGAGACGCAAAAAGTCAAGAACAATTTGATAATTATACACTTAGTGGACATATTTGTTTTGTTTTATTTTGCCTTGTTGCATGTGCCACTTCAGACGCACCTCCCTCTTTTATCTCCTGATTTCCCTCTCATTTCTGTCTCACTTTAGTCGCCCCCTCTCTATTGTCAATTTTTTTTTTTGTCTTCCACTTTTAGGGATGGGCATAAAAACCGTGGAACCACAACAAAATAAACCGTAAAAAACCGTGTTGACAAAAAAAAGTTAACGTAGGTTCAAGAACCAAACCAAACCGTTCATACCGATTCTGGTTTTCATGTTGGTAGAATGCTTAGAACCGAACCAGACCGTGAATATAAATAATTAATTAATTTAATAGTTGTATACGGGTGTTACTAAATGAGTGGTGAAAACCAAACTGGTTTTACCTAATAGGACTGCATGAGATCATTTCTCAATTAGGTCTTCCACTTACACGGTTCACCTATTGAGATAATGCACATATTTTAAAAAAGATGTCAGTTTCCCACCTAGATGACATTCTGGTTTCGATTTCATTATTTATTTATTTATTTAGTTTTTTGATAGAGTGATCTTAAGGTGTTCAGTTACATCCCATTTTTTTCTTTCCCTTTTCCTAGGACTTTTTTTAATCTCTTGATAAGTCCCTCTTGGGCTTAAATATTGTATTCATGCTAACATTTTTACTGCATAGTGGATGTGCATTTGTATTATGAATGTTATATGACATTTGAATTGTGTTTCTTTTTTTTTTTTTTTTTTTTTTTGCTTAGTGTCAGCAATATTTGCATTTCGATTTTGTATTTGAAATGATATGTTTTGTTTGTAACTTTGTTTAACCATTTTAGAAGTGGTATTTGAATGCAAGCATGTAAAAAACAAGAGAATAAAAAAAGTAAACTTTGAATACCATTTTGATTTGGTAATCAAATGACTTAGTATTCGGCACGGTAAACCAGCATGGACCGAACCGAAATTGGTGTGGATCAAACCATATGATTTTAGTAATAAATTTAAGTAGAACTGCACTAAATCAAATCGTTGATATTTCCCGGTTCCAGTTCCGTTTTGAGGGCAAAACCGCACTGAACCACACTGTGCTCACCCCTACCCACTTTCTCTCATTCTCTGTCATCGAGTCTCTCTTCTTTTTCATAGAAGTAATGTTAGGGAGATCAAATTTTTTAAATCAAATGATGTGGTTGTAGATGATTGGATTATTGATTAAGTGTCGAGTGACGTGCTTGTTTCTTATTAATGACATATCATTTAGTTTGCAAATTTGATTTAAAAATTTGATATCTCTAACATTATCATTCTCTAAGCCTCTCTCAACGAGTCCGATGATTGTTGAAAAGGTCCCACTGTTTTACACATATTACTGTGATGATATGAGAAGGTCCCACTAATTTACACAAGACAAAGACCGGTACAGCAAGAAACATTGGACAACAACTCTGCAAGCTACTCTGATAGAGAATCAAAGCTCTTACAGGAGCATATATTATTCTACACAAAGAAAACAGAGAAACGCCGGCAAGTGGCCGCCATGCATGTATTTTCTTCAATTGTCCTTGACCCGCAGGTGATCCAAGCAAGGCATCATGTAGGCAGCGGGGCTTGCCTGAAGTTCCATGAATTTCTCATACGTCATTCCAATGTACTTCGCTTTTTCGCCTTCCTTTTCTAGCAACTCCGGGATCGGTACAGCGGGCGTGTCGAGTGCCGGTCCATGTGGTACGGCAATCGATATCCTAGTAGCTGTGTTGTTCACAGTTGCTCGATGCCATATGCTCTTGTACTTGTCGTTTGTTAGAATTTGCATTTGATCACCAACGTTAACAATAAAGGCGCCCGGAGCGGCATTCACCAAGACCCACTGATCATTGTGCTTGACTTCAAGTCCACACATATCATTCTGAATCAGGAGCGTCACTAGTCCATGATCTGTATGTGGAGGAATACCGATTGCCAGGTCGGGCTGTGGACAAGCCGGGTAGTAGTTCGCTGCAAGAATTTGGCAGCCCCGATCCCAGTTCATGACCTTGGTAATGTAATCGGCCTCCAGTCCCAAACTCTCCGATATCCCATTCAATATTTCGGTTGCCACTGCACGGGTTCTTTTGCTGAACTCCAATGAAACTTCACTGTACCCAGCAGGTTTGTAGAGTGAGTTGAATTTGGGGTGTGCGATGACCTTGAGATAATCCCTCCAGAGACGAACTTTGTCAATTGCGACGTTGAAGCTGGTGCCGCACTTGATTGGGTCCAACAGGTTCTTTGTATGGAACTCCTTCTTCTCCTCTTCCGGCAGCTCAAAAAATCTTCGGCACGCGTCGATCATTTCTTTCATCAGGCTCTCTGGTACACCGTGGTTGATGACCTAAAAGGCATCAGGCACATGAAAATATTAATTCATGTTTCATTTTTTAAGTTCAAATTTGAAAACTTATAACTATTTCGGTTTTCAATTTATATTATTTTTTAAAAATAAAATTTTGAAACGAGATGGTTATCAAACTAATAAAATATTAGTTAATTTTATACATATTCAAGAATACATAATTAATAACAAGTGTGAATATACCTGAAAGAAGCCCCATTCTTGGCAAGCTTTTCCTAGCTTCTGGATCATTTGTGCCCGTTCATCTGGGGAGGCAGAGGTGAGAAGAGCAAAATCAATGATGGGGATTGAGTGTTCGGGGTCATTTGCATCTCCCTTATCCTTGGGATCCATGATGTAGGCGTACTCGGAAGGTACAGAAGTGAGAGCATCTGAGTCGGCTAAGGTTTTGATGCTTGCTACCTTGGGTTCAGATGCATCCACTGAAGTCACGGTAGGTGCCATTGGTGGAGGGAGAGAGAAAGAAGCTGAGAATTCTGGTCTTTGATTTGTATATCCTGAAGGAAGGACGTGAGGGAGAGGAAAGTTAATTGTTTGAGTGTTGTGGAGAAATATGAAAAAAGGAGTTGATATTTTATAGAGCATGATAGCTTATGACTTTGCCCCCACAAGCTGGTGGTTTTTGAATAAGTTTGGCCAACGCTGAACTAGGTGTCAAATCTGTTATCCTGCAACAATAAAATATATATTAATTAGTTGTTAACCTACATGTATATGCAACAGATTAATTTTTGGAAGACCATATTATGTAAATCATATTTAAATTATTTCTCTAATAGAGATGAGATATACTTGTATTGAAGACCCTATATCTATTCGATAGATGGTTTATTATCGTCTACAAAGGAAAATGTCAGAGGATCATTTAAATCATGTGATATGTTACTAATAGAAATAAATTCGTTAATCAAGCACTTAAGTAACAAAATAATCATTGACAACCACAAATAGAAATGTGGTCTTTTTAGCATTACCCTTTCTCTAAAATATTAGTGTAAGCACAAAAATTCCTGCCACAAATGAGATATTTACATGTCTGCAATTAGCTCCCCAACATTTTTCTATGCAATAATCATACTACTACTAGATATAGGAAAACCAAAATTTGAGGGGACTGCCTATGGATATGTTATATAATACATTCATTATCTAATAGTACGATATGCAATTGCTACTTAGTACTACGATCTAGTGGTATTCCTCTTCACTTATAAGTGAGAGGTGTTAGTTTTGATTCTCGCTAAATACGAATTTGAACCACATTATTGTTAGTCCATTGTGAAGCTAAACACATCCCAAAAACATGGTATCATTTTTAACCCATAAATGGTGAAAATACTGAATAAATATACATGCCGTAAGTAAACTAATGAAATAGTGAAAAAATACTTTATTTTGTTTTATGTTCCCAAGTGGAGGAGAGATGGGAAGAGTGATAGTGAAAAAATGCTTTATTTTGTTTTATATTTCCAAGTGGAGGAGAGATGGGAAGAGTATATGCATGAATGAATAATTGATGAGAAAATTAGAAAAAATGTAGGAATACATTTGGCATGGGGTTTAAAGAAATCCAAAGTCGCGTCCAGTTTGAGACTTTGACTCGGCAGACAAAGCCACTGAAGGCAGCACAACAAGCCTCCCACCACAGCCAAGTAAAAGAATATGACACGAAATATGGCACAAAAAATCAAACACAATCATGCATCGGCATCTGTACGCGTCTACAATTCCAAATCTAAATTACCCCCTGGCCTTGGGAGTTTCTGCCGTTTGGATGCCCACCAGTAGGTAAAAGATTCTTCATGTCCCAGCTTAATATTTTTTCAAACATTGAACTTGAATGAGAATGATGCAATCCATATTTCTATGAAACCTCTCTTTTGTTTGGTGAACCACATATATGGCTAAAACCTTTTGAATGTGAATATGCTTGAACTTTCATTTCTCGGAATAAAACAAAATCTTAAAATAATATTCTGGAGAGTAGGCTTTCATAGTTTGAAGAACACATGCGAAAATACTCCAAATTAATTCAGAATGCACGCAATACACTTTTGCATAAATTAAATGTAAACCTAAGTTTATATTTCGTTCAAGGGACTATCCCTTCCAGAATGTAACCCCACACAAGTCAAAGTGACATCATTTGCATCCATTTCTCTATGTAGGGACGTCATCTTCCCTTTAAACTGTAACTCCAGCTTTAAGTCTCTATGTGAATTCACTCGAGAAGGTTCTCTGGCGAAATAGATAAAATGACCATGTTAGAACCTACCATAGAAAAGCAGAGTAAAATTTTCTCTTCTTCTGTTCTCTTTCCTTTCCCTTGCTTCCTCTCATACTTTCATTTTTGTCTTTATCCCTCTATTAAAAAAAATTTAAGCTGATGATCGTTGGATTTCTAATGGCAACGTGCAATCCACTGAGGCAAAACCCTCGAATTCAGCCGTTAGATTTCTAATGGTCTTCTCATCTAGACCATTGGATTTTCAAAAATAAAAAACTTGAAAATTACAGTTTATGCCACGTCGCACAATCTGGTGCATCTAATTTAATTTTTTTTGAAAATCAACGACCAAGATTAATCCAAAGGTAAAAATTCCACAAGATGTTAAAAAAAAAAAATACAAAATTTTGTTTAGTAACACATTAACACTCAAACAAACTCACAAAGTTCAACCTTATTCTTTATTCATCTTTTACCTTTAATTAATTATGCTTGTTTGTAATACAATGTTTTGCTTGGTTTTCGAGATGCTAAATTCCAACTATACTATGATTTTCCAATTTGTTTTCATTTTGAGTAATGCTATGGAGACTACACTTTTATATTACATTTATTGTATCATCACATGTAACAAGTGATGCATACAATCAACACTTAATTTAACAAAAATAATGCAGTCCTTATCTCTATAAAACCTCTCTTTTGTTTGGTGAACCATATATGTGGAAAAGGATCTTCACTAGATCCTTGCCAGATCCTTTTCCTAGGGATCTAGAAGATACTGTGATTGTGACCGTTTATCGTACATAGTGCGGTAAAAAATCATTTAAAATTTAAAATTTAAAATAAAATATAAATAGTACCTTACAAAATCATTTGAATCCCTAAAAAAAAATCCAGCGATAAATCATTTTCCCATATATATACCTAAAGCCTTTTGAGCGGGAATGCGTACATACTAATTGGATTCTTGAAATTTCATTTCCTGCAATAAACAAATGTAATCCCACTGACATCATTTGCACCCATTTCTCTATGTTGGAACGTCATCCTAACTTTTAATTTTAACTCCTATTAGTCTGTGTGATAGTGTGAGTTGACTAGGAAAAGCTTCTCAGGAGAATAAGGCAAAATGATCGTATCAAAATCGGCTATAGAATCAACAAGCACTGAACTTCTTGGGAAAACACATCACCTACATGTTCACATAGCATTTAGCCTCACGCACCAGCTGCCGAGGACGCGAATGTGAGGCCACTGGATTTTCCATGTTAAAAAAAAAAATGAAAAATTATAAGTTGTGCTACATTGCATAATGAGGTGTATTTGATTTAGAAAAATTTTAAAAACTAACGGCCATAATTAATTCAAGGCAAAAAATTAAAAAAAAAAATGCAAAAAATTCCTAAAAGATACAAAATTTTGTTCTAGAACACACTTAAAATTAAACACACTAAAACAAACTGATAAAGTTCAGCCATCTTCTTCATTCACATTTGATCTTTAATTTATGCTCACCTATTTTTCTATAAATGTGTTTTCAGGCGGTGTAGGGTTGACTAGCTGAATTTCGAGTTGCAGCTCTAGTCTGGACTAGTAGAAGGGAGTCTAGATGTATATCTTTTGGGTGAGCTACCAAAGTGTTTGTATAGTTAGTCTTAGTTTGTAAATGATCTTTTTGTTGCATTGTAGACTAAGAAGGCGTAGGCCACAATGGGTTACTGTCTCTACCTACTTGGGCAATGAAAACCATGTATATATAATTACTTGTCTTTTGGCTTGTATAATTTATGCTCATGTACATTTTCATCAAATGACCTGAATATGTTTTTCTTGTAAGAAGCCTTCAAGGTCTTTTATGAACTCGTTATAATCTGTAAGGCTTAATGAATTGCCTTTGGAGAACCACTATGAACTTGGTTATGTTTAAAATTGTGGGTGTTTATCTACTACCTAGGTTGCATTTTGAAAATTTCAGATTTTTACCCTTTGGAACATAATCAGCTTTATTTTCAAAGTGACTTGGTGCTGCTAAAATTGTTTTTTTTTTTTTTTTGAAGAAAAACAGCAGCATGCCTGTTTTAGATTTCCATTTTCCTATACTTCCCGAACTCGAAAATCCTTGAAATTTTAACACAACTTCGTTTTAGGTGTCTAATTTGAATCTGGAAAATTTCATACTTTTTAGTTAGATGACTTATTTTTGGTGAATTTTACGGTACTTGTTGTTTCTGCAGTTTGTATTACAGCAAGAAGTCTTTAATTCTATTTCTTTAAGTTACCTTTGTAGTTTGGTTTAATGTATTTGTTGAGTTTAAATCTTCATTGACATAATCTTAAGCTAATATTTGTTTTACACCCTTAAACAACATTTTTATTCTATTTATTTCTCTTAATCTCACACCTCGAGTTTTGGGGTGTGACATAACCCCACACAAGTCAAAGTGACATCATTTGCACCCATTTCTCTAAGTAGCAACGTCATCCTACATTTTAACTTTTAACTCCTGCTTTAAGTCTCTATGTGGGTTGACTGAAAAAGGCGCGAATCAGACAAAATGACCATAAATACGCCCATAGAAAAAGCAACTCCATAGAGAGAGTTTTCAGTATGACCTGAACAAGGGGTGGTACTCCACTTGTGCACTAAATTCCAGTAATGTGTGTGGTTGACTTACCTCCAACTCAAAAAAATCATCTTCACTAGTGGTAGATCTAGAAAATATTATTTGGGAGGGGGGAAGGGGGAGGGGGTGGGGAACCGAGAGGAGGGGTTTAGTAAAAAGAGAGCACGCGTCACACAAAATCTTTTAGACAAAAATAGCATGCAAATTACCATTTCATCAACTCTTAGAAGACTTGAAGTCATTTGCAGAGGCATATTGCACACCTGTTAAGGCCTCAATTGCATGGGTAACTACATGTTCCAAGACTACTCCCATATGAATGCTTAATTAAGGAACACACTTATCTTGAACACACTAACAAATTGATTGATATCATTGCATCTCGTTAATATGTTTGTTCAAGAATGAGATGCTTTGTTCATTCTTTGAGATTACCATTTCATTTACTTTGCATTTTTGGATAGTCTTTTACTTCATTCTTACTTTCATCCCACAATTGTAATCACAACCAACAAACAAGTTAGAGGCAAACAATATTAGGACTAGACTGTAAACAAAAAATTTCGACCAACTATAATTATAAAGAAGTATAAAATACTAATAATAGGAGTTGAAAGGTGCGGCAAGCAGCATAATTGTTGTGCGCAAAACATCCTTTGTGCTATGCCCAAATTTAAGCATGCCCTGCAACCCAGTAGTCCAAGCTCCTCTCTATGGCATTTTATGAAGCAGTTGGAAGACATATATGAAGGCAACTCCAACCTTCAAAAGGGCAGCACCTAAGTCATCCATGGAGATTCAACGAAGTTTGGAAGATCAGCTGACCTCCCTTGCCCTTAAGTAGGTTCGCCTCTGATCTCCACCGTTTCAAAGTCATTGAGACAATTAAAGTAAAGGCAATATCCCAGTTTGTTCAAGCTTGACCTTGCGCGTACGGACAATTGGAGCAAGGGCAGTAGCCCATTAGGCTACCCTGCCTGTTCAAGCATGACACGCCCCGAACCCTGGTCAGTAATAAAAACTCAAACCTGAATCCGAAACGTGAGTTAAAAGCTAAATAAATAAGAGGAAAATTGACACAGGTTGGAAAATGAACTCCTCTTATTAAAAATAACTCCAAAATCCTTACAAGGTGTACATCAGTAATAAATTATATCCTTAAATTTCTCCTCAATCACAACCTCAGCTCTTAAATTTCTCCTCAATCACAACCTCAGCTCTTCTAACGCCTGTCTTACCAAATAACTCATCTATAAAATAATAAGTGAAGGGTGAGCAACAACCACCGTCGCTCAGTGAGTAGAATATATAATATGCCAGTCAAGCTTGCTATTTTAATCACACTATAAAATAGGATAATAATATCAAATCATTATACACATAATGCCATATCACATCATCCCTTCACGTGTTCATTATATCCTTCATAAATTATAACGCACCACGATCCCTAATGGCCATCTACCCCAATGTCCCCGTGTGCAGTTCACATTTACCCCTCGGATTAATGCAACACCAAAGTTCTCATGCTCCATTAACATCTCAAACAGTTCACTGATTAGATATATACAATAACTCTGAAAGTACTTCACAAAATCCAACATGCTTGACTTGAAATAGAGAGATATTTAAAAATAGCTCAAAACCCATGATATCTCATGGTTTTCATTTATCAGAAAATAAGAATATTTTAAACACATTACATATACCACTCACCTCGATAAAGCTGAGCTTTGGCAAGACAATCCAACTAACCTTTCCACAAACCTCAAACCCTAGCTCGCTATCTCTTTCTATACATATATAATATATATACCCACACACGTACATACATATATATACATAGATATATGCTATATATACATCATATCTACGTAATGCATGCATTGCATGCTTCTATGGTTTCAAAAGAATGGAGCCTTTGCTCCTATTTATAGGGAAATAGAACGGCTCCAAGACTTGATGTCCAAGGAAAATATACAATGAAATATATGAAGTCCTATCCATAAACTCCTACGTATGTATGAAGGTGATACTTTCTTTGCGACACCTAATGTAGCATCAAGATCTTAGTCACTAGTTATGGAAGGTGTCAATTGCATGCGTGCAAAGGATGACACGTCCAAGTAAATAGCCTTACAAAATCAGCAAACTAGAGTGCTTACTAATCACCCATTTCTCTCTCCCAAGATAATTAAGACTAGTACTGATAGGAGC
This sequence comes from Pyrus x bretschneideri, assembly GCF_019419815.1. NCBI lineage: Eukaryota > Viridiplantae > Streptophyta > Magnoliopsida > Rosales > Rosaceae > Pyrus > Pyrus x bretschneideri. The sequence goes on from NW_025999457.1 coordinate 4,767,688, forward strand.
TAGGCACGTGGTATATAATAATAATAACAAATATTTATTTTTAAAATATGGGGTCTTACAAAGCATAAACTTGCGCCTGCAGGCAATTGAAGCTGATGTAAGCATGGATCCACCACGCGCAACCCAATGAGGCAAAAGCCTTGCCTTTAGCCATTAGATCTTCTTGTCTGGACTGTTAGATTTCCAACATTAAAAAAATTGAAAATTATAGGTTGTGCCATGTCTTGGAAATCAACAGCCATGATTAATCTAAAGGTAAAACAATCCAACGAATTCCGAAAAATTGCAAAATAAAAACACAAAATTTTGTTTAACAACACATTTAAGCAAACTCCCAAAGTTCAACCATATTTTTCCTTCACTTTTTATGCCTAATTATTATGCTTGTTTGTCATGCTATGTTTTGCTTTGTATTTAAAATTAAATTATTAGAGTTAAACATGGAGTTTTATTTTCAAAAAACAAACTTGCTAAGTGCACAATTACAAGGCATACAAAATGAAAATATATTTGTGAATAGTAATCACCCTTACCTTTCCTCTTTTCAAACGAGTGTACTTGCACAAATGTAATTATTGTTTAGAGAGAACAGTAAGGGTAATTTCACTGCGCTTGCCCTTGACCTCCTAAAATAGATGGACATATTCTAACATCACTCGACCTACTTATATCGGTGTGTGTTCCTTTTATTAGAAAGGTGGTACATATGTAGTCTATCAAATGTAATCTCTTTGCATCATTCTTGTTAGAATATGTAGTAAAATCTCTCTATACTGAGACACTAGATAAGAATAACAATGATTTATGTAGTGATGTTTTAGAAGATATTATGTTAGCTAGTTTAGAGCTTCTTCTACCTGGGTGTTTTGACTGTTCTATCTGCTGGGGCATGATCCTTTAGATTTCTAATCAATTGTTTTGTTGATAAAAAGATGATCTTTATTGACAACATATTTGCACTACTAGAATTATGCTCATTACACACCATTTTTTGCCCACCCCTTGCAATTGGTGGCCATAGATATAAAGTTGCTACTCTTAATATTTTTTAGTGGCTTTGCAGTAGGATGCCACTGATATCAATGGCCTTAAAAAATCAGCCACCAATATTGGTGTCTGTTCTTAAAATTACTTTTCTTCTACTTTTTTATTTCATTATTTATTTTGTTAGCGCCTGAGTGGTGCTGGTTAATTTTTTTGTTTTCAAAGCTAGGATATATATTGCTTTTCAGGACCTATGTATGCAAGTCAAATACAAAAGGGAGATAGAGAGGCCAAAACCCATAGAAGGATAGAGCCCTGGACCCTAATTGCATCTCTCGGCCATTATTGCATCGGTGATGAAGTCGGGTAGTTCCGCGAACCAGTTGCGCTTGCAGGATGTGGACAAGGCGTAGCGGTCAAGACTATGAGCGGCCTCGTTTAGTTGGCGACGGGCGTGGGCAGCGGAAGCTCCACTCCCACGATGCTGGTTATCTGCTTCAATTTCTCATCATATTAAGCTTTTCGGTTCATTATTTATTTTTAGTTGGGTTTCGTACAATCAATTTAGGGCTGCAACACATTGAATTGCTTTTAGGGAGTAAAAACAAGTAATTTTGTGTTTCTTATATTTAATATTCAGCATTTTTAAGATCTAACTTTTCAATTTGTTTATTAAGTCTTCGAATCTTTGGAGTTTTTAGAAGTTGGGTTTGAAGTGCATCTTCTATCTGTTTAAGTTGGATCAAACTGGAAACCATACAGGGTTTAAGCTTATTATTGTTCTTGCAGATATAAGCTAGGTGTTCATTTCTTGTTATATAAATATACGAATTCGTTTACTGTTTCAACGAAAGCACGAGTTAGGCAAAATCGCAACTACGTTTTTTTTACAAACTACTATCCTTATAGCTTGTAGAAACTGAAAGAAAAGGGATATAAGTAGAAATATCTATGTAAAGCTCCACTGTTGGTTAAGCTTATGCTATAAGGATATCGCATTTTGTGTGTATGTTCTGTAAACACCATAAACACAAAAAAGGACTTTGGTAGAGAAAGTCTGGCTTATTGAAACATGGCTATGAATGAACTTGCATATGATATTTTGTCTGTTTTTAAGTTTTGGTATGCTTTTTAGCTGATACCTACTACCATTGCATGAGAACTAATAGTTAAGCTAGATTTCATGCTTCGTTATGTGGTCTACACCTTCAAAACAATGTTATTATTAGTGGACGAGGAAGCGACATTACCTTTGTTGGACAACTCCCTGCTGTTTACCTACGTGCATTCATTTTGTCTTGTCAATAGATATAACTATGCGATTTTCCCTCATTAGAGCTTTTCCACCGCTCTCCAAGAGTGATGGATTAACATTCCATAATCCCATGGGGTGCTCAACACGTCTTTGCTAAAGAGCTCTGTCTTTCTTCAGTCACATAGTTATGCATATTCATTAGCTAAATTATGAGTGAATGACAGTTGATATACATTAATTAGATATGTATTATTTATATGAAATATAAACATAATATCACATGGCGGTCCGACAATCATATTGAAATTTTTTTGAAGCACATGCTAAAAACAACACACTCTATTTTTGGATAAATTTTTTTTAGTGTGTTCGTGTTCTATGAAAAGGTATTACTACCATCTTATATGTGAAGAACCAGCTTAAGGTTGAAGTAAGCATCTTTAATGGTTCTGTTTGACAGTCTGAGTCTTCATATTCCAGGTTTGCCTACTAACTGCTTGTAGGCATTGACTTCTTTGTCTAGTAGATGCAGACATCCTTAGCTTGAGCTTGCATTGTTTTTTTTTTACCAGTTGCGGCGGGGGGGGGGGGTGAGCAAACCCATATGGTATATTCCTCCACAGATGACATAGATGATCTAATAACATCTAGAAGGAATAATCAAAGAGCGGTAGAGTAGTACTTCATTTCTCTCTCTAACTTCAAGGAGGCTTTTATTGGCACAAACACATTCTCTCTATCAATGAATGTTGGGGTCTCCCTTTTGCTACTCTCACCTGCGACAGTAGTCTAAGCACTATAATTTTTTGTCGTACATCGGAACCCAATTTTTATCATGAAGCATTTGCTTCTATTTATTGCTTGGTTTTCTTCTCATTGCCACTTTTCAGTCCATTCTTAGGTACATTATCTGATGTCCTGATAGGGGCATCACCTAAAAAGGTATGACATGATTTGATTTCAGTTCAATGTTTCGTTCATTGTTCGGGGTTGTTATTGTCAATATAGAAGTTTTGTTCTCTATTTGAGGTTCTAAATTATTTTGATAGAAAGTTTCGAGCCTTATGACTTACCATGAAAGAATAATTTTTAACTATTTTCATATGATGTAATTTCTGTTCTTGCAGTTTGTTAGGAGCAAGGTCGGTTGTCAAACCACCATTTGTGAGAGTTTGTGCGTCACCTAACATGAAACAAAGAAAGTCTTCACACCAAATGGATGGGAATCAGTAAATCATTCAGAACCTAAAACTCATTTCCTTGGTAATCTCCATTACTGTTTGAATTAGTATTGTTATTATTATTATAATTTTGGCCTGCAAAGAGAGCTTCATACTAAGAAAATGAGAAGCTTATGAAACCACAATAAGGTATAAAAGTGATAATGGTGGTTAGGGTGTTAAAAATTGCATATTCCTTTCTGTTTTGATTAAAATGGTTCTTCAACCATTTCAATAAAATGTGCTATACATGCATAGGTACTCATTTCTCTACACTTTTCGAAGATCTTATAAATCTTTTCCAATATTTATGCTTATCTCTAATATGAATATAGGTTACAATTCCTTATCTCACTGTAGGATTTGCCATTCAATTCCTTTTCTGACTATTGCATTTTCCATAGGGTTTGGGTGCGCAATTATGAGGGGGGGAGGGGGGAGAGAGAGGGTGGGTTCATTCATTTTTAGGCACCTTATTGTTCCAATTCTGGAAATTATTGCTTATATTCAGTCATGGTGGACAAAAGTTGGGCCACTTTGAATCCGTTTACAGAGGATTACAGAACAAGGCTAGCAAAATTTATCTCAAACTCATTGCAAGTTTTTTCTCATGATGGCAACATCAAATGTCCATGTGCTAAATGCTTGAATAGGTTATGGTTGAGTAACAATGAAGTCGAAGCGCATCTAATTGTTGAAGGTATGGATCGTTCATACTTGGAAGACTCATGGGTATGGCATGGAGAGACATTTGGTGACCCTCTTCCAAGTAGCCAAGCTGCATAACAAAGTGCTGCTGTTAATCATTCTCATTGTGAACTAGGCCCCTTCCTTGAAGATATTTTCTCTGGTCCTAGTGTAATGGGTGGCATGCCTATTAATAATCACAGTAGGCAGAAAGCTTCAATACCTGCATATGCACGTAATTTTGAAGCCATGCTGTAAGACGCCAACATGGAATTATATCCGAGTTGTGGTATGAAGAAAATGGACTTCCTAATACGAGTATTTCAAAATAAGTGCTTATATGGGTGTAGCGAAAGTGCAGTGCAAGCTAATCTTCAGCTTTTGAAACATATACTCCCAAATGGTCATTCTTTACCAAAGAACGTGATGAGTACAAAAGGATTGCTGAAAATTTTCATGTTGCCTCACCAAAAGATCCATGCATATGAAAATGACTGTATGTTGTATTGGAAACATAACAGTGGTTTGGATGTTTGTCATATATGTGGTGTGTCCAAATATACAACCGAGGTTGATGAGACAGCGCCAAGCAGTAAAAAGATAATACCTCGGAAGGTGCTAACATATTTTCCTATTACACCTCGCTTACAAAGGCTTTACATGTCTCGGCACACCAGTGAAGATATGTGTTGGCATGGGTTTTTTCGCTTCGAGGATGGCTTCTTAAGACATCCAATTGATTCCTTTGCATGGAAGCAATTAGATTTGAAATTTCCAACATTTGGTGGGGAAACGCGCAATGTACATCTTGCGTTGGTAAGTGACGGATTCAACCTCTTCGGAAAATGCAGCACCAACTATAGCACCTGGCCACTATTGTTGGTTGTATACAATTTACCACCTTGGTTGTGTATGAAAGCACCGTTCATATTGATGGCTTTTTTACTACTGGGAAAAGAATCTCCGGGAAATGATATTGACGTATAGCTTGAACCATTAATAGACGAGCTAAAGGTATTGTGGACCTCAGGGGTTCCCACTTATGATACGTTTAGGCAAGAGACCTTCACCTTACGAGCATCTATTTTGTGGACTATTAGCAACTTCCCCGCCTATGGAAACTTGTCCGGTTAGAGCACACATGGGAAATTAGCATGTCCTCATTGCAACTACAAGACTGAGTCGACATATCTAAAAAAGGGTAGGAAATATTGTTATATAGGTCACTGTCGTTTCTTGCCCATGTCACATGTTTTTCATCGACAGAGGAAAACCTTTAGTCTTTCTGACGAAAGAGAGCAAGCACCTTCCCCCTTGACTGGATGTGAATGTCGTCGGCGGTTGTCCATTTTACGGTTCAAATATGGTAAGACCCCACGGAAAGAGGTTGGAGAAAAAAGACCACCACTTAGACCAACAGTTGGGCATGGAAGAAACATAGTATTTTCTTCAAGTTGCCGTATTGGGAACATCTTGTCCTTCGACATTGCCTTGATGTCATGTACATTGAAAAAAATGTCACTGAAAGTTTGGTTGCAACTCTGTTGGGTATTGTTGGGAAAAACAAGGATAACTTGAATGCAAGGTTGGACCTGGAATTGATGGGCATGAAACCGGAATTGCACAGAAAATTTGTCAATGGAAAGCCAAAGATGCCTCCCGGTGCATATGCTATGAAACCATTAGAGAATGAATTGTTTTACAAGGTTTTAGCCTCAATACAAGTGCCTGACAATTACTCATCCAATATTTCACGGCTTGTGCATGTAAAGGAAAAGATCGTAAGGGGACTTAAAAGTCATGATTGGCATGTTTTAATGCGACAGTTCTTTCCAATTGCCATACGCAAAAGCCTCCCTACTGGGACTGCACAGATATTATTGGAACTAAGTGCATTCTTCAGACATTTGTGTACTAAAAAAAGGTCAGTGGAAGGCTTTCGCAAACTTACACTAAAAATAGTTATGATCCTATGCCAATTGGAAAGGATATTATCCCCTGCATTCTTTGTCGTCAGTCTTCACCTCACAATACATCTCTTGCAGGTCCGGTGCACTATAGATGGATATACCCAATTGAAAGGTATTCCTTAACTTTTAATATGTTTCTATGGGTATTACATATGTGCATCATATAATTTAGAACAGCAAATTTGATGTTGTACTATTTACATTAGGTTCCTGCTAACGTTGAAGAAGTATGTTCGAAATAAAAATTGACCAGAGGGAAGCATGACCCAAGGATATCTGGCTAAGGAGTGCTTGTCCTTTTGTGCGATGTACTTGGAAGGCGTGGAGACACGTTTGAACCGTCTAAGCTGAAATGCAGATAGAATACGTCCTGACCATGAGGGTGACTTTGACATATTTTGTGCCACTAAGCACTCACTTGGTATGCGGAAAGATTATCATCTTGACAACCACGATTAGGAGATTGCACGATCATATGTTTTTGTCAATTGTGATAAGTCAATGGCATATAGGAGGTGATTAAACTTAAATGTTATAGATTGCAGTTGAATAGCACCAACTTCTGAAACTCTACTTTTGGTTATACAGAGTGACATTGACTTCATTTTCACATATAGAAGTTACGTGGAGAATGCTCAAAAAACTCGAGGGGGGCGTGTTACCATGCTATAAGCAGAGAAAGAAGCTATTAAATCCTTCCCATATTGGTTTGAAAAACATGTTAGTACGGAATAAGTTGATTCTACGTATATTGGTTTCCTATTTATCTTCCTATCCTTAACTATGCATATGAACCTAGGTGTAAATTGTGTAGGATAATCAATTGCAACAATGAGGTGATCCAAGGGCAACTGATGACTTGGTGGCGCTTGCTAATGGACCTAGTAAGTGGTGTCAGAGATATAAGATTTTTGTATGTAATGGGTTCAGGTTCAAAGTAAGAGACACACAATCCAATGGAAAATACCAAAACTATGGTGTTTTCCTACAGTCTGATGTTCCAAGTTATGCTGGCCCACGTGACCGGAACCCTGTTACCGGTTTGATCGACTTCTATAGGGTTCTAACTGATGTATTTGAAATCAAGTACCATACGGAACGCACAGTGGTATTATTCAAGTGCAACTGGTTTGATGGCACTTCCAGAAATACAGGTGAGGGACTAAAAATAGACAGATATGGCTTTAGATTGGTTAACTTCAATAAGATTTCGTCTACGAGTGACCCCTTCATTCTCGCATCACAAGCACTACAAGTGTATTGTGTACAAGACCCAACAGATATAGAATGACATGTTGTAATCAAAACGAGACCTCATGATTTCTTTGATATGTCCTTTACACATGATGATGATCCATGCGACGGACAGGATGTGGAACATGCAACTGGTGATAATGATGAGGTTCGAGTTAGAATCGATGTAGACGCCCAAGACTTCTAAGAATGCTTGTAAAAGCATCTCATTTTTTATGAAGGTAATAGTTATAGGAATTATTGATTCGATGAAAGTGTTGTAGGATATGGAAATATTTGTACATTTTGACATTAATTCCTGGACCAAGCATTGCCCTAACTATTAGTTTTTGGATTTGGTATTATATGCAATATATTAAACTGGTGTCTTTATGTGGCAGCTTCATGTAGTGTTTGGAAGAAACACTCAGCACGTTAGACTATGCACACCATGCCAAAAACATAAAGAACAAACCAGAGGTGAGAAGTTTGCTCCATCCCTGTTCTCACAAATTATATAGTTGAACTGTCTTTCATTTTGACCCTTGTTGTGGTTTGTTGTTGCTTAATGTTTCAGGTCAATCAAAAAATGATGAAGTCTGCTTTGATCAAGGATTTGTATTCTGAGATTGATCGGCTCAAGCAAGGTTGTTAACTGATTCCAGCGTTGATGTGCTCTCAATCTCTCTTTCTCTCCAAAGATTTTTTTTTTGTTTGACAGGTTATATAATGATTCTTTATTGTTACTTTGCTGCAAACTAAATTGTATGACATGTTTCTTATGTTTATTCAGAGGTATATGCTGCTAGAGAAAAGAATGGAATATATATACCACAAGATCATTATCTTAGTGAAGGAGCAGAGAAGAAGGTCTTATTCTTGTCATTTAACTGAATTATGGACTGCTTTTCCTACGTTCACAATTGACTAGTTACTAACTTCATTAACCCTTTATTTACTATAGGCAATGGCTAAAAAGATAGAGCGGAAGGAAATTGATTCTGATTCAAAAGACAAGGTATCTCCATCAAGATTTCATTCCTTTCTTTTTGAATAATATTGACTACAGGGTGGGAACTAATATAAACATTACATTGGCCTGAGAGTAGCAATTGCTGGAGCTTCAGGAACTTTACAGTTCTCAGCAACTTTTGGCTATAGAATTGAATGATAAACTTGAAAAAACTGAGGTAATACATTTGTAATATCGATTTACAGAGTCTCATTTTGTTCTTTCTGCTCTCGTTCTAAGATAATTAAGCACTTTTTACTTTAGAAAAAGCTTGAGGAAACTAGACATGCATTGTATGATCTTGAGGACAAGCATTGACAAGCAAATGCGACCATCAAAGAGAAGGAATTTCTGATAGTGAATCTCCTCAAATCAGGTGAGTAAAGTTTTCTGCTAAAACAAATTGTCATGTCACCATCTGCATTTTCAGACCATAGATAGATTCTCTCAATTTCATCTTACTTTAAAGTTATACAGTCAACATTCGGAATTATTCTACACTAGTTCATGTTCAAGTTTTTGCATATATTAAATTTCATGCTAGAAGGTACATTTAAATGCCTTTTTCTTACAATTATTCCATTGTTAACTTTTAGAGAAATCACTCATTGGGTGTGTATTTGAGATAAGAGCAGAGCTAGAGAATGCTGCATCAGATGTGTCCAGTTTATTTGCCAAAATTGGTTTGTATTATTATTTTGTATGTTCTTCTTTGATCTCCCTCATAACTTCGGGTTATTTATTTTCGCACCATGGATGGTTTTGTAGAGCGCAAGGACTTTTTTCGAAGATGGAAACCGGATACTAGTCCAGAAATTTTAGTCCTAATTAACTCAGCAGCTTAAAGTCTTGTATAAGACTGTGGCAGTTGTAGTGACATAACAGGAGCAACAATTAAAAGATATGGAAGAGGACATGCAGTCCTTTGTATCAACGAAGGCGGAGGTAAGGTCTAGATAAGAAGATGATTGTCTTTGCATGCATTCCTGAGATTGAATTGTTAGTCTATATACAACTTCATTATTTGGCTTAATTTTGAACGCTACTAAAGAACTACAAGGAAGATTAGGAAAGCTTAAAAACATGTATGGTTCTGGTATTAAAGCTCTAGATGGTATAGCTTGGGATCTTGAAGGAAATTTACAATAAAAATTTTCTCATCTAAACTCTAAAGTTTCTAACCATTCTTCTGCTCTGGAAGATGTAAGCATTAGTTCACTATATATTTTGTCTTCAGATTTCTTTGTTTTTCATTATAATTGCAAAATACACAGAGTAGTAATACATGATATTGATTCTACAAACCATCCATACAGAAACAAAAATAACATAGCAGTCTATATAGTTACCAACTACCTAGGTTCAAAATATAAACATCCATATCTTCTGCAGTGGTACAAACTGAGCAGGAATGTTTACATAGAGCAAAAGACTAGAGATTTGTTTTATAAAGGTTGATATCTTGCACTGCACTAGACATACGTGAACACGAATACCATAATATAACATCCATTCCCAGATAGGTTCAACTCTTCTTACCATAAGCGTCATCAGATGGTGATTTTGCATTCTGAATATCTTTGGGGATAGCTTCCTGTTTTGCTTGACCTGTAGCACGATTCATCCAATCACAATGTTCTTGACCACCCACATATTTGCATGCAACACACTCCTTAACTGCCTTGTACCTTTTTTGAGCATGACGAGTCCTCGCAGTACTGGTACAATCAAAATTAGAATCAAAGTGTACAACATTGCAAATCTCAATAGGATCAAAGCGGTATGAATCACCCAGGAAAAAAAATGCTATTATTTTCACCGTGTCACCACTGATGGAAGATTGCTTTCCACTGGTCATTAATTTCTCAGTATCACCACTGATGCAAGGTTGTTTTCCACTGCTACCATACCTCACGTAGCCGATTTTGTTAGACCAGGGCAGAATCACGTTCATAGCGAAACCTGGAAGATCTGATGGAAATTGCTCATCTTTCAAGAACACATTTTTCGCTGCCTCATCATAACAAAGACAATAAATATTAATCAAGGGATTGGATGATTGAGGAGGGTAAACAGGCATGTTAGAGCCATGCGAAAAGTCATTTCATTCACCCTAAGCAGCAATTGTCTTTGCAGGGGATTCGAATTGCTGGTTGGCACCTGACTCCAGTGTGGGGTTTTGCTCGTACTCGAATTTGATGTGAAAGTTAGCCTGTAGGTAACACCAAAAATCAAGATCTTCATGATTGGTAGTGAGCACAGGGACAAGGTTTTCTTGGGTAGGAACCGGGGTTGCAGTGTTATTGGTTGAGGCAGGCATCATAGGACTAAGCACTTCATGATCCACCGTAGGAAGAAGGTGTTCACTTGTGTTACATAATAACTGTCTGCGAGTGTTTGGGAATAAATGGGCCATTTGTGATTAGGTGTAAATTTGAGATGAAGTTGAAACTGCTGTAAGTCCAAAAACCTCTTCAAGGTTGATATTTATAATTGAGATTAGAATGGAGGGCAGGGCACTTGTAAGTTCACACCCACTTAGTGGATTAACATTTAATTAGGGTGTGAACAATTAATAGTTCTGGGATTCTCCTTGCAAGAGCACTGAAATTTGACCACACAATGTATATGCCAATCTCATCAACCATGAATTCCAAATCTGACACCTCACAGACTGATCAATTATTTAATGGGTTGCCAATTATTTTATTTGGCAATAGCAACACCTGGCCATTTTGTGTGGCTACCTGTTAACCTCCATAAGTGTATATGAATTAAATAATTGTTTTCCTAGGGATTACTAGGCGGGAGGATTTCCTGATGGACTTAAGTATCTGCCAAAATTTGAATTTGCTGCTCTCAAATAGGAAACGTGTATGGATTCATTTAATTTACTTTATTCACTTTAGCTGTATAATTGCATCAAGCTATCAACTCAAGGAAGAAAATATGTTGAGGCTCAGAGGTTACATTGAAGCCATTGCATGAGGTATCTACTACTTTTCTCTTCTTACTAGAAAATTAATTGAGGTGTTAAATTGAAATGTTTTTGTTTACAAATGTTAATTGAACACACTTGTGTTGTGTTTACATGACAGGTAATTACGAAGTTACTATGGGTTAGCAACAATAACTCAGTTGCATCAGTGTCGATTGACGAAGGCATCGAAACTTAACCACTGCCATTCAACCTGATGGAACATGACCACATACAACAATTCACGGTTCCAAATAATGTCGAAGGCGTTGTGGATGAACGTCAATGTATGACCTGCACAACGCAGGCTCCTAAGGGAATAAATAGGCCACGATGGGCACCCAATGGTACAAAGGAGCTGATGAAATTTAATGAGAAAGGGCAGCCGGTAGAGCCTCCTCATACTATTGCTAGATTTTCTAGGTTCTTAGGAATGCTAGCTCAAAAAGCATCATATTTTCCAATAACGTAGTTGATTGGAGGCATTTCTACAGGGCTTCAAACATGGATCGTGCTTGGCAGAGGATTAAGGTGAATCAACAGAAAAGGCATTAATGGTTGGTTGGTTTTCCTATATATATATATATATATATATAGCTAATTATTTCATTGCCTTTTAGTTTTAACCCTGGAATATAAAAAAACCCACATAATGCCATCACATGGCCTATTATTTACTTACTCAACAAGCAGGGTTGAAGCCTTAAGTTTTTAATTATGATTAATTCATTCCAAACCTACTTTGACCTTAACTACTGTTATCCATACACATGTTTAACTCTTCATTGGTCATGTCAATTATTTTGCAGTTGGTGACTTAGAAAGTAGCACTAGAATAAATTGCGGTTCATTGTGATATATTTGAAATGAGATGCACCAATTACGTCATAAGAGGCTCCATAGACAATTACAATAGGGTCCACATCACATTATGCACCACTAAAAGGAAGCATCCATGCAGATTGGTGATGTGCAATGAGGCTTCTTTTAACTTTATCTCCTGTAATTTTAATTTGTATGATTTGAAAAATATTTGAAACCTATTGGATGGGTATTACGGGTTAACTGTATAGATTCATATTTCATATATTAAATGATGGTGCATAATTAACATCATGTATATCTACATGGGCATGGGACTCTTGATTTGGCAGATGCAATAACACTCGAATTGGAGCCAAAAATTCGGCGGGTTTGTGAGATGAAGTTGAATGATAGATGGAAGGATTACAAGGCAAACCTCAAGAAGGCACACTATACTTCATGCCTGCACTCACCGTTAGTAGAGAGGTTCCATTGTCATGATAGCCGTATCAACCAAGGCCAATGGAAATTGTTAGTACAGCTATGGGACACCGTAGATGCTCAGGTAGCACACACAATGTTCAAATGTTCTTCCTTTTTTATGCACCATATATGCTTGATTTTGTTATGACATAATGTGGATGATAAATGTATGGATTGTATGTATTGGAAATTAGGATGAATTTCCTTTCACATAGCCCCACTAATGCATGATAAACTTGGCATATGTAGAAGCGTGCTACATCATGTAGAAAGAACATGAATGCGCTACAAATAAATCACACGACTGGAACCAATCTTTTGCTCAAATCAAACACAAACATGTAAGGCTTTGCCATGAGTTTTGTGTTATGGTAACTTAAGTACATGTTAGTGCACATGGAATGAAGGTGCCGGTTGAAAACAATGTTATGAAATTACTCATCAATTAGTTGTTTGACAATTTATCTTCACAGGAACAAGTGAATGGAAGCAAACCAGACCGCATTACATTCTTTACGCTAACATATACTCGGAAGAGTGGGGAACCAGTGGATGCTCGGTCAGCTACAATAACTGTAAGTATGCCATCAATTATCGGCTGCTACGATTTATATATAGGTGAGAGATATAAAAGGTTTGTGGATTGTGAACAATCAGGTGTTTTAGATTATGTGCTATTTAATGTCAGTGAAACAAAGATCATAAGGCAACAACAGCTTGCATTAGTGAATATAGTGAAGTAATGAAAGAGATTCCCATGCATATGAGTTTATTGGTATGCACTATAGTCTAAAGAATAGAACAATCACTAATAGTACTAGTATTATTGAGAAACATGGTTGAAATGTCTTTGATTTAGAAGGCTTTCAAATGTATATAGAGTGCATATACATTAATAATTAATCTTGGCAACAACTTGCAAGATGAATTCAATACAAACTTGAAGTTGTACGAGGATAGGAATGAGATCATAATTGATGAGGTTCGGCATATTGTGTACGCTGATGTATTAGGGCCTGAGAGAAACAACCGTGTAAGAGGGTTTGGGACAGGGGGTTGTGTGGTCTGACGTGCCAGGTATTATAACTAAGAAAAGGGGAATTTGTAGAGAAGTTGAAGCAATTAGAGCATCGTATGAGGAGCAAAGAAAAGATGCTAACTTTGAAATTGAGAGACTTAAGATAGAGGTAAGTAAGAGAGAGGAAAGGCAAAGGATTGAGGCAGCAATGTGCTTGCTCAATTGAGGAAAGAGTATGCCGAGTCAATGGTGGCACACAACAGACGAGCGGAATTGGAAGTGGAGAATATGAAGCGTGAAATGAGGGCTGAAATTATATCCGCGCTGAAGAGGGTTGCTGATGGAGGCATGGTGGAACCAAATCGCGTTGATGTGACTCAAGTTTGTGTCAATAGAATTGAACAAGGGAATGGTATGGAGATCCAAGCAAGTGGAGAAGTTGAAGATAAGGGCATTGCTATGCTGTAGAATAATGGCACAAATGATGAGATTGGGTATCGTCCATGCATGGTGAATGTCACTAGATTCAGTAAGTGATAAGCTAACTGTGATACTTTTTATGAATTTTGCTTCATGTACATAGTACAAATGCCATAGGGAAGGCATAGATCCAATTTTGTAGAGTTGTTTGTTCAGTTTGTTGTTGGTGGATGTGCATAGGTACATAGGTGTTATAAAATGTAACGTCATCACCCTTGGGTACTTGGATGTGTTGGACAACAGACTTGAATGTAATATGGTGTCTTTAATAGAGACAAACCTTGTTATTGATAAATGTATGGGATATAAAGTGTGGTTGGCTGTCAATGTGAATCCTTTTGCAAATTTAAATTTCATGTGAATTTTATATTAAGAAGCTGAGTTTTAATAGAGTACAAAGCTATTACTAAAATGCATGTAATACAACTCGAACCTACTGGACATTTGGAATGCTATAGATTCACACCATTGTTGGTGCCTATACTTTAAAAGCCACTGATCCTAATAGAGACACATAGGATTGGTGGGTGTATGAGTATGAAGGCCACCAATGTTAGTCTCAAATCTAGCCACTAATAAGAGAGACAATGACATGTTTTGAATTTTAGAAATAATTATAAAATACAAAAATGTTGTACTATTCACATACCCACCAATGCGACCGATATTGGTAGCCATTGTTACAATAGAGTCCTCTACATAGGCCACACTCTCTAGTTTAGTGGGTGCTTGGTGGCCATAGAGGTTTGCCACCAATGTAAGTGGCAACACTTGACAATAGCCGCCAAATGAAAAGGGTGACTTACAGCCAAATTTCTAATAGTGTCATAAAAATATTTTCAATGGAGCTGGACATTCATGCATTGCAATTTAGGCAATCCAAATTATAATATATTGGTTTAGGTTACGTTTTGATTTGGGAGTTTTAGCCACGAGGCAATCTTTTTTTTTTTTTTTTTTTTTTAATTAAGCTTCTTCCTGAAATTCTAATATACTCCAGTGTTTAGATGAAAAGATCCTCCAAGACTTCTATTCACAATTTTTATAATTAACTTTGCATTTGAAAATTGGAATGTGGTCAACAAATTGAACAAATTGAGCTGGGGCTTCAATAGTTTGATTTCGATTATTTAAGAAATAGTTTTTTTTTTTTTGAGTTTCACTGTTCAAAATTTACCTTTTTAGATTTTATTTATTTTTGTTTTTGGTTTTACATATAAAGCTTTAAATATAAAAAATTATATTTAAAGCTAACACATGGCAAGCTATGGCACTACCAATCAGCATAGTTTAGAGGCAAGTTAAGTTCCGCACAAGTTTTTCTTCTTCACCTCGCCTTAATAATATTAATTTTTTAAAAAAAAAAGAAAAAGAAAAAAAAACTAATATGCTCCACTATCAATGTAATATTTTTTATCCATAGATTTTCCGTTAAAAGTGATTAAGTTAAAAAATAATTTTTGTAATTACATCTCTATTAAGTATAACGTCTTTATAATAATAAAAATAATTTGATCTTGCAAGTGGCCATTTACCACAGTAGTGGAAAAAAATTGAGCTCTTGCATGACTGTGTGCATTCAAACTTCATCAGTGACTAATCTACCTAACAAAATTTATCATTGACAAAAAAAAAAAAATTGGTCCTAAGATCAGTAAGATATTTCATTGTATTTCTTTGAGCGTGAAACCGTCATACTATTGGAATTTTGATACAGCACACTCTTTGTCGGAACGAAGGCGAACTGGCTTTGATGACAAGATGCTTCTGAATAGTCCTACAAGGCTGATATACTATATTAATGACGTCTCCCATCTAACAATGTTATGTGGTGCAAAAATGGTACTTTAACCACATATTTGCACTATTATTTATATCATCTTTCTAATAGAGATGAGATCCATATATGATAGTAAATTCTAATTTTATTAATGAAATAGTACAAATGATGGTAGGAATATTTAATAATGGAAGAATTACTCATGTTGGCGTCAGGTTTCTAGTTCTAGGAACTTTTTAATTTAGCATCCCAGTGTAATAATGGCACATGTAAGTAAAGAGGAAGAAGTTGAAACGGTATAACAAGCTACTTTGAACAAGTCAACAATATACAGCTTCTCAGTCATGTTGGGTCAAATTTCTGCCACTCTCCACATGTAACAAATGCTTGAGTATAGTAGTATAAAAAGAAGAAGGAGAAAAAAAAAACCGAATGTTACTCGAACTCCATGCATTGAAACAGTCATTGGAATTAGAAATTTTTGTCAGCCAGCGTAGCGCAACCGCACCCTATCATTGACTGCTGAAAAGGCCACCATATATTGCTTAAAAAAATATAGAAATTTGCTAATTTGGTTTTCGAATTCTTACGCGTGAAAACTCAAATTTTAAATTTATTAAAAATTATCAAATTCATCTTTATTATTGATTCAAATTATTCGATTCAATTTCCCGTTAATTTAAATCATGTGACTTTGTATTTAATATACTTTAAAATATAAATTAACATTTTTAATGAATTCAAGAACTTTTCCATTTTCTACTCCATTTCAACGTATATTCTTCATTTCTTGGCTCCAATTAACGACTAAATTCTCTTCCTTAACCATAACAATAGGCTATGCTATGTCACGAACAAGAAATAGCATAGCATAACAATAGGCTATGCTATGCTATGTCACAAACAAGAAATATGACATTAGGAAATATGACAAATGACCTATACGACCAGAAAAATATTGGAGAGCACATATTTATCTAGATTTTAAGAGACGCTAGATGCTAGTCGGCGACAAACTAAGACCTAGTGCCTAGGCGGCTAGGCGGGGGCTTAGGCGGACTAGACAGATTAAGTAAATTTATTATATCTCATATAAATAAGTGTCTGTTTATACTTAAAAAAATACATAATTGTATTTTAATACATAAATTACAAAATAAAATGACATAAATTATAAAGTATTAGAACATATTGAAAACATGGGGAACAAGCATATGATGAATGTTTATCTAAGTTATAAAGTATTAGAACATATTGAAAACATAGGGAACAAGCATATGATGAATGTTTATCTAAGTATTCAATAAGTCCCTTACAATTTATTGAAAAATAAAATACAAATTGAAAGTTATCTATTTTCTGTCTAAGTGAGAGTTGTGATTATGCCGGATGCCTAGGCAGATGCCTAAGCAGATATATGTGCCATTTCTTAATATTCAATGCATAAAGATTACTTGAGCAATGGTCAGCTGCCTAACACCTAAACAGGGCCTAATTGAAGATTTTTAGAATAGTATACCATCTGATATGATAAGTTATGATAAATATAAAAAAAAAAAATATATATATATATATATATATATATCTATCTATCTAAATAAACAGAAGATCGGAAGGCAAGACTCTCAGACCGATGAATGTGTCAAACTTCCATCACTAGGTCATTTGCCCGGAATGGCCTTGACCATGTGGCTAATTGCTTAAAAACTAGTTAATATTTAAACAATTATTAAACATTTATCTAGGGTAATAAGGGCGCTGGAGGAAGACTCGAGGTGACTGCTCTAATAAATAATACCATAACTAAAGGACATCCCAATATAGATCCAAAAGCAAGGGACAGGCTGATTAGGGTACCATATATTTTAGTGGTTTTATTTTAATTTAGGTAAAATATCTAATCTTGGTGTTGCTTCATTTTTGGGTAAATACCCAACGGATATCTATTCCCCAACTAACAAATTTTGAAATTTCCTTTTTAACCCTTGAATGAATATTTAGAAATAATTAAGTGTTTTCATTGTGTGAAACTCTTTTCATTAATTGTTTTTTTTATATATATAAATGGACTTTATTAATAATAAGGACAAAAACAAAAAAGCGATGGCAGTATCATAACTAAGTTGAAGCTTGGTGGCACTGGACAAGGATCCTCTTCAGATATTTTTTGTGGGGATCTAGGGATCAATCAATCGTGTCCATTTATCGTACATTATGTGACCAATTTTCGTTAGGTACTATTTATATTTAATTTTAAATTAAAAGTTTAAAATGATTTCTAATTGCATGATGTACGATGAACGAACACAATTGATTGATCCTCAGGATTAGACCTGACAATTTATTACACGACCCGTTAACACGACACGTAAACGACACGAAAATAACGGGTTTCGGGTCAACACGATAACTAATCGGGTCATTATCAGGTCACACGATAATAACCCGTTAATAACGGGTCCTTAACAGGTTTACACGAGAGTGACACGCGGGTAACCTGTTTCGACACGATAAGAAAAATGCTATTTTGATGATTTTAATTTTTTAAACTACTAAAAAAACTTACTATAAAATGCAATAGATATAATGAATATGTATATATTATTTATTAATTATTATTCTATTATTATTCTATATAAATTTTAAAATTTAAGTTTTATTTATTTATTTATTTTTATAGTATATTATAGGCAAATATTGAGATTAAAAATCATAAAACACATTGAAAATAAAAATATCAAGTAATTTAAAAATACCAAAAACATAAAAAAATTATAATAATTAATTTCCCACCTAATATTTCAAGAGTTTCATCCATTTCCCACCTAATGCTTGGGAAATTTTGCAACCTATATCCATCTATTTCCCGCCTAAATAATCCAAAGAAAAAAAATAACCAGCTTTTTTTTTTCTTTTTTTTTATCTCTTATAACATTTTAACTTGAATAAAAATAAAATACGTAATAAAAAACATAAATGTAATTTTATTATTAAATATCATCACATACTAATTGAAACATAGTCTAATTAACACTTAAAATACATAAATAATTAATATATTTATTCCAAGTCATCATAAGATTCACTAACGCTTAAAGTTTATTTATACTTTCATTAAGTATAACATCAATGCATATCCCATCAAAATGATGAAAGTATGAATAAACTCTTAAGTGTTAGTGAATTTATTGTTTGGACGGGATACGTATCCTACAAAACTAATTTCAACAATCCAACCGTCAAACTTGTTTATACATGCTTCGAGATCGCATACTCCAAAAATTGCAAAAAAAAAACATTCAGAGATGAAGTAATGAGACAAAACTTTTCAACGCTTATAAACGAAAAATCACGATTTAACGGTTATTTTAACTTTGATTTTGATGATTTTGTACAGCTACACTCCTTGACCTTATATGAATACAATGAATGAATTCGATCTTCAATTTAAAATATTTACACTAGTGGATACCACAAATCTTATGTTATATGTGACATCCCACATCGCCCAGGGGACTGATCCTTATATGTATATTCCATCCCTAGTTAGCACGAAGCCTTTTGGGAGCTCACTGGCTTCGGGTTCCGTAGGAACTCCGAAATTAAGCGAGTAGCGCGCGAGAGCACTCCCAGGATGGGTGACCCATCGGGAAGTTCTCGTGTGAGTTCCCAGAAACAAAACCGTGAGGGAATGGTAAGCCCAAAGCGGACAATATCGTGCTACGGTAGTGGAAGCGGGCCCGGGAAGTGATCCGCCCCGGGTCGGGATGTGACATTGGTATCAGAGCCTATCCCTGGCCGGAAATGTGCCGACGAGGACGTCGGGCCCCTAAGGGGGGTGGATTGTGACATCCCACATCGCTTAGGGGACTGATCCTTATATGTATATTCCATCCCTACTTAGCACGAGGCCTTTTGGGAGCTCACTGGCTTCGGGTTCCGTAGGAACTCCGAAGTTAAGCGAGTAGCGCGCGAGAGCACTCCCAGGATGGGTGACCCATCGGGAAGTTCTCGTGTGAGTTCCCAGAAACAAAACCGTGATGGAATGGTAAGCCCAAAGCGGACAATATCGTGCTACGGTAGTGGAAGCGGGCCCGGGAAGTGATCCGCCCTGGGTCGGGATGTGACATTATACTTAATGAAAGTATAAATAAACTCTTAAGTATTAGTTAATATATTGTTTTGATGGGATACGCATCCTATGAAAATAATTTCAATGATCCAACCGTCAAACTTGTTTATACATGTTTCGAGATCGCATACACCAAAAATTGCAAAAAACAAACATTTAGAGATCAAGTAACGAGACAAAACTTTTCGACGGTTATAAATGAAAAATCACGATTTAACGGTTATTTTAACTTTGATTTCGATGATTTTTTACAGCTACACTCCTTGATCTTATATAAATACAATGATTAAATTCGATCTTCAATTTAAAATATTTACACTAGTGGATACCACAAAATCTTATGTTATACTTGATGAAAGTATAAATAAACTCTTAAGTGTTAGTGAATCTATCGTTTTGATGGGATACGCATCTTAGAAACTAATTTCAACGATCCAACCGTCAAACTTGTTTATATATGCTTCAAGATCGCATACGCCAAAAATAGCAAAAAACAAACATTCAGAGATCAAGTAATAAGACAAAACTTTTTGACGGTTATAAACGAAAAATCACGATTTAACGGTTATTTTAACTCCGATTTTGATGATTTTTTACAGCTACACTCCTTGACCCTAAACAAATACAATGAATGAATTCGATCTTCTATTTAAAATATTTACACTAGTGGATACCACAAAATCTTATGTTATACTTGATGAAAGTATAAATAAACTCTTAAGTGTTAGTGAATCCATCGTTTTGATGTGATACACATCCTACGAAACTAATTTCAACGATCCAACCGTCAAACCTGTTTATATATGCTTTGAGATCGCATACGCCAAAAATAGCAAAAAACAAACATTCAGAGATCAAGTAACGAGACAAAACTTTTCGACGGTTATAAACGAAAAATCACGATTTAACGGTTATCATAACTCCGATTTTGATGATTTTTTACAGCTACACTCCTTGACCCTAAATGAATACAATGAATGAATTCGATCTTCAATTTAAAATATTTAAACTAGTGGATACCACAAAATCTTATGTTATACTTGATGAAAGTATAAATAAACTCTTAAGTGTTAGTAAATCTATCGTTTTGATGGGATACGCATCCTACGAAACTAATTTCAACGATCCAACCATCAAACTTGTTTATATATGCTTCAAGATCGCATACGCCAAAAATTGCAAAAAAAAAACATTCAGAGATCAAGTAATAAGACAAAACTTTTCGACGGTTATACATGAAAAATCACGATTTAACGGTTATTTTAACTCCGATTTTGATGTTTTTTTACAGCTACACTCCTTGACCCTAAACAAATACAATGAATGAATTCGATCTTCAATTTAAAATATTTACACTAGTGGATACCACAAAATCTTATATTATACTTGATGAAAGTATAAATAAACTCTTAAGTGTTAGTGAATTTATCGTTTTGATGTGATACGCACCCTACGAAACTAATTTCAACGATCCAACCGTCAAACTTGTTTATATATGCTTTGAGATCGCATACGCCAAAAATTGCAAAAAAAAAACATTCAGAGATCAAGTAATCAGACAAAACTTTTCGATAGTTATAAACGAAAAATCACGATTTAACGGTTATTGTAACTCCTATTTTGATGATTTTTTACAGCTACACTCCTTGACCCTAAATGAATACAATGAATGAATTCGATCTTCAATTTAAAATATTTACATTAGTGGATACTACAAAATCTTATGTTATACTTGATGAAAGTATAAATAAACTTTTTAGTGTTAGTGAATCTATCGTTTTGATGGGATACGCATCCTACGAAACTAATTTCAACGATCCAACCGCCAAACTTGTTTATATATGCTTCGAGATCGCATACGCCAAAAATTGCAAAAAAACAAACATTCAAAGATCAAGTAATGAGACAAAACTTTTCGACGGTTATAAACGAAAAATTACGATTTAACGGTTATTTTAACTCCGATTTTGATGATTTTTTATAGCTATACTCATTGACCCTATATGAATACAATGAATGAATTCGATCTTCAATTTAAAATATTTACACTAGTGGATACCATAAAATCTTATGTTATACTTGATGAAAGTATAAGTAAGTATAGATTTTTAAAACCCTCCAAATCTCATGAACAATGTTATTTATTTGAGTGAAAAATTAATAATAATAAGTGTGAAAAATGTAATCACTCGTAATGAAAAGCTTTACAACTTTCATTAAGGAGTCAACTCTGAAATTTAGTATGTATATACTAATTTAATATTATGTTTTACATTTTTTTTGGGTCAAATTATGTTTTTCTTTTCATTTTTATTGATTTAAAATATAATTTTCTTAACGGGTAACGGGTCGGGTCATATTACCTGATAATATTAACGGGTTGATTTCGGGTCGGGTCATATTACCCGTTTACTTTAACAAGTATTACATGACACGACCCGTTAAGCTATCGGGTATGACACGAAAACGACACGAACACGAGAAACACGACACGAATGCCAGGTTTACCCCACAAAGAGGATCCTATTTCGGTGCATTGACAATTGTTTCTTTATAAATTTTCGCATATGAAGAAATAGTTGTTGGTGCCACCAATATTCAACTTAATTACGGTACTACTACCGCATACAAACTTTAACTTAATCACGATATTGCCTTGTAATTAAAAAAAGTTCGTTAGGTATTTTCCTTTATATCTTTATCATGTACAAATATGATGTGCTAAATATGGTCTACCAATATTTTTTTTTTCTAGTAAATGTGGATGGGATTAAGACTTGCGTTTCCCATGGGGAATGCACATATCCTACTTCTTTCAAATAACGTATATTCGACATATAAATAGAGATGTGAGTACCAAATAATATAAGAAAAACTAATGAAAAAGTTTCAAAACTTTGAGTCTTAACTAAAAGCCACCTAATAACTTTATTTACGTTGTGGCCTATATTTAATAGAGATGTGAGGCAAAGGAAGAGAAAGAGATTGGAGAATAGACATGAGGAATTGTGTGCTAATTCCCCAGTCCTTGTGCCTTTATTCATAGTAATAAGGTGGGGAGAAACTTGCTTTCCAAGTAATGCAAAGTCTATAAGGAAAGATCTTCTAGATCCCAAAGGATTTCTATTTTATCTGTACTTAGGATTTACACAATCACGTATTGATAAGAACATATGTCACAACACACCCCCTTGAGTGTGCAAATACTCAAGAAGATGGCGCATTAGATCTTCAGGCAAATGTAGAAGCAGTTGATGAAGTCGTCTTGTCTAATTGGCACAAGTAGTGAATGTGAGTCTCAAAACAAACGGAAGAATGCATGGGTAGTAAAACTCACAAAACCTCGCTATGGTAAAACCTAAGATGGGACAAAAGCTCATAGGCTAAGGAGAAAAGTGAGAAGTTGCATTAAGTCAAAACTATACGTCTTCGGGACGCAAGTAAAAAAGTTCACAAGGGTATGACCAACTCAGGATAGGTGCATCGTCAAAACCTAGTTAGGTAGCAAAAACCCAATGGGAAAAATGCTCTTAATCGTAGGGAAAAAGAGTACATTAAGGTCAAGTGAGTATACTTCTGGATACTCCCCTGAGTTTGATAAAACTTCCAAATGAAGCTACAAGGATCGCAAATGAGAAAGTTACGCATACCAATTCCTTGGACAAGCTTCTGGTAGGTAGACTTCGACAGTGATTCCGTGTAGATGTCGGCAAGGTTGTAAGGGATCGGGCTGCTTGACTTCATATTTTGATGCTCATGTTGATGTAGACACAATATGCTTGGTGTTAACTTGTTGGATGTATCATGATCTGGTTGATACATAAGGCATTGTCTTCATGAATCTTCGTTGGGACTCAAGGATGGATGAACATCGCAGGGATTTTGAATATGTTCAACAAAAGTTCTCGATTATAACTCTCACGTGATGAGATACAGTGAGTCTTGGAACGATTCAAAGGTTTCGCAACAAAAGGTTTATTTGGTTGATCTCCAAGATATTGTGATGTTCCTTAATGGTAAAGACATAACCATTTGGGAACATACCTTGTGTGGTCAGACAATTAATCTGATTCAGCGAATTCCACAAGGTAGGCATCATTCCAAAGATCAAGGGGGTGTGATCTATTCTGAGATGCATAAGGATAGATAAGCCCATATCCGTAGTAATAGAAAAATGTCTTTAACACCAAGTTTGGTGGTGGCATGTTAGGCGCAGTGCTGCTTTATGCCAAAAGATTATCAACACATAAGATGTTCGATCTAGTGCATTTGAGCTAAGTACAATAAACACCCATGGTACTTAGATATGGCTACCTCACGTTCCAATATGGAACCCTATGCTCCATACCCTTTGTAAAGGTATCATTTGCATCTAGCATACAGACGATCAGGGTATACTTTAACCTAACACCTTCTGGGTCTAGTTCGATTGGTAGACTAGAATACCATCATAACTAGCTCGAAACTTTAGGTTGAGGTAATGTCGAGTTTTCCCAAGATCATTCATCTTATAGTCCGATATGTGAGTTAATTTGCTCAACTCTAGCAACTTTGGATTTTGTACACACAGGGATATATCCCTAACTGATCAAATGTTCATTTAGATAGGTATACCACATCTGCCCGGATAGTTCTGCATCTGCAAAGTAAATGCCTATTAAGAACTGAGAATGTGTTCTTATGGTATATAACTATTTGAATTAGTATATGTAAGTTCTTTGGAAACTCCATGTAGGGTTCGTATTAGGATCCCAGAGATACTACAACCACGTTTGTAATGCTGCAATCAATCACATTACGTATGAGAGAAACCTTGTGCCATAAGGCGTCATATCGCACAATTTCATTCATCTCATTCATCATAGATTGATTCTTCTACTTGACCAATCAGTTCTACGTTGATATTATCAACAAAATGTGGTTCATTATCGTCGCTTTTTCATTTATATAAGTAGTTACCATATAAATGACACAACATTTATGATAATCTCATTCCAATTCCATATCTCATCCAAACTAGTATACTGGAGCAAGAACTTCAGGTCTCAGGAGTAATCCAGATTTAATCTCATGATATGAAAAGGATTAAGACAGCGATTAAGGGACGAATTCGTTCATGTCATGTGCCTCCACTTTTGGGGAAGTAAATCCTTGAATCGAGTAATCCACCACGCTTCTGGCGTAGGGAGATTGATTGGCTAGCTACCAATGTACGAGGGTTGGCCATAATTGTGTCGTTCCTGCTTCTGGGACAGATGTCCGTCATATATTTGGTACACATCTTTACAGGCACATTTGTAGCTAGTATATGTGATCTCGTCACTCTTGCTAGATCAGAGGAAGTGTCTAGTTATACTCTGACGATCTAGATTGGGATCGAGATGAGACATAATGGGGACGTCCACGATAATTCACGTCGTTCTTTAGGAACGTTGACGTTCTTATCTCCCCCTAACGACGGGAAGATTATCTCATAAAAGCGATAATCCGCAAAATGAGCGGTAAAGAGATCGCATGTCAAAGGTTCTAAGTAACAAATATTAGAAGGAGAATCATAATCGACATAGATTCCTATCCTTTCCTGAGGACCTTTTTTTTTTTTTTTTTTTTTTTTTTTTTTTACGTAAGGGTGGCACAAATGGCATATAGAACACATAACCAAAGATGTGCAGATGCGATATGTCGAGTTCGTATCTGATAACCAACTAACACGCACTTTATAAGGTTGGGTCATGACGGGACTCAAACGGACCAACATGGTTGCTTGCAATATTGCATGGCCCCAAGCAGAGATCGGGAACTCAGTACGTATGACCAATCGATCGTGCAATCATTTAAAGGCATTTAATGAATGCTTCTACTGGGTCGTTCTAGGTATGAACATGGTGTACTTGATGTTCAACTTCAAAACCCAACTGTCATGCAATATCTATCGAAAGTTTTCGATGTAAATTCTCCAACTTATCCAATAAAATAGATTTGATCAAATAATTAGGGTGATAAGCCTTGAGCTTGTTAATCTGATTTACCAGTGTGGAGAATGTAGCTTGTGGACAACAGCTACATGTATGACAAACATGTAGAAGTATCAACCAATACCATAAAGTATCTAAATGGTCCACATGGTGGTTAAATCAGTCCACAAATGTCCTATTTTGAATCCTTTGTAGAAAAGATGGAGGGTGCTAAGGTATAATATATGTCCAGGTATGATGTCATTACTTATGGTAAGAAGATGCCCATAACAACGCATCAAGGATCATCCTAGATATCCCAAACATATATCCATAGCAAAAATTCCTTTGGAATCGCGGGCTTCTGGCCTGCCACATAGTGGGCCTGAGTGGGTGTAATCCACTCGTTAAGCGTTCCATCTTCTCTAGAATACGTTTTTGGTTATATTCGTAGGAAGTACAATATGGTAATATTCCAAGGAATTTTACTCTATTTTTCTACATTGGTTTCAATATGGTAATAATACTCTTGAATATCCTCAAAGCTTAAAAGGCAGTCTTTTGGAAGGAGTGAGTGTAAGGCTTACTTTTATGGTAAAATTAGTACCATTGGACAATATAGGGCAGTGCCATGCCCCACAATCAGGTTGGATAAGCCTGAAAGGTTGTTAGGGGATGATTTGGTATGAAGTTAGCATAGAACCAGACATTTAACTTCCCCATGAAACATACCTAAGCATGAGTTAATTGTAGTCACATGTGGTA
The DNA here is from genome assembly GCF_019419815.1 of Pyrus x bretschneideri. NCBI lineage: Eukaryota > Viridiplantae > Streptophyta > Magnoliopsida > Rosales > Rosaceae > Pyrus > Pyrus x bretschneideri. Next base: position 4,794,442 of record NW_025999457.1, read on the forward strand.
ATTTTCATTAATTAACTCTTTATTCGAGAATAAGAGTGACATCCATACACTGATCTTAAATCCGAGGATAAAATAAAGGGGTGTGATATCCACACCCTATTTTACTTCTCACACACTTTTTTTTTAATTTTCAGCCGTTGGATCGGATGAATTGAAGAAGATCAATGGACATAAATTATCAAGAGGTGTATGAGAAGTAAAATGGGGTGTGTGGATAGCACACCCCTAAAATAAATTATTGGCAAAGTAAACCAAATATATAAAGGGGTTCGACCAATAGGTCTTCAATGTCAAATTTTGCTTTGCCAAATGTCTTAGATGGAGCAAAATTAGTTTCATTGATTGACTACGGGAATGGTACTTCTCAACAACATTAGTAAAGGCACATAAAAGTGCATAATCAAAGATCTATTTCATTACAACTGAATTAGATTCTGTAGGGTTGAGGTTCGGGAATATTATCCCTTATTCTTGAAGTTTTTAGGTGTCAAGGATCATGGTTTGGGCATGATACCACCACTTAGTAGGCCTGATTCTACCATATGTTGTAAAAAAAAAAACTCAGAAAATGAAATTATGAGAAAGAGACAAACCCAGACTTGGGTTTGGTAGGCTCCAGCTGAAATTGGAGGGGTCTATTCGGTACTTCCTAGCTAAATTGCTAGGTTACCTTTCTCTCACAAGTGTGGTAGTAATCAAATCCGAGAATTTAGTAAACTTCCGCTTTCTATACTTCTACTTTAGAAGCAATTTAGATATAAAATGACGAGAAAGATTTTCTTCCAGTCAAAATTTGATCAGATATAAACTTCAAAATTGTACCTATTCATGGACGTACAAGTTTCAATCATGTTTTGGTTTGGGCAAGATTTCATCTTTGCATGATTTGAAACGGTCCATAGTGGGTCAAAGAGCCATGGAGTCCTCAGCAGTGAGGTATTTCCATTTAATTATGCTTCAGGCATAAGTCTTCGAACGAAGAACTGGCTACAATGATTTCGCAACTAGTCATAGTCAAGCGAGGTGTCATGTCTTGTATCCACATAGAGTAGTTTCTTGTTTGAAACTTCCAAATCAGTGAAGTCAAACTTGTTAAGGTTTGACAATACGCTGAATGGCGGAATCAAGAATGTGATTGGTGTTTTAGGAAACAAATTTCCATAATTATCAAAGTTAGAACATTCAGGTTTTAAGACATGGTTTGGTTTAAACGGATTTAAGCATGGAGAGCTGCGGGTCTCAACATAAGTGTTGCGCGTTAAGAAACTTCAGGTTTCTATGGCACTTTTCCTAAACTTCAGGTTCGGAAGTATGAACTTCAAGTTCATAATACCTACAAACAAAATGTAATATATATACAAGACAGAAATATATAAAGCAAGAGAAAACAAATATATTATAATGGGTAGCTTTGGGACCCATTGTGTGAAAGTTATAAGGAAATGGCCCTAATATATATATATATATATATATATATATATATATAATATGGACCTTCGGGTCCAAAATATTATTTTAATTGACTGGGCTATGGGCTAGCAAGAAAAATTGGGTTAACAAAACCCATGCCCAAATATGGGCTAAGGAAGAAAAAGTGAAACTAAATCCCGATATACCACATTAGGATATCATCTCATGTGGCAAGTAATGTGCATGCTTCATGTCAATATATGATTATATCAATGGATATTTGTCGTATACATCACTTGCCATATGAGATGATACCCAAAATATAGTGTAAAAGTGTAGTCTCTTTAGCATTATTCAAAATAAAAATAAATAGGGGAATCGTAGTATAGTTGAAATTTGGAGATACGTCACCATCTTGAAAACCAAGCCAACGAATACGTGTTAATGGTTGCTAATTGGATCATCAAAATTGATTGGGTGTTGTTATTGGCATCTTGAAAAATTTATGGTCCACTTCAAACTTTCATTTATTTAGGGAAAAAAAAAATACACTTGCAAGTGGTGCATTGCCTTAATGGTTAGGTTTTCCTCTTCAACTAGTTTCATCGTAGGTTCAAACTTTTCCCTTTAATATGAATGACTGTAAAATATTACTTGTAAAAAAAAACACTTATATAAAAGGGAGTTTTAACGAAAAGCCCACGGTACTGTTTATTTTAACAAAAAACCACATTTTTACACTAAACAGTCAATCTTGGTACTATTCACTTTACCCTTTATTTTGTCCTTACCATTAGAACTCAAAGTTTTCAAGCCATTTTCATTAGTTTTCCGTATAAAAAATGTACAATTAAATTACACCCAATGATAGACGTTTCATAAAACGGGATTCTAATATTAGGCTTGGCACATAAAGAATCATTTTTCTACTGGTGAGCATCCAAATGGCACAAAATCCCAAGGCCAAGGGGTAATTAATTTAGAGAGAAATGCTAAGAGGATCCTTTCAAAATGAGACTTTTTATAGACTCTTTTTCACCTCACAGTTAACGTCAATTCTCGTGTCAATATTAACAAGTCATTGTGCAAACAAACATGAGATAATAGAAATTCTACGAAAAGTCTCACTTTTAAAAAATCAATTTTAATAATTTTCTTAATTTGGATTTGGAAATGTATATACGTACAACTGATGATGCGCGATGCTGTTTTATTTTTTGTGGAAATGTATATACATACAGATGATAATGCGTGATTCTGTTTGATTTTTTGTGCCATATTGATTTAGATTTGGATCTGGAGATACGTACATATGATGATGATGCGCGATTCTATCTTATTCTTTTACTTGGCTATGGTGGCCGGCTTGTTTTGATTAATTATTCACCTCCTTGAGGAACACATTAGTTGGCTAATGGGTGGGGCACATGAGATGGGACTAGGATTCTCTCCCATCATCTTTCCATCCCCTTCCATCCCCTCTTCTCACATTCTCTATTTTGTCTTTCTCTTTCTATAAAAAATTAATATAAGATGTTGCGTGGTTTAACCGTGACTGTTTAAATAGGAGGGAAGGGGAGGGAAGGAAAAAAAAAAAAGGAGGGGAGAGAATCTTGTTGGAAAAATAGGGTCTAATTGCTATATTAAATCACATGAAAAATCAAGAAATAATTCATGCAATTATGTATATCACAATAATGCATTGGGTAACCAATGTTAAATGAACATGATATAAGGGATTAGAAAAACCTAGAAAATACGGTCGAGGCAAGTGTTGGACACTTTGTCCTTAAGACAAGTTTACGCCCCACTATGGTGCTCATGGTTGATCGGCGTATGTCTCCCAAGATACAACGACCACGTCCTTGTAATAGTAGCACTCCAAATCATAAGGCTCCATGAACCATGATTGTGTTGAAAACTCTCTCATATGGACTCAATGAGACTTTCTAATATTTAGTGCACTCTATGTATGATTATGTAAACAATGAAAAGTTATTTTGTGATTATAAGGGGCTTCCCTATTTATAGAATGTGAGATACCTCTTTGGAAAGCATGTGATTATTCATGAAGAGTCAAAAGTTGCAACTCTTCATTTGAGTAGAGACATCTTTCTACCAAAAGACTCCACTTCTAATTTCCATTCAATTAATAAATTTAATATAATAATATATTTTTATTAAATTTTGCAACAATCCCTCACATGAATGGAAATTGACTCAATATCATGCAAATGACAATGCAGACACTAGAGAGATAATTTAAGTTGGAAAAGTACCGCATCGGGATAGGTGGCCTTTCGCTTTGAACCCTTCGTAGTGAATTACTATCGGATTTACTTGGCTAATCAGTGAATGCGATGTCTTGAACTACTCAGCCGTTTATGTAAACCAGGACAATAGTAATCACATAATACCCTTCCAGACACACCGTGGTTGCTTGGTTGTGTTCATTTTGGCCCTGAACAATTCTTGGTTTCTCATGAGCACTTTTAGAGAACTAAGCCCTTCAAAAAATTCTCACAGGAACTGCCCCATTCCTTGCTCAAGATAGGTACTTCCCATTAAGAGTATCCTGCAATACCCCACTTGTTATTTCCAAGTATAGGAATCATTAAAAGTAAAGCTTATATCCCATTCCCCTCGGTGTACAACTTACTCTCTAGTCAAACCTTTAATTAATTGGATCCACTAGGTTGATGACTATCACTTATGGTGCGCACTTTCATTTATAAAATTATGTTTCATTTGAGAGTAGCTGTTTTCCAACGTTAAGTCCTTCAAAACATATGTTAGGACTTAAAAAATAATTTGCTAATACTCAGGTACATTCCCCCACATTTAAGGTATTTGCTAGAAGATCTCCAACCTTTCAATACCTTAAAACTTCAATTATAAGAGATAAAAGATCGTTATCTCTTTCTAGAAGCAAATTACTTTTACATTCTTTTTAAGTATATTCCATTTCTCAAAAATAGCTAAGTCACCCCCACAATCCTCTCATATTGTGGTTGCTTTTAACGCTATCAATAAATTATATTTCATATTAAGATGTAGGAATTCTCTGTAAAGAGAAAATCTCTTTGTATCTTCACATAGACTTTATAAAAGCCACTTATGTTTTTAAGAAAAACACTTGTTGGCGCCATTCAACAACTTCATGATACTATGACCAATCATGAGTTATGCAAAACTCACTTGACACTTCGGTGATGGCCATCGCATTATTTCGCCTCTCAAGGGATTCGTTTTTTTCCTTTTAGGTTAATGCACATATGTCATAGTTATCAACTTGCCTCTTCTACGTGGTATTATACAAATGAAGCACAATAGTTTTTATTTTTTTATTATTTTTTATTATTTTTTTATGAAGTAGGAAACAACTAAGATAGACCTTATATATCTATCTTCTTTGGCCTTTATACCTCACTATGACTAACATACATGACCCAATGGCCATGTCCATTAATATGCTTACTTAATAAGTATCATCATGCATGTCTAATACAATTATGTGAAATGCCTTGCACATTTTTAGTGTCGTCTTTTCCTTTGTGAAAGACCCCCACACTTTCAAGATTATTTCTCTATATTGATATCATTTTGAATAACACTCAATAATATTCACACAGCATTCCTCCGAACACATATGATTTTGTGCCCTTCCAATCGCTGATTACAAAATTTAGAAAAGGGTGCAACATATTCTTATAACCTTTATCTTTTTGCTAAGTTGATTCTCAACTTCGTTCTTATAATTTGTGAATGCTTCTAAGGCCTCATCTTTGCTTCTTAGCAAATACATATAACAGTACCTTGTGCAATCGTCTATGAAAGTAATAAAATATTTCTTGTCAAGAGAGTTCCATAAGGCTTTTGCACTTTTAATTGGACTATACACATTGTATAGTGCATTATATAATGCATTGAGGATGTAATTTTGCAAAGAAAATCAGAATGCTTCCATGAACCACGATTGTGTTGAAAACTTTCTCATATGGACTCAATGAGACTTTTCAATATTTAGTGCACTCTATGTATGATTATGTAAACAATGAAAAGTTATTTTGTGATTATATGGGGCTTCCCTATTTATAGAATGTGAGATACCTCTTTGGAAAGCATGTGACTATTCATGAAGAGTCAAAAGTTGCAACTCTTCATTTGAGTAGACACATCTTTCTACCAAAAGACTCCACATCTAATTTCCATTCAATTAAAAAATTTAATATAATAATATTTTTTTATTAAATTTTCCAACAAATCATACTCCCATGGAATGATGTGCCACCTTCAATAGCTTACGTTGTGTGTCCTGTGCCGTATATTTCCATAGACAAAGTCTCAAATTGGTCGAGAATCCAGATTTCTTTAAAGCATCCTCAATGAAAATGTTATAAGATAAATGTTAAATGTTAATTGATAGCTGACGTGGTAAGTATTAGATTTTCTCTTCATACAGTCGATATGTTTGTTTGTTATAAATGATATTTGTAGGATCCATTTTAAAAGGAAATCAATTCAAAATAATTTTTTCAAGATTTATAATTGGTGCATTTCCCATACAATAAAATAATTAAGAATTAACTGACAATACATTTTTCATATGTCAAACTTGACGACAAAAGACTCATATGTCAATTCACTTAGGATTGACATATCGGTTGAAGTTTCTTCCTACCTTTAAATTTGATTACATGACATTTTAGTTAGAATTTGACATATCTTTAGAGATGATGTTATCCCATGTCCAATGCATTCCTACATTTCTATAATTTTCTCATCAACTATACATACATACAAAAACTCTTCCCATCTCTCCTCCATCTTAGGAAAATAAAACAAATATTTCATTAGTTTAGCTACAGTATATATATTTACTTAGTATATTAACCATCTAAGAGTCATAATATGATATTATATATTCACTTAGTATATTCAACATCTAACAGTTAGATAAATAATATATGTTTTTAGTTGTATATCTTACTATTAGATAATGAATGTATTATATAACATGTCCATAGGCAGTCCCTTGTCAAATTTTGGTTATCCTACATCATAGTAGTAGTATGATTATTGCATAGGAAAATGTTGGGGGAGCTAATATTTTGTAGATTGCATCTAAATTATCTTTAAAATATAATTGTGGATCCTATTTCTATTAGAGAGACGGTGATGTTAGGAAGACCATATACTTAAATCATATTTTATAAACCACATAATGTTGTTGTTGATATTTTATTATTTAAGTGCTTAATTAACAAATTTGTTTTCTATTTGTGACATATTATATGGTTTACAAATGTGATCTAAATAAATGTCTCCCTAACATTTTCCTTTTTAGAGCACAACTAAACCATCTCTCGAATAGATATAGGGTCTTCAACACAATATGTCTCATCTATATTAGAGAAATAATTTAAATGTGATTTACATAATATAGACTTCTAAGAATTAATATAGAGAAAATTTGATGTAAGTCAATTTTTAGCCCCCATTAGAAATAGTCCACTTTATTGAAATGGTCCGATGACTACGATTACACGTCAGCTTATTTTTATTTTCATACCAAAGGCACCCCTAAGCTTATAAAATGTAGTAAATTTGTAAATGCAATAAGTAAATATATAAATAATCTCTAATTGCAACTTAATTATACTTTATTTCTATGTATCACATGTTTAATTGTGTATCAGTTTTTTTCTTTTTCAATGCATTAATTAGGGTTTGAGGTTGAATCATATCAAATTTTTATCAGTTTTTTTTCTTTTTCAATGCAAAGCAAAGGTATAAATAAAAACAAGAAATATTATTTGTTCAAAACAAAAAAAGAAACATGTAATTGTTTTGTTTTTTTTTTTTATCCCAAAAACCCCTTGCAAAAGAGAGGAAATCGGCCACGTTAAAATTACCTTTTGCAAAGGTCCGTTTAATATCCGAAAACTGCTCAGCAACAGTCGGACAAATGCGGAATGTTGGGGTGAACTATCATATCACATGTTTAATTGTTTATCTAGTAGTAGTATGATTATTGCATAGGAAGTATTGGGAAAAATATTTTGTTGACCACATCTTTTTTTTTAGTCAAACTTTTGACTACATCTAAATCATATTTATAATAGAAGTGAGACATATATATATACATTGTGTACTTTATTTTTATTAGAAAGGATGATGCACGGAGATCGTATTTTATAGACCAAGTAATTCTAGGGATACCATGTGTTTAAAGTTAAATGATACTTCGTAAATCACATGAAGTGATCATTGATAATTTTTTTTATTACTCTAGTGCTTGATTAACGAGTTTATTTTTTATTGGTAGCACATCATATGATTACAAATTCGGTCTAAATAAATGTCTTCCTAATGTTTTCCTTTGTAGACCACATTTAAACCATCTATTGAATAGAGATAAGGTCTACAATATAAGTATGTCTCATCCCTATTAGATAAATAGTTTAAATGTAGTTTACAGAATATAAAAATTAATATATTGCCTAGAAATGGGGTAAGAGTAAGACCGTAAGAGTGATTGCCTTGTAAATATTTCCATCCTGCTCTATAAATAACAACTCCCTTTTCCATATTTCTCCACACCACTCAAACAATTAACTTTCCTTTCCCTCACCTCCTTCCTTATGCATATACAAAAGAAGACTAGAAGTCTCAGCTTCTTTCTCTCTCCCTCCACCAATGGCACCTACAGTGACTTCAGTGGATGCCTCCGAGCCCAATGTAGCAACAATCAAAACCTTAGCCGGCTCAGATGCTCTCACTTCTGTACCTTCCGAGTACGCCTACATCATGGATCCCAACGATAAGGGAGATGCAAAAGACCCAGAACACTCAATCCCCATCATTGATTTCAAGTTTTCAGATTAAATTGAAAACCGAAATAGTCACAAGTTTTCAGATTTTAATTTCAAAAATGAAACATGAATTAATATTTTCATGCGCTTGATGCCTTTTAGGTGATCAACCACGGTGTACCAGAGAGCTTGATGAAAGAAATGATTGACGTGTGCCGAAGATTTTTTGAGCTACCGGAGGAGGAAAAGAAGGAGTTCCATACAAAGAACCTGTTGGACCCAATCAAGTGCGGCACCAGCTTCAACGTCGCGATTGACAAAGTTCGTCTTTGGAGGGATTATCTCAAGGTCATCGCACACCCCGAATTCAACTCACTCTACAAATCTGCTGGATACAGTGAAGTTTCATTGGAGTTCAGCAAAAGAACCCGTGCAGTGGCAAACAAAATATTGAATGGAATATCGGAGAGTTTGGGATTCGAGGCCGATTACATTACCAAGGCCATGAACTGGGATCGCGTCTGCCAAATTCTGGCAGCGAACTACTACCCGGCTTGCCCACATCCCGACCTGGCACTCGGTATTCCTCTTCATACAGATCATGGACTGGTGACTCTCCTTATTCAGAATGATATGTGTGGCCTTGAAGTCAAGCACAATGATCAGTGGGTCTTGGTGAATGCCGCCCCGGGCGCTTTTATTGTTAACGTCGGTGATCAAATGCAGATTCTGACAAACGACAAGTACAAAAGCATATGGCATCGAGCAACTGTGAACAACACAGCTACTATGATATCGATCGCCGTACCACATGGACCGGCACTCGACACGCCTGCCGTACCGATCCCAGAGTTACTAGAAAAGGAAGGCGAAAAAGCAAAGTACATTGGAATGACGTATGAGAAATTGATGGAACTTCAGGCAAGCCCCGCTGCCTACATGATGCCTTGCTTGGATCACCTTAGGGTCAAGGACAATTGAAGAAAATACATGCATGGTGGCCGGCTTTCTTTGTGTAGAATAATATATGCTCCTATAAGAGCTTTGATTCTTCATCAGAGCAGCTTGCAGAGTTGTTGCCTAACGTTTCTTGCTATGCGGGTCTTTGTCCTCACATTAATATCAGTGGGACCTTCTCATATCATCACACTAATATCATCAACATTAACTGATTTCTGATAGCCTAAAGATTCCTAGCTAGGTCGTGTGTAAATCAGTGGGACCTTCTCATCGCACATAGGACGCGTTTATGTACCGCGAATGATATACTGGAGTTTAGCAGTTCCACCCATCTGGGGAGGGCAATGACAAAGCAAGCTACACTAACACCAATATGTAATCTAACGTCAGATTTTTCTTAAATTCTAATCTTTTTCAAGGCTTAAAGTTCAAAAACGCCTTAAATAAAGTAGTAGTGTATCTGGGAATAATTCAAATTGTATTCTTCTATCAAGATGGTGAGATATACACAGAAAAAAAAAAAAAAAAAAAAAAAACCTAGAAATCCCTAACTGTAAGGGAATCACAATATTACAATAAATACAATAGTTTACTCGCGGCAACATAATTGGTTTCTCATGCCTAAAGAAATTGGATTTGGGTTTGTAGTTTTGTGAATTTTGACTTCACAGTGAGTGCTTGAGCGATGGGGTTTTGTGGTTTTGCTGCTGAAATGGAGAGGTTTGAAGAATATTCGAATAGATTGAACATCTAATGTGGGGTTTCAGGACCTCTTTTCCTTAGACATTAGAGATAGAAAATATCATATGAGGGGAATGGAAAAATGACTGGTGAGGACGACAACACCCACCGCAGCAACCCTTTCCCCTTCTGGCCTCTGCTTATCCTTCTCTTTCATATTGTTTTGAAATGTTCAATTAAAAAAATTAAAATAATAATTAATTTTTGTTCTTATACTTTCGCTATCCTTGAAAACCTTACAAATCGAAAGAAAATATATCGGCAAAGTTGGAGGGTCTGGGTAATTGGGAGCAACGACAGCAATATGGCATCCGTTCACCGACCATCAGGAGCTCTACCTTTTGTCAAAAGCCTATCACAATTGCATGTAAACAGACAAATTTCAATTTTTATTGAAAAACCAAAATGACAAAAAAAAAAAAAAAAAAAAAAAAAACTTGCTAAGTACACGCCTACGGATTTGAATCCTCTCATGAGCTAATGGAGAGGATCCTCCTAACCCATCATTGTGAGCCGTTAGATTTTTATCCAACGGCTACAAACAGGGAGGTCCCTTTAAAGTTATAATAATTGTAGCCGTTAGATAAAAATCCAACGGTTCATAATGATGAGTCAGGAGGATCCTTTCCATTAGCTCAGGAAAGGATCCAAATCCCACGCTTACAAGGCATACAAAATAAAATAATACAAAACTTCGTTTTAATACTTTGAAAAGATGACTTTTAGACTATAACCTTGTGTAAGATTAAAATCTAATTTCTTCCCTTGATACATGTAATCACCTCATTTATTAATTATATTTTGATTTTTTTTTCTTTCTAATTTTAATGTATTACTTATATATAATCTTTATTTCATTTGCTTCGTCATAATATATTTTGTTGTAGAAATTTAGGTACATTAGTTTATTTAGTATATTTCAGTATATCAAACAATACAGATATATATATATATATATATATATATATAGACAAACACACACACACACACATATATATATATATACACGTACATTAATTCTTTATTACACATTTCGATACATATATTTTGGTACATACATTACGGTATTGATATTTATGTACATTAATTCAATATAATACATTTTGGTACAAATGTTTAGGTTCATGATAATATATCAGTACAAACATTTAGGCATAGACATTTCGGTACAAAGAAGTCAATTTAATATATATCGGTATAGTCATTTCTTTACACTTATGTATTTACATATTTATGTGTCACTAATTTATTTTAGTGTTTCCTCATTTAAGTTTATTTATAATTGGAAGAACTTAAATGTGCACATTAATAAAATCAAATTTTAATGTGGAGATATTAAATAAAAATGCACGTTAAATAACAAAAATAGAATATAAATTTTAGTAAGAGTCAATTTCAAATGATTAAAATGAAAGTATAATCTAACACATGTTGTATGCCTAATTTATTGAACAATTATAAAGGACAGAGAATGAGGGGCCGACGGCACAGAGAGAGAAGAGAGGGCTGTGTAATTGTGAGGTGTATGGTATTCCACCCTCATTGTGCCTCTATTTATAGTAGTATAAAAGGTAAATTCCTTACCTTAATAGGATTATAACTCTAATAGGATAATATCTAGTTTAAGAGATATGCTAGAATCTACTAATGATATCCAAGATATGATAAGATTTACATAATCACATTTCTATAATAAATAGGACTGCAACACTCATCCTTGAATATATAAATACTCAAACAAAACATCGCATCAGGTCTTCAATGGATGAAGTAGATCAGTTGATGAAGTTGTCGGCTTAACTGGCGATGCGAGTCTCAAATTAAACAAAGTATGCATTGGCGGTAAAACTCACAAAACCTCACTATAGTAAAACCTGAAGTAGGTACAAAACCCATAGACTAAGGAGAAAAGTGAGAAGTATGCATAATATCAAAAACAAATGTCATACAGCATGAAAGTAGTAAACCTCAAATGGTTATGATCATAAGATTTGTCAATTGTAGCATATGAAAATAAGGGTCTTTCCTGCAGAAGATTGTTTTATCTAACTACTTAAAATGTCACAAAAACTGGGCTGCTGTCCCTACTGGCCAGCCATCGAAAAATAATCATTAGACCGACTCACACTTATCTAAATTCTACGAAATTTTATATGCAAACACTAGACACACAGAGCTACACTCACACAAATTTTTGGGATTTTTGGAGTTGATTTGCTATTTAAATTAAATCGAACAAAAACATAACAGAAACAGATTTTAAGTAGTTCACAAATTAAGAAAAACGAGTTAGGGGAATTGCTATCCACCACCAAATAATCATACAAACATGTTATGTTTCATTCAAATTCCTTTTATTTTCAGATGAAGATGCTCAAGTTGGCTCCATGTTAGAACTCAACCTATTACTCTTTCTTATGTAGTATGTTAAGAGAATGGCGTTTTCAACTTAACTTAGTCCCTAACATGCAATCTAGAATGTTGTGTTCATAGATTTAACAAGTATAAATCATTAAGAACGAAAAGAGTTTGAGTCATCACAAGGCATCGTAAGTACTGACGTTTTCTTACTTATCCTAGAAATTGGTTCACATGTTAATCGCAATTAACAAGTACTACTCTAGAACATATGGAGGTCCTCATTCGACAAGGGCAGGCACACACATATTCATAGCATTAGAATCCTAGATATGCTTACTAAGTATGCATCCATAGAAAACACATAAAGAATTCATCAATGAGACAAGTAGCGAACCAATTTTCATCCATTCATAAAAGTAATTCAAACGAAATGTCATAACAAACTTGCAATCATATTTGGGGCTTCAAACAGCCCCTAACTACTAAAAATTTAGTAACACAATCCTTAAGTTAAAACAAAAGATAGACATGAGTTTGAGAAAATAGAATCGAAAGAAATCAACTAAGGCTCTCCTCTTTCCTTCCTTCCCAATGCTACTTTTAAACCAATTCTTGCTGCATCCTTTTCTTCTCCCTTAACTCACCCACTAATAGCCATTTAGTGATGACAATAAGTGAGAGGAAATGGTAAAACAATTATAACTCTTTGGGTAGCCTTTATTCCAATTACTCACTCTTAATCCTTATCTTTAATTCCATTTCCTCTGATATTTGAATAGGTGTCAACTGGTTTGTTCTTGACTGCATCAGTTTTGGCTGCTAGATTTATTGGATTTATTGCTTTCAATGCTTTCTTGTCAGTTACAAACTGCTCAGCCTCTTGGAAACGTTTCAGTGTTAAAACGGCCATAACTTCTTCTAGAAAAATGATATTAACAATCCGCGAAATGCTTCAAAACATAGACATCCGTAGCTTTCCAAGAATGTAGGGCTCATTCTCTAATTCATTCTGAGCTGTCTGCAACTTACTTCCAAAGTCAGCTGACCTGCACAGGCAGTTTTGACGAATTTGTTTGACAAATCCTACAAAACACAAAAACAAAGTAAATAACTCAAAACTATAAGGAACTAACTAAGAAACGACAAGTGAATTAGATGTAAATTTTATATAAATATCAGCTTATCAAATACCCCCACACTTAACTTTTACTAGTTCTCGAGCAAAACAAAGAAAACATGAAAAAGTAGCAACATGAAAAACATTAGCTTCCCCCTATGTGACCCTCATAGAATTTCATTCAAGGAAACAAATCATCAAGAACCTTAGCTAGCACCAAACAAGCTAATCCAAGCTCATCTTCCTTATTCAAATGTTAACAGCGACCTTTTAATCATCCTTGAAGTGTAGTGTGTGTAATAGCCATGCTAATGCAATTTCAAGTTTTTTTTTAAAACACCACATGCAAACTAGTGACCTTCTCACAGGATATACACTCAATCACACACATGTTTAGTTTAACGTGTTTCGCTCAAAGAATCAAATGTGAAAGATCTACCATAAGCTTGCATAAAGATCTAATCTCTACAATCATAATTGCAAAACTAAAATCAAGAGGACTTTTATTGGATATAATGAGGCTTAGGGAGAGGGTTATCGAAATGAAAGGATAGGTAAACACAAGTTCCAAGCTACATTGCAAGCAATTCTCTTGTTGAGATTTACAAGAACTTAAGCTCTCCAACCACTCTACTAATACCTCCAATCACACCCCTAAACTTTTTATTTGCTTTGTATACAAGTTTCTTTTTTTCTTCTTCTTCTTCTTTTTTTTTTTTTTTTTTTTTTTTTTATGGTTTTTTGAACCAATTTTCGCACATAACTAAATACAAACATGAAATACCCCCACACTTATTCTTTTGCCAAACTCCTTCAAAGTACTTCACAAACATTTCTCATAAGACAATCTCACATTGCTCACTAACTAGCTTGGAAAGGGCAAGGAAAAATGTGTAAGGTATAAGGGTAGACATGGTGATAAGAAATAAATGGCTCAACATATATGGCTCAAATTGGCAATCTAATGATATCATTTTTCTTTAGGAAACATGCTTATTTGGGTCATGGTGATAAACCTAATGCCTCTATTCTTTTGAAGTTCATGCAATCAATGACAAATATTTCGAAAGATCGTTACGCAAGTTCTAGAGATGTAAGTCACATAAGTTCATCACACATGAAAGAATAGGAGTGTATCAAAAATGCATACACTTTCAATAGGCTCAAAAACTAACATAGGTTGTATATGGTCACTATATTCACATACGAAGTTTTAAGTCATGCTTTAGTTTCACATCAACAAAGTTATGTGCATTTGGTTTTTCAAAGATGATTAAACTTGTAGAAGGCTAACAAGAGAATAAGGAATTTCACACAATACATGCTTACTAAGTTCTTGATCATCGTGGTTCAAATTCAATTCAATTATATCATTGGGTCGGGAAACTAATAAAAATCTAATTCAAAACAATAAAGAAAATAACACTATATTTTTAGATTTTCAAATTTTCAAAATTTTCTCTTTTTTTTTTTTTTGGGTTTTTATTTTTTATTTTAGAGTTAACAAAACTAATTAAGAAAACAAAAAGCAACAACAAGGAAACAAATGAAGCCAATTCTTAGTCAAAGGGACAAAAATTTTCAATTTGGTCATTTTTTTCAATCCTTACCCCCAAACTTAAACTGGACATGGTCCCCAATGTCAAAAAACACAATAATGCATAAAATAAAAATAAAATAAAGTAATAAGAAACAAAATAAAGCATTTGAACTAAAAACTTCCCCAATTCGTAGTAAAAGCAAACGATGACCCCCAAACTTCAATTCTGCAATCAACTCCAAGGGTGGACATAACCAAATGTTCCTCCACATCATGCTCCGCAAAAGACTCGTAATATGGGTTGAGCATATGCCCATTCACTTTTAACACGTTTCCGGTCTTCGTAGGAAGCTAGGTCAATGCTTTTGGACCTTTGAGTATGCATATACTACAAATAGTACCTGAAATAAAAACAAAAACAAAAACACTAATTAGACAAGAAAGGAAAACAATAGAAAAATAAGTAATTAGAAATAACAATCCCCGACGACACGGCGCCAAAAATTTGATAGGATTAAAAGCACACCACAATGTAGCACACAAATGTCCTATTAATTTTCCTTATTAACAGTAAGATTTGTCAATTGTAGCATATGAAAATAAGGGTCTTTCCCGCAAAAGATTGTTTTATCTAACTACTTAAAATGTCACAAAAACTGGCCTGCTGTTCCTACTGGCCAGCCACCGAAAAATAATTATTAGACCGACTTACACTTATCTAAAGTCTACGAAATTTTATATACAAACACTAGACACACAGAACTACACTCACACAAATTTTTGGGATTTTTGGAGTTGATTTGCTATTTAAATTAAATCGAACAAAAACAGAAACAGATTTTAAGTAGTTCACAAATAAAGAAAAACGAGTTAGGGGAATTGCTATCCACCACCAAATAATTATACAAACACGTTATGTTTCATTCAAATTCCTTTTATTTTTAGATGAAGATGCTCAAGTTGGCTCAATGTTAGAACTCAACCTATTACTCTTTCTTATGTAGTATGTTAAGAGAATGGCGTTTTCAACTTAACTTAGTCCCTAACATGCAATCTAGAATGGTGTGTTCATAGATTTAACAAGTAGAAATCATTAAGAACGAAAAGAGTTTGAGTCATCACAAGGCATCGTAAGTACTGGCGTTGTCTTACTTATCCTAGAAATTGGTTCACATGTTAATCGCAATTAACAAGTACTACTCTAGAACATATGTAGGTCCTCATTCAACAAGGGCAGGCACACACATATTCATAGCATTAGAATCCCTAGATATGCTTACTAAGTATGCATCCGTAGAAAACACATAAAGAATTCATCAATGAGACAAGTAATGAACCAATTTTCATCCATTCATAAAAGTAATTCAAACGAAATGTCATAACAAACTTGCAATCATATTTGGGGCTTCAAACAGCCCCTAACTACTAAAAATTTAGTAACACAATCCTTAAGTTAAAACAAAAGATAGACATGAGTTTGAGAAAATAGAATCGAAAGAAATCGACTAAGGCTCTCCTCTTTCCTTCCTTCCCCAATGCTACTTTTAAACCAATTCTTGCTGCATCCTTTTCTTCTCCCTTAACTCACCCACTAATAGCCATTTAGTGATGACAATAAGTGAGGAAATGGTAAAACAATTGTAACTCCTTGGGTAGCCTGTATGCCAATTACTCACTCATAATCCTCATCTTTAATTCCATTTCCTCTGATATTTGAATAGGTGTCAACTAGGTTTGTTCTTGACTGCATCAATTTTGGCTGCTAGATTTAATGGATTTATTGCTTTCAATGCTTTCTTGTCAGTTACAAACTGCTCAGCCTCTTGGGAACCTTTTAGTGTTAAAACGGCCATAACTTCTTCTAGAAAAATGATATTAACAATCCGCGAAATGCTCCAGAAAATAGACATCCGTAGCTTTCCAAGAATATAGGGCTCATTCTCTAATTCATTCTGAGCTGTCTGCAACTTGCTTCCAAAGTCAGCTGACCTGCACAGGCAGTTTTGACGAATTTGTTACTTAAAATCCCACTTTGGGTATTTTTCTTTTCTTTGCTTGACAAATCCTACAAAACACAAAAACAAAGTAAATAGCTCAAAAATATAAGGAACTAACTAAGAAAAAACAAGTGAATTTGATGTAAATTTTATATAAATATGAGCTTATGAAGTGCCTTATCAAAATCTTGTTAGGTAGCAAAACCCCAATGGAAAAAATGCTCCTAATCGTAGAGAAAAAGAGCGCATTAAGATCAAGTGAGTATGTTTTTGGATATTTCCCTTGAGTTTGACATAACTTCCAAACAAGAGAACTACAAGCTATTCAACTCAGAAAGTTTACACATACTGATTCCTTGGACGAGTTTCTGAAAAGCAAACTTGGGCAAAGATATCGACCAGGTTATCTGGGAACGGATTTGCTTGACTTCATTGTTATGATGCTGTTGTTGCTAGTGAGAATAAAAGAACTTCGATGCAATGTGCTTGGTGTTAACTCCCTTGATGTATCGCTTCTTCAGTTGATCGATACATATGCGGCATTTTCCTCAAAGATTTTTGTAGGAATGTCAACGACGGTAGAAAGACCTTCAGTGCTTCGAATATGTTCCATGACTACTTTTATCCAAAAGCATTCACGCAAGGCTTCATGCAAAGCGAGAATCTCAACATGGTTCAAAGAAGTCACAACTAATGATTGCTTGGTAGACTTCCAAGAAATTGCAGTGTCTCCAACAGTAAAGACATAACCCTTTTGAGAACGTGCCTTACATGAGTCAAGCAGATAAAATGCATTAGAATAACCAAGGCGAGAATCAACCCGATGACCAAAGGGGGCTCCAACTTCCTTCGAGGATTCATGGGTGTAGAACAAGCCCAAATCCGTCGTACCCTTGAGGTAGCGGAAAATATCTTTTAACACCATTCCAGTGTCTGCATGTAGGCACATTGTTGTATCTTGCCAAAAGATTCATAATGAAGGAGATGTCAAGTCTAGTGTATTGAGCCATGTACAATAAAACACCAATTGCACTTAGGTATAGAACTTCAAGATCCATAATCTCTTCATCATCATCTTTAGAATGAAAAGATCTCGTTTAGCATTTAGAGTCCAAACAACCATAGGAGTACTCAAAGGGTTCACTTTATCCTCATTAAAACGTCGCAGTACCTTCTACGTGTAGTTCGATTAATGTACTAGGATTCCATCCGAACAATACTCGATCTCCAGGCCAAGGCAGTATCAAGTTTTCCTAAGATCTTTCATCTCAAATTCCAATTTCAAGTGAGCAACAGTTTCTTCAAGCTCTTCGGGAGTTCCGATGAGATTTATGTCATTGACATAAATTGCAAAGATTGCAAATCCAAAATTTGACTTCTTAATAAACACGCATCGGCATAGTTCATTGTTCACATAACCCTGACTTGTCAAATATTCACTCAAACGGTTATACCATATCCATCCAGAATGTTTCAATCCGTAGAGTGATCTCTTCAATCGAATCGAGATGGTGTTTAAGATGGTGTTCGTGGTTTAGAACTATTTGATCCAGAATGTAAGTCCTTCAGGAACTTTTATGTATATTTCCATATCAAGATCCCCAGAGAGATAAACGGTTACCATATCCATAAGCTGTGTATTCAGTTTTTCGAAAACTACCCAACTGATAAGTTAATTCTATTTCTCACATTTATCAACGCAATGTGGTTCAATGTCATCACTAAGCATGATGTTATTAGCTACTGTGTATGCAAAGGCATCATCGACTATCATCTCATTTCGATTCCAAACCTCATCAAAAATTGCGTAATGGACCAAAAGCTCACGATTCTTGAAAGACCGATTTGTCTCTTTTAAGACGCCACCGTAATCTAGAGTAACCTCATGCATTGGAAAATATGAGTAAGCGATGCTTGGATTCATACTAGGATTACCAGTTTGTGCGGTTTTCCTCTTATTGGTTTGTGAATCCTTTGAACCAAGAAGTTTGGCATGCTTTAGAATATGAGTAGATGATTGGTAGCCATCAGTGTATCGGGATGTGTGGAAGGTGCGACTGACCCTCATTTGAGGATGACTCGTCATTCTGGGGCAATATTATGGCGTACTTTAGGTACATTAATCCTTGCAGGTGCATTTGCAGTTGGTATATGTGATATCGTCACCTTAGCTAGATCAGTGAAAGCATCTGGCATGCCTTGAGCAACGCACTGAAGATCTAAAATACGATGCACTCTAGTTTCAGACTGAGTAGTACAGGGATTTAAATGAGACATAGTGGAAGCAAACCATGACAATTCGCGACATTCTACAGGAACGTTAGCGTTCTTATCTCCTCCTAACGATGGGAAGACTATCTCATCGAAGTGACAATTCGCAAAGTGTGCGATAAAGAGATCTCCTGTCAAGGGCTATAAGTAGTGAATAATGGATGGGAATCATAACCGACATAGATTCTCATTCTTCTTTACTGACCCATTTTGGTACGCAGTGGCAATGTTATTGGCACAAAAATTATACACCCAAACATAGGTAAATGGGAGATATCAGGCTCCTATCCAGTAGCCAACTGTAACAGTGAATGAGATTGGGTAACGACGGGCCCCAGGTGGACCAACATAGCTGCATGCAATATTGCATAGCCTTAGGCAGATACCTGTAATTTGGTGCACATGACCAAAATCCGAGCTATCGATTGAAGATGCTTTATGAAAGCTTCTGTTAAGTCGTTTTGGGCATGAACATGGGGCACATGATGTTCAACTTCAATCTCAACTGACATGTAATAATCGTCAAAAGACTGTGACGTAAACTCTCCAGCATTATCCAATTGAATTGACTTAATTGGATAATCAGGGTGGTGAGCCCTAAGCTTAATGATTTAAGCTAGGAGTTTCTTAAAACCAACATTTCGTGTGGACAGTAAGCAAACATGTGAACAACGTGTCAATGCATCAACCAACACCACGAAGTATCTAAATGGTCCGTATGTTGGTTGGATGGGTCCACAAATATCCCCTTGAATCTTCTAAAGAAACTTGGAAGGGTTCTGATTAAGCTTTGTAAATGAGGGTTGAGTGTTCAACTTCCCCAAATGGGATGCTTTGCAAGTTAGGAGTTACGAGGTTATATGATGCTTGTGTGAAGATTTGAGGATACGGTGTATCGTATCTCATCCAGGATGTCCCATACAGTCATGCCAAAGCAACAAAATGTTTTAGAACCCAAGCTCAAGATAGGCTACATGGTGGGTTTCTATGGCTCGAATGGTTGTGATGTACAACCCACTCGAGAAACGGTCCAGCTTCTCATAAATATGCTTCTAGCCATATTCATAAGAAGTGATACTAAGAAATTCATAACCATTCTTTTTAGTGGTTTCAATTAGGGGTGGTTCAATATAGGATCCCGAATCCTAAATTGCACACACACACACACAATCTGCACACACTCACACAATCTGCACATAAACACAAACTGCACACACACAGTGGATCAGTGAAGAGTGAGTGAAGGTCGACAAAGAAACAGAGTGAAGGTCGACACTCGACTAGGTTGGCAAAGAGTTTCAAGCTCAAAGAAGAGTTAAGAGAGAGATATGTGGCTTAGTGGCTGCTTCAAGATTTGAATGAGAGGAAAAAAGAGTGTGAGATATGGGTTGAAATCCAATATATTCCTTCGATTCGGTTTGGGATTACCGAACAAGTTAAATGGTGAGACCGATTCCTATATCGAATGGTTCGAGTTGTGTATTTAATTTTTGAGATTTTCGGTTTGGAATTTTTTCGGTTTGGTTTTGGGAAACGGTTTGAGATTTTCGGGAATTTTTTCCAGCCCTAGTTTCAACATGATACTTATTATCTTGAATATCTATAAATGGTTAATTTAGTACCATTGGACAACATATTACGGGCCTTTCAGTATCCTTCAATCAGGTTAGATGAGCTTGAAAGGGTTGTCAGAGGTGCATTTTTTGTACAAACACTACAACAATATAGTTGTTTGGCGAGTACTTTTGTCCTCGTTGAAAGTTATTGTTTTGTCACTGAAGGTTTTCAGCGAGGAAAAAAATTCCTCACTCGTTCCTCATAGTAAGCTCGTTGGGAAATGTGTACAGTGATGAATTGTTTCCTCACATAAATGATACAGCGAGAGTGGAACTTTTTCTCGTAGTTGAGTTAGAGCGGTGACAAATTCCTCACTAAAATGATTGGAGTGTGGTTGCCAAAACCTTTTGACAACCTAAATATTGACATTCCATAACTTGTGCGAGGATAAAATTCCTAACAAAAATAATCAAATTCCTCACTATAAATATCTTTTGGTGAGGAATTTGTAGGTGAATTTTCAGCGATGAACATATTATTTCTCACTGCAAATCATCTGTTGCGAGAATGAATTTCCTCGTTGATAAGTATCTAGGAGACACTCATTTCCTCGCTAGAACAAGTCTATAGCGAGAACTATAACAAAGGTAAAATTGCACGCTGTAAGTTGAAGATAATTATTCTCATAAGTAACCTACTACGAGAAGTTGGTTTCTCCTTGTAACTGGAATTTAGTGCCAAGACTTAATAATCAAAGGTACTGAAAGTTAATTCATATTAGTCCAAAACAAAAATAGCTTACAATGATAATTGATAGCTAGTCTACAAATTCAATTAAGCTTAATGTTAAAAACTATGAAAGTTCACATTGTTTTCACAAAAAGTTCACATATTCCAGCAAAGCAATAGGACTACTTATGGAGGTGGTTGCTACCCTTCCATTATTTTATGTAGGAGTTCCTCAAATTTCTTTTGGTTCTCTTTCAATTCTTGGATCTCTTATTTTGCTTCACCAAGCTCTTGTTTTGTTTCAACAAGCTCTTGTTTTGTTGTCACAAGCTCTTATTGTTGTGTCTCAAGTTTTTCTTCTAAATGTTTGTCCAACATAGTGTCTTCAAGAGAGACAGACTTTGAAAGACCTTTGAAGTACCCAGACTTGTGACCAAGAACCCTAGAACAATTTCATCATCTGTCAACGTCACAATATCATCTAGAAGAGTTGTTTCATTTTTTATACTTAGCATCTCTTCCTACAAATGAAAAATAAACTATCATGCTTAGCTCCTTCATGTACACAAACATAACATCTATCACATTTGGTTCCTTCATATATATATCATAAACAGAAAAGCTTCACAGAAAATATACACAACCAGCATGTACATAACTAACTTACCCACTTCAGTTTAGCTCTTTCATACATTTTCTTGCTATAAAACAGAACACCTTTTGAGGTTTATATCAAACACTTGCTCTAACTTTTAAGTCATTAATGAAAAGTTCAAATAGTTAATAAAACATGCCATAACTCTTACACAGATTATATTCAAATACACTTAGAGAAGAAAATCACTTCAATTAAGCAACCTAATATAGATAACATTAAAATAAAAAGGCATACCATTAGCACTTCCCTGGGTATTGATTGATGATATAATAGCAGCAACCGTATTGCTTGAAGGTATCACAACAGCATCTCTAATTTGTGGATTATCAGTTGATGCCTCACTTGAAGAGTCATGAGGGATTCACTTCCTTTTTCTGGCATAGTGATATTCTTCGAGAGGAAAAAAAATAACAAAGTTAAAATATGCAAGTTATCTGAGAAAGCTTAACAACACGACAAATTAGTTATATGAATATGGACAATGAATAATTACAATTGATCAAGGGAAATTATTCCACTCATCTAAATCAATTAGATGCCTAAGAACTCCCTCTTCATTGACCCTTCTCTCTTTGTGCCAATTCATGTCTTTTGCAGTATGCCTAGGCATATACAACCTCTAAAATCTAGGCTTAATGGGCAGATAACGTAATACTTTTTTGTGGAATCTTCTTGCGCTTTCCAAAACTAGGCTTGTACCTCGGCTCACCACACTCGGGACATTTATCAAGTTTCTCATTAGTCTTCCAGAATAATGCGCAGTCATTCTTGCAATGAATTGATTCGTACCCCAACCCCAACTTTCGTGGCATCTTTTTTGCATCATTTTTTGTTGATGGAATAGATGCTTCTTTTGGATGAGATTTTTTTAACAAATTAAGTAGCATGTCAAAATGCTTGTTACTTATAAGAGAGAAACACTTAATATGCATCAACTCTACAATAAAGCTTAAAACAGAAAAGTTCTCATAACCAGGACAAAGCTCCCTTTGAGCTTTGCCAAATAAATACTCATATTTACTAGCGTGAGATTTGTCATTGCCACTTGTGGCATCAACATTAGTTCCCATATCTGCTGGGCCTTGAAAATCATGTAACATCTCAAACATCTCATTATCATCATTATCCTCACTGTCACTATCGTTTTGACTATCATCCTCTATTTGGGCACTTGACCCACTTTCTTGAAATTCCCCTTGTAAAGTCCAAACTTTATAGTGCAGTGCGAACCCGCTATTATATAAATGGGAACGGATAACATGCAAAGAATGAAGATTCCCATTTAGGCAGTCTCTACATGGACAATGTGTCTTGTATTCCTCATTCAAATGTTTCTTTGCAGCCAATATGAACAAGTTTACACAAGTAATGAATGCATCACAAAACCTATGTTTAAGGAACATCCAACTTCGATCCATTGCTAAGAACTGTTAATAATCAAAACATCATTATTTTTTGCCCCTGGCCTCATGACCGTCCAATACTAATAAAACAAAAAAGTATGACCTATCGTCTTTAATACCTATCAAATAGGTCCTATATCATGTTTATGATTCTAATTACCAATGATCCACATATATTTTACAACTTAAACAACATGAGAGGTTAAAACAATAAAATTAGAAGCCAAGCAACTTACCTAAGAGGAGATAAAGCAGATGGTATACAGTTTCTCAATGCTTTCCAATTAGAAATTATAGTTCTCTCTACTGCCAACTGAAAAAATATAAGTTAATAACACAATTAGAATTGAAACTTAAAAGAGTTCATGGTTAAAATAGTTGGGAGATAGAGAGAAAGATACAACAATTCGTGATGTTGGTGGAATGGAAAGATACATCAATTCATGACTTTAGACAAATGGGTAATTTTTGTGTAGGTTAAGTGGTTTAAGCACAAACTTAATATAGATAAGTAAATTAGAAATAAAATTGTGAGAAGAATGAATATTGCAAAAGCAGCAACCTCATCTCCACCAAAGCCGCAGAAAAATAGTTTTAGCAAACCAAGATTAAGCCCAATTTTAAACACACATGACTATACCAAATGATGCAAACAAACATGAGATTCAAAGCTATTTTGAGTACATTAAAAGCATCTACGATTTGTAAGAAACGAGGTTCTAAGTTGAAAGTTATGCAAGATACAAACAGAGCCCCGAAATTGGAAACCCATTATTTGCTGCTGTCTGGCAGCTTCATGACCTAAGTTTGTACATGGTTTTGACATATCAAAACTCAACGGAATTATGTGAAATCAGATGGGCTTTGATTATGGACATGTCTAGTTTCAAAACACATGATAATGGATCAAAAGGAATCCATAAGGACATAGAAATCAAGAGCCAAAGTAGGCTACTTGAAACATAGTTTTTCTTCACAGAAAACATAAGTTCCCTGCAACTTAGAACCCAAACTCTTCTAATTATAACTTCAGAATACTTCCATACAATCCCAAAATTATGTCTATAACTTTGATTTCAACACACCCAATGTATAAAATTAAAAGTAATAAGAAAGATTGACACAAAGAAGCTATGGAAATAACAAAGAAAGCTGGGAATTTTTACCCTTGTTGCTGGTCGACAAAAGGAACCATCCTTTTGTTATGATTCTCTTTGCTTCTTCAAATGTAGTCTTCTATACTTCCTTCTTCTACCTCTTTTTCTTTCTTTTCCCTTATTCTCCTCCCCTCCTTATTCAGGCCTCCTCCTTTTTCCACTCGCCCTCCCTTGTAGAAGATTCTCCCCCCCCCCCTTTTTTTCTTTTATTATTATTATTATTCCATAAACGACACAGTGTTGCCCTTATAAATACTTAGAAAAATATTGAGTTTTACAAACTTGGATGGTCTGCGAGCAATATTTTTTTCGCTGGACACTTATGCAACCCAAATACAAAATTTTTCGTTGTAGGTGTGAATAAAATGCGCCCTATTTGAAACTTTTGGAAAACTATAGCGGGAATGCTACAGCAAGAACCTATTTTTCTCGCTAAAAATTTTATTCAGAGAGAAAAACAATAATTTCCTCGTGAATATTTTGGTGGCAAGGGAATATAATTCCTGCTAAACCTAGTGCGAGAAGAACAATTTTTCCTCCCTAGCATTATGTACAGCAACAAAATAATTTTCTCACCGAAATTATTTTTCCCTCACTGTTTCTTAGAGATGTAAGGAGACCAAATGAGCTCACTTCTTGCGAGAACTCAAAATTTTCCTCGTCGAAAGCAACTCTAAAGCGTGAAAGATAATGTTCTCACTGAAACGTTTCTTGCTAAAGGACCAATTTGTTGTAGTGAAAGTGAGTACAATAGTGTTGCTCATGCAAGATGGTGTGCGTGGTAGCACTATCAGTCACACAACTAACTCCCCACTAGTCATACCTAGAAATAAATTATGGGGTGTGCTATCCACACACCCCATTTTACTTCTCACACACCCCTGGATAATTTTTGTCCGTTGATCTTCTTCAATTCATCCGATCCGACGACCGAAAATTAAAAAGGTGTGTGAGAAGTAAAATGGGGTGTGTGGATATCACACCCCCAAATAAAATTCCATTCATTCAATTAATCAATCAAGAAATAAAATCAATAAATACTTATTCATAATTCAAAACAAACCAAACCAAAGAAATTATTCCAAAAACTTTGACAAATTGTTTGAAAAATTAAACCATAAGCCTAAAAAATTAAAGGCGGGTTCGGCCACTTGGGGTAAAAACCACCCAAATATGTCTCAGAAAAGTAAACTTTAATCTTCCATATGAGGGATACCTCCTGAAAATCAGAAACCTCATAGTTGTGGTAGTATCTTCGGGATGTTCCACATGTGCAAATTTAGACTCACGATGAGAATGATACTTGGCTATAGCCTCAGAAGTAGCTCGGCATATGTTAAATAATAAACTTAATTAAAATAATGTATATCTAAATCGAAATTCTCAATACAAAGTATTGTTGTTTTAAATGTAAGTAAGTAATTATTTATATGTGATAATAAATCTACTTAATCCACCTAGGCCCCGTCTAGGCGCATAGCCGATGTGCCCTAGGCCCTAGATCTCCAAATTTGACATTCAGGTTTCGATTTCATATTTTTTTTATTTTTTTTTATTTTGATAGAGTGATCTTAAGGTGTTCAGTTATATCCTATTTTGTTCTTTCCCTCTTCCTAGGACTTTTTTTAATCCCTTGATAAGTCCCTCTTGGGCTTAAATATTGTATTCATACTAACATTTTTACTGCATAGTGGATGATTTGTATGTGTGGATGTACATTTGTATTATCAATGTTATATGACATTTGAATTGTGTTTCTTTTTTTGTTTGCCTAGTGTCAGCAATATTTGCATTTTGATTTTGTATTTGAAAATGATATGTTTTGTTTGTAACTTTTTTTAACTATTTCAGAAGTGGTATTTGAATGCAACCATGCAAAAAACAAAAGAATAAAAAAAAAAGTAAACTTTGAATACCATTTTGATTTGGTATTCAAGTGACTTAGTATTCAGCACTGTAAACAGGCATGGACCGAACCGAAATCAGTGTGCATCGAACCATATGATTTTAATAATAAATTTAAGTGGAACGGCACTGAATCAAATCGTTGATATTTCCCGGTTCCGGTTCCGTTTTGAGGACGAAACCATACCGAACCACATCGTGCCCACCCCTACCTACTTTCTCTCATTCTCTGTCATCGAGTCTCTTTTTTTTTTTCTCAGATCTAATGTTAGGGAGACCAAATTTTTTGAATCAAATTTGTAAACCAAATGATGTGGTTGTAGATGATTGAATTATTGATTAAGTGTTGAGTGACGTGCTTGTTTCTTATAAGTGACACATCATTTAGTTTGTAAATTTAATTTAAAATTTTAATCTCTCTAACATTATCATTCTCTAAGCCTCTCTCAACTAGTCCGATGAGTGATGAGAAGGTGCACTAATTTACACAAGACAAAGACCCGTACAGCAAGAAACATTGGACAACAACTCTGCAAGCTGCTGTGATAGAGAATCAAAGCTCTTACAGGAGCATAAATTACTCTACACAAAGAAATCAGAGAAACGCCGGCAAGTGGCAGCCATGCAAGTATTTTCTTCAATTGTCCTTGACCCGCAGGTGATCCAAGCAAGGCATCATGTAGGCAGCGGGGCTTGCCTGAAGTTCCATGAATTTCTCATACGTCATTCCAATGTACTTCGCTTTTTCGCCTTCCTTTTCTAGCAACTCCGGGATCGGTACAGCGGGCGTGTCGAGTGCCGGTCCATGTGGTACGGCAATCGATATCCTAGTAGCTGTGTTGTTCACAGTTGCTCGATGCCATATGCTCTTGTACTTGTCGTTTGTTAGAATTTGCATTTGATCACCAACGTTAACAATAAAGGCGCCCGGAGCGGCATTCACCAAGACCCACTGATCATTGTGCTTGACTTCAAGTCCACACATATCATTCTGAATCAGGAGCGTCACTAGTCCATGATCTGTATGTGGAGGAATACCGATTGCCAGGTCGGGCTGTGGACAAGCCGGGTAGTAGTTCGCTGCAAGAATTTGGCAGCCCCGATCCCAGTTCATGACCTTGGTAATGTAATCGGCCTCCAGTCCCAAACTCTCCGATATCCCATTCAATATTTCGGTTGCCACTGCACGGGTTCTTTTGCTGAACTCCAATGAAACTTCACTGTACCCAGCAGGTTTGTAGAGTGAGTTGAATTTGGGGTGTGCGATGACCTTGAGATAATCCCTCCAGAGACGAACTTTGTCAATTGCGACGTTGAAGCTGGTGCCGCACTTGATTGGGTCCAACAAGTTCTTTGTATGGAACTCCTTCTTCTCCTCTTCCGGCAGCTCAAAAAATCTTCGGCACGCGTCGATCATTTCTTTCATCAGGCTCTCTGGTACACCGTGGTTGATGACCTAAAAGGCATCAGGCACATGAAAATATTAATTCATGTTTCATTTTTTAAGTTAAAATTTGAAAACTTATAACTATTTCGGTTTTCAATTTATATTATTTTTTAAAAATAAAATTTTGAAACGAGATGGTTATCAAACTAATAAAATATTAGTTAATTTTATACATATTCAAGCATACATAATTAGTAACAAGTGTGAATATACCTGAAAGAAGCCCCATTCTTGGCAAGCTTTTCCTAGCTTCTGGATCATTTGTACCCGTTCATCTGGGGAGGCAGAGGTGAGAAGAGCAAAATCAATGATGGGGATTGAGTGTTCAGGGTCATTTGCATCTCCCTTATCGTTGGGATCCATGATGTAGGCGTACTCGGAAGGTACAGAAGTGAGAGCATCTGAGTCGGCTAAGGTTTTGATGCTTGCTACCTTGGGTTCTGATGCATCCACTGAAGTCACGGTAGGTGCCATTGGTGGAGGGAGAGAGAAAGAAGCTGAGAATTCTGGTCTTTGATTTGTATATCCTGAAGGAAGGACGTGAGGGAGAGGAAAGTTAATTGTTTGAGTGTTGTGGAGAAATATGAAAAAAGCAGTTGGTATTTTATAGAGCATGATAACTTATGACTTTACCCCCACAAGCTGGTGGTTTTTGAATAAGTTTGGCCAACGCTGACCTAGGTTTCAAATCTGTTATCCTGCAACAATAAAATATATTAATTAGTTGTTAACCTACATGTATATGCAACAGATTAATTTTTGGAAGAGCACATTATGTAAATCATATTTAAATTATTTCTCTACTAGAGATGAGACGTACTTGTATTGAAGACCCTATATCTGTTCGATAGATGGTTTATTATCGTCTACAAAGGAAAATGTTGAGGGAATATTTAAATTATGTGATATGTTACTAATAAAAATAAGTTCATTAATCAAGCACTTAAGTAATAAAATAATCATTGACAACCATGTTATGTTTATATATATGGTCTCGCTAGCATTACTCGATCTACAAAATGTGATCATTTTAGCATTACCTTTCTCTCTAAAATATTAGTGTAAGCACAAAAATTCCTGCCACAAATGAGATATTTACATGTCTGCAATTAGCTCCCCAACATTTTTCTATGCAATAATCATACTACTACTAGATATAGGAAAACCAAAATTTGAGGGGACTGCCTATGGATATGTTATATAATACATTCATTATCTAATAATACGATATGCAACTACCACTTAGTACTACAGTCAAGTGGTATTCCTCTTCATTTATAAGTGAGAGATGTTAGGTTCGATTCTCGCCAAATGCGAATTTGAACCACATTATTACTAACCCATTATGAAGCTAAATGCATCCCAAAAACATGGTATCATTTTTAACCGATAAATGGTGAAAATACTGAATAAATATACATGCCGTAAGTAAACTAATGAAATAGTGAAAAAATACTTTATTTTGTTTTATGTTCCCAAGTAGAGGAGAGATGGGAAGAGTGATAGTGAAAAAATGCTTTATTTTGTTTTATATTTCCAAGTGGAGGAGACATGGGAACAGTATAAGCATGAATGAATAGTTGATGAGAAAATTAGAAAAATGTAGGAATGAACAGTATAAGCATGAATGAATAGTTGATGAGAAAATTAGAAAAATGTAGGAATGCTTTTGGCATGGGGTTTAAAGAAATCCAAAGTCGCGTCCAGTTTGAGACTTTGACTACGGCAGACAAAGTCGCGTCCAAGTAATAGAATATAACACGAAATATGGCACAAAAAATCAAACACAATCATGCATCGGCATCTGTACGCGCCTACAATTCCAAATCTAAATTACCCCTTGGCCTTGGGAGTTTCTGCCGTTTGGATGCCCACCAGTAGGTAACCGATTCTTCATATCCCAAGCTTAATATTTGAATCCCGTTTTATGAAACCTTGTTAATTGGGTGTAATTATTGACATTTTAAAAATTTTATTGTGCACTTTTTATAAGGATTGTTTTACGAATAATATTTTACAGTATCCATATTAAAGGAAAAAGTTTGAACCTTGAACGAAATTGGTTAAGGAGGAAGACCTAACTATTAAGATAATTCACTATTTGCAAGTATTTTCTTTTTCTAAATAAGACAATAAATTTTTCTGAGATGCTAATAACAACACCCAATCAACTTTGATGATTCAATTAGACAACCATTAATACATGTTAGTTGGCTTGGTTTTTGAGAAGGTGATGTATATCCAAATTCCAACTATACTATGATATATTCTCCATTTTGTTTTTATTTTCAGTAATGCTAATTAAAAAGGCTACATGTTTATATTACAGTTAGTATATCATCTCATGTGGCAAGTGATGCATATAACTAATATCCAACAAGATAATCATATATTGACCTGGCGTGTACACATCACTTGTTAAGGCACGAGAGCTTTTACATATATGTTTTTTCTCAAACATTGAACTTGAACGAGAATGATGCAATCCATATTTCTATGAAACCTCTCTTTTGTTTGGTGAACCACATATATGGCTAAAACCTTTTGAATGTGAATATGCTTGAAATTTCATTTATCAGAATAAAACAATACCTTAAAATAATATTCTGGAGAGTAGGCTTTCATAGTTTGAAAAACACATGCGAAAATACTACAAATTAGTTAAAAATGCACGCAAGACACTTTTGTATAAATTAAATGTAAACCTAAGTTTATATTTCGTTCAAAGGACCTATCCCTTCCAGATTGTAACCCCACACAAGTCAAAGTGACATCATTTGCACCCATTTCTCTATGTAGGAACGTCATCTTCCTTTTAAACTATAACTCCTGCTTTAAGTCTCCATGTGAATTCACTCGAGAAGGTTCTCTGGCGAAATAGATAAAATGATCGTGTTAGAATCTACCATAGAAAAGCATAGTAAAATTTTCTATTCTTCTATTCTCTTTCCTTTCCCTTGCTTCCTCTCATACTTTCATTTTTATCTTTATCCCTCTATAAAACAAATTATAAATTGCTGACCGTTGGATTTCTAATGGCAACGTGCAATCCACTGAGGCAAAACCCTCACCTTCAGCCGTTAGATTTCTAATGGTCTTCTTATTAGACCGTAGGATTTTAAACAATAAAAAGCTTGAAAATTATAGTTTATGCCACGTCGCACAATCTGGTGCATCTAATTTAAATTTTTTTGGAAATCAACGACCAAGATTAATCCAAAGGTGAAAATTCCACAAAATGTCAAAAAATTAAAAAAAAAATACAAAATTTTGTTTAGTAACACATTAACACTCAAACAAACTCACAAAGTTCAACCATATTCTTTATTCACCTTTTACCTTTAATTAATTATGCTTGTTTGTAATACAATGTTTTGCTTGGATTTCGAGATGCTAAATTCCAACTATACTATGATTTTCCAATTTGTTTTCATTTTGAGTAATGCTATGGAGACTACACTTTTATATTACATTTATTATATCATCTAATGTAACAAGTGATACATACAATCAACACTTAATTTAACGAAAATAATGCAGTCCATATCTCTATAAAACCTATCTTTTGTTTGGTGAACCATATATGTGGAAAATGATCCTTGTTGGATCCTTGTCGGATCCTTTTCCTGGGGATTCAAAAGATTCCTGTGATCATGACCGTTTATCGTACATTGTGCGGTTAGAAATCATTTAAAATTTAAAATTTAAAATTAAATATAAATAGTACCTAATGAAAACTGACCGTACAATATACGATGAACGATCACGATCACAAAATCCTCTGAATCCCCAGAAAAAGGATCCGGCGAGGATCCTTTTCCCATATATGTACGTAAAGCCTTTTGAACGGGAATGCCAACGTACTAAGGGCTAGTTTGGTATTGCTGTGATTTGAAAAAAAGCTGCTTTTGCTGTGCTGTGAAATAAAGCAGCAGAGTGTTTGGTAAACTTTTTTATAAGAGTGCTTTTGAAAAAGGGAAAAAAAAAAAGCAGTATTTTAGTGTTTGATAAACTTTTATGTAAAACAGATGTGAAAAAAAACCGGTTTTTCAAAGATAGGTTTTGCAGCTTCTTGTTTTTTGCTTTTTTTCACCCAAAATTGTGAAAAAAACTGAAGCTGAATGTTTACCAAACAGAAAAAAAGCTCTCAACTTTTTTTTATATCAGCTTTTTTTAGAATCATCTCAGTACCAAACCAGATCTAATTGGATTCTTAAAATTTCATTTTCGGCAATAAACAAATGTAATCCCACTGACATTATTTCCACCCATTTTCTCTATGTTGGAACATCATCCTAACTTTTAACTTTAACTCCTCTTAGTCTGTGTGACAGTGTGAGTTGACTAGGAAAAGGTCCTCAGGAGAACAAGACAAAATGATCGTATCAAAATCGGCTATAGAATCGATAGGCACTGAACTTCTTGGGAAAACACATCCGCTGCATGTTCACACAACATTCAGCCTAATGCACCAGCTGCCGAGGACGCGAATGTGAGGCCATTGGATTTTCCACGTAAAAAAAATGAAAAATTATAAGTTGTGCTACGTTGCATAATGAGATGTATTTGATTTTGAAAAATTAACGGCCATAATTAATTCAAGGCAAAAAAATTTAAAAAAAAATGCAAAAAATTCCTAAAAGATACAAAATTTTGTTCTAGAACACACTTAAAATTAAAAACACTAAAACAAATTGATAAAGTTCAGCCATCTTCTTCATTCACATTTGATCTTTATTTTATGCTCACCCGTTTTTCTATAAATGTGTTTTTAGGCAGTGTAGGGTTGACTAGTTGAATTTCGAGTTGCAACTCTAATGTGGACTAGTAAAAGGGAGTCCAGACATATATCTTTTGGGTGAGCTGTCAAAGTATTTGTATAGTTAGTCTTAGTCTGTAAATGATTTTTTGTTGCATTGTAGACTACGAAGGCGTAGGCCACAATGGGTTAGTTTCTCTACTTACCTGGGCAATGAAAACCGTGTATATATAATTACTTGTCTTTCGGCTTGTATAATTTATGCTCATGTACATTTTCATCAAATAACTTGAACATGTTTTTCTTGTAAGAAGCCTTGAAGGTCTTTTGTGGACTCAATATAATTTGTAAGGCTTAATGAATTGCCTTTGGAGAACCACTATGAACTTGGTTATGTTTAAAATTGTGGGTGTTTATCTACTACTTAGGTTGCATTTTGAAAATTTCAGATTTTTACCCCTTGGAACATAATCAGCTTTATTTCCAAAGTGGCTTGGTGCTGCTAAAATTGTTTTTTTTTTTTTTTTTTTTTTTTTTTTGTTTTAAGAAAAACAGCATCATGCCTGTTTTAGATTTTGATTTTCCCATACTTCCTGAATCGAAAATCCTTGAAATTTTAACACAACTTTGTTTCAGGTGTTTACTTTGAATCTGGAAATTTTCATACTTTTTAGTTAGATGACTTATTTTTGGTGAATTTTACAGTACAAGTTGTTTCTGCAGTTTGTATTACAGCAAGAAGTCTTTGACTCTATTTCTTTAAGTTACCTATTTTGGTTTAATGTATTTGTTGAGTTTAAATCTTCATTGACATAATCTTAAGCTAACATTTGTTTTACACTCTTAAATAACATTTTTATTCTATTTATTTCTCTTAATCTCACACCTCGAGTTTTGGGGTGTGACATAACCCCACACAAGTCAAAGTGACATCATTTGCACCCATTTCTCTAAGTAGCAATGTCATCCTACCTTTTAACTTTTAACTCCTGCTTTAAGCCTCTATGTGGGTTGACTGAAAAAGGCACGAATCAGACAAAATGACCACGAATACACCCATAGAAAAAGCAACTCCACAGAGAGATTTTTCAGTAAGACCGGAACACGGGATGGTACTCCACTTGTGCACTAAATTTCAGTCATATGTGTGGTTTACTTGCCTCCAACTCAAAAAAAATCATCTTCACTAGTGGTAGATCTAGAAAATATTATTTGGGAGGAGGGAGGGGTGGGGGACCGAGAGGAGGGGTTTAGTAAAAAGAGAGCATGCATCACACAAAATCTTTTAGACAGAAATAGCATGCAAATTACCATTTCATCAAGTCTTAGAAGACTTGAAGTCATTTGCAAAGGCATATTGCACACCTGTTAAGGCCTCAATTGCATAGGTAACTACATGTTCCAAGACTGCTCCTATATGAATGCTTAATTAAGAAACACACTAATCTTGAACACACTAACAAATTGATTGATTTCATTGCATCTTATTAATATGTTTGTTCAAGAATGAGATGCTTTGTTCATTCTTTGAGATTACCATTTCATTTACTTTTTATTTTTGGATAGTCTTTTACTTCATTCTTATTTTCATCCCACAATTGTAATTACAACCAACAAACAAGTCAAAGGCAAACAATATTAGGACTAGACTGTAAACCAAAACTTTCAACCAACTATAATTACAAAGAAGTATAAAATACTAATAATAGGAGTTGAAAGGTGCAGCAAGTAGCACAACTGTTGTTCGCAAAATATCCTCTGTGCCATGCCCAAATCTAAGCATGCCTTGCAACCCAGCAGTCCAAGCTCTTCTCTAAAGCATTTTATCAGGCAGTTGGAGGACATATATGAAGGCAACTCCAACCTTCAAAAGGGTAGCACCCAAGTCATCCATAGAGATTCAACGGAGTTTGGAGGATCAGCTGACCTCCCTTGCCCCTAAGTAGGTTCGCCCCTGATCTCCACCATTTCAAAATCATTGAGACAATTAAAGTAAGGGTAGCAGCCTAGTTTGTTCAATCTTGACCTTGCGTGTACGAACAATTGAAGCAAGGGTAGTAGCCCATTAGGCTGCCTTACCTGTTCAAGCATAAACTTGCACCTGCAGGCAATTGAAGCTGATGTCAGCATGGATCCACCACGTATAACCCAATGAGGCAAAAGCCTCGCCTTTAGCTGTTAAATTTCCAACAGTCTTCTTGTTTGGACTGTTAGATTTCCAACATTAAAAAAATTGAAAATTATAGGTTGTGCTATGTCTTGGAAATCAACAGCCATGATTAATCTAGGTAAACAATCCAACGAATTCCAAAAAATTCCAAAATAAAAACACAGAATTTTGTTTAACAACACATTTAAGCAAACTCCCATAGTTCAACCATCTTTTTCCTTCACTTTTTATCTCTAATTATTATGCTTGTTTGTAATGCTATGTTTTGCTTTGCATTTAAAATTAAATTATCGAAGTTAAACATGGAGTTTTATTTTCGAAAAACAAACTTGCTAAGCACACACATACAAGGCATACAAAATGAAAATATATTTGTGAATAGTAATCACCCTTGCCCTTCCTCTTCTCAAACGAGTGTACTTGCACAAATGTAATTATTGTTTAGAGAGAACAGTAAGGGTAATTTCACTGCGCTTGCCCTTGACCTCCTAAAATACATGGACATTTTCTAACATCACTCGACCTACTTATATTGGTGTGTGTACCTTTTATTAGAAAGGTGGCACAAATGTAGTCTATCAAATGTAATCTCTTTGCATCATTCTTTGTTAGATTAATATGTAGTAAAATCTCTCTATAGTGAGACACTCTAGATAAGAATAACAATGATTTATGTAGTAATGTTTTAGAAGATATTATGTTAGCTAGTTTAGAGCTTCTTCTATCCGAGTGTTTTGACTGTTCTGTCTGTTGGGGCATGATCCTTTAGATTTCTAATCAATTGTTTTGCTGATAAAAAGATGATCTTTATTGACAGCAGATTCGTAAAAATATTTTCATGGAGCTGGACATTCATGCATTGCAATTTAGGCAATCCAAATTATAATATTTTGGTTTAGGTTACGTTTTGATTTGGGAGTTTTAGCCTTGAGGCAATCCATTTTTTTTTTTTTAATTAAGTTTCTTCCTGAAATTCTAATATACTCCAATGTTTAGATGAAAAGATCCTCCAAGACTTCTATTCACAATTTTCATAATTAACATTGCATTTGAAAATTGGAATATGGTCAACAAATTGAACTGGGGCTTCAATAGTTTGATTTCGATTATTTAAGAAATAGTTTTTTTTTTTTTTTTAGTTTCACTGTTCAAAATTTACCTTTTTAGATTTTATTTATTTTTGTTTTTGGTTTTACTTATAAAGCTTTAAATATAAAAAATTATATTTAAAGCTAACACATGGCAAGCTATGATATGCCTGGCACTGCCAATCAACATAGTCTAGAGGCAAGTTAAGTTCCGCACAAATTTTTCTTCTTCACCTCGCCTTGATAATATTAATTTAAAAAAAAAAAAACCTAATATGCTCCACTATTGATGTAATATTTTTTATCCATAGATTTTCCATTAAAAGTGACTAAGTCAAAAAATAATTCTCGTAATTACATCTCTATTAAGGATAACGTCTTTATAATAATAAAAATAATTTAATCTTGCAAGTGGTCCTTTACCACAGTAGTGGAACAAAGTTGAGCTCTTGCATGACTATGTGAATTCGAACTTCGTCAGTGGCTAATCTAACCTAACAAAATTTATCATTGAAAAAAAAAAAAAAAATTGTCCTAAGATCAATAAGATATTTCACTGTATTTCTTTGAGCGTGAAACCGTCATACTATTGGAATTTTGATATACTATATTAATGACGTCTCCCATCTAACAATGTTATGTGGTGCAAAAATGATACTTTAACCACATATTTGCACCATTATTTGAATCATCTCTCTAATAGAGATCAAATTCATACATGACAATGATAGGATTAAAAGCACACCACAAAGTAGCACACAAATGTCCTATTAATTTTTCTTATTAACAATAAGATTTGTCAATTGTAGCATATGAAAATAAGGGTATTTTCCGCAGAAGATTGTTTTATCTAACTACTTAAAATGTCACAAAAATTGGGCTGTTGTCCCTACTGACCAGCCACCGAAAAATAATTATTAGACCAACTTACACTTATCTAAAGTCTATGAAATTTTATATGTAGATACTAGACATACAGAGCTACACTCACACAAATGTTTGGGATTTTTGGAGTTGATTTACTATTTAAATTAAATCGAACAAAAACAGGACAAAAACAGATTTTTAAGTAGTTCACAAATAAAGAAAAAACGAGTTAGGAGAATTGCTATCCACCACCAAATAATCATGCAAACATGTTATGTTTCATTCAAATTCCTTTCATTTTTGGATGAAGATGCTCAAGTTGGCTCAATGTTAGAACTCAACCTATTACTCTTTCTTATGTAGCATGTTAAGAGAATGGCGTTTTCAACTTAACTTAGTCCCTAACATGCAATCTCGAATGGTGTGTTCATAGATTTAACAAGTAGAAATCATTAAGAATGAAAAGAGTTTGAGTCATCACAAGGCAACGTAAGTACTAGCGTTGTCTTACTAATCCTAGAAACTGGTTCACATGTTAATCACAATTAACAAGTACTACTCTAGAACATATGTAGGTCCTCATTTGACAAGGGCAGGTACACACATATTCATAGCATTAGAATCCTAGATATGCTTACTAAGTATGCATCCGTAGAAAAGACATAAAAAATTCATCAATGAGACCAAGTAGTGAACCAATTTTCATCCATTCATAAAAGTAATTCAAACGAAATGTCATAACAAACTTGCAATCATATTTGGAGCTTCAAAACAGCCCCTAACTACTAAACATTAGTTACACATAATTCTCAAATTAAACCAAAAGAAAGACATGAATTTGAGAAGATAAAACCAAAAGAAGAGAATGCCAAGATTTCCTCCTTCCTTTCCTTCCTTCCCCAACGCAGCAGCCTTGCCTTTTTTCCTTGCTTTCCTTCCTTTTTTACTATCTTTTTTTCCCTCTTTGCTGCTGCAACCTGTAGCCCTTTTCTTCTTTTCTGCTGCCACAATTTTTTCTCCATAACTCACCCCACTAACAGCCATTTAGTGATGACAATAAGTGTGAGGAAATGCTAAAACAATTGTAACTCTTTGGGCAGCCTTTATGCCCATTACTCTCACTTAATTTTCCATTTCCTCTGATATTTGAATAGGTGTTAGTTGGCTTGTTCTTGGCTGCATCAGTTTTGGCTGTTAGTTTTATGGGATTTATTGCTTTCAATGCTTTCTTGTCAGTTACAAACTGCTCAGCCTCTTGGGAACCTTTTAGTGTTAAAACGGCCATAACATTTTCTAGAAAAATGATATTAACAATCTGCGAAATGCTCCAGAAATAGACATCCGTAGCTTTCCAAGCATATAAGGCTCATTCTCTAATTCATTCTGAGCTGTCCACAACTTGCTTCCAAAGTCAGCTAACGTGCACAGGCAGTTTTGACGAATTTGTTACTTAAAATTCCACTTGTGCTATTTTTCTTTTCTTTACTTGACAAATCCTACAAAACACAAAAACAAAGTAAATAGCTCAAAAATATAAGGAACTAACTAAGAAAAGACAAGTGAATTTGATATAAAACATATATAAATATAAGCTTATCAGACAATAAGTTCTAATTTTATGAATAAAATGGTACGAATGATGATACGAACGTTTAATAACGGAAGAATTACTCATGTTGGCGTCAGGTTTCTAGTTGTAGGAACTTTTTAATATTAGTATCCCAGTGTAATAATGGCACATGTAAGTAAAGAGGAAGAAGTTGAAACGGTATAACAAGCTACTGTGAACAAGTCAGCAATATACAGCCTCTCAATCATGTTGGGTCAAATTTCTGCCACTCTCCACATGTAACAAATGGTTGAGTATAGTAGTATAAAAAGAAGAAGAAGAAAGAAAAAAAAAAAAACGAGTTTTACTCGAACTCCATGCATTGAAACTGTCATTGGAATTAGAACTTTTTGTTAGCTAGCTTAGTGCAACCGCACCCTATCATTGACTGCTGAAAAGGCCACCATATATATTGCTTAAAAAAAATATGGAAATTTGCTAATTTAGTCTATGAATTTTTACACGTGAAAATTTAATTTTTAAATTCATTAAAAATTGTCAAATTCATCTTTATTATTGATTCAAATTATTCGATTCAATTTCTCATTAATTTAAGTCATGTGACTTTGTATTTGATATACTTTAAAAGATAGATTAACATTTTTAATGAGTTTAAGAACTTTTTCATTTTCTACTCCATCTCAATGTATATTCTTCATTTCTTGGCTCCAATTAACAACTAAATTCTCTTCCTTAACCATAACAATAGGCTCTGCTATGTCACGAACAAGAAATAGCATAGCATAACAATAGACTATGCTATGCTATATGTCACGAACAAGAAATATGACATTAGGAAATATGACAAATGACCTATACAACCAGAAAAATACTGGAGAGCACATATTTATCTAGATTTTAAGAGACACTAGATGCTAGCGACGAACTAAGACCTAGCGCCTAGGCTGCTAGACGGGGGCTTAGGCGGATTAGGCAGATTTAGTAAATTTATTATAGCTCGCATAAATAAGTGTCCATTTATACTTCAAAAAATACATAATTGTATTGTAATACATAAATTACAAAATAAAATGACATAAATTATAAAGTATTAGAACATATTGAAAACATGGGGAACAAGCATATGATGAATGTTTATCCAAGTATTCAATAAGTCCTTTACAATTTATTGAAAAATAAAAATAAAATACAAATTGAAGGTTATCTATTTTCTGTTTAAGTGAGAGTCGTGATCTAGCCGGGTGTCTAGACAGACGCCTAAGTAGATATATGTGTCATTTCTTTATATTCAATGCCAAAAGATTACTTGAGCAGTAGTCAGCCGCCTAACGCCTGAACGGGGCCTAATCGAAGATTTTTAGAATAGTTTACCATTTGATATGATGATATGATAAGTTATGATAAATAAAACATATATATATATATATATATATATATATCTAAATAAACAGAAGATCGGAAGGCAAGACTGTCTGACCGATGAATGTGTCAAACTTCCATCACTAGGTCATTTGCCCGGAATGGCCTTGACCATGTGGCTAATTGCTTAAAAACTAGTTAATATTTAAACAATTATTAATAATTTATCTAGGGTAATAAGGGCGCTGGAGGAAGACTCGAGGTGACTGCTCTAATATATAACACCACAACTAAAGGACATCCCAATATAGATCCAAAAGCAAGGGACGGGCTGATTAGGGTACCATATATTTTAGTGGTTTTATTTTAATTTAGGTAAAATATCTAATGGTTGTGTTGCTTCATTTTTGGGTAAATACCCAATGGATATCTATTCCCCAACTAACAAATTTTGAAATTTTCTTTTTAACCCTTGAATGAATATTTAGAAATAATTAAGTGTTTTCATTAACATTTGTTGTGTGAAACTCTTTTCATTAATTTTTTAATAATAAGGACAAAAACAAAAAAGTGATGGTAGTATCGTAACTAAGTTGAAGTTTGGCGGCATTGGAAAAGGATCCTCTCCGGATCCTTTTTGTGGGGATCTGAGGATCAATCAATCATGTCCATTCATCGTACATTGTGTGACTAGTTTTCGTTAGATACTATTTATATTCAATTTTAAATTAAAAGTTTAAAATAATTTCTAACTACATGATGTACAATGAACGGACACAATTAATTAATCCTCAGAATTCCCACAAAGAGGATCCAAAGAGGATCCTATTCCGGTGCACTGACAATTGTTTCTTTATAAATTTTCGCATATGAGGAAATAGTTGTTGGTGCCACCAATATTCAACTTAGTTACGGTACTACTACCGCACACAAACTTTAACTTAATCACGATATTACCTTGTAATTAAAAAAAGTTCATTAGGTATTTTCCTTTATTTCTTTATCAAAAAGGTGTACAAATATGATGTGCTAAATATGGTCTAACAATATTTTTCTTTTCCTAGTAAATGTGGATGGGATTAAGACTTGTGTTTCCCATGGGGAATGCACATGTCATACTTCTTTCAAATAATGTATATTCGACATATAAATTTCATAATTTGAACCATTCACTTTTTTAATCTTCATTTGAAGATCATTCTTATAAAAATCATCTAAACCAAAGATCCTTTAGTCATCTAAATCTATGAAACAAATCGACAATATGAGTACCAAATAATATAAGGAAAACTAATGAAAAAGCTTCAAAACTTTGAATTTAACTAAAAGCCACCTAGTAACTTTATTTATGTTGTGGCCTATATTTAATAGAGATGTGCGGCAAAGGAAGAGAAAGAGATTGGAGAATAGACTTGAGGAATTGTGTGTTAATTTCCCAGTCCTTGTGCCTTTATTCATAGTAATAAGGTGGGAGGAAACTTGCTCTCTAAGTAATACAAAGTATATAAGGAAAAATCTTCTAGATCCCAAAGGATTCCTATTTTATCTTTACATAGGATTTACACAATCACATATTGATAAGAACATATGTCACAACACTCCCCCCTGAGTGTGCAAATACTCAAGTATATGATGCCGCAGATCTTCAGGCAAATGTAGAAGCAGTTAATGAAGTTGTCTCGTTTAATCGGCACAAGTAGTGAATGTGAGTCTCAAAACAAACGGAAGAATTCATGGGTAGTAAAGTTCATAAAACTTCTTTATGGCAAAACCCAAGGTGGGACAAAAGTTCATAGGCTAAGGAGAAAAGTGAGAAGTTGCATTAAGTCAAAACTATACGTCTTTGGGACGTAAGTAGAAGAGTTCACAAGGGTATGACCAACCCAAGATAGATGCCTCGTCAAAACCTAGTTAGGTGGCAAAAACCCAGTGGGAAAAATGCTCCTAATC
Organism: Pyrus x bretschneideri; assembly: GCF_019419815.1. Classification (NCBI taxonomy): domain Eukaryota; kingdom Viridiplantae; phylum Streptophyta; class Magnoliopsida; order Rosales; family Rosaceae; genus Pyrus; species Pyrus x bretschneideri. The sequence goes on from NW_025999457.1 coordinate 4,836,273, forward strand.
GTTGGGAAAAAGAGTACATTAAGGTCAAGTAAGTATACTTCTGGATACTCCCCCTGAGTTTGACAAAACTTCCAAATGAAACTACAAGGATCGCAATTAAGAAAGTTACCCATACCAATTCCTTGGACAAGCTTCTGGAAGGTAGACTTCGACAGTGACTTCGTGTAGATGTCGGCAATGTTGTAAGGAATCAGACTTCTTGACTTCATCTTTTGATGCTCATGTTGATGTAGACATAATATGCTTAGTGTTGACTTGTTGGATATATCATGATCTGGTCGATACATACGGCGTTGTATTTATGAATCTTCGTTGGGACTCAAGGATGGATGAACATCTCAAGGATTTTGAATATGTTCAACAAGAGTTCTCGATTATATCTCTCACGGGATGAGATACAGTGAGTCTTGGAATGATTCAAAGGTTTCGCAACAAAAGGTCTATCTGGTTAACCTCCAAGATTTTGCAATGTTCCTTAATGGTAAAGACATAACCATTCGGGAATGTGCCTTGTGTGGTCATACAGTTAATCTGATTCAGCGAATCCCATAAGGTAGGCATCATTCCAAAGATCAAGGAGGCTGTGATCTATTCTGAGATGCATAGGGATAAATAAGCCCAAATCCATAGTAATGGAAAAACATCTTTAACACGAAGTTTGGTGGTGGCATGTTAGGCGCAGTGCTGCTTTATGCCAAAAGATTATAAGCACATAAGATGTCCGATCTAGTGCATTTGAGTAAATACAACAAACACCCATGGTACTTAGATATGGCTGCTTCACGTTCCAATATGGAACCTTATGCTCCATACCCTCCGTAAAGGTCTCATTTGCATATAATATACAGATGATCAAGGTATACTCCGACCTAACACCTTCTGGGTCTAGTTTGATAGATGGACTAGAATACCATCATAACTAGCTCGAAACTTTAGGTTGAGGTAATGTCGAGTTTTCCCAAGATCATTCATCTTATAGTCCGACATGCAAGTTAATTTGCTCAACTGTAGCAATTTTGGATTTTGTACATGCAGAGGCATATATCCCTAACTGATCAAATATTCACTTAGATGGGTATACCACATCAGCCCAGATAGTTCTGCATCCGCAAAGTAAAGGCCTCTTGAGAACCGAGAGGGTGTTCTTGTGGTCTAGAACTATTTGAACCAGTACATGTAAGTTCTTTGGAAACTCCATATAAGGTTCGTATCAGGATCCTAGAGATACTACAACCATGTTTGTAATGTTGTAATCAATCGCATGGCATATGAGAGAAACCTTGTACCACAAGGCGTTATATTGCACTATTTCATTCATCTCATTCATTATAGATTAATTCTTCTAGTTGACCAATCAGTTCAACCTTTTCCCCTTAATATGAATGACTATAAAATATTACTTGTAAAAAAAAAAAAAAAAAAAAAACACTTATAAAAAATGCACGATAAAATTTTTAAGGTGTCAATAATTACACCCAATGATAAACGTTTCATAAAACAGGATTCTAATATTAGGCTTGGCACATAAAAAATCATTTTTCTACTAGTGAGCATCCAAATGGCACAAACTCCCAAGGCAAAGGGGTAATTAATTTAGAGAGAAATGCTAAGCGGACCCTCTCAAAATGAGACTTTTTATAGACTCTTTATCACCTCACAATTAACGTCAATTCTCGTGTCAATATTAACAAGCCATTGTGCAAACAATCATGAGATAATAGAAATTCTATGAAAAGTGTCACTTTTAAAAAGTCAATTTTAATAATTTTCTTAATTTAGATTTGGAAATGTATATACGTACAGTTGATGATGCACGATTCTGTTTTATTTTTTGTGGAAATGTATATACGTACAGATGATAATGCGCGATTCTGTTTGATTTTTTTGTGCCATATTTATTTAGATTTGGATTTGTAGATACGTATAGATGATGATGATGCACGATTGTATTTTATTCTTTTACATGGCTATGGTGGCCAGCTTGTTTTGATTAATTATTCACCTCCTCGAGGAACACATTAGTTGGCTAATGCGTGGGGCACTTGAGATGGGACTAGGATTCTCTCACCTCCTCGAGGAACACATTACTTGGCTAATACGTACAGCTGATGATGCATGACCGTTCAAATAGGAAGGGAGGGGAGGGGAGGGAAGGAAAAAAAAAGAGGGGAGAGAATCTTGTTGGAAAAATAGGGTCTAATTGCTATATTAAATCACATGAAAAATCAAGAAATAATTCATGCAATTATATATATATATATATATATATATATATATCACAATAATGTATAGAGTAACCAATGTTAAATGAACTTGATATAATGGATTAGAAAAACCTAGAAAATACGGTCGAGGCAAGTATTGGACACTTTGTCCTTAAACAAGTTTACGCCCCACTATGGTGCTTATGGTTGATCGGCGTATGTTTCCCAATATACAACGACCACATCTTTGTAATAGTAGCACTCTAAATCACAAGGCTCCATGAACCACAATTGTGGTGAGAACTCTCTCATATGGATTCAATGAGACTCTCTAATATTTAGTGCACTTTATATATGATTATGTAAACAATGAAAAGTTATTTTGTGATTATAAGGGGTTTTCCTATTTATAGAATGTGAGATACCTCTTCAAAAAACATGTGACTATTCATGAAGAGTCAAAAGTTGCAACTCTTCATTGGAGTGGACACATCTTTCTATCAAAAGACTCCACCTCTAATTTCCATTCAATTAATAAATTTAATATAATAATATTTTTTTATTAAATTTTCCAACAATCCCTTACATGAATGGAAATTGACTTAATATTTTTTATTAAAAGTACCGCATCGGGATCGGTGGCCTTTGGCTTTGAATCTTCCGTAGTGAATTACTATCGGATTTACTTGGCTAATCAGTGAACGAGATGTCTTGAACTGCTCAGCTATTTGTGTAAACCAAAACAATAGTAATCACACAATATCCTTCCAGACACCCCGTGGTTGCTTGGTTGTGTTCATTTTGGCCCTGAACAATTCTGGGTTTCTCATGAGCATTTTCAAAGAACTAAGCCCTTCAAAAAATTCTCACAAGAACGGCCCCATTCCTCACTCTAGATAGGTGTCTTCCCATTAACAGTATCCTGCAATACCCCACTTGTTATTTCCAAGTATAGGAATCATTAAAAGCAAAGCTTATCCTAAATATGCTACAGATAGTACTGTTTCATCATAGGACATGGGTAGGAGATTATCTCTGCAATGCTCTCATTAAATCATCCACAATTTGATTGTCCCTTTGAACATATATCTTGGGATCTCCAGTCAACTAGGTTGGGTTGCCATTATGGCGTTTCTTAAGACGTAGGCTTTTATGCCATTCCCCTCAATGTACAACTTACTCTCTAGTCAAACCTTTAATTAATTGGATCCACTAGGTTGACGACTATCATTTATGGTGCACACTTTCATTTATAAAATTATGTTTCATTCAAGAGTAGCTGTTTTCCAACGTTAAGTCCTTCAAAACATATGTTAGGACTTAAAAAATAATTTGCAAATACTCAGGTACATTCCCCACATTTAAGGTATTTGCTAGAAGATCTCCAACCTTTCAATACCTTAAAACTTGAATTATAAGAGATAATTGATCGTTATCTTCTTCTAGAAGCAAATTGCTTTTACATTCTTTTTAAGTATATTCCATTTCTCAAAAATAGCTAAGTCACCCCCACAATCCTCTCGTATTGTGGTTGCTTTTAACCCTATCAAGAAATTATATTTCATATTAAGATGTAGGAATTCTCTGTAAATAGAAAATCTCTTTGTATCTTCATATAGACTTTATAAAAGCCACTTGTGTTTTTAAGAAAAACACTTGTTGGCACCATTCAACAATGCTTTTGTGTCGCCATTCAACAACTTCATGATACTATGACCAATCATGAGTTATGCAAAACTCACTTAACACTTCGGTGATGGCCATCACATTATTTCGCCTCTCAAAGGATTCGTTTTTCCTTTTAGGTGAATGCATTTATGTCATAGTGATCAACTTGCCTCTTCTAAGCGGTATTATTTTTTTTATGAAGTAGGAAACAACTAAGATAAACCTTATATATCTATCTTCTTAGGCCTTCTTGCCTCACTATTGACTAACATACATGACCCAATGGCCATGTCCATTAATATGCTTACTTAATAAGTATCATCATGCATGTCTAATACAATTATGCGAAATGCCCCGCACATTTTTAGTGTCGTCTTTTCCTTTGTGAAAGACCCCCACACTTTCAAGATTATTTCTCTATATTGATATCATTTTGTCTAATACAATTATGCGAAATGCCCCGCACATTTTTAGTGTTGTCTTTTCCTTTGTGAAAGACCCCACACTTTCAAGATTATTTCTCTATATTGATATCATTTTGAATAACGCTCAATAATATTCACACGGTATTCCTCCAAACACATATGATTTTGTGCCCTTCCAATCGCTAATTACAAAATTCAGAAAAGGGTGCAACATATTCACCTCCCCTATCGCTTCTTATAACCTTTTGCTAAGTTGATTCTCAACTTCGTTCTTATAATTTCTGAATGCTTCTAAGGCTTCATCTTTGCTTCTTAACAAATACACATAACAGTACCTTGTGCAATCGTCTATGAAAGTAATAAAATATTTCTTGTCAAGAGAGTTCCATAAGGCTTTTGCACTTTTAATTTGACTATACACATTGTATAGTGCATTATCTAATGCTTTGAGGATGTAATTCTTGCAAAGAAAATCATAATGATTCCATGAACCACGATTGTGTTGAAAACTCTCTCATATGGACTTAATGAGACTCTCTAATATTTAGTGCACTCTATGTTTGATTATGTAAACAATGAAAAGTTATTTTATGATTATATGGGGCTTCCCTATTTATAGAATGTGAGATACCTCTTTAAGAGTCAAAAGTTGCAACTTTTCATGTAACATCCCACATCGCCCAGGGGAGTGATCCTTATATGTATATTCCCATCCCTACCTAGCATGAGGCCTTTTGGGAGCTCACTGGCTTCGGGTTCCGTAGGAACTCCGAAGTTAAGCGAGTAGCGTGTGAGAGCACTCCCATGATGGGTGACCCACTGGGAAGTTCTCGTGTGAGTTCCCAAAAACAAAACCGTGAGGGTGTGCTGGGGGCCCAAAGCAGACAATATCGTGCTACGGTGGTGGAACGGGCCCGGGAAGTGATCCGTCCCGGGCCGGGAAATGGCAATTTGGTATCAGAGCCTAACCTGGCTGCGTGTGTGCCGACAAGGACGTTGGGCCCCTAAGGGGGGTGGATTGTGACATCCCACATCGCCCAGGGGAGTGATCCTTATATGTATATTCTCATCCCTACCTAGCATGAGGCCTTTTGGGAGCTCACTGGCTTCGGGTTCCGTAGGAACTCCGAAGTTAAGCGAGTAGCGCGCGAGAGCACTCCCATGATGGGTGACCCACTGAGAAGTTCTCGTGTGAGTTCCCAAAAACAAAACCGTGAAGGTGTGTTGGGGGCCCAAAGCGGACAATATCGTGCTACGGTGGTGGAGCGGGCCCAGGAAGTGATCTGTCCCGGGCCGGGATGTGACATTTCATTTGAGTAGACACATCTTTCTACCAAAAGACTACACTTCTAATTCCATTCAATTAATAAATTAATATAATAATATTTTTTATTAAATTTTCCAACAAATCTTACTCCCATGGGATGATGTGCCACCTTCAATGGCTTATGTCGTGTGTTATGTGTTGTATGTTGCCATAGACTAAGTCTCAAATTGGTGGGGAATCCGGATTTCTTTAAAGCATCTTCAATGAAAACGTTATAAGATAAATGTTAAATGTTAATTGACAGCTAACGTGGTAAGTATTAGATTTTCTCTTCATTCAGTTGATATGTTTGTTTGTTATAAATGATATTTGTAGAATCCATTTTAAAAGGAAATCAATTAAAATAATTTTTTCAAGATTTATCATTGGTGCATTTCCCATACAATAAAATAATTAAAAATTAATTGACAACACATTTTTCATATGTCAAACTTGACGATAAAAGACTCATATGTCAATTCACTTAGGATTGACATATCGGTTGAAACTTCTTCCTACCTTTAAATTTGATTACATAACATTTTAGTTAGAATTTGACATATCTTTAGAGATGGTCTTATCCCATGTCCAATGCATTCCTACATTTCTCTAATTTTCTCATCAACTATACATACATGCAAAAACTCTTCCCATCTCTCCTCCATCTTAGGAAAATAAAACAAATATTTCATTAGTTTAGCTACAATATATATATATATTTACTTAGTATAGCAACCATCTGCCAATCATATATGATACTATATATTCACTTATTATATTCAACATCTAACAGTTAGATAAATACTATATCTTTTTAGTTGTATATCATACTATTAGATAATGAATGTATTATATAACATGTCCATAGGCAGTCCCCTGTCAAATTTTGGTTTTCCTACATCCTAGTAGTAGTATGATTATTGCATAGGAAAAAAATGTTGGGGGAGCTAATATTTTGTAGATTGCATCTAAATTATCTTTATAATATAATTGTGGATCCTATTTCTATTAGAGAGACGGTGATGTTAGGAAGACCAGATATTTAAATCATATTTTATAAACCACATAATGTTGTTAATGATATTTTATTATTTAAGTGCTTAATTAACGAATTTGTTTTCTATTTGTGACATATTATATGGTTTACAAATGTGATCTAAATAAATGTCTCCCTAACATTTTCCTTTTTAGACCACAACTAAACCATCTCTCGAATATATATAGGGTCTTCAACACAATATGTCTCATATGTATTAGAGAAATAATTTAAATGTGATTTACATAATATAGACTTCTAAGAATTAATATAGAGAAAATTTGATGTAAGTCCATTTTTTAGCCCCCATTAGAAATAGTCCACTTTATTGAAATCATCCGATGACTACGATTACACGTCAACTTATTTTTATTTTCATACCAAAGGCACCCGTAAGCTTATAAAATGTAGTAAATTTGTAAATGCAATAAGTAAATATATAAATAATCTATAATTGCAAATTAATTATACTTTATTTCCATGTATCACATGTTTAATTGTTTATACCAATATATATCTCTTACATGTATTATACATTAATTAGGGTTTGAGGTTGAATCATATCATTTTTTTAACTGTTTTTTTTTCTTTTTCAATGCAAAGCAAAGGTATAAATAAAAACAAGAAATATTATTTGTTCAAAACAAAAAAAGAAACGTGCAATTGTTTTTTTTTTTTTTCATCCCAAAAACCCCTTGCAAAATAGGGGAAATCGACCGCGGCAAAATTACCTTCTGGAGAGTTCCATTTGATATCTAAAAACTGCTCAGCAACAGTTAGACAAATTGGGAATGTTGGGGTGAACTATCATATCACATGTTTAATTGTTTATCTAGTAGTAGTATGATTATTGCATAGGAAATATTGGGAAAAATATTTTGTTGACCACATCTTTTTTTTTTAGTCAAACTTTTGACTACATCTAAATCATCTTTATAATAGAAGTGAGACATATAATATATATATATATATATATATATATATATATATATATTGCGTACTTTACTTTTATTGGAAAGGGTGATGTAGGGAGATTGCATTTTGTAGATTGAGTAATTCTAGGAATACCATGTGTTTAAAGTTAAACTATACTTCATAAATCAAATGAAGCGATCATTGATAATTCTTTTTATTACTCCAGTGCTTAATTAACAAGTTTATTTTTTATTAGTAGCACATCATATGATTACAAATTCGGTCTAAATAAATGTCTCCCTAATGTTTTCCTCACCACATTTAAACCATCTATTGAATAGAAATAAGATCTACAATATAAGTATGTCTCATTTCTATTAGATAAATAATTTAAATGTAGTTTACAGAATATAAAAATTAATATATTGCCCATACATGTAGGTTAACAACAAATTAATATATATTTTATTCTTGCTGAACGACAGATTTGAAACTTGGGTCAGCGTTGGCCAACTTATTCACAAACCTCCAGCTAATGGGGTAAGAGTAAGACCGTAAGAGTGATTGCCTTGTAAATATTTCTCACTAGTAGAGTCAACCATATATTATCCTGCCATCCTGCTCTATAAATTACAACTCCCTTTTCCATATTTCTCCACACCACTCAAACAATTAACTTTCCTCTCCCTCACCTCCTTCCTTCTGCATATACAAAATAAGACTAGTATTCTCAGCTTCTTTCTCTCTCCCTCCACCAATGGCACCTACAGTGACTTCAGTGGATGCATCCGAGCCCAATGTAGCGACAATCAAAACCTTAGCCGGCTCAGATGCTCTCACTTCTGTAACTTCCGAGTACGCCTACATCATGGATCCCAACGATAAGGGAGATGCAAACGACCCAGAACACTCAATCCCCATCATTGATTTTGCTCTTCTCACCTCTGCCTCCCCAGATGAACGGGCACAAATGATCCAGAAGCTAGGAAAAGCTTGCTAAGAATGGGGTTTCTTTCAGGTATATTCACACTTGTTATTAATTATGTATGCTTGAACAGGTGCAAAATTAACTAATAAAATTGTAGTTTGATAACTATTTCGTTTCAAGTTTTTATTTTTTTAAAAAAAATATTAAATTGAAAACCGAAATAGTCACAAGTTTTCAGATTTTAATTTCAAAAAAAATGAAAAATAAAAAACAAAATAGTTATCAAACAAAATGGTTATTGCTAATATAAAACATGAAGTAATATTTTCATGCGCTTGATGCCTCTTAGGTGATCAACCACGGTGTACCAGAGAGCTTGATGAAAGAAATGATCGACGTGTGCCGAAGATTTTTTGAGCTACCGGAGGAGAAGAAGGAGTTCCATACAAAGAACCTGTTGGACCCAATCAAGTGCGGCACCAGCTTCAACGTCGCGATTGACAACGTTCGTCTTTGGAGGGATTATCTCAAGGTCATCGCACACCCCGAATTCAACTCACTCTACAAACCTGCTGTATACAGTGAAGTTTCATTGGAGTTCAGCAAAAGGACCCGTTCAGTGGCAACCAAAATATTGAATGGAATATCCGAGAGTTTGGAATTGGAGACCGATTACATTAACAAGGCCATGAACTGGGATCGCGGCTGCCAAATTCTGGCAGCGAACTACTACCCGGCTTGCCCACAGCCCGACCTGGCAATCGGCATTCCTCCTCATACAGATCATGGACTGGTGACTCTCCTTATTCAGAATGATATGTGTGGCCTTGAAGTCAAGTACAATGATCAGTGGGTCTTGGTGAATGCCGCCCCGGGCGCTTTTATTATTAACGTCGGAGATCAAATGCTGATTCTGACAAACGACAAGTACAAAAGTATATGGCATCGAGCAACTGTGAACAACACAGCTACTAGGATATCGATCGCCGTACCACATGGACCGGCACTCGACACGCCTGCGTACCGATCCCAGAGTTGCTAGAAAAGGAAGGCGAAAAAGCAAAGTACATTGGAATGACGTATGAGAAATTCATGGAACTTCAGGCAAGCCCCGCTGCCTACATGATCCCTTGCTTGGATCACCTGAGGGTCAAGGACAATTGAAGAAAATACATGCATGGTGGCCGGCTTGCCGGCGTTTCTCCGTTTTCTTTGTGTAGAATAATATATGGTCCTGTAACAGCTTTGATTCTCTATCAGAGCAGCTTGCGGAGTTGTTGTCCAACGTTTCTTGCTATGCGGGTCTTTGTCCTGTGTAAATCAGTCTCATCACACATAGGACTCGTTTATGTACCCCCAATGATATACTGGAGTTTAGCAGTTCCACCCATCTATGGGGAGGGCAATGAACAAAGCAAGTTACTAACACCAATATGTAATCTAACGTCATATTTTTATTAAATTCTAATCGTTTTCAAGTCTTGAAGTTCAAAAACCCTTTAAATGAAGTGGTAGTGTATTTGGGAATTTGAATAATTCAAATTGTATTCTTTTATCAGATGGTGAGATACACACACAAAAAAAATATACTCAGAAATCCTTAACTGTAAGGGATTCACAATATTACAATAAATGCAATAGTTGACTCGCGCCAACATAATTGGTTTCTCTGTTTGAAATGGTACCAGGCATTGTATTTTTGATTAATCTTCGTTAAAGATTGAATCTTGAATCATAGACTTTTTAGAAAACTGAAGTTTTTCAAGAGAGAGAGAGAGTTGGTAAATCAAGAGTCTGTGTTCTATTCATTACAACCGAAAAACATAAAACCTTACAAGGACTATATCAGACTTTTTCAGATCACAAAACAGAACCTATAATCTAGGAACCTAGGACCTCTTCTCCAGTCATTAATTGACCTTGGAGGATATCATCCATCCACTTGGAAGAAGATGGAGAACACAGTACAGTTAAAAAACCAGATAAGAACCCAGCTGTAAGAGTTCTAAAAACAGAAACTTAGCCGTTGCACATTTTAAACCAAACGGCTACTTGCTAAAAATAGCAAGTTCTTCACTTCTTCGATATCAGAGTTCTCTTCACTTCTTTCTGCAGGATTGTCATCTGCAGTTCGACACTAAGCTTGTATGCAGCTTACATCTCAACAGCCTCTCCTAAGCTGCTTACTGGCTTCACTCCAAGTCTCAATCTCAACTGATTAAATCTATCTTTTGGCAAGGCTTTTGTAAATATGTCTGCAAGTTGTTCTTCACTTCTGCAGAACTGTACATTGATCATCCCTTCTTGCAGAGCTTCCCTTATGAAATGATATCGCCTGTTTATATGTCTAGTTCTCTGATGAAATACAGGGTTTCTGACCATAGAGATTGCTGACATGTTGTCACAAAATAAAGGTGTTGCCTCAGTTTGCATTTCCCCAAAGTCATCAAGAACAAATCTCAACCAAATTGACTGTGCAGTTGCCTCAGCTGCTGAAACATACTCAGCTTCAGCTGTTGACAGTGCAACTGTGTTTTGTTTCACAGAGGCCCAAGAAAATACCCCACTGCCAAAACTGAAGGCATAGCCAGAAGTGCTTCTGCTATCATCTTCACTACCTGCCCAATCTGCATCACAGAAACCAACAAGGATTGCAGACTTGTCTTTCACATATTCAATTCCATAGTTTAGGGTCCCTTGCACATATCTCAGTACCCTTCTTGCCACTCCCAGATGCTTCTTAGTTGGTCCATTCATAAACCTTGATAACAAACTAGCAGCATACATAAGGTCAGGTCTAGTTGCTGTTAAGTACAGCAAGCTTCCAACTATTTTCCTGTAAAGCCCTTCATCTGCCAACTCACTCCCATCCACCTTTTTAAGTTTTTTACCAGTAGATAAGGGAATGGACACAGGTTTGCAATCTTCAAGACCAAATTTCTCAAGTAGAGATTTGGCATACTTACTTTGATGAATGAATACACCTTGATCAGTTTGTAATATCCCCATACCAAGGAAGTGATGTAGGAGACCAAGATCTGACATTTCATATTTCTGCATCATCTCCCTTTTGAACTCACAAATCATCTTGTCACTGCTTCCAGTATAGATAATGTCATCAACATATATTGAGACAATTATCAATCCTCCTTCCTCATCAGATCTTGTATATAGAGTGGCTTCACTTGTACTTCTTTTGAATTTACACAGAGAGAGATAAGCATCAATCTCACTGTACCAGGCTCTAGGTGCCTGTTTAAGTCCATATAAAGCCTTCCTTAACCTGTAGACTTTGTGACCTGCATTTCCCAACTCAAAACCTTCAGGCTGCTCAACATACACTTCTTCATCAAGCACACCATTCAGAAACGCAGATTTAACATCCAGTTGAAACAACTTCCATCCCTTTTGTGCTGCTAAGGCAATGAGAGTTCGAATTGTGTCTAACCTTGCCACAGGTGCAAAAGTTTCATTGTAGTCAATTCCTGGTTTCTGTGCATACCCCTTTGCTACAAGTCTGGCTTTGTGTTTTTGCACTGTTCCATCCAGATTTAATTTTGTTTTAAACACCCATTTCACACCTATAACAGGTTTATCAGCAGGTCTCTCAACAAGTTCCCAAGTGTTGTTTTTCTCAATCATTTCCAATTCTGCATTCATAGCTTCTTGCCAAGCTAAATCACTTGCTGCTTCTGAATAAGTCTCAGGTTCTATAATGCACATGTGACACCTTGCATATATATCTTCTAGAGTTTTCAATTTCACTGGAGTGGAGCTTGGTGTGGAGCCTTGACTGTGATTTCCACCATTCTCCTCAACTGACTCATGAACAACAGTGTTTGAATAAGAACTTCCAGCACTGTTATTCTGGAAATCATCAGTTTGTTCCTCTCTACCTTCTTCTTCATAATCAAACCCTTCAAGATTGAAGTGAGTTGAAGTAGGCTCCACTTGATCATTTTTCCAATTCCATGACTGTTTTTCATTGAAGATTACACTTCTTGAGAGTACTATCTTTTTAGATCGCAGATCATATACTCTATATCCTTTTTCACAGCTCCCATATCCCATGAACACTCCTTTTCTGGACTTCTCATCAAACTTGTGTCTCAGGTGTGAAGAAACATGAGTATAGCATACACAACCAAAGACTTTCAGGTGTTTGATTCCAGGTTTTCTACCTGTGAATGCTTCAAAAGGAGTTTTGTCTAGAACAGATGTTGTAAAACATCTATTTTGAAGGTATACTGCTGTGCTTACAGCTTCTGCCCAGAACTCTATAGGCATTCCTTTCTCAAACATCATAGACCTTGCCATTTCACCAATCGATCTATTCTTTCTCTCAGCAACTCCATTCTGCTGAGGAGAGTAGGCAATAGTCAGTTGCCTCTCCATTCCCATGCTTGCACAGTAATCTAGAAACTCATTTGAGGTGTATTCACCACCTCTATCACTCCTTAGCTTCTTTAAACTGAATCCACTTTGCAGTTCAACAAAAACTTTGAATTTCTTGAACACATTGAAGGTGTCAGATTTGTTTCTGAGAAAGTATACCCAGCACATTCTTGAGAAATCATCAATGAATGTGATGAAGTATCTATTTCCTCCAATGGACTTATTTTGCATAGGTCCACACAAATCTGTATGCACCAATTCTAGTGGGCAGCTTGCTCTCCAAGCTTTTCCTTTGTCAAAGGATTCTGTGTGATGCTTGCCTGATACACAACCTTCACACACATCTCTCATTTCTGTCAGAACAGGTAGTCCAAACACCATTTCCTTCTGCTGCATCTTCTTCATACTGTTAAAGTTCAAATGTCCAAGTCTTCTGTGCCATATCCATGAATCCTCAACCATAGAAGCTTTCCTTGCTGCAGGAGTTATGGATTCCAGTGAGAGAGGGAAACATCGATTTCCTGCCATAATCACCTTTGCCACAACATTATTAAGACTGTTGTCATCAAAGATCACTGCCATATTACCCCCAAATAGGACATAGTAGCCATGCTCCATCATTTGACCTACACTTAGTAAGTTTTCATCCAAACCAGGAACCAGCAAAACTTCATTTATATATCTTTTCCCACGCTGAGTTTCAACCACTAAAGTGCCTTTTCCAGTTGCTTGTACAAGGTCACCAGTGCCCATTTTAACTTTACAAGTCACAGATCTGTCAAGATTTATCAAGGTAGACTCTTGTGATGTCATGTGGTTGCTGCAAGCACTGTCCACAAACCACACACATCTATCTTGCACAGTTGATGAGTGACAGGCATAAAACATGGTTCCTGTAGTTACTTCTTCTTCCTTTGCACAGTGAGCAACTTGTTTTTGACCATCACAGTCCTTTGCAATATGACCAAAACGATTGCACTTTCCACATTTTGGTTTTCCTTTGTATCTGCACACACCAAAATGAAATTTCTGGCACACTTGACACTGTGGTTTCACAGAACTTTGACTACTGCCCCCTTGCTTGTTCTGTGAATTAAATCTGTTGTTCCAATTTCCTCCTGGATTGTTGCTCCAGCTTCCACTCGGAGACCAGTTTGATCCCTTCTTGTTTTGTCCCTGCCACTTTTGATTTGGCCTACTCTGAGAACCTTTGTAAGTGCCAGTGACCTGATTGTTTCCAACTCTCAGACTACTAAAAGCCCTCTCAGTTCCTGTCAATCTATCCCTTTCATCATGTAAGTCTTCCCTTTTATCATATACTTTGACAGATGCAATAACTTCTTCCACTCTAATAACATCCAGATCTCGAGTCTCCTCAATAATAGACACAATGGATTTATACCTCCTACTTAGACTCATCAATAATTTCTGCACAATTCTTTGTTCAGTCACATCTTCACCAAGAGACTTCAGATTATTCACAATTCCAAAAAACCTACCCAAATAGTCATCTAGGTTTTCACTATCTGTCATTCTCATATATTCAAAATCAGCCCTAACAGCTTGAAGTTTCACAGCTCTTACCTTTTTATCTCCTCTGAACTCTCTTCTCAGAATGTTCCAAGCCCCTTTTGCAGTCTTCTCATTTCTGATACGAGGAAAGAGCTCATCTGTTATAGCTCCTTGTATAAGACTCAACGCCTTGGCGTTTTTGATTCTGTCCTCTCTGGAGATGGTTGGTGGTTCCACTGGAATATGCTCAGCCTCACTATCCTCCTCTCCAGAACCTTCTTCCTCTTCAGAAATCTGCTGAGCTTGTACACCGAGTTCCACTACATCCCATAGATCATGCGCTATGAGGATAGTTTCCATCTTGACAGCCCAAAAATCATAGTTTGCACCATCGAACTGTGGAGTTCGTAAGTCTCCACTGGAAGAACCTGATCCCACCATTTTCCTTAGTGAGTATCAGTGAAACAACCAATAAAGGAACCACCTTTATCCCTTCTGGGATTTTTTTTTTTTTTTTTTTTTTTTTTTTAGGAGGAACCTCACTCACAGCTTTACTCCCTTCTTCGGAATCAGACCAGAAGCTCTGATACCATGTTTGAAATGGTACCAGGCATTGTATTTTTGATTAATCTTCGTTAAAGATTGAATCTTGAATCATAGACTTTTTAGAAAACTGAAGTTTTTCAAGAGAGAGAGAGAGTTGGTAAATCAAGAGTCTGTGTTCTATTCATTACAACCGAAAAACATAAAACCTTACAAGGACTATATCAGACTTTTTCAGATCACAAAACAGAACCTATAATCTAGGAACCTAGGACCTCTTCTCCAGTCATTAATTGACCTTGGAGGATATCATCCATCCACTTGGAAGAAGATGGAGAACACAGTACAGTTAAAAAACCAGATAAGAACCCAGCTGTAAGAGTTCTAAAAACAGAAACTTAGCCGTTGCACATTTTAAACCAAACGGCTACTTGCTAAAAATAGCAAGTTCTTCACTTCTTCGATATCAGAGTTCTCTTCACTTCTTTCTGCAGGATTGTCATCTGCAGTTCGACACTAAGCTTGTATGCAGCTTACATCTCAACATTCTCAAGCCTAAATAAATTGGATTTGGGTTTGTAGTTTTGTGAATTTTGACTTCACAGTGAGTGCTTGAGCGATGGGGTTTTGTGGCTTTGCTGCTGGAATGGAGAGGTTTGAAGAATATTCGAATAGATTGAACATTTAATATGGGGTTTCAGGACCTCTTTTCCTTAGACATTAGAGATAGAAAATATCATAAGAGGGGAATGGGAAAATGACTGGTGAGGACGACAACACCCACCGCAGCAACCCTTTCCCCTTCTGGCCTCTGCTTATCCTTTTCTTTCATATTGTTTTGAAATGTTCAATTAAAAAAAATTAAAATAATAATTAATTTTTGTTCTTATACTTTCGATATGCCTTGAAAACCTAAAAACAAAAAAACAAAAGAGCATTTCTGATTGATTGCGAGGTGGGGATGAGACCGTGAGGTGACAATACCGAGTTTTCTTGGAAATGAATTCAGGTTCATTTATAAACAGGTGAAATTGCCATAATTTTATCCAACAGTGTTTAGATTTAAGAGATGGATTGTCTGTCCTTCTATTTTTATACTCTTTTCATGTCCTTCTGTGATATCTAATAACGATTAAATCATGTTAATATTTTATATTAATTTTTTATAAAAATAATAAAATAAAAAGTAATAGGAATATAAAATATTGACGTGGCTTAATCGTGACCACACAAACAGAAGAGCATGAGAAGATTATGGAAATGGGAGGACAGACAATCCACCTCCTTGGCTTTAGGGTTAGGTTTGTTAGCTCATCTCTAATTGATCCGGTCAGAGGATCAGAAGGTCGAAAATAATTCAAAATGACAAGAAAACCGTATTCAACCGAAGGCTAGATCAAATGGCTCGTAGCACTACCAGGTCAAAAAAGAGGAATTAGGCCAACCGGCTAGCTCCTTTTGGCCAGCAGCCAACTAGCCCTGAGCCAACCTATCTTCCTCTCGCAGGCAACGACTCAAGCTTCTCTCTTCCTCCTCTTCTTCTTTTTCTTCGGATTCATCTTCATTCTCTCCCATCGAGCTTTACGTTTTGACGATGGGTTTTGAAATTTGAAGCTTCAAAACCATGGAAGACGCTTCAAATTTGAACCCAATCTCTGAAAATAGGGTAAAGCAGTGAGTTCAATTTCTCAATCTGCAATTATGCTGATTGGGTTTTGATATTCGAATTCGGTATGATATTTATTTTATGTTGCTTTTTGTATTTTCAGAGAAGCTCCCCAGCTTGCTGCTTTGAAGATGGCCTAAAAGTGTTCAATTTCCCAATATGCAATTTCT
Organism: Pyrus x bretschneideri; assembly: GCF_019419815.1. Lineage (NCBI taxonomy): Eukaryota > Viridiplantae > Streptophyta > Magnoliopsida > Rosales > Rosaceae > Pyrus > Pyrus x bretschneideri. Next base: position 4,853,041 of record NW_025999457.1, read on the forward strand.
TGGTTGTTTTGCTTATAATCGAATCTACCTCGCCAAAAATTCACAGACCTCCATATCAAAAAGCTATTGAATCTTAGCTTTCAAGAACTCAGAGATGTAAAAAAATATCTTCTTCTCATTTCACAAAAAACGTGATCAATACATTTACATCAGGATATATAGATACAATTCTATTGACGAAACTGACCTCAACATACATCAATTAATTACACATCTACCCTTGTCTAACTAACTCCAACTATACAATTACTACTAGACTCTTTACACCCCCTCAAGCTGAGACTGGGAACAGGAAAAGTGCCAAGAGGAAGCTTGGATTGCAGAAAACAGAATCTGTGTTTTGATAGAGATTTGGTATAAATATCAGCTAATTGATCTTGCCTGCAGACATAAAGAACTATAATCAAATGTGCCAAGACTAGCTCCCGAATGTAATGATAATCCACTTCGACATGCTTTGTCCGAGCATGAAACACAGGATTGGAGGCAAGAGAAATAGCTGAAATGTTATCACACCAAAGAGTGGGAACTTTAGACAAAGGAAAGTTGATATCAGAAAACACTTTGCAAATCCATGTGATTTCAGCTGCAGTGTGGGCTAAAGCTCGATATTCAGCTTCGGTAGAAGATCTGGCAACAGTGGGTTGCTTTTTAGCATTCCAACTAACCAGATTTGGACCCAGAAAAACACAGAAACCAGTAGTAGACCTTCTATCAAAGGTACAACCGGCCCAGTCAGCATCAGAGTAAGCCGTGAGGTCAAGAGAACCCTTTTTAAACCAAATACCTTGTGTAAGGGTGCCTTTTAAAAATCGAAGAATGCGTTTGACAGCCTGCATGTGTTGGGCCCGTGGGGAATGCATAAACTGACACACTTGGTTTACAGCAAAAGAGAGATCAGGCCTCGTCCAAGTAAGATACTATAAGCCACCCACCAGAGATCGATATTCAGTGGGGTCAGAGAGTAAAAAACCACTGTGATCAAGTTTAGTGGTACCAAGTGGAGTGACACACGGTTTGGCACCTCCCATGTTTGCCTTGTTAAGAAGATCAAGGGAGTATTTACTTTGATGCATGAAGAGACCATCAGAAGTTCTTTGCACCTCCAATCCTAAGAAGTAATGGAGGGGCCCCAAATCCTTAACAGGAAAAACTTGACTGAGTTTGTGAATAAAACGTTGACAGACAGTGGCATTAGGTCCGGTGACAAGAATGTCATCGACATAGACCAAAACAAGAACAGGAACCGAAGCTTGAAGAACAAAGAGAGAAGCATCGGATGAGGACTGCTTGAACCCAAGAGTGCACAGAACTTGGAACAGTTTATCAAACCAAGCCCGAGGGGCTTGTTTTAAGCCATACAGAGATTTCTTGAGTTGGCAGACATAACTAGGAAGATTGGAATCAGTGAAACCAGGTGGCTGAGTCATAAAAACATCTTCCTTGAGATCTCCATGTAAGAAGGCATTACTGATGTCCAATTGATGCAGAAACCAGTCATACTGAACAGCCAAGGTTAATAAAACTCGAATGGTGACTGGCTTAGCTACGGGACTGAAAGTGTCTTGATAGTCAACGCCCTCTTTTTGATGAAATCCTTTGGCCACTAACCGAGCCTTGTACCGATCCACTGTACCATCAGGTTTCCTCTTAATGCAAAACACCCATTTGCAGCCAACAATGTTTTGAGACGGAGAGTGGGGAACCAATGTCCAAGTACCAGTAAGTTGAAGAGCATTAAACTCTTCCTGCATAGCCTGTCGCCAATGTGCATACTTAGAGGCTTGTAAGTATGTGGAAGGGACAAAATCAACATCAACAGGTAAGAGATGTTTTGTGGCAGAATAGGCTTTGGGTTTAAAAATACCTGCTTTGGATCGAGTAAGCATAGGATGGGTGTTAGGGGCTGTAGAATTGGATGCAGAAGCGGATAATAAAGGTGGAGAGGAAACATGCTCATTGGAAGGTGCAGGGGATTGTACTGTAGGATTGATAGGAGAAGTGGAGGTCGGAGAAGGTGAAATAGGAATCTGTGGAATGGAGAAGTGCAAATCAATAGGGGAAGGTGGAGAATGAGAGTCCGGATAAACAACCTCAGAGGAAGAAAAAGAAATGGGAACTGTGTCTCATTGAATTGGACATGGCGTGAAATATATATACGCTGATTAGTAGGATCAAGGCACCGATAGCCCTTATGCTGCAAACTATAGCCTAAAAACACACATTCTGTACTCTTCCCTTCTAACTTGGAGTGAATATACGGCTTTAACCAGGGATAACAGGAGCAACCAAAAACCTTCAGCTTGGAGTAATCAGGAATGGATTTGAATAAGATTTCCCATGGAGAGTGATGCAAGCTGGAAATAGGCAGGCGATTTATCAGATAAACAGCAGTAGAGAAGGCTTCGACCCAATACAGATGAGAGACTTTGGAAGCAACTAAGAGAGTCCGTGCGGTCTCAACCAAATGCCTATGTTTCCGTTCAACACAGCCATTTTGTTCCGGTGTATGTGGACAGCTAAGTTGATGAGAGATACCATGACCTTGAAGAAAGGATTTAAATTGATTACTTGTAAATTCACCCCCTGAATCGGACCTCAAACATTTGATTTTATTACCAACAGAATTTTCAACATAGTTCTTGAATACAACAAAAGTGGAAAATACATCAGATTTGGCCTTTAAAGGAAAGAACCAAGAGTACTTGCTGTAATCATCAACTATTAAAAGATAGTACTTATAGCCACAAGCAAAAACGACGGGAGCAGGGCCCCAAACATCACAATGTAACAAATGGAGACTAGTAGGAGAAACAGAACTAGAGTGCTTAAATGGTAGCTTGTGATTCTTAGCAATTGCACAGTCCGAGCAGAAGAAATCAACAGAGTGCTTTCCTTGCAGTGCAAGTTTATTGGCAGACAGAACGCGCCTGAAGATAGCAGTAGAAGGATGCCCCAAGCGACTGTGCCAAATGGTCATAAGGGCTTTAGTACCGACTAAAGCATGAGGGGAGGAACAAGATGGAGATAAAGAAGCAGGGATACCTTGAAAGGTGTAGAAACCATTATTAACCGGTCCCTGCAAAAGCATCTTCCCCGTAGAACGATCCTTAACAACATAACCATCGTAATGCAAAGTTAAAGAGCAGTAGTTATCCTTGAGAAATTGGTATGCAGAGAGTAAATTGTGCTTCATTGTTGGAACATGTAACACATTGTTCAATTTAAAAGAAGCATGAGCAGTATTTAACAATGTACTGCCAATATGATGAATGGACAAACCTTTACCATCGCCGATATACACCTTGTCTTCACCAGTGTAAGGAGTAGGAGAAGAGAGATTGGAGATGTCATGAGTAATATGGGAGGTAGCACCAGAATCTAGAATCCAGGAAGGAGAAGGCTTGGAAGCATAATGAGTGTACATAGCAGCAAGTTTAGTAGGAGGTACTTTCCCAAAGATATCTGGATTCATTCGGTCATAGCAATCAATAGCTTCATGACTTGATGATCCGTAGATTTGACAATTTGTACGACCACCAGAAGTATTAGGAGAACGAAAGCCTTGATGGTTGTACCTTTGGAAACCAGAATTAGAGTGAGAACCCCGATTGTTGCCATGATAGTTGCGATTGCCTCTGTTGTTGTGAAAACGATTATTGTTCCGGCCACGATTAGAGTTGTAGCGAGAAGAATTCTGCATAGGTTGATTCTGAGCTGCATAAGCCTGAGAAGAATGTGGTGTAGGAAGGAGAGGTGGTTGATTCTGAGCTGCATAAGCATGAAACGGTTCAGTAGCAACCGATTTCTTTCGACGAGCCATTGACAATTCCTTTGTAAGAAGAAGACCATGCAGTTCATCCAAGGTAGTAGATGAGAGACAAAGAGTAATAGAATCAACAAATGAGTCAAATTCCTCTGGTAAACCATGTAATGTAGCAGCAATCAAATCACGATCAGACACAAAGGCACCAGCAGCGGTTAAAGAATCAGAAATGGTTTTAATTTGCTGGAGGTACTCAGAGATCGATTGAGAGCCTTTCTGAAGAGATTGAAGACGAGATCTAAGCTGATGAATATGAGCATCGGAGATTCCACCAAAACGCTGTTCCAATTTAAGCCAGAGATCACGAGAAGAAGAAACCCCAACTGTGAAAGGAATAATCTCCTCAGAGAGAGTTGAATTCAACCAGATCAAGAGATTTTGATCTTTTTCATACCACTGTTCAAACGCAGGATTGACAGAACGATCAGACAAGAGAGGAGATGGACAAGGTTCAGATCCATCAATAATACCGAGAAGTTTATAACGACGAAAAATTGGAGCAAAGAGTGCTCGCCATGGAAGATAATTCAAGCTCTTAAGTTTGATCGGGACCATACTGCCAATATTTTGAATTGTGAGAGAAGTATAGCTTTGCACCAAATTAGGATTTGAAGAAGTTGGGAGAGAAGATGACGAATCGGACGCCATGATGGATGCAAAAAGCAAGATGCAACCAAAGAACCACACAAATTACAGAGGCGGAAAAGAAGAAGCACCAGAGATCGGAGCGGAGAAGCCGTGAGGCGGTGGGAGAAGAAACACCAGAGATCGGAGCAGAGAATTCGTGAGGCGGTGGAAATCGAAGATCCACCAAGACTGCGAGGATCGAAGAGTCACCAAAACCTTGAGACGAGCAAAGAACCGTGAGGCGGTGACAAGAACGATCGAAGATTCACCATGGCCGTGAGGCGGTGGCAATTGATACCATATTGAATCTTAGCTTTCAAGAACTCAGAGATGTAAAAAAAATATCTTTTTCTCATTTCACAAAAAACGTGATCAATACATTTACATCAGGATATATAGATACAATTCTATTGACGAAACTGACCTCAACATACATCAATTAATTACACATCTACCCTTGTCTAACTAACTCCAACTATACAATTACTACTAGACTCTTTAAAAGCTTTGTAATTTTTGCTTCATTTTTTCATTGTTATGTTTTTTTAATTGGACTCACAAAATCTGTGGTGGTATTCATTTCGGGGATTGTTGGGTTGCTGTGGTTTTTGAGTAATGAGTTGGAGAAGGAAACAAGGTGACACTCATCCTCCACACAATCCTCCACACAAGCTGTGGTTTTTGCGTAATGTGCAGGACAGAAAGCCACAGCACAACCAAGGCATGTTTTCTAATTCTAATTTTTTTTTTTATTTTCTTGGAATTTTGAGCTGTTACATGAGCTGTAGGCTGTAATTCTTGTGAAAGATTTCATCTTTGAGGTGGGTTTTTGGTTTAGGGAATTGGGTTCTCTTTTGATGTCCATATCTTTGGTTCTGTCTGTGTTGTTTATAATATTTGTGCTTTTTTGTTGAGCCATTGATGAATGAGGTAATGATTTGCTGGTTTTGATGGGGGAAAACCTTAATTGAGTAGGAAAGTAATTGAGATATGATCTGTAAGTGAGGCTTGTAACCAAGTTTGGGTTAAAAAATGAGGTTTTAAACATTAAAGGAACCGTAGGCACGAAGAATGGGCCAAACAAATATAAGAAGAGAAGGATAATAGGAATATGCAAAGGAACACTTTGGATTACACTCCAATGAGTAGAGGCTATTTTGATAGGAAAAAGAGGGATATTATGGCCCGACGGGAGTTGTTTACCTTAGACTATAATCCTACAATGGTGGATGATGATGATGATTATAGACTTTAAATTTAAGTTGTTGTAGTTTTTAAATTAAAATAATCAATTGTGTTTGGCCTATGACCTTTTGGCCCCTTCGGTTGGAGATGGTTTTTTGTCGGAAGGCTATGTTTGGCCTATGGCCCTCTGGCCCCTCGGTTGAAGATGGTAAGAAATATGGCACTGTTCATTAAAATATTAATTTCTTGGAGGGCTATAGGGCTAAAATGAGCCCTCTAACCCTCCTTCGGTTGAAAATGGCCTTATTAATTTTGAGGGTAATGAGATCTATTCCGGTGAAATTTCGGATATATTTGATAGTTTTTATTAAAATTGACATTTATAAAATTAGAGTGTAAATTTTGGCTAAATATGATAAATTATCATGGTGATGTATCTCCAAATTCCTAATATATTATAATTCTCCAATTTGTTTTCATTGTGTTATGCTAAGGAGACTACATTTTTATATTACCTTTAGTGTGTCATCTCATGTTGTAAGTGATGCGTAAATTAGCAATTAACCAAAGTGATGTAAGCCGTATATCCATGAAACCTCTCTTTTTGTTTGGTGAACCATATATATGCATAATTTTTTTTTAATGTGAATGTTTATGTATATTAATTGGATTCTTTGAATTTCATTTTCCAGAATAAATAATACCTTAACACTGGATGAAATTTTTTAATATTATTAAGGAATTTTAAAATGACCGAATTTTATTTTTCAGAATTTCTGATTTTCTAGTTTGGTTAACTTAAAAGTACAATATCATTGAATTCATAGCAGGGAGGCTCCTATTCGGCATATGAGATCATCTTTACTTGCTTCGATAAACAAACAAGTTTGGAAGCTGGAGGTCCCTCCAATGATCAGAATTTTCATGTGGCGAATCCTTCATAGAGCTCTGGAAACCAGGTTGGATCTCTTTAAAAGACATGTTGTTGTCTCTCCTACTTGCCCTATATGTAATGAGGAGGAATCGGTGGAGCATTTGTTCTTGTTGTGTCCATGGGTTCAGCCTGTCTGGTTTGAAGGTCAACTTAATTACAAGGTGAATCGTAATGAAATTGATACTTTTGAAAATTGGTTATACTGTTTAATTAAGGCTAATATGGGAAGTAAGCAAGATAAGAACATAATTTTATCATAAGTGGGTTTCACTTGTTGGAATATCTAGAAGGAGAGATGTAATGCTATTTTCAATCAGAAAATTGTGTTACCTTTGCAGGTAATTCATAAGATTAATTGTGGCCATGCTGCTTTCGTGGAGGCTAACAAAAGATCAAATAGAGTTGTTGTGGGATCAGGGACTTCTCCAGGTAATCAAGTAAATTTGAATGGAGATCCTCAAAAAATCTCGGTTTGGTCTCCACCCGAGCTTTCATGGTACAAAGTAAACGTTGATGCAAGTTGGAACTCGACAATGAAAAAAGGATATGTGGCCATGGTGATTAGAGACTCTAATGGTAGATTTATTGTTGCTAGGAAGCAAAGTATTTCGGCAGCTGGAGTGCAAGAAGCTGAGGCAAAGGCTATCTTCGAGGGGTGCAAGCTTGCTAATCATTTGGAGTTAGGGAAGGTTATAATTGAATCAGATTCAAAGGAAGCTGTCTCCAGCTTATGCAATTCCATTTATCAGGGTAGGTGAGAGGCAGTTCCGGTGCTTTGGAAAGCTATGCAGTTGAAGGGGTCCTTCCAACTGTGTAAATGGTCTTAGGTTCCTCGATCCGTCAATATAGTGGCTGACAGATTAGCTTCTGCGAAGAACTCAGAGATGAGCAATTATACTTGGGTCGAAAGACCCCCATCTTCGATTGTACATATTCTAAACAAAGATGGTCTACCTTGCCTACATTAAATTGAGTCGTTGGAGTGATTTAGGGTGACATGTAGTTGTTGACTATGTCGGTCTTTAACCTTGTATCACTCTATTGTATGTTGTTTCTCTGGTTTGTAGCATTGTTAGTCCTCTGTGTGGGCTTTTCTGGTGTATTTTGGTTTTGCCTTGGTGTAATTCCACTTTACCAAAAAAATAAAAAAATAAAAACTTGAAAATTATAGGTTGTGTCATATGACAGAATCTGATATATTTGATTTTAAATTTTTTTGTAAATTAACGGCCAAGTTTAATTCAAATGTACAAAAATACAAATAAAAATCCAAAAAATTTCAAAAAAAAAAATTTTGTTTATCAACACACTTAAACAAATTTACAAAGTTCAATCATCTTCTTCTTTCATGTTTTATCTTTAATTAATTATACTTGGTTTTTTTTTTTTTTTTTTTTAATTTGTCAAATGATAGATTTGGTTAGATTTGATGCTAGATTAGTCATTGACGAAGTTTGAACCCACGCCTTTATGCAATGGCTCAATACCTTTCCACCACTGTGGTAAGGGGCCACTTGCAATTATACTTGTTCTGTTACATCCTGGCCCGGGCCCCCACCACATCCCAGGCTCGACTCCACCGTAACACAATATTGTCCGCTTTAGGCCCCTACCACACCCTCACGGTTTGATGTTAGATTAGTCACTAACGAAGTTTGAACCCACGCCATTATGCAAGGGCTTAATACCTTTCTGCCACTGTGGTAAAGGGCCATTTGCAATTATACTTGTTCTGTCACATCCCGGCCCTGACCACCACCACATCCCGGGCTCAACTCCCTCGTAGCACAATATTGTCCGCTTTGGGCCCCTACCACACCCTCACGGTATTGTTTCTGGGAACTCACACGAGAACTTCCCAGTGGGTCACCCATCATGGGAGTGCTCTCGCGCGCTACTCGCTTAACTTCGGAGTTCCCATGGAACGTGAAGCCAGTGAGCTCCCAAAAGGCCTCGTGCTAGGTAGGGATGAGAATATACATATAAAGATCGCTCCCCTGGGCGATGTGGGATCTAACAATCCATCCCCCTTAGGCACCCAACGTCTTCGTTGGCACACCACAGCCAAGGTTAGGCTCTGATACCAAATTGTCACATCCCGGCCCGGGGTCCCCATCACATCCCGAGCTCGACTCCACCGTAGCACGATATTGTCTACTTTGGGCCCCTACCACACCCTCATAGTTTTGTTTCTGGGAACTCACACGATAACTTCCTAACGGGTCACCCATCATGGGAGTGCTCTCGCGCGCTACTCGCCTAACTTCGAAGTTCCCATGGAACCCGAAGCCAGTGAGCTCCCAAAAGGCCTTGTGCTAGGTGGGGATGGGAATATACATATAAGGATCACTCCCCTGGGCTACGTGGGATCTAACAATCCACCATTCTTAGGGGCCCGACATCCTCGTCGGCACACCACGGTCAGGGTTAGGCTCTGATACAAAATTGTCACATCCCGACTTGGGGTCAAAGAACTCCGAAGCCAGTGAGCTTCCAAAAGGCCTCGTGCTAGGTAGAGATGGTAATATACATATAAAGCTTAGAGGATCTACACCCCTGGGCGATGTGGGATGTTACATGTTCGTAATGCTATTTTTCTTTTGTATTTTAAAATTAATTGTTGGAGTTAAATAGAGAATTTTATTTTCAGAGAACAAACTTGCTAAGTACACAATTACAAGGCATACAAAATAAAATAATACAAAACTTCATTTTAATACTTTGAAAAGATGACTTTTAGACTATAACCTTGTGTAAGATTAAAATCTAATTTCTTCCCTCGATACATGTAATCACCTCATTTATTAATTATATTTTGATGTTTTCTTTTTCTTTCTAATTTTAATGTATTACTTATATTTAATCTTTATTTCATTTGCTTCGTCAAAATATATTTTGTTGTAAAATTTAGGTACATTAGTTTATTTAGTATATTTCAGTATATCAAACAATATAGATACACACACACACAGATATATATATATATAGATATATATATATATACGTACATTAATTCTTTATTACACATTTCGATACATATATTTTGGTACATACATTACGGTATTGACATTTATGTACATTAATTCAATATAATACATTTCGGTACATATGTTTAGGTTCATGATAAAATATCAGTACAAACATTTAGGCATAGACATTTCAGTACAAAGAAGTAGTCATTTCTTTACACTTATGTATTTACATATTTATGTGTCACTAATTTATTTTAGTGTTTCCTCATTTAAGTTTATTTATAATTGGAAGAACTTAAATGTGCACATTAATAAAATCAAATTTTAATGTGGAGACATTAAATAAAAATACATGTTAAATAATAGAAATAGAATATAAATTTGAGTAAGAGTCAACTTCAAATGATTAAAATGAAAGTATAATCTAACACTGTTGTATTCCTAATTTCCTGAACAATTATAGAGGACAGATAATGAGGGGCCGACGGCACAGAGAGAGAAGAGAGAGCTGTGTAATTGTGAGGTGTGTGGTATTCCACCCTCATTGTGCCTCTATTTATAGTAGTATAGAAGTTAAATTCCTTACCCAATAGGATTACAACTCTAATAGGATAATATCTAGTCTAAGAGATATGCTAGAATCTACTAAGGATATCCAAGATATGATAGGATTTACATAATCACATTCCTATAATAAATAGGACTGCAACACTCCCCCTTGAGTATATAAATACTCAAACAAAACATCGCATCAGGTCTTCAACGGATGAAGTAGATTAGTTGATGAAGTTGTCGGCCTAACTGGTGAATGCGAGTTTCAAATTAAACAAAGTATACATTGGTAGTAAAATTCACAAAACCTTGCTATAGTAAAACCTGAAGTAGGTACAAAACCCATAGACTAAGGAGAAAAGTGAGAAGTATGCATAATGTCAAAAATAAACGTCATACGGGATAAAAGTAGTAAACCTTAAATGGTTATGATCATCCCAGGATGGGTGCCTTATCACAATCTCGTTAGGTAGCAAAAATCCAATGGAAAAAATGCTCCTAATCGTAGGGAAAAAGAGTGCATTGAGATCAAGTGAGTATGTTTTTGGATACTCCCCTTGAGTTTGACATAACTTCCAAACAAGAGAACTACAAGCTATTTAACTCAAAAAGTTTATGCATACCGATTCCTTGGATAAGTTTCTGAAAAGCAAACTTGGGCAAATAACTTTGTGAAGATATCGACCAGGTTGTCCTGGGAATGGATTTACTTGACTTCAATGGTATGATGTTGTTGTTGCTGGTGAGAATAAAAAAACATTCGTGCAATGTGATTGGTGTTGACTCCCTTGATGTATCCCTTCTTCAGTTGATCGATACATATACGGCATTTTCTTCAAAGATTTTCATAAGAATGTCAATGACGATAGAAAGACCTTTAGTGCTTCGAATATGTTCCATGACTGCTTTTAACCAAAAGCAATCACGCGAGGCTTCATGTAAGGCGAGAATCTCAGCATGGTTCAAAGAAGTCACAACTAATGATTGCTTGGTAGACTTCCAAGAAATTGCAATGTCTCTAACGGTAAAGACATAACCCTTTTGAGAACATGTCTTACATGGGTCAAGCAGATAACATACATTAGAATAACTAACAAGGCGAGAATTAACCTGATGATCGAAGGAGGCTCCAACTTCCCTCGAGGATTCATGGGTGTAGAACAAACCCAAATCCATTGTACCCTTGAGGTAGCGGAAAATATCTTTTAACACCATTCCAGTGTCTACATGTAGGCACATTGCTGTATCTTGCCAAAAGATTCACAACGAAAGAGATGTCGGGTCTAGTGCATTGAGCCAAGTACAATAAAGCACCAATTCCACTTAGGTATGGAACTTCAAGCTCCATAATCTCTTCCTCATCATCTTGTGGATGAAAAGATCTCGTTTAGCATCTAAAGTCCGAACAACCATAGGAGTACTCAAAGGGTTCACTTTATCTTCATTAAAAGATCGCAGTACCTTCTGCGTGTAGTTCGATTGATGTACTAGGATTCCATCCGAACAATGCTCGATCTCCAGGCCAAGGCAATATCGAGTTTTCCTAAGATCTTTCATCTCAAATTCCAATTTCAAGTGAGCAGCAGTTTCTTCAAGCTCTTCAAGAATTCTGATGAAATTCATCCCATTAACATAAAATGCAAAGATTGCAAATCCAAAATTTGACTTCTTAATAAACACGCATCGGCATAGTTCATTGTTCACATAAACCTAACTTGTCAAATATTCACTCAGACTGTTATACCATATCCATCCAGAATGTTTCAATCCATAAAGTGATCTCCTCAATCGAATCGAGAGGGTGTTCTGTGGTTTAGAACTATTTGATCCAGAATGTAAGTCCTTCATGAACTTTTATGTATATTTCCATATCAAGATCCCCACAGAGATAAGCGGCTACCACGTCCATAAGCTACATATTTAGTTTTTCGAAAACTACCCAACTGATAAGTTAGTTCTATTTCTCACGTTTATCAACGCAACGTGGTTTAATGTCATTGCTAAGCATGACGTTAATAGCTACTGTATATGCAAAGGGATCATCGATTATCATCTCATTTCGATTCCAAACCTCATCCAAAATTGCGTAATGGACCAAAAGCTTGCAATTCTTAAGAGACCAGTTCGTCTCTTTTAAGACGTCACTGTAATCTAGAGTAACCTCATGCATTGGAACAGATGAGTAAGCGATGCTTGGATTCATACTAGGATTACCTGTTTGTGCAGTTTTCCTCTTATGGGTTTGTGAATCCTTTGAACCAAGAAGTCTGGCATGCTTTAAGATATAAGCAGATGATTGGCTAGCCACCAATGTATCGGGATGTGTGGAAGGTGCGGCCAACGCTCATTTGAGGACGACTCGTCCTTCTGGGGCAATTTTACGGCGTACTTTAGGTACGTCAATGAAAGCATCTGGCATGATTTGAACAACGCATTGAAGATCTAAAATACAATGCACTCTAGTTTCAGACTGAGCAGTGTAGGGATTTAAATGAGACATAGTGGAAGTAAACCATGACAATTCACGACATTCTACATGAACGTTAGCGTTCTTATCTCCTCCTAACGCGGGAAGACTATCTCATCGAAGTGAAAATCCACAAAGTGTGTGGTAAAGAGATCTCCTGTCAAGGGCTGTAAGTAGTGAATAATGGATAGGAATCATAATCGTCATAGATTCTCATTCTTGTCTGCTGACCCATTTTGGTACACAGTGGCAGTGCTATTGGCACAAAAATTATGCACCAAACATAGGTAAATGGGAGACATCGGGTTAGTATCCAATAGCCAACTATAACAGTGAATGAGATTGGGTAACGGTGGGCCTCAGGTGGACTAACATGACTGCATGAAATATTGCATAGCCCTAGGCAGATACCTGCAATTTAGTACACATGACCAAAATCCGAGCTATCGATTGAAGACGCTTTATGAAAGCTTCTGTTAAGCCGTTATGGGCATGAACATGGGGTACATGATGTTCAATTTCAATCTCAACTGACATGTAATAATCGTCAAAATATTGTGACGTAAATTCTTCAGCATTATCCAATTGAATTGACTTAATTGGATAATTAGGGTGGTGAGCCCTAAGCTTAATGATTTGAGCTAGGAGTTTCTTAAAACCAACATTCTGTGGGGATAATGAACAGACATATGACCCACGTGTCGATTAGGCCTGGCAAACGGGTCATGTCTGTCGTGTTTGTGTCATTTTCATGTAACACCTGTTATCTTAACCGGTCGTGTCGTGTCACACCCGTTATCTTAACGGGTCCTTAACAGGTTGGGTCACTTTACCCAACGGGTAAAGTGACCCAACCCGTTATGACCCGCTATGACCTGTTAAGAAAAATGTTTTTTTTTTCTTCTTAAATTTGCACGTACCACACATTGCCACATAAATATTACTTCAAAACATTAAAACACATTTGTCGTTTAAGTACTACATCTACATTTGAAAATAAAAGCCCAATAAACAAACATCCACACACTACTAATCTATTACAAAATATTAAATGTGCAATGATATGCAAAATGAAAGAGTTTTTGTTTTAAAGATTGTGAAGCCTTTCTCAAAAGTTTAAACCTTACCAATGGAACTTAAAGCTTGCCTGTTATTCTTTTTACAAAATCCTCAATTTTCTTCGATCATCATGACATAAGATTTTGTGATATCCACTAGTGTAAATATTTTAAGTTGAATATCAAATTCATCTCTGAATGTTTGTTTTTTGCGATTTTTGGCGTATGCGATCTTGAAGCATATACAAACAAGTTTGACGGTTGGATCATTGAAATTATTTTCGTAGAATGCGTATCCCATTAAAACGATAGACTCACTAACACTTGGAGTTTATTTATACTTTCATTAAGTATAACATAAGATTTTGTGGTATCTACTAGGGTAAATATTTTAAATTGAAGATCGAATTCATTAATTGTATTCATATAGGGTCAAGGACTGTAGCTATAAAAAATCATCAAAATCAAAGTTAAAATAACCGTTAAATCATGATTTTTCATTGATAACTGTCGAAAGGTTTTGTCCCATTACTTGATCTGTGAAAGTTTGTTTTTTGAAATTTTTGGCGTATGCGATCTCGAAGTATATACAAACATGTTTGACGGTTGGATCGTTGAAACTAGTTTCATAGAATGCGTATCCCATCAAAACAATAGATTCACTAACACTTAAGAGTTTATTCATACTTTCATTAAGTATAACATAAGATTTTGTTGTATCCATTTGTGTAAATATTTTAAATTGAAGATCGAGTTCAATCATTGTATTCGTATAGGGTCAAGGAGTGTAGCTGTAAAAAAATCATCAAAATTGAAGTTAAAATAACCGTTAAATCATGATTTTTCATTGATAACCGTCGAAAGGTTTTGTCCCTTTACTTGATCTCTGAATGTTTCTTTTTTGCGATATTTACCATATACGATCTTGAAACATATACAAACAAGTTTGATGGTTGGATCATTGAAATTAATTTCATAGAATGCGTATCCCATCAAAATGATAGATTCACTAACACTTAAGAGTTTATTCATATTTTCATTAAGTATAACATAAGATTTTGTAGTCTCCACTAGTGTAAATATTTTAAATTGAAGATCGAGTTCGTTCATTGTATTCACATAGGGTCAAGGAGTGTGGATGTAAAAAATCATCAAAATCAGAGTTAAAATAACCGTTAAATCATGATTTTTCAATAATAACTGTCAAAAACTTTTGTCCCGTTACTTGATCTCTGAATGTTTATTTTTTGCAATTTTTGGTGTATGTGATCTCGAAGTATATACAAACATGTTTGACAGTTGGATCACTGAAATTAGTTTTGTAGAATGCGTATCCCATCAAAATGATAAATTCACTAACACTTAAAAGTTTATTCATACTTTTATTAAGTATAACATAAGATTTTGTGGTATCCACTAGTGTAAATATTTTAAATTGAAGATCGGGTTAATTCATGATATTCATATAGGGTCAAGGAGTGTAGCTGTAAAAAAATCATCAAAATCGGAGTTAAAATAACCGTTAAATCGTGATTTTTCGTTGATAACCGTCGAAAACTTTTGACCCGTTAGTTGATCTCTGGATGTTTGTTTTTTGAAATTTTTGGCGTATGCGATCTTGAAGCATATACAAACATGTTTGATGATTGGATCGTCGAAACTAGTTTCGTAGAATGCGTATCCTATCAAAACAATAGATTCCCTAACACTCAGAGTTTATTTTACTTTCATTAAGTATAACATAAGATTTTGTGGTATCCACTAGTGTAAATATTTTAAATTGAAGATCGAGTTCATTCATGATATTCATATAGGGTCAAGGAGTGTAGTTGTAAAAAATCATCAAAATCGGAGTTAAAATAACCGTTAAATCGTGATTTTTCGTTTATAACCGTGGAAAAGTTTTGTGCTGTTACTTGATCTCTGAATGTTTGTTTTTTGCAATTTTTTGCTGATGTGATCTCGAAGCATATACAAACAAGTTTAACGGTTAGGATCGTTGAAATTAGTTTCGGAGAATTTGTATCCCATCAAAACGATAGATTGACTAACACTTAAGAGTTTATTTACACTTTCATTAAGTATAATATAAGATTTTGTGGTATCCACTTGTGTAAATATTTTACATTGAAGATCGAATTCATTCATTGTATTCATATAGGGTCAATGAGTGTAGTTGTAAAAAATCATCAAAATTGGAGTTAAAATAGCCGTTAAATCGTGATTTTTCATTTATAACCATCGAAAAGCTTTGTCCCGTTACTTGATCTCTGAATGTTTGTTTTTTGTGATTTTTTGCTGATGTGATCTCGAAGCATATACAAACAAGTTTGATGTTGGGATCGTTGAAATTAGTTTCAGATAATTTGTATCCCATCAAAACGATAGATTGACTAACACTTAGAGTTTATTTATATTCATTAAGTATAATATAAGATTTTGTGGTATCCACTTGTGTAAATATTTTAAATTGAATATCGAATTCATTCATTGTATTCATATAGGGTCAATGAGTGTAGTTGTAAAAAATCATCAAAATCGGAGTTAAAATAACCGTTAAATCGTGATTTTTCATTTATAACCGTCGAAAAGCTTTGTCCCATTACTTGATCTCTGAATGTTTATTTTTTGTGATTTTTTACTGATGTGATCTCGAAGCATATACAAACAAGTTTGATGGTTGGGATTGTTGAAATTAGTTTCAGATAATTCGTATCCCATCAAAACGATAGATTGACTAACACTTAGAGTTTATTTATACTTTCATTAAGTATAACATAAGATTTTGTGGTATTCACTTGTGTAAATATTTTAAATTGAAGATCGAATTCATTCATTGTATTCATATAGGGTCAAGGTGTCACATCCCGGCCCGGGGGGCACCACTTCCCGGGCCCGTTCCACCACCGTAGCACGATATTGTCCGCTTTGGGCCCCGACCACGCCCTCACGGTTTTGTTTCTGGGAACTCACACGAGAACTTCCCGATGGGTCACCCATCCTGGGAATGCTCTCGCGCGCTACTCGCTTAACTTCGGAGTTCCTACGGAACCCGAAGCCAGTGAGCTCCCAAAAGGCCTCGTGCTAGGTAGGGATGAGAATATACATTTAAGGATCACTCCCCTGGGCGATGTGGGATGTCACACAAGGAGTGTAGCTGTAAAAACATCATCAAAATCGGAGTTAAAATAACCATTAAATCGTGATTTTTCATTTATAACCGTCAAAAAGCTTTGTCCCGTTACTTGATCTCTGAATGTTTGTTTTTTGTGATTTTTTGCTAATGTGATCTCAAAGCATATACAAACAAGTTTGATGGTTGGGATTGTTGAAATTAGTTTCGGAGAATTCGTATCCCATCAAGTTCAATGATGTGTGTATATATCTATATATATTTATTAAGTAGATTTGAATCTATTTATTAAGTAGTACATCACGTGAGTCATCATAAAAATAGTGAGCTATGTTATATGTGTGATAAAAAGTTAATAACTTAATAAAAAAAAAAAAATTCTCACCACTTCAATTAATTTTCATTTTTCGCTCTCTTTTTTGTTTCCTTTTCAACTTTTCTTATAATTTTCACTTTTCCCTCCGGCAGCCTATGGTGCCTACCCATCTTTCCCTAATTCCCTTTCTTTTTTGTTTCCTTTTCAACTTTTCTTATCATTTTCATTTTCTCTCCCTTTTTCTTCAAAAAAGGCGGCACTGCAGGGAATGGAATGGAATTATCAATTATGGAATCAAATCAATGGATGCATATTAATTAATAATTATTATAGTTTTTATAAAATTTAATTCAAAATTTAATATATATATATATAATTATTATAGATAGTTAATATTTTGGGGGTATAATTATTATAGTTAATTTAATATATATATATATATATATATATTATAGTTTTTAGGGGTATAAAATTGTTAAATTAATATATATAATTATTACAGTATTTTTTTAGGGTTATAAAATTACAAAAATAATATTCTGCTTATCGTGTATCGTGTTACCCATGTGTATACCCAAATCAACCCGTTATCTTAACAGGTGCTTATCGGGTTACCCGATAATGACCCGATTCGTTATCGTGTTGACTCGAACACCTGTTAATTTCGTGTCATGTTGTGTCGTGTCGAGTTATCGAGTCGTGTCAGGAATTGCCAGGCCTACTGTCGATGCATCAACCAACATTATGAAGTATCTAAATGGTCCGCATGTTGGTTAGATAGGTCCACAAATATCCCCTTGAATTTTCCATTTGAGGATATGGCGTATCATATCTCATCCAGGATGTTCTATACGGTCATGCCAAAGCAACAAAATGTTTTGGAACCCAAGCTCAAAATCGGCCACATGGTGGGTCTCTATGGCTCGAATGGTTGTGATGTACAACCCACTCGGGAAACAGTCCAGCTTCTCATGAATATGCTTCTGGCTATATTCGTAAGAAGTGATACTAAGAAATTCATAACCATTCTCTTTAGTGGTTTCAATTAGGGGTGGTTTGATATGGGATCCCGAATCCCAAATTGCCCACATGCACACAATTTGCACACACTCACACAATCTGCACATAAATACGATCTGCATACACATAGTGGATCAATGAAGAGTGAGTGAAGATCGAGAGAGAAACAGAGTGAAGGTCGAGACTCGACTAGGTTGGCGGAGAGTTTCAAGCTCAAAGTGAAAGACTGAAAGGGTTGAAGAGTTAAGAGAGAGATATGTGGCTTAGTGGCTGCTTCAAGAGTTGAATGAGAGGCAAAGAGAGTGTGAGATATGGGTTGAAATCCAATATATTCCTTCAGTTCGGTTTGGGATTACCGAACAAGTCAAATGGTGAGACCAATTCCTATACCGTATGGTTCAGGATGTGTATTGAATTTTTTGAGATTTTCGATTTGGTTTTGGGAAACAGTTTGGGATTTTCGGGAATTTTTCCAGCCCTAGTTTCAATATGATATTTATTATCTTGAATATCTCTAAAGTTCAGCAACGTTCTTCCGAAACAAGGAGAATATAGGGCTTTAATGGTTAACTCAGTACCATTGGACAACATAGTACAGGCCTTTTAGTATCCTTTAATCAGGTTAGATGAGCCTGAGAGGGATGTCAAAGGTGCATTTTTTGGTACAAACACTACAACAATATAGTTGTTTGGCGAGGATTTTTGTCCTCGTTGAAAGTTATTGTTTTGTCGCTGAAGGTTTTCAGCAAGGAAAAAAAATTCCTCGCTCGTTCCTCGTAGTAGGCCTATTGGGAAATGTGTACAGTGAGGAATTGTTTCCTCACAAAAATGATACAGCGAGAATGGAACTTTTTCTCATAGTTGAGTTGGAGCGGTGACAAATTCCTCGCTAAAAGGGTTGGAATGTGGTCTCCAAAACCTTTTGACAACCTAAATATGGACATTCCATAACTTGTGCAAGGATAAAATTCTTGACAAAAATAATCAAATTCCTTGCTGTAAATATCTTTTGGTGAGGAATTTGTAGGTGAGTTTTTAGCGATGAACATATTATTTCTCACTGCAGATCATATGTTGCGAGAATGAATTTCCTCATTGATAAGTATCTAGGAAACACTCGTTTCCTCGCTGTAATAAGTTTATAGCGAGAACTTTAACGAAGGTAAAATTATACGCTGTAAGTTGAAGATAATTATTCTCATAAGTAACCTACTGCGAGAAGTTGGTTTCTCCTTGTAACTGGAATTTAGTGCCAATACTTAATAATCAATGGTACTAAAAGTTAATTCATATTAGTCCAAAACCAAAATAGCTTACAATGATAATTCATAGTCTACAAATTCAGTTAAGCTTAATGTTAAAAACTATGAAAGTTCACATTGTTTTCACAAAAAGTTCACATATTCCAGCAAAGCAAAAGGACTACTTGTGGAGGTGGTTGCAGCCCTTCCATTATTTTGTGTAGGAGTTCCTCAAATTTCTTTTGGTTCTCTTTCAATTCTTGGATCTCTTGTTTTGCTTCACCAAGCTCTTGTTTTGTTGTCACAATCTCTTGTTGTTGTGTCTCAAGTTGTTCTTCTAAATGTTTGTCCAACATAGTGTCTTTAAGAGAGACAGACTTTGAAGGACCTTTGAAGTACCCAGACTTGTGACCAAGAACCCCTAAACAATTTCATCATCTGTCAATGTCACAATACCATCTGGAAGAGTTGTTTCATTTTTCATACTTAGCATCTCTTCTTACAAATGAAAAATAAACTATCATGCTTAGCTCTTTCATGTACACAAACATAAAATCTATCACATTTGGTTCCTTCATATATATATATATATATATATATATCATAAACATAAAAGCTTCACATAAAATATACACAACCAGCATGTACATAACTAACTTACCCACTTCAGTTTAGCTCCTTCATCCCAACCATTTTTGGTGTTTTTATGCACAACCTCAAAGTAATCAATTGCACTTAGTTGCTCTCCGGTTTTGGCTTCCTAATACATGGATCACATTAAAGTTAGTAACTTATTATCCACGTAGAATCTAGATTAAAATTATGAAAAAACACATCTTACACCCTCCTTTATGGTTCTAAGTCAAATGAGACCTATTAATTGCATTTTTTATTTGAGCGTTCTTGCATAGCAAAATAAATTTGGTGACATGAAGAAGATAAACAACACATATGACAACCACAATTCAGTTTATTAATATACATGTGTACCTTGAATTGAACACTTGCATAATGATCACAAAGAAAATTTCATTCCTCTTGACCAGTTACATCCTCATGTTTGTTTTGTTTTGCCTCCTCTAGAGTTGGGAAGGAATAAAAATGCTTCTTTAGCTTGTGTCAAAATCAACAAACCGCCTTTGTAATGGATTCTTAATATATGTACTAACATGAGTTAGTGACATATCAATATTGTACTTTCTCTGCATGGAATTCAATTTATGGTAAATCTAATTTATGAAGACTTTCCAATTAGAAATTATAGTTCTCTCTACTACCAACTGAAAAAATATAAGTTAATAACACAATTAGATTTGAAACTTACAAGAGGTCATGGTTAAAATAGTTGGGAGATAGAGAGAAAGATACAACAATTCATGATGTTGGTGGAATGGAAAGATACATCAATTCCTGACTTTAGACAAATGGGTAATTTTTGTGTAGGTTAAGTGGTTTAAGCACAAACTTGATATAGATAAGTAAATTAGAAATAAAATTGTGAGAAGAATGAATATTGCAAAATCAGCAACCTCATCTCGACCAAAGCCGCAGAAAAACAGTTTTAGCCAACCAAGATTAAGCCTGATTTTAAACACCCATAACTATACCAAATGATGCAAACAAACATGAGATTCAAAGCCTATTTTGAGTACATTAAAAGCATCTACAATTTGTAAGAAACGAGGTTCTAAGTTGAAAGTTATGCAAGATACAAATTAGAGCCCCGAAATTAGAAACCCAGTATTTGTTGTTGTCTCGCATCTTCATGACTTAAGTTTGTACATGATTTTGACATATCAAAACTCAATGGAATTATGTGAAATCAGATGCGCTTTGATCATGGACATGTCTAGTTTCAAAACAAATGATAATGGATCAAAAGGAATCCATAAGGACATAGAAATTAAGAGCCAAAGTAGGCTACTTGAGACATAGTTTTTCTTCACAGAAAACATAAGTTCCCTGCAACTTAGAACCCAAACTCTTCTAATTATAACTTCAGAATACTTCCATACAATCCCAAAATCATGTCTATAACTTTGATTTCAATTATACTCACAATTAACAAAAATTGACTTTTTAAGCCAAACCCTAAAACATGATATTTTGATCAACACACCCAATGTATAAAATTAAAAGTAATAAGAAAGATTGATACAAATAAGCTATGGAAATAACAAAGAAAGCTGGGAATTTTTACCCTTGTTGCAGGTCGACAAAAGGAACCATCCTTTTGTTATGATTCTCTTTGCTTCTTCAAACGTAGTCTTCTATACTTCCTTCTTCTACCTCTTTTCCTTTCTTTTCCCCTGTTGTCTTCCCCTCCTTATTCAGGCCTAGCCTCCTCCTTTTTCCACCCGCCCTCCCCAGTAGAAGATTCTCCCCCCCCCTCTTTTTTCTTTTATTATTATTATTATTATTATTATTATTATTATTATTATTATTATTCCATAAAGGACACAGTATTGCCCTTATAAACACTTAGAAAAATATTGAGTTTTACAAACTTGGATGGTCTGCGAGAAATATTTTTCTTGCTGGACACTTATGCGACCTAAATACAAAATTTCTCACTGTAGGTGTGAATAAAAGGCGCCCTATTTGAAACTTTTGGAAAATTATAGTGGGAATGCTACAGCGAGAACCTATTTTTCTCGCTAAAAATTTTGTTCAGAGAGAAAAACAATAATTTCATCGCTAATATTTTGGTGGCAAGGGAATATAATTCCTACTAAACCTAGCGCGAAAAGAACAATTTTTCCTCGCTAGCATTATGTACAGCAACAAAACAATTTTCTCGCCTAAATTATTTTTTCCTTGCTGTTTCTTAGAGATGTAAGGAGACCAAATGAGCTCTCTTTTTGCGAGAACTCAAAATTTTCCTCGTCGAAAGCAACTCTACAGCGTGAAAGATAATGTTCTCACTGAAACGTTTCTCGCTAAAGGACCAATTTGCTGTAGTGAAAGTGAGTAAAATAGTGTTGCTCATGCAAGTTGGTGTGCGTGGTATCACTATCAGTCAAACAACTAACTCCCCACTAGTCATACCTAGAATAAATTAATTGAATTGGTCACATGTATAAATAAAATTCCATTCATTCAATTAATCAATCAAGAAATAATATCAATAAATAATTATTCATAATTCAAAACAAACCAAACCAAAGAAATTATTCCAAAAACTTTGAAAAATTGTCTGAAAAATTAAACCATAAGCCTAAAAAATTAAAGGAGGGTCGGCCACACCTAGTGGGTTCAGCCACTAGGGGTAAAAACCACCCAAACATGTCTTAGAAAAGTAAACTTTAATCTTCCATAAGAGGGATACCTCCTGAAAATTTGAAACCTCCACAGTTGTGGTAGTATCTTTGGGATGTTCCACATGTGCAAAGTTAGACTCACGACGAGAATAATACTTTGGCTATAGCCTCAGAAGTTGCTCGGCATATGTTAAATGATAAACTTAATTAAAATAATGTATATATAAATCCAAATTCTCAATACAAAGTATTGTTGTTTTAAATGTAAGTAAGTACATATTTATATGTGATAATAAATCTACTTAATCCACCTAGGCCTCGTCTAGGCGCATAGCCGCTGTGCCCTAGGTCCCAGCTTGCTGCTCATCTAGCGCCTATCATACATGGATTATGACCTCCCGATGTTAGAATTCTAGATATGTCATTGTCTGTATAACTGTGAAAAAAAATAAAAAATAAAAAAAAAGGGAAGCAAAGAGGTATAAAATGACCAAAATATTCTTAAAAGTGAGAAGTTTGATTTTTGTTGATTTTTGTGTAGTGGCACTTACCCATTCTTCAGCATATTTGTGTAGTACTTGTCATTACAAACATATAAGCGTAACCTGAACAGAATTTGAAACTACAACAAAAAGTTTATCAGACGCAGAATGTCAAGAACAATTTGATAATTATACACTTGGTGGACATATTTGTTTTGTTTTATTTTGCCTTGTTGCATGTGCCACTTGGGACGCATGTCCCTCTTTTGTCTCCTGATTTCCCTTTCATTTATGTCTCACTTCAGTCGCCCCCATATCTATTGTCAATTTTCTTTTTGTCTTCCACTTTTAGGGATGGGCATAAAAACCGTGGAACCGTGACAAAATAAACTGTAAAAAATCGTGTTGACCAAAAAATGTCAACGTAGGTTCAAGAACCGGATCGAACCGTTCATACCGATTCCAGTTTTCATGTTGGTAGAATTGTTTAGAACCGAACCGGACCATGAATATAAATAATTAATTAAATTTAATAGTTGTATACAGGTGTCACTAAATGAGTGGTGAAAACGAAATTGGTTTTACCTAATAAGACTGCATGGGATCATTTCTCAATTAGGTCTTTCACTTGCACAGTTCACCTACTGAGATAATGCACATATTTGAAAAAAGGAGGTCGTTTTCTCTCCTAGATCTCCGAATTTGACATTCAGGTTTCGATTCATTTTTTTTTATTTTTTTATTTTGATAGAGTGATCTTAAGGTGTTCAGTTACATCCTATTTTTTTCTTTCCCTTTTCCTAGGACTTTTTTTAATCCCTTGATAAGTCCCTCTTGGGCTTAAATATTGTATTCATACTAACATTTTTACTGCATAGTGGATGATTTGTATGTGTGGATGTACATTTGTATTATCAATGTTATATGACATTTGAATTGTGTTTCTTTTTTTGTTTGCTTAGTATCAGCAATATTTGCATTTTGATTTTGTATTTGAAAATGATATGTTTTGTTTGTAACTTTATTTAACCATTTTAGAAGTGGTATTTGAATGCAAGCATGCAAAAAACAAGAGAATAAAAAAAAGTAAACTTTGAATACCATTTTGATTTGGTATTCAAATGACTTGGTATTCGGCACCGTAAACAGGCATGGACTAAACCGAAATTAGTGTGGATATGAATTTAGTAATAAATTTAAGTAGAACCACACAAAATCAAATCGTTGATAATTCCGGTTCTTGTTCCATTTTGAGGACGGAACCACACCGAACCATACCGTACCCACCCCTACCCACTTTCTCTCTTTCTCTGTCATCGAGTCTCTCTTCTTTTTCTCAGATGTAATGTTAAGGAGATCAAATTTTTTAAATCAAATTTGTAAACCAAATGATGTGGTTGTAAATGATTGAATTATTGATTTAGTGTCGAGTAACATGCTTATTTCTTATTAGTGACATATCATTTAGTTTGCAAATTTGATTTAAAAATTTGATCTTTCTAACATTATCATTCTCTAAGGCTCTCTCAACGAGTCCGATGAGTGATGAGAAGGTCCCACTAATTTACACAAAACAAAGATCCGTACAGCAAGGAACATTGGACAACAACTCTGCAAGCTGCTCTGATAGAGAATCAAAGCTCTTACAGGAGCATATATTATTCTACACAAAGAAAACAGAGAAACGCCGGCAAGTGGCCGCCATGCAAGTATTTTCTTCAATTGTCCTTGATCCGCAGGTGATCCAAGCAAGGCATCATGTAGGCAGCGGGGCTAGCCTGAAGTTCCATGAATTTCTCATACGTCATTCCAATGTACTTCGCTTTTTCACCTTCCTTTTCTAGCAACTCCGGGATCGGTACAGCGGGCGTGTCGAGTGCCGGTCCATGTGGTACGGCGATCGATATTCTAGTAGCTGTGTTGTTCACAGTTGCTCGATGCCATATGCTCTTGTACTTGTCGTTTGTTAGAATTTGCATTTGATCACCAACGTTAACAATAAAAGCGCCCGGAGCGGCATTCACCAAGACCCACTGATCATTGTGCTTGACTTCAAGGCCACACATATCATTCTGAATCAGGAGCGTCACCAGTCCATGATCTGTATGAGGAGGAATACCGATCGCCAGGTCGGGCTGTGGGCAAGCTGGGTAGTAGTTCGCTGCCAGAATTTGGCAGCCCCGATCCCAGTTCATGGCCTTGGTAATGTAATCGGCCTCCAGTCCCAAACTCTCCGATATTCCATTCAATATTTCGGTTGCCACTGCACGGGTTCTTTTGCTGAACTCCAATGAAACTTCACTGTACCCAGCAGGTTTGTAGAGTGAGTTGAATTTGGGGTGTGCGATGACCTTGAGATAATCCCTCCAGAGACGAACTTTGTCAATTGCGACGTTGAAGCTGGTGCCGCACTTGATTGGGTCCAACAGGTTCTTTGTATGGAACTCCTTCTTCTCCTCTTCCGGCAGCTCAAAAAATCTTCGGCACGCATCGATCATTTCTTTCATTAGGCTCTCTGGTACACCATGGTTGATCACCTAAAAAGCATCGAGCACATGAAAATGTTAATTCATGTTTCATTTTTTAAGTTAAAATTGGAAAACTTATAACTATTTCAATTTTCAATTTATATATTTTTTTAAAATAAAATTTTGAAACGAAATAGTTATCAAACTAATAAAATATTAGTTAATTTTATACATGTTCTAGCATACATAATTAATAACAAGTGTGAATATACCTGAAAGAAGCCCCATTCTTGGCAAGCTTTTCCTAGCTTCTGGATCATTTGTGCCCGTTCATCTGCGGAGGCAGAGGTGAGAAGAGCAAAATCAATGATGGGGATTGAGTGTTCAGGGTCGTTTGCATCTCCCTTATCGTTGGGATCCATGATGTAGGCGTACTCGGAAGGTACAGAAGTGAGAGCATCTGAGTCGGCTAAGGTTTTGATGCTTGCTACCTTGGGTTCAGATGCATCCATTGAAGTCACGGTAGGTGCCATTGGTGGAGGGAGAGAGAAAGAAGCTGAGAATTCTGGTCTTTGATTTGTATATCCTGAAGGAAGGACGTGAGGGAGAGGAAAGTTGATTGTTTGAGTGTTGTGGAGAAATATGAAAAAAGGAGTTGTTATTTTATAGAGCAAGATAACTTATGACTTTACCCCCACAAGCTGGTGGTTTTTGAATAAGTCTGGCCAACGCTGACCTAGGTTTCAAATCTGTTGTCCTGCAACAATAAAATATATATTAATTAGTTGTTAACCTACATGTATATGCAATAGATTAATTCTTCGAAGACGTCAATCAGATTTAAATTATTTCTCTAATAGAGATGGGATGTACTTGTATTATTTGATAGATGGTTTATTATCGTCTATAAAGGAAAATGTCAAAGGAACATTTAAATCATGTGATATGTTATTAAGAGAAATAAGTTCGTTAATCAAGCACATAAGTAACAAAATAATCATTTAGAACCACGTCATGTTTATATATATGGTTTCGCTAGCATTACTTGATCTACAAAATATGGTCTTTTTAGCATTACCCTTTCTCTAAAAGTAGAGTCCACCATAAATGTAGGTCACACTATTTCAAAGAATTCGATGTGGTCTCCAAAATATTAGTGTAAGCACAAAAATTCCTGCCACAAATGAGATATTTACATGTCTACAATTAGCTCCCCAACATTTTTCTATGCAATAATCATACTACTACTAGATATAGGAAAACCAAAATTTGAGGGGACTGCCTATGGATATGTTATATAATACATTCATTATCTAATAGTACGACGTGCAACTAAAAAGACATGGTATCATATTTAACCGGTAAATGGTGAAAATACTAAATAAATATACATGCTGTAAGTAAACTAATGAAATACTGAAAAAAATGCTTTATTTTGTTTTATATTCCCAAGCGGAGGAGGATGGAAAGAGTATATGCATGAATGAATAGTTGATGAGAAAATTAGAAAAATGTAGGAATGCATTTGGCATGGGGTTTAAAGATATCCAAAGTCGCTTCCAGTTTGAGACTTTGACTACGGCAGACAAAGCCACTGAAGGCAGCACAACAAGCCGCCCACCACAGCCAAGTAAAAGAATATGACACGAAATATGGCACAAAAAATCAAATACAATCATGCATCGGCATCTGTACGCGTCTACAATTCCAAATCTAAATTACCCCTTGGCCTTGGAGAAATTTTTAGTTGTGACGGAAACACGGATGATACATCACATGTTTTTATGTAAGTGATGAAAAATTTTATTTTTTAAGTTATTAATCTTTTAACACATATATCTCACCATTTATATAGAGACAAGTAGTGTACCACTTTGTGTGACAGTCACACTAAAAAATCTCTCTTAGCCTTGGGAGTTTCTGCCGTTTGGATGCCCACCAGTAGGTAACAGATTCTTCATGTCCCAAGCCTAATATTGTTATCCCATTTTATGAAACCGCGTTAATTGGGTGCAATTATTGATACTTCAAAAATTTTATTGTGTTCTTTTTGTAAGTGTTTGGTTTACAAATAATATTTTACAGTATCCATATTAAAAGAAAAAGTTTGAACCTTGAACGAAATTAGTTGAGGGGGAAGACCTAAATATTAAGATAATTCACTATTTGCAAGTATTTTCTTTTTCTAAATAAGACAATAAATTTTTTTGAGATGCCAATAACAACACCCAATCAACTTCGATGATTCAATTAGTCAACCATTAATTCATGTTAGTTGGCTTGGTTTTCGAGAAGGTGACGTATATCCAAATTCCAACTACACTATGATTCTCCATTTTGTTTTGATTTTGAGTAATGTTAAAAAGGCTACATATTTATATGATATTTAGTATATCATCTCATATGGCAAGTGATGCATACATCACTTGTCATGGCATGAGAGATTTTACATATTTTACTTTCTCGAACATTAAACTTAGAACGAGAATGATGCAATCCATATTTCTATGAAACCTCTCTTTTGTTTGGTGAACCACATATACGGCTAAAACCTATTGAATGTGAATATACTTGAAATTTCATTTCTCATAATAAAACAATACCTTAAAATAATATTCTGGAGAGTAGGCTTTCACAGTTTGAAAAACACATGCGAAAATACTACAAATTAGTACACTTTTGTATAAATTAAATGTAAACCTAAGTTTATATTTCGTTCAGATGACCTATCCCTTCTAGAATGTTACCCCACACAAGTCAAAGTGACATCATTTGCACCCACTTCTCTATGTCAGAACATCATCTTACCTTTAAACTATAACTCCTGCTTTAAGTCTCTATGTGAATTGACTGGAGAAGGTTCTCTGGCGAGGACATTAATCCTCTCCGGATCCAATTATCCTAATTTTAGGAATTTATCAATTCGTTGAAATTTAATCAAAAGTTACAAACAAAAACACATTTTAAAAGTTTTAATAACTTTAACCGTTGAATCAAATTTCAACAGTCCGAATTGATGGATCCTTAGGATTACAACAATTGAATCCGAAGAGCATCCATGTCCCTCTGGCGAAACAAACCAAATGACCGTGTCAAAATCTACCGTAGAAAAGCAGAGTGGAATTTTCTCTACTTCTATTCTCTTCCATTTCCCTTACCTCCTATCATACTTTTATTTTTGTCATTATCCCTCCATAAAAATAATTCTAAGCTGCTGACTTGACTGAATCTCAACCTTTCAAATAGGAAAGTAGAGATGGGCAGCAGCCCCGCCTGTTCAAGCCTAAGCTTGCGCCTGCAAGCAATTAGAGCGAGGGCAGCAGCCCGTTCTGTCCCACCTGTTCAAGCATGGGCTTGCGCCTGCAGGCAACTGAAGCTGAAGTCTGCGCGAGTCCACCATGTGCAATCCACTGAGGCAAAAACATCGCCTTCAGCCGTTAGATTTCAAATGGTCTTCTCATCTAGACCATTGGATTTTCAACAATAAAAAACTTGAAAATTATAGTTTATACCACGTCATACAATCTGGTGCATTTAATTTAAATTTTTTTGGAAATCAACGATCAGAATTAATCCAAAGGTAAAAATTACACAAAATGTCAAAAATTTAAAATACAAAATTTTGTTTAGTAACACATTAACACTTAAACAAACTCACAAAGTTCAACCATCTTCTTTATTCACCTTTTACCTTTATTAATTATGCTTGTTTGTAATACAATGTTTTGCTTGGTTTTCGAGATGCCAAATTCCAACTATACTATGATTTTCCAATTTGTTTTCATTTTGAGTAATGCTAAGGAGACTACACTTTTATATTACATTTATTGTATCATCTACATGTGGCAAGTGATGCATACAATCAACACTTAATTTAATGAAAATAATGCAGTCCATATCTGTATAAAACCTCTCTTTTGTTTGGTGAACCATATATGTGGAAAATGATCCTCGCCGGATCCTTTTTCTAGGGATCCAGAGGATCCCATGATCGTGATCGTTCATCATACATCGTGCGGTCAGAAATTATTTAAAATTCAAAACTGAAAATTAAATATAAATAGTACCTAACGAAAACTGATTATACATTATACGATGAACGATCACGATCACGAAATCCTCCGAATCTCTAGAAAAAGAATCCAGCAAGGATACTTTTCCCATATATGTACCTCAAAACCTTTTGAACGGGAATGCGTATGTACTAATTGGATTCTTGAAATTTCATTTGCCGCAATAAACAAATGTAATCCTACTGACATCATTTGCACCCATTTCTCTATGTTGGAACGTCATCCTACCGTTTAACCTTAACTCTTGTTAGTCTGTGTGAGTTGACTAGGAAAAGGTCCTCACGAGAATAAGACAAAATGATCGTATCAAAATCGGCTATAGAATCTACAGGCACTGAACTGCTTGGGAAAACACATACGCTGCATGTTCACACAGCATTCAGCCTCACGCACCAACTGCCGAGGACGCGAATGTGAGGCCGTTGGATTTTCCACGTCAAAAAAAATGAAAATTTATAAGTTGTGCTACGTTGCCTAATGTGGTGTATTTGATTTTGAAAAATTTTAAAAATTAACGGTCATAATTAATTCAAGGCAAAAAATTTAAAAGAAAATGCAAAAAATTCCTAAAAGATACAAAATTTTGTTCCATAACACACTTAAAATTAAACACACTAAAACAAACTAATAAAGTTCAACCATCTTCTTCATTCACATTTGATTTTTAATTAATAGGTAAATTAGACTTTATCACCTCTGATTTAAGGTCTACTGCAACCTCCTACAACATCTTCAAAAAATTTCACTTTCATATCTTATGTACTATTTTATTTCAATATAATACCTCCGTTACATTTTTCATTCATTGGTCCGTTAAGAACTAATGTAGCTACCACATTTGTGCCATGTGGCTAAACAATTAATAATAAAAAAAATTTAATTTAAAAAATTAATTAAAAAAAAAAAAAAAAACATAGACCCCCCTTCGTCTTCCCTGAGCACCCCTTTCTCCCATCCCCCGTCACCAACCCCGTCCCCCAATTTTTTTCCCCCAGACAAAGCCCATCACCTCCTCATCTCCTCCCGCTGCAACATCTCCTCTGTTGGCACGAGGAGGTATCTCATCACTAGATCTGAATCGCTCAAGACCAACCTCGACCTCTTCTTGTCCTTCAGTTCAAAAACCTTCCGAGCACTCGAAGAACCAACAGCACCACTCAACCCTTTAGGTTTCTTCCTCACAATTAAGCAACCTGAAGAATTTTTCTTCACCAAAACCCTAGAAGGGCCAATAGATCTCACACCTTTGTCTATATACATCAACTGCCCGAAACCAAAAAACCCTAATTTTTCAAAACCTCGACCCTAATTTTTCAAAACCCCGCCGTCAAATTGAAAGGGCAAAGGAAGATTTCACAAAAATCTTACCTTGCCGGAGAGTCTGGAACTCCGCCTATTGAAGACGTCCAATCGCCGTCACATTTCTCTGAATCAGGGAGAGAGGGGAAGGTTCAGACGGAGAGAGAGAGGGAGAGACATAGAGAGAAGGGGCTGGGTTTGGATTGTAAATATATGCAGTTGCAGGGTGGATCAGAGAGAGGAGTGGATCGGAGAAGGGGTGGCTCGGGTGGGCAAAGGGTGGGTGATGGGGGATGGGAGAAGAGGGTGCTCGGGGAAGACGTAGGGGGGTTTCTGTTTTGTTTTTTGTTATGTTTTGTTTTTTTTACTTTAGTTTAATTAATTATTTTAATATTTTAAAATATTTTATTAATTGTTTAGCCACGTGGCGCAAATGTGGCAGCCACGTCAGCTCTTAACAGACTAATGAATGGAAAATATAATGGATGTATTATATTGAAATAAAATAGTACATGAAGTATGAAAGTGAAATTTTTTGAAGAAGTTGTATGAGGTTGCAATAGACTTCAAACCTGAGGTGGTAAAGTGTAATTTACCCTTAATTAATTATGTTTGTGTTGTAATGTTATGATTTACTTTGTATTTAAAATTAAATTATCTGAGTTAAATGGGAAATTTTATTTTTAAAGAACAAACTTGTTAAGTACATACTCACAAGAGATACAAAATAAAAAAATATATTTGTGATTAGTAATATAGATAGGATCCACATGCATTGGCGAACCCTACATCTGTCAAAGAAATGTAGGTCCTGGCAAATGGATCGTGTTTACCTGTGTTCTAGGCATTTTCGTGTAACACATGTTATCTTAACGGGTCGAGTTGTGTCGTGTCACACCCATTATCTTAACAGGTTCTTAACAAGTCGGGTCATTTTACCTAGCAAGTAAAATGACCCAACCCATTATGACCCGTTAAGATTTTATTTTTTCTTCTAAATTTGACATACCACATTTCCACATAAAATATTACTTCGAAAACTAATTCGAAATGAAAGACCCCAATTTTCACAAACCCTAGAAATGAAAAACCCCAAATTGAATAAACGAAACCAATCTAATTCGAAAACTAATTCGCAACAAAACTGTCATGCCCCGACTCGCAAATAAAGACTATTCACGAGCTAGGGTGTGAGTCATATCTTAGCTATAGAAATAAAATCTACAACCAAGATATGGTGGAAAAATTAAAATAAAATTATTTGGAGCTGATTACACAATACATCCTATAACACTAGTTAACAACTTTTGCATACTAAACACTTGAGTTTACTACATAAAATTTATTGAATACACAAAGGAATAACTATAGTGCACCAATTAATTCACAACAAAAAGCACCAACAAAATAATAATTAAATTGTAACAATTCTTTCAAATGCATAAAATATATGCAGGTGAGATGCATGAATGTACTCACTCGCTTCTAATCCCGTCAACACATACCTAAGGCATCTAAGTCTGCATGTCCCATACCATGCTTATATCACTTGGCTCCGAATACCTTAGAATATGAGTTAACTCCCATTCATCCCTTAAACCCAATTTTTGTAATTAAATTCTCAGTTTCCACTTTATTAAACAGGCACTTCCCTGACGCCTAATTGTATATTGCCCTTCCCCCGACGCTTGACATATTCAAGATTTCATTATTTTATAATCAACCAATTTGTATACTCAAGCCCTGCACCCTACGCCTGACATATACAAAGTTCATTATTTTATATTCAAGGAAAACTTTAGCCCTTGAATATCCTCGCAACTCTAACATTTTACACAAGTGAGCACTTAACACAACACAACTCTTTTTCTTGCTTTGCAATGCATATGTATATGTCATGTGCACATAGATATCAATACTCACATTTTATCTAACAAGCCTGCAAGCTTCAACATAAATTCAAATTGCTTAGTAACAAGAGTAGTATAATCATAATATTAATAACAAAATAATAATCTTTAATATAAATGATAAGCAACATGTTACCATTTCCTCATTTTGTCAATCCTCCTTTTCCATTATGTTTCTATTTAATAACTCAATGTTTAAATGGTTTGCTCAACTCAAATTTATTGCAATTGGACAAAGGAACACGGAGATTTAAGTGGTTCACCAATTTGGCTATGTCCACTGGGGTTGCATATGCATTTGTGTTTTCACTATGTAAGAAAGATTTACAAATTACAATGAAAATGGCCTAGAGCCTTTACATAAGGTAAAAGAAAAGGATGATGGGAAGAGTGGTCTATGAAGAAGAGGAGGTGTTGTTTCTTTTTCTCCATGTGTTGTTGATGATGGCGTGTGTTGTTCTCCCCCCGTTTCTCTCCTCCCTCTGCTTTTATGGATGAAGAAATGGAATCCTCCATTAAGCCTTAAGGACACGTTTCACTTTGTTTTGCAACACTTGGACATCTTGTAATTGGAAGCAATCATTCCCATGCATGTGGAAAAATACTCAAAAGCCACGTTCAAAGTCTAAGGATTATGATTCCCACCTCTCCAATTTTGGAGGGGATGAATCATCACCAAACATTTAACTCTTAGATTCCTAATGATTACAAACTTGCCAACTCCCTCTTATTTGGTAAAAATATCAAGCCAAACTCATCATAATTTCCTTCTCCAATTCAAACTACAAATATCTCTAATTACATATGAACATGAAATAATACTAGCTAGTTTTTGAAATAATTTGTAGTAAAAAGGATTTTACACTGAAACTATTTTACATATCGAAAGTAGGTTCTTACATAAAATAAATCTAATAAAATCATTACGTAAAAATAACTACCCACATACACACATATATATAACCATTTTTTTTTAAATACGGGGTATTACAAAAACCCTATCTTTTGAAAGTAATTCGAAATAATCAACAATTACCTTGATTAGGGCTCGAGATTCGCTCGATCCAGAGAGAGATCAAAGACAAAAGTAGGAGATCAACTGGTGGTGTGTTACTAGGTTGTATGTGGTGAGGGTGGTGTAGTGGAGGGAGACTAGAGAGGATGGTCGTGGACTCGTAGCTGGGTGGAGTTAAGATTCGAGACTGAGATTCAAGAGTTTAGTTCAAAAAAAGAGAGTCGCTGCTTCGATTTGAGCATTCAAGAATAAAAGATGAGTCTGATTTAGGGCTGAGAAAAACATTGGACGGCTGAGATTTAATCTCAGCCGATCCAAGGTCGTCAATTTTCTAAATTTAATTTAATTTTTTAATTTAAAAAAAAAGTATATATATATATATATATATATATATATATATATATATAGGAAAACTAATGAAAATAACTTGAAAACTTTGAATTTTAATCAAAATGACAAAAAGGTGTTGTAAGTGAGTAATACCAGGAGTGACGTTTTAGAATAAAATTGTCATTTTTCATTAAAGTGAACAGTACCGGAAGCGTTTTGTTAAAACTCCCTATATATATATATTAACTTTCAATTCAGTTTAGGATTAAACCTCTTGTTGTTAATCATAATATTTCTTCCTAGTAGTATAAAATTTTTAAATTAATATTTTTCCTATTATGTAACGGGTTACCCACGTGTGTACCGACCTGTTATTTCAATAAATGCTTATCAGGTTACTTGATAACGATTCAATTCGTTATCGTATCAACCTGAAAACCTGTTGATTTTGTGTTGTGTCAAAAATTGCTAGGTATCTATAAATGTTATAAATAGATGCTAAGTACATCATTACTTTTGTTTTATTTTGTCTTGTTGCGTGTTACACATGGGACCCGCGTCCCACTTTGATATCCCATTCCCCTCTCCTTTCTGTCTCGCTTCAGTCATCCCCCTCTCTAGTTTTGACTTTTCTTTTGGTCGCCCACTTTCTCTCATTTTTTGTCATCAAGTCTCCCTCCTTAGTTTCATTCTCTCCAACGAGTTCGATGTGTGATGAGAAGGTCCCACTGTTTTACACATTAATATTACTGTGATGATATGTGTGCAAGAAACGTTGGACAACAACTCCACAAGCTGCTCTGATAGATAATGCTCTTACATGAGCATATATTATTTTATGAGGTAATTAGGTTCACATCATTCTTTTTGTTACTTTATTGATTAAAACCTTATTCATTTTGAATTTTTGATCAAGGTATTTGAGTATTAATAGCATCATTAATTATTTGAATAATAAAATATTTTTATTTTTAAATATATTCCTTTAGTGTTAAAAATGTTACAATTAGTATATTTATATTTATGGCTAAATTTTTCATCATATATTTTTAGTTTTAGTTTGTACCTATTTTTAATTTGCAAATATTTTTTAATTTGTACGAATTTTCTTTTCATTTTTAATTTGTACCCATATATTAGTTTCTTTTTGTGCCCATATTTTTTAAAGTTTTATTTGTGTTTGTACCCATGTGTATACCATCACGTGACTTTGTATATTTAATCAATGATAGAAAAATTACGTATGGTATATTTATGTTTTATGCCTAAACTTTGTATCATATATTTATATTTTTAGTTTGTACACACTTTTAATTTGCAACATTTTTTTTAATTTGTAGTATTTTCTTTTTAGTTTTATTTTGTACCCATGTATTAATTTCTTTTAGCGCCTATATTTTTAAAAATTCATTTGTACTCATAATTTTTAATCTTTTATCTGTACCCTAATTTATTTATAATGTACCTATTCTTCTTTATTAATGTACCACTTTGTTGTATGTGAAATGTACCAATTTTTTTGTAAAATGTACCAATTTTTTTAACACTATGGATACATTCTTTTGCCATTTATTATTTCTTATTTTTACATAGTTTTTATCCATTTATTCAATCAAAATGTTTGAATTTTTTTATTGTAACCATTTCTAATAGTATTATAATGAGGGATTTTAAATTTATAGGATTATAAATCTCATAAAAGATCAAAAAATTAATGTCAAAACTATAAAATATAAATATTAATAGTAATATAATGAGGTGTATAAAGTCAAGGATCTTGATCAAACTTTAAATACTATTAAGATTTTAATCAAAGAATGTTAAAGATTAGGGATCGCATCCAAAGTATCCCTTATTTTATTCTACAGAAGGAAAACAGATAAACGCTGGTAAGCCGACCGCCATGCACGAATTTTCTTCAATTGTCCTTGACCCGCAGGTGATCCAAGCAAGGCATCATGTAGGCAGCGGGGCTTGCCTGAAGTTCCATGAATTTCTCATACGTCATTCCGATGTACTTCGCTTTTTCACCTTCCTTTTCTAGCAACTCCGGGATCGGTACAGCGGGCGTGTCGAGTGCCGGTCCATGTGGTACGGCAATCGATATCCTAGTAGATGTGTTGTTTACAGTTGCTCGATGCCATATGCTCTTGTACTTGTCGTTTGTCAGAATCTGCATTTGATCACCTACGTTAACAATAAAAGAGCCCGGTGCGGCATTCACCAAGACCCACTGATCATTGTGCTTGACTTCAAGGCCACACATATCATTCTGAATCAGGAGCGTCACCAGTCCATGATCTGTATGAGGAGGAATACCGATCGCCAGGTCGGGCTGTGGGCAAGCTGGGTAGTAGTTCGCTGCAAGAATTTGGCAGCCGCGATCCCAGTTCATGGCCTTGGTAATGTAATCGGCCTCCAGTCCCAAACTCTCCGATATTCCATTCAATATTTCGGCTGCCACTGCACGGGTTCTTTTGCTGAACTCCAATGAAACTTCACTGTATCCAGCAGGTTTGTAGAGTGAGTTGAATTTGGGGTGCGCGATGACCTTGAGATAATCCCTCCAGAGACGAACTTTGTCAATTGCGACGTTGAAGCTGGTGCCGCACTTGATTGGGTCCAACAGGTTCTTTGTATGGAACTCCTTCTTCTCTACCTCCGGTAGCTCAAAAAATCTTTGGCACGCGTCGATCATTTGTTTCATCAGGCTCTCTGGTACACCATGGTTGATCACCTAAAAGATATCAAGCACATGAAAATATTAATTCATGTTTCATTATTATTAGCAATAACCATTTCGTTTGTTTGCTTTTCAATTTTCAATTTTTAAGTTAAAATCTGAAAACTTGTAACTATTTCAATTTCCAATATATATATATTTTTTAAATAAAAACTTGAAACGAAATAGTTGCGAAACTACTATTTTATTAGTTAATTTTACACGTGTTCAAGCACACATATTAATAGTAAGTATGAATATACCTGAAAGAAGCCCCATTCTTGGCAAGCTTTTCCTAGCTTCTGGATCATTTGTGCTCGTTCATCTGGGGAGGCAGAGGTGAGAAGAGCAAAGTCAATGATGGGGATTGAGTGTTCTGGGTCGTTTGCATCTCCCTTATCGTTGGGATCCATGATGTAGGCGTACTCGGAAGGTACAGAAGTGAGAGCATCTGAGCCGGCTAAGGTTTTGATGCTTGCTACCTTGGGTTCAGATTCATGCACTGAAGTCACTGTAGGTGCCATTGGTGGAGGGAGACTGAAAGAAGCTGAGAATTCTAGTCTTTAATTTGTATGTCCAGAAGGAAAGTTAATTGTTTGAGTGGTTTGGAGAAATATGGAAAAGGGAGTTGGTATTTATAGAGCAGGATGGCAGGATAATATATGACCGACTCTACTCGTGAGAAGTATTTACAACGCAAGCACTCTTACGGTCTTACCCCCATAAGGTGGAGGTTTTGAATAAGTTGGCCAACGATGACCTAAGTTTCAAATGTGTTGTCCTGCAACAATAAAATATATATATTAGTTTGTTGTTAACCTCCATGTATATGCAAAATATTAATTCTTTAAAGACCATGTGACTACATTTTAAATTATTTCTGTAATAGACATGAGACATACTTGTACTAAAGACCCCATATCTATTCAAGAGAGGGTTGTGTTCTACAAAGAAAAATGTCATAGGGATATTTAGACCATATTTGTAAATGATATGATATTTCAACAATAAAAATAAGTTTGTTAATCAAACACTTATGTAATAGAGTAATCATTGACATTGACAACCACATCATATTTATATATATGGTCTCTTTAGCATTACTCAATCTACAAACTGTGGTCTTCTTAGCATCACCCTCTTTGTAATAGAAGTAGAGTCCACCATATGTAGTAGGTTGCACTTCTATTATAAAGATGAGATAAATGTGGTCTCCAAAATATTAGCTTCCAAAATATTAGCTCCCCAGTATATTTCTATGGAATAATCATAGTCCCACTAGAACATAGGAAAACCAAAATTTGACAATAGGGAACTGCCTATGGATACGTTATATAATAATACTACTACAAAATTTGAACGTTAAATGGTGAACATACTAAGTAAATTTACATGCTGTAAGTAGTTAAACTAATAAAATAGTAAAAATATGCTTTATTTTGTTTTATATTCCTAAAGATGGAGAGATGGGAAGAGTGGATGCATGAATGTATAGTTGATGAGAAAATTAGAAAAATGTAGAAAGGACATTTGGCATGGGGTTTAAGGAAATCCAGTGTCGCGTCCAGTTTGAGACTTTGGCTACGGCAGATAAGCCACTGAAGGTAGCACTACATCTTCATGTGCCCCAGCCATTAACCAACCAATGTGTTCCCTCGGCGAGCTGAATAATTCGTCTCACAACAAGCCGGTCACCACAGCCAAGTAAAAGAATATGAAACGAAATATGGCACAAACTAACAAACACAATCGCGCATCGTCATCTGGGCGCATCTACAATTCCAAGTCCAAATTACCCACCAGTAGGTAACAGATTCTTTATGTGCCAAGCCTAATATTGGAATCCCGTTTTATAAAACCCCGTTAATTGGGTGCAATTATTAACATTTTAAAAATTGTTGTGTACTTTTTATAAGGTTTTTATTTACAAGTAACATTTTACAGTATTCATATTAAAGGGAAAAGTTTAAACTTTAGACGAAATTGGTTGAGGAGGAAGACCTAACTATTAAGAGCATCTCTAATGAAGGCTTTATCATCCTTTTCTTTTAGGGCTGCTATAAATGCAGCACTAGTGAGAAATTTCATCCCAATGAACAAGAAAATGGGTTTACATCCACCGCATGGGCTAGTATCTGACTTTTACCTTTCGTTCAAAGGAATTATCCCTTGCAGAATGTGACCCCACAAAAGTCAAAGTGACATCATTTGCACCAATTTCTCTAGTAGCAACGTCATCCTACCTTCTAACTTTTAAGTCCTGCATTAAGTCTCTATGTGGGTTGATTGGAAAAGGCGCGAATCAGACAAAATAACCGCGAATATGCCAATAGGAAAAGCAACTCCGTTAGGAGAGATTTTTCAGTATTGACCAAAACGTGGGATGATATTCTACTGGCGCACCAAATTCCAGTCATGTGTGTGGGTTGACTTGCCTCCAACTCAAAAAAATCATCTTCACCAGTGGCAGGTCTAGAAAATATTATTTGGGAAGGGGGAAGGGGGAAGGGGGAGGGGTTAGGGAGTCGAGAGGACGAGTTCAGTAAAAAGAGAGCATGCAGCGCACAAAATCTTTTAGACAAAAATAGCATGCAAATTATTTCATCAAGTCTTAGAAGACTTGAAGTCATTTGTAGAGACATCTTGCACACCTGTTAAGGCCTCAATTGCATGGGTAACTACATGTTTCAAGGCTGCTTCCATATGAATACTTAATTAAGGAACACACTTATCTTGAACACACTAACAAATTGATTGATATCATTGGATCTTGTTAATATGTTTGTTCAAGAATGAGATGCTTTGTTCATTCTTAGAGATTACCATTTCATTTACTTTGCATTTTTGGATAGTCTTTTACTTCATTCTTATTTTCATCGCACAATTGTAATCACAACCAACAAACAAGTCAGAGGTAAACAATATTAGGACTAGACTGTAAACCAAAACTTTCGACCAACTATAATTATAAAGAAGTATAAAATACTACTAATAGGATTTGAAAGGTGCAGCAAGCAGCACAACTGTTGCACGCAAAACATCCCCTATGCTACGCCCAAAACTCATCATGCCCCATAGCCTAGCAGTCCAAGCTCCTCTCTAAGGTATTTTATCAAACAGTTGGAGGACATATATGAAGTGCAACTCCAACATTCAAAGAGACAACACCCAAGTCATCCATGGAAATTCAACGGAGTTCGGAGGATCAGTTGACCCCCCATGCCCCTAAGTCGGTTCGCCCCTGATCTCCACCGGTTCAAAATCATTGAGATAATTAAAGCAAGGGCAGCAACCCAACTTGTTCAAGCTTGACCTTGCGCATATAGACAATTGGAGCAAGGGTAGTAGCTCATTGGGCTGCCATGCCTGTTCAAGCATAAACTTGTGCCTGCAGGCAATTGAAGCTGATGTCAGCATGGATCCACTACGCGCAACCCACTGAGGCAAAAGCCTCACCTTTAGCTGTTAGATTTCCAACCGTCTTCTTGTCTGGGCTGTTGGATTTCCAACATTAAAAAAATTGAAAATTATATGTTGTGCCATGTCCTGGAAATCAACAGACATGATTAATCTAAAGGTAAAACAATCCAACAAATTCTGAAAAATTCCAAAATAAAAACAGAAAATTTTGTTTAAGAACACATTTAAACAAACTCACAAAGTTCAACCATCTTTTTCCTTCACTTTTTATCTCTAATTATTATGCTTGTTTGTAATGTTATTTTTTGCTTTGTATTTAAAATTAAATTATCAGAGTTAAATATGGAGTTTTATTTTCAAAAAAAACAAACTTGCCAAGTACACACTTACAAGGCATACTAAATGAAATATATTTGTGAATAGTAATCACCCTTGCCCTTCCTCTTCTCAAACGAGTGTACTTGCACAAATGTAATTATTGTTTAGAGAGAACAGTAAGGGTAATTTGATTGCGCTTGTCCTTGACCTCCTAAAATAGATGGACATGTTCTAACGTCACTCAACCTACTTATATTGGTGTGTGTTCCTTTTATTAGAGAGGTGGCACAAATGTAGTCTATCAAATGTATTCTCTCTTGCATTATTCTTTGTTAGAATATGTAGTAAAATCTCTCTATAGCGTGACACTCTAGATAAGAATAACAATGATTTATGTAGTAATGTTTTAGAAGATATTATGTTAGCTAGTTTAGAGCTTCTTCCATCCGGGTGTTTTGACTGTTCTCTCTGCTAGGGCATGATCCTTTAGATTTCTAATAAATTGTTTTGCTGATAAAAAGATGATCTTTATTGACAGCAGATTCGTAAAAATATTTTCATGGAGCTGGACATTCATGCTTTGCAATTCAGGCAATCCAAGTTATACTATATTGGTTTAGGTTACATTTTGATTTGGGAGTTTTAGCCTTGAGGCAATCCAATTTCTTTATTTTTATAAATTAAGTTTCTTCCTGAAATTCTAATATACTCCAATGTTTAGATGAAAAGTTCCTCCAAGACTTCTATTCACAATTTTTACAATTAACTTTGAATTTGAAAATTGGAATGTGGTCAACAAATTGAACTGGGGCTTCAATAGTTTGATTTCGATTATTTAAGAAATAGTTTATTTTTTTAGTTTCACTGTTCAAAATTTTCCGTTTTAGATTTTATTATTTTTGTTTTTGGTTTTACTTATAAAGCTTTAAATGTAAAAAAATATATATATTTAAAGCTAACACATGGCAAGCTATGATATGTCTGGCACTGCCAATCAACATAGTCTAGAGGCAAGTTAAGCTCTATACAAGTTTTTCTTCTTCCCCTCGCCTTAATAATAATAATTAAAAAAAAAAGAAAAAAGAAAAGAAAAACCAATGTGCTCCACTATTGATGTAATATTTTTTATCCATAGATTTTCCATTAGAAGTGACTAAGTCAAAAAATAATTTTTGTAATTACATCTCTGTTAAGTATAACTTCTTTATAATAATAAAAATCATTTGATCTTACAAGTGGCCTTTTACCACATTAATAGAAAAGAGTTAAGTCATTGCATGACAGTGTGGATTTGAACTTCGTCAATGACTAATCTAACATCTAACCTCACAAAATTTTCGTTTGACAAAAAAAAAAAAAAAAAAAAATGGTCCTAAGATCAATAAGATATTTCATTGTCTTTCTTCGAGAGTGAAACTGTCATA
The DNA here is from genome assembly GCF_019419815.1 of Pyrus x bretschneideri. Classification (NCBI taxonomy): domain Eukaryota; kingdom Viridiplantae; phylum Streptophyta; class Magnoliopsida; order Rosales; family Rosaceae; genus Pyrus; species Pyrus x bretschneideri. The sequence goes on from NW_025999457.1 coordinate 4,895,093, forward strand.
CTATTGGAATTTTGATATACTAGAGGTCTCCCATCTAACAATGTTATGTGGTGCATAAATGGTACTTTAACCATATATTTGCATCATCATTTTTATTATCTTTGTAATAGAGATAAGATTTATACATATCAGTAAGTTCTAATTTTATTAGTAAAATAGTACGTATGATGGTACGAATATTTAATAACAGTAGAATTACTCATTGGCGTCAGGTTTCTGCTTCTAGAATTTTTTAATATTAGTATCCCAGTGTAATAATGACACATGTAAGTAAAGAGGAAGAAGTTGAAACTGTATAACATGCTTCTGTGAACAAGTCAACAATATACAGCTTCTCACATGTTGGGTTAAATTTCTTCCACTCGCCACATTTAACAAATGCTTGTGTATAGTAGCATACAAAGAAGAAAAAAAAAAAATAAAAAAACGAATGTTACCCGAACTCCATGCATTGAAACTGTCATTGGAATTAGAACTTTTTGTTAGCAAGCGTAGCGCAACCGCACCATATCATTGACTGCTGAAAAGGCCACCATATATTGCTTAAAAAATATAGAAATTTGTTAATTTGGTCCATGAATTCTTGCACGTGAGAATTCAGTTTTTAAATTTATTAAAAATTATCAAATTGATCTTTATTATTGATTCAAATTATTCTATTCAAATTTTCATTAATTTAAGCCATGTGACTTGTATTTGATACATTTTAAAAGGTAGATTAACTTTTTTAATGAGTTTAAGAACTTTTCCTTTTTCTACTATTTCTTGGCTCCAATTAACAACTAAATTCTCTTCCTTAACCATAACAATAGGCTATGCTATGTCACGAACAAGAAATAGTATGTAATTATATGACATTAGGAAATATGACAAATGACCTATACAACCAGAAAAATACTAGAGAGCACATATTTATCAAGATTTTAAGAGACACTAGATGCTAGTTAGCGACGGACTAAGACCTAGCACCTAGGCGCCTAGGCGGGGGCTTAGGCAGACTAGGCGGATTAAGTAAATTTATTATAGCTCATATAAATAAGTGTCTGTTTATACTTAAAAAAATACATAATTGTATTGTGATATATAAATTACAAAATAAAATGACATAAATTATAAAGTATTAAAACTTATTGAAAATATGGGGAACCAGCATATGATGAATGTTTATCCAAGTATTCAATAAGTCCCTCACAATTGATTGAAAAATAAAAATATACAAATTCATAGTTATCTATATTCTGTCTAGGTGAGAGTCGTGATCTAACCGAGTGTCTAGACGACACTTAGGCGGGCACCTAAGCAGATCTATGCACCAATTCTTAATATTCAATGCCTAGAGATTACTCGAGCAGTGGTCTGCCGCTTAGTGCCTAGGCGGAGCCTGACCAAAGACTTTTAGAATAGTATACCATTTGATATGATAAGTTATGATAAATAAAATAAATATACATCTAAATAAACAGAAGATCGGAAAGCAAGACTATCTGACCGATGAATGTGTCAAACTTCCATCACTGGGTCATTTGCCCGGAATGGCCTTGACCATGTGGCTAATTGCTTAAAAGCTAGTTAATATTTAAACATTTATTAAACATTTATCTCCAAACTTAATTAGTCTTCTAATCTGCTTTACCACCCACAGATTTTGTTTTTCCTTTTTTCTAAGGTAATAAGCGCGCTGGGGAAGACTCGAGGTGACTGCTCTAGTATATAACACCATAACTAAGAGCAATTCCACTCGTAAAAAAAATACACCAGCACCCAGCTCATTTAATCTACTCAGTAAACAGTAATAAACCTCAATGAATAGTAATAGATCAAATGCATCTCCATCCCTAAAACTAAATAGCCTAATCAATTTTATTAAATATTATTAATTTTTATTGTAAAATAATAATTTGATTTATTAAAATATTATCAATTTTTTTAAACCCCATTTAATCCACCACTCCCACTCCCCCTCAAAACCTCAACATGTCGCGCTGCTCCCTAAGTACCAACCAATACTCAATCTTCGACCAAGACCTTGACAACCAAGGCTTCAACCTCCACCACACGATCGCAGAGCTCAACTTGGACCACCTCAACAAGGTGTTCGTGGCCGTCGGGTTTTCGAAGTGGGACCCGGACAAGATTTGAATGGTGCTAGAGCACACAGACTCGCTGCTGTGGATGGAGTATAGGAAGACAAAGCGGCTGGTGGCGTTTGTGAGGTCGATGGGAGATGGCCTCCAGTTCAAAAAAAATTTGAACTTCCCTCTGACGCCACGCTGGCATTAGCATGGCATCATACGGCTCGGTCCATGCCTCTGTCGATTTTGGGCTGGCTTGGAGACCAACTTGGGCTGGGTGCTAGCCTATTTGCTAGGTTGGAGTGGAAAGCCTAGGTGCTGGGCCATTATTTTGGCTGGGTGTCGGCCTATCAGTTCCCCGGTGGAACTCCTCTAAAGGACATCCCAATATAGATCCAAAAGCAAAGAACAAACTGACTAGGGTGCCATATATTTTAGTGGTTTTATTTTAATTTAGGTAAAATATCTAATGGTGGTGTCGCTTTATTTTTGGGTAAATACCCAACGGATATCTATCCCACAACTAACAAATTTTGAAATTTCCTTTTTAACCCTTGAATGAATATTTAGAAATAATTAAGTATTTTCATTAACATTTGTTGTGTGAAACTTTTTTCATTAATTTTTTTTAATATATAAATGGACTTTATTAATAATAAGGACAAAAACAAAAAAAAAAAAACGATGGCAATATCGTAACTCAGTTGAAGCTTAGTGGCGCTGCACAAGGATCCTCTTCGGATCCTCTTTGTGGGGATCTGGGGATCAATCAATTGTGTCTGTTCATCATACATCGTGCGTCTAGTTTTTGTTATGTACTATTTATATTCAATTTTAAATTAAAAGTTTAAAATGATTTCTATCCGCAGGATGTACGATGAATGAATACAATTGATTGATTCTATGGATCCCCACAAAGAGGATCCAGAGAGGATCCTATTCCGGTGGCATTTACAATTGTTTCTTCATAAATTTTCACATATGAAGAAATAGTTGTCGGTGCCACCAATATTCAACTTAATTACAATACTACTACCGCACACAAACTTTAACTTAATCAAGATATTGCCTTGTAATTAAAAAAAGTTCGTTAGGCGTTTTCCTTTCTATCTTTATAAAAAAGGTGTCACAAATATTGTCACATCCTGGTCCGGGGAGGGAACCATTTCCCGGTCCCCGCTCCACCACAATAGCACGATATTGTCCGCTTTGGGCCCCAACCACGCCCTCACGGTTTTGTTTTTGGGAACTCACACGAGAACTTCCCGATGGGTCACCCATTCTGGGAATGCTTTCGCGCGCTACTCACTTAACTTCGGAGTTCCCATGGAACCCGAAGCCAGTGAGCTCCCAAAAGGCCTCGTGCTAGGTAGGGATGTGAATATACATATAAGGATCACTCCCCTAGGCGATGTGGGATGTCACAATCCACCCCCCTTAGGGGCTCGACGTCCTCGTCAGCACACACGCGACCAGGGTTAGGCTCTGATACCAAATTGTCACATCCCGGCCTGGGGCGGATCACTTCCCGGGCCCGCTCCACCACAATAGCACGATATTGTCCGCTTTAGGCCCCAACCACGCCCTCACGGTTTTGTTTTTGGGAACTCACACGAGAACTTCCCGATGGGTCACCCAAAAGGCCTCGTGCTAGGTAGGGATGTGAATATACATATAAGGATCACTCCCCTGGGCGATGTGGGATGTCACAATCCACCCCTCTTAGGGGCTCGACGTCCTCGTCGGCACACACGCGGCCAGGGTTAGGCTCTAATACCAAATTGTCACATCCCGGCTTGGGGCGGATCACTTTGCGGGCCCGCTCCACCACAATAGCACGATATTGTCCGCTTTAGGCCCCAACCACACCCTCACGGTTTTCTTTTTAGGAAATCACACGAGAACTTTCCGATGGGTCACCCATCCTGGGAATGCTCTCGCGCGCTACTCGCTTCACTTCGGAGTTCCCATGGAATCCGAAGCCAGTGAGCTCCCAAAATGCCTCGTGCTAGGTAGGGATGTAAATATACATATAAGGATCACTCCCCTGAGCGATGTGGGATGTCACAAATATGATATGCTAAATATGGTCTACCAATTATTTTTCTTTTCCTAGTAAATGTGGATGTGATAAGACTTGCGTTCCCCATGGGGAATACACATATCCTACTTCTTTCAAATAACGTATATTCGACTTTCATAATTTGAACCATTCACCTTTTTAATCTTTATTTGAAGATCATTCTTATAAAAAATCATCTAAATCAGAGATCGTTTAGTCATCTAAATCTATGAAACAACTTGACAATGTGAGTACCAAATAACATAAGGAAAACTAATGAAAAAGCTTCAAAACTTTGAATCTTAACTAAAAGCCACCTAATGACTATTAAAAAATATAACTTTATTTAATGATAAGGCAAAAAAAAAAAAAAAAAAAAACCGAAACTGGAGAGGCTGCAATACAGAAACTCCAAACACAAATTAAATTCTGCAAGAATATTTTGCAGCGCAGTGTTTGTACAGATAGGTTAAAGGAGGTAAGGAAGATAATTGCCGCGTCTAAGCAGTGTTGATATACATATTTGTTATCATTTCCTAAATTTTCTGACGAACTAATGGATGTTGGTTTTAGTTATTTGATTGGCAGTGGTAGTTGTGAAGTGCTATCATCTTCTTGTGTTCAGAAAAATCTAGAGATCCGTCATCGAAAGTGTCCTGCATGTGGAACTCCGTTGGGTATAGAAAGCTAAAAATCGAAGAGATTCAAAGAAAACTTGATGAGAATTGAAGAAAATTAGAAGAAGAAAAGATGTTAGGAAGGTGAGAAAGTGCCAAGAAAATTCAATTCAAGAAGAGTACATAAAAGAATGGTCATTAGACTTCCTGAAGAAATACCATATTCAGTTTAAGAAATAGTCAGTGCACGCCAACCTATGTTCAGTTTAAAAAATAGTGCCCGTGTTCAGTTTCGGAAATAGCGTAGTATCCATGCTCAATGATAGGATTAAAAGCACACCACAAAGTAGCACACCACAAAGTAGCACACAAATGTCCTATTAATTTTCCTTATTAACAATAAGATTTATCAATTTTAGCATATAAAAATAAGGGTTTTTCCCGCAGAAGATTGTTTTATCTAACTACTTAGAATGTCACAAAAACTGGGCTGTTGTCCCTACTGACCAGCCATCGAAAAATAATTATTAGACCGACTTACACTTATCTAAAGTCTACAAAATTTTATATGCATATACTAGACACACAGAGCTATACTCACACAAATTTTTGGGATTTTTGGAGTTGATTTGATATTTAAATTAAATCGAACAAAAACAAGACAGAGACAGATTTTTAAGTAGTTCACAAATTAAGAAAAACGAGTTAGGAGAATTGTTATCCACCACCAAATAATCATGCAAACATGTTATGTTTCATTCAAATTCCTTTCATTTTCGGATGAAGATGCTCAAGTTGGCTCAATGTTAGAACTCAACCTATTACTCTTTCTTATGTAGTATGTTAAGAGAATGGCGTTTTCAACTTAACTTAGTCCCTAGCATACAATCTAGAATGGTGTGTTCATATATTTAACAAGTAGAAATCATTAAGAATGAAAAGAGTTTGAGTCATTACAAGGCATCGTAAGTACTGGCGTTGTCTTACTTATCCTAGAAATTGGTTCACATGTTAATCGCTATTAACAAGTACTGCTCTAGAACATATGTAGGTCCTCATTTGACAAGGGCAGACACACACATATTCATAGCATTAGAATCCTAGATATGCTTACTAAGTATGCATCCGTAGAAAACACATAAAGAATTCATCAATGAGACAAGTAGTGAACCAATTTTCATCCATTATAAAAGTAATTCAAACAAAATGTCATAACAAACTTGCAATCATATTTGGGGCTTCAAACAGCCCCTAACTACTAAAAATTTAGTTACACAATCCTTAAGTTAGAACAAAAGATAGACATGAGTTTAAGAAAATAGAATCGAAAGAAATTGGATAAGGCTCTCCCTTCTCCTTCCTTCCCCAATGCTACTTTTAAACCAATTCTTGCTGCATCATTTTCTTCTCCTTAACTCACCCACTAATAGCCATTTAGTGATGACAATAAGTGAGAGGAAATGTAAAGCAATTGTAACTCCTTGGGTAGCCTTTATGCCAATTACTCCCTCTAAATCCTCATCTTTAATTCCATTTCCTCTGATATTTGAATAGGTGTCATCTGGTTTGTTCTTGATTGCATCAGTTTTGGCTACTAGATTTATTGGATTTATTGCTTTCAATGCTTTCTTTTCAGTTACAAACTGCTCAACCTCTTAGGAACCTTTAAGTGTTAAAATAGCCATAACTTCTTCTAGAAAAATGATATTAACAATCTGTGAAATGCTCCAGAAAATAGGCATCCATAGCTTTCCAAGAATATAAGGCTCATTCTCTAATTCATTCTGAGCTGTCCGCAACTTGCTTCCAAAGTCAGCTGACCAGCACAGGCAGTTTTGACGAATTTGTTACTTAAAATTCCACTTGTGTTATTTTTTCTTTTCTTTACTTGATAAATCCTACAAAACACAAAAACAAAGTAAATAACTTAAAAATATAAGGAACTAACTAAGAAAAGACAAGTGAATTTGATATAAAATTTATATAAATATGAGCTTATCACTCAACTTCAGAAATAGTGTAGTACTCGTGTTTAGTTTTAGAGATAATTAGTGTTCAATTTATGAACTAGTGCTTTTTTTTTTTTTTGGAAGAAAGGTAAATCCATTACCAACACCACATAATTATAAGAAAGGAGGTCCAACTACAATATACACACATTCAAAATATGGACCACTAAAGAAACAAGTAGAGAAGCCCAATAAAGACTTTTGAGCCTAAACAAAACACCGAAACACCCAACAGCTTCCATCCAACGCCACCATCAGCATGCTGATTTCCACCCAACAGAAACCAACATCCCCTGCAAACCTCTGAACAACAGCCATACACAGCCCCAAGCATGGATGAAAATAAGACTCCAAAATCCATCAGAGAGCACAACATCGTTCGCCACCACGCAACGAAAGAAACCAATAGGAAGAAACCTACTAGCATTGGTGCCATCAAAGACACCCTAAAGGAAAGAAGTGGTGTAAACACCTAAGCCGAAGCTCTACATACCTTTCGAGAGATCCGTGAGAAATCGCATTGAAATTACAAGAAATCACAATGAGAAAAAGCGGGTGACATACCGAATTTTTTGATCAATGAAGAATGGAGTCGATTGGGAATGATATGGAGTGGATTAGTGGAAATCAGGTAGGTGGAAGGAAGGGGGGAATGAAAAAAGGGACTGGGCACAATGAAATCATATGCAGAAGGGGTTGGGGGAAAAGAACGACCGAACCAAAAGGCAAGGGAAAACAAAAGTTGTGGGAGAAGCAAAGAAAACAAAAGAAGAAATGAGGAGAAGAGGACTACCACCAACCCTAGCCAAAGCTAGGGTTGACGACTAGAAGGAGGATGAAGTGAAGGAGGTCACTCACACTGAGGTGAGAAAAACACTCACAGAGAGGGAAGCTCTCTCACAAGACGGAAAGAAATCTTTTTATTTTATTTTATTTTTTATTATATTAAATTTTTATCATTTTCGTTAAAGTATAAATCATTTTAATTAAAGTAGTTTTTATTAAATATTAGTTTAGGGTGATTTTTGGTTAAAATAAAGTTAGCTCAAGTCCTTTTTGTTAAAGCTCTCAATAACATATGCATAATGAAACATGTATTTATTTGATACATTTGAATGACTTAACAATCTCCAATTCGAATAATTTTTTCCGTATGAATGATCTTTAACTGAAAGTTAACAAACTTGTTCTGATTATAAAGTTTATGCGATAAATATAGGTTATTTTTCAAACTATGCAAGCATACTCTCCAAGTATATTGTAGGAAATGAAATTCTTTCACGAATCTAGTTAATATACGTACACACTCCCATCCAAAAGGTTTTAGGCATATATATGGTTCACCAAACAAAAGCATTATTCTCTTCATTGTTTAATGTTCGAGAAAGTAAAATATGTAAAAGCTCCCTTGCCATGCCTTGCGCATTAATTAAGTTTATTTATTTATTTATTTTATTTATTTGGGAACTTTAACGAAAAACTCTCAGTATTGTTCATTTTAACAAAAAATGTGACAGCCCGTCCCAAATTATTTGTAACGTTAGTGTGAAAAGACAATTTTGCCCCTGGACGTTAATTAGCGTTGTAGGGTGTTGTTTGTTTTGTTTTTGGCTAGTGGGCTGCCATCTGGACCACACACTCACACACAACCATCTCCTTCTTTCCTGTGACTCCCTCTATCTTCTCTCTCTTGGATTTCTTCCATTTTCTTCCTTATCGTACGGACATCTTCCATCTAACCATTTCTGGCACGGATCGTGTTTATTGTTGGTGTTTTTGGACTCCTTTCAAGCTTAAGAGTCGATTGGTGGTGTTGCTTGGACTTGAAACCCTCGAAAACCTGAGAACCTAGTTTTCGTGCACTGTTCATGCACTCGTGATCGCGGAGGTTTCATCGAGTTTAAAGGTTATAGGGAGCTTTAGAACCTTCTCACAAAGCTCGAGGAACAAGTTTGAAGGATTTAGGACGTCGGGATAGCGAGTTCTAAGGTTGGCTGGATTTTGTGGGATTTCTCCGGTGAGTTTCCGTTGGTTTTAGGTCCCCAAAGTGGTAAGGTTTTGTTCTACTTGTTGTAAGCTTCATTTTGGTTCAAATTTCATGGAACTTGATTGAGAAATGAAGAAGATATGAAGTTTTGAAATTTTTCCCAGTTTCCGGCGACGCAGACTGCGGCCGGCGGCGGCTCTGGCGAAGATCACCAGAGAAGACGAAGATTATTTCGTCAACTCTGACGAAATATTCCTAATGGCAGTTAACGACATCAGGTTAGTTTTAACGATATATTGCATTCTTGGACGGAATATTCCCTAACGCCATTAGGGTCTCCGTTAGTGTGTCTGGCACGTGTCCGCGCGTGGCTGGCGCGCGGCAGAGTGTGGGAGGTCGAAAAATTATTTTAAAAATATGAGGATGTTCGTGAGGTTGAGTAGAGCACGTTGGTATATTCAAACACCCTAATTGAGCAATGAATGAGAAGTTATTACCTAAGGTTGGTTATGTGCGTTAAATTGATGATTTTATAGTTGTTTCGCATATAGGTGAGGACTATCCGAAGGACGAACGCAGCCACGCGAGGCTCGCGGCTTATGACCCTTCTACGTATCAGTGAGTGGGCTTTTGTTTTCAGTATATATATATATTATGATTGGTATCTTTCCAGAAATTACGTTTTAATGGTTTTATGACTGAAATGCCATGTCGAATATCGTCGATATTATTATTGTGATTGTGTTGGTTATGCTTTGGTGCCGCGGACACTCAGGTAAGTCAGGTGAGTATATTATTAATGGTAGATGTGGTGTTGATGAGATTGAGTTATAACTTATATTCCTGCATCTCGGTGATTGTGCTTCGCCAGAGTAGGGCCTAGCCTTCACGTGATCGTTCACCTCCCGCACCGTACACTCACCTTGGATCCAAGGCAGGTGTCAGCCTGTCGTACAGACCACTTTAGGCGGTTACGACTCGTAGGTGACTTACGATACATCGCATAGCCTTCATGTGATCTTAGCACTGAGCGTAATTAGATACACCAGCCTGTCGTACAGACCACATTAGGTGGTTCCGACTCGTGTGCAGAATAGTGGTTGAGGAGCTATAGTTTCAGCCGTACAGGTCACTTTAGGTGACTCTGGCTGACCTACTGATATTATTGGCACATTATGATTTTGTTTTATCTTACCTGCTTGATGCTTATACTATTTGTTTGGATATTCTGACACAACATATTCTGGCATGGCATATTTGAGCTTTATCGTTGTTAGCATGATTTATGTATAGTATTTTCTGGAAAGTATACGCGTTTTACAGAGAGGGGTTATTACTTGATATTGAAATGGTTTGGAAAACTTTGTTTTTGCCCACTCACGTTTTCTATTTTGCGCCCCTCCAGGTTTTAGGTAGCAAGGACCTGAGTGACGAAAGAGGCATCGAGGCAGTTCTAACAGAGCACCCTCCATGTAGGATTTTCTAGTTATCACTTATGTAGTGTTTGTTTATTCTGGACTGCACCTAGGATACTTGAACTTCTACTTTGCATTTCTCCTTCCATGTTTGTCACTCACTGATCTTTTTATTGTAAATTATCTTGTTGACTTTATTTCCTCGTATTTTCACTCTTTTACTTCCACATTGCGCACTTGGCTACGTCACCCTCACGTGACGGCCAGCATGCTCCAAATTTTGATTGGGGTGTGTCAAAAAATCACATTTTTATACTAAAAAACCAACCTGGTACTATTCACTTTATGTCACATCCCAGCCCTAGACGGTTCACTTCCCAGGCTCGCTCAACCACCATAGCACGATATTGTCCGCTTTGGGCTTACCATTCCCTCACGGTTTTGTTTTTGGGAACTCACGAGCAACTTCCCAGTGGGTCACCCATCATGGGATTGCTCTAACCCCTTTCTCGCTTAACTTCGGAGTTCCTACGGAACCCAAAGCCAGTGAGCTTCCAAAAGGCCTCGTGCTAGGTAGAGATGGGAATATACATTTAAGGATCACTCCCCTGGGCAATGTGCCGGGACGGTTCACTTCCCGGGCCCGCTCAGCCACCGTACCACGATATTGTCCGCTTTGGGCTTACCATTCCCTCACGGTTTTGTTTTTGGGAACTCACGAGCAACTTCCCAGTGGGTCACCCATCATGGGATTGCTCTAGCCCCTTTCTCGCTTAACTTCGGAGTTCTTACGGAACCCGAAGCTAGTGAGCTCCCAAAAGGCCTCGTGCTAGGTAGAGATGGGAATATACATTTAAGGATCATTCCCCTGGGCGATGTGGGATGTCACAATCCACCCCCCTTAGGGGCCCGACGTCCTCGTCGGCACACACGCGGCCAGGGTTAGGCTCTGATACCAATTTGTCACATCCCGGCCCGGGGGAACCACTTCCCGGGCCCACTCCACCACCATAGCACGATATTGTCCGCTTTGGGCTTACCATTCCCTCACGGCTTTGTTTTTGGGAACTCACGAGCAACTTCCTAGTGGGTCACCCATCATGGGATTGCTCAAGCCCCCTTCTTGCTTAACTTCGGAGTTCCTACAGAACCCGAAGCCAGTGAGCTCCCAAAAGGCCTCGTGCTAGGTAGGGATGAGAACATACATATAAGGCTCACTCCCCTGGGTGATGTGGGATGTCACACTTTACTCTTTATTTTGTTCTTACCATTAAAACTCAATGTTTTCAAGCCCTTTCAATTAGTTCTCCTTTTTTTTTTTATTCAATACTAGCAGAGAGCACACACTTTGTGTGTGTAAACAATTTCTCTTAACAAGTGCATATTAATATTACATAATTACTGTTTTATCCTCCTTATGTAAATATTGTGTATCAAAAGTGAGGGTAAAATTGAAAAAATAAGTATAAAAAAGAGGGTAAAGGAAAAATAGGGATATGATTGTTATTTTGTCTAAAATTACTATTTTGCCCTCCTTTTGTCAATAGTATGTATCAAAAGTGAGGGCAAAATAGGAAAAAAGGGGAAAAAAGTTTACAAGGAGGGTTTTCTTAATAATAGTATAGATTTTAGAGATTTTCTTTTATTTGATAAGAATGTTATGAAATTGTTATAGCAGTAATGCTACGAACATTACATTTTTATGCCATATTATTTTCCAAACTATTAAACCCTAGTCTCCAAAATATGATTTTATTGTTTATTGTGGGAATGAAAATCCTTCCAAGAATCCAATTAATATATGTACACATTCTCATTCAAAAGGTTTTAGGCATATATGGTTCACCAAACAAAATCATAGTGATATTATTGCATCATTCTCTTCAATGTTTAAGGTTCGAGAAATTAAAGTTTGTAAAAGCTCTCTTGCATGCCTCATGTGCGCTAGTTAAGTTTTTTTTTTTTTTTTTTTTTTCTTTTTCTTTTTTTTTTTTTCAATATTTTATGGATTTTCTTTTATTTGATAACATTGTTATGAAATTTTATCCAGCAATAATACTACGAAGATCAATTTTTTGTATTATATTGGTGTATCACATGATATGACATATAACTAACATAACGAAATAAAATTTTTAATTAACATGACTTGTACACATCGCTGCCTTTGGTTTACCAATATGATACAAAAATGTGGCATCCCTTGCATCTTTCAATAAATAGTAAAAGAAATAAAAAGAAAAGGAAAATGATAAGAGACTATTTTTATACCACATTAGGATATCATCTCATGTGGCAAGTAATGTGCATGCTTAATGTCAATATATGATTATCTCATTGGATATTTGTTGTATACATCACTTACCATATGAGATGATACCCTAAATATAGTGTAAAAGTGTAGTCCCTTTAGCGTTATTCAAAATAAAAACAAATTGGAGAATCATAGCATAGTTGAAATTTGGAGATACGTCACCATCTTGAAAACCAAGCCAACTAATACGTGTTAATGGTTGGCTAATTGGAAAATTGATTAGGTGTTGTCTTGGCATCTCGAAAAATTTATGATCCACTCCAAACTTTCATTTTATTTAGCCAAAAAAAAAAAAAAAAAAAAAACACTTGCAAGTGGTGCATTGCTTTAATGGTTAGGTCTTCCTCTTCAACCAATTTCGTCCCAAGTTCAAACTTTTCCCTTTAATATGAATTACTGTAAAACAATACTTGTAAAAAGAAAAACACACTTATAAAAAATGCACAGTAAAATTTTTAAGGTGTCAATAATTACACCCAATTATAGACGTTTCATAAAATGGGAATCTAATATTAGGCTTGGCACATAAAGAATCATTTTCCTACTAGTGGGCATCCAAATGGCACAAACTCCCAAGGCCAAGGAGTAATTAATTTAGAGAGAAGTGCTAAGCAGACACTTTCAAAGTGAGGCTTTTTATACACTTTTTGCCACTTCATAGTTAACGTCAATTATCGTGTTAATATTAACAAGTCATTGTGCAAACAAACATGAGATAATAGAAAATCTATGAAAAATCTTTCATTGTGCAAACTAACATGAATAATAGAAAATCTATGAAAAATCTTACTTTTAAAAAGTTCCTTTTAATAATTTTCTTAATTTAGATTTGGAAATGTATATACGTACGACTGATGATGCGCGATCCTGTTTGATTTTTTGTGGAAATGTATATATGTACAGATGATAATGCGCGATTATGTTTGATTTTTTGTGCCATATTATTTAGATTTGGATTTGTAGATACGTACAGATGATGATGATGCACGATTGTATCTTATTCTTTTACTTGGCTGTGGTGGCGGGCTTGTTTTGATGAATTATTCACCTCCTCAAGGAACACATTAGTTGGCTAATGGGTAGGGCACATGAAATGATGTGCCACCTTCAATGGCTTGTGTCGGGTGCACTTTGTCGTATGCTGCCATAGACTAAGGGCTTGTTTACTAATCTGAATTGAGGAGGAATTGAAATGAAGTGGAATTAGAATCAGATTCCTGTTGAAGTTGTTTACTAAAATTGTTTGGAATCGGAGTAGGAATGATGTTGAGTCCATATAAGTTGTTTACTAATTCACTTCAATCGGAATTAAACTAGGTTGATTACTAAATTTCCCTTACATAAATAAATTATTTTCATACTAATTAATTAAATTAAATTTCTTAATAAAATTTATATAATAAAATTCATCAATATAAAAATATATAAATAGGTCCAGCTGCACATTCCCCACATCCCCCGCATCTCCATCATTCCCACGCCTTCATCGTGAAGGTTTGGCTACACTGCCTTCCACCCACCACCATTGCAGCTTCAATTCCAAGTGTTAGTCGTTCAATTGGCAGATGCTGCACTAAACAAGTTTCAAATTCGTTCTTCTCCAACGATAACCCATTCCACCAACTCAGTCTTCGAAGCCCATCCTGGCACAAAATCATCCACAACCGTGATTGAGCTAGTGAACGTGCAAGGGAGTTGGCAGACTACGCAAAGAGAGTCACAAATACAAAGGGGAAGGTAAAAGATACGGGGGTAGTTTGGGTACAAAAGTTGGATTCCTGGAAGAGCCTTTTTCTTGGAATCCAAATACCACCTCCATCTAAGGGATTCGATTCCGGGAGATTTAGGGATCCAATTCCTGATTTTAAGTGGACCCTATCTTGTTTTTTATTTCAGAAATGCTAGTAAATGGCTTGAATGCTTGGAAAAGAATGCAATTCCGCTTCTTGCCATTCCGTTCCGGTTTCGTAAACACGCCATAAGTCTCAAATTGGTCGGGATTCTGGATTTCCTTAGACCATTTTCATTGAAAATATATTATAAGATAAATGTCAAATGTTAATTTGATAGCTGACATGGTAAGTGTTAGATTTTCTCTTTATCCAGTCGATATGTTTTTTTTTTTTATAAATGATATTTGTACGATCCATTTTCAAAAGAAATCAATTCAAATAATTTTTTCAAGATTTATAATTGGTGCATCACCCATACAATAAAATAATTAACAATTAAATGACAACACATATTTCATATGTCAAACTTGACAACAAAAGCCTCATATGTGATTCACTTAGAATTGACATATTGGTTGAAGTTTATTTCTACCTTCAAATTTGATTACATAACATTTTATTTAGAATTTGACATATCCTTTAGAGATTTTCTTATCCCATGCCCAATGCATTCCTACAATTCTCTAATTTTCTCATCAACTATACATACATGCAAAAACTCTTCCCATCTCCCCTCCATCTTAGGAAAATAAAACAAATATTTCATTAGTTTAGCTACAGTATATATATTTACTTAGTATATCAACCATCTAACAGTCATATATGATACTATATATTCACTTAATATATTCAACATCTAACAGTTAGATAAATATTGTGGAGCAAAAAAAAAAAAAAAAATCAAGAAAATTATGGAGGTGACATGTGAACTTTTGGGTGAAAAGGACAAAATTACTCTCGAGGCACACCGGGATTCCCACGCTCATGCAACAAACAATAACAGCTCAATCAAGAAAGAGTTAAAGATGGTATTTATTCAAATTCCTCTCATCATTCCTCATCAAAGCCTCACTCAAAAGGTAACTCCCAATTTTCCTATTCAATTTATGATTAATTACCAAATTAATTGCAAGAAAGGTAACTCCCAATTTTCCTATTCAATTTATGATTAATTACCAAATTAATTGCAAGATATTATTTCACATAATATCTTCCAATTATATTCAAAATACCAGCATAAGTAGCACATCCTTATTCTCCAAATAGGGTTGGCCACACCTCTATATATAGTCACATTTCTCCACCAAAAAGCGAAGTTCAATCTCTCCCAAAAATCCCCTAAACACTTTCTTTCCAAAATTCTAACTTTGGCATCAGAGATTCTTCGGCCAAAGGCTCCCCCATTCATCGTTGGTGTATGAGGCTCTTGGCTGTTTTAGGTGTTATTATTTGGTAGGTGCATTTTCGTCAAATGAGAAAAAGGCGGAAATTTGCTCCCACAAATTCACACACTCGAAGAAGTATCTTGCATTCAAAGTTTCTCATTTCTTGTTCATTTGTAGATTTTTCATACGTTCTTATTTGGACCAGCATGATCCACGAGGCTTTACACAACGACGAGTGGAGCGGCACCACCCCTACGGGGCACCACCATGGCAAACACCGTAGTAACAACCATGGCAGCGACCCTCAGCGAACTTATTGCCCACGGTGAGCAAGCCACCTCGTAACAGCAGGCCTAAGCCCATGCCACAAGGCAGCCATCCCAGATTCAACGGGCCCAAGCAGCTGTCGCAATTGGAACAACCCAGGCCTCGCGAGCCTAAGACCAACGCGAGTCCAATATGTTCTAAGGTTGAGCCCAAGCTGCATCACTCCAGCCCACATGGGCCCAAGCCCAAGGCGATCAGGCCCCAGCAGCGACCCGAAGCAAGCCTAGGCCGAGTACCCACGTGCACCCCATGCAGAGCAGCCTAGTCCTGTGGCCCTCCTAGCAGCCCAAACCAGTCCAAGACCAGTTCAACCGTCTAGGCTTTAGATCTCTGGACCGACGATTAAACCGATGGTATTTTCACCCATTTTTTCGCAAATTTGACATTTCCCAACTCAAATCTTGCGTCTGTAGTCCATTACACTTCTACTACTCAAAGAGACGTATATTGTCCAAGCTCTTCTGACCCAAATGGAGAACCGCACTTATCTCAACAAGTCATAAAGTTGACAAGCGCCATCGCACAACAAACGACCTTGGTGAATCAACTCTTACAACGCATCGAGATGCAACGTGCCCCATATGAGGTGTCATGAAGTTGAACAAGGGTAGACGACGAACCTCTCCAGCCGTGTCTCGGCAAGCAGCCACTAGACTAATGACGAACTGAGCGTTCTGGCAATGTACACTCCTGATTAGGCTCCCGAGATAGGCTCGTGGAGAAGCGTGCACTCTCGGTTAGACTCACGAACTAGCATACACTTATGATAGGCCTACACTTCGATAATCAACATGAGCAACCTTCCAGGCGAAATGTTCATTCGCGGCCAGGCCCGCAAGGAGCATCTTCCACCTTACATCGGAGTAGGCAGCACGACAGACGAAGAGAAGCAATCACTTAATCCAGCTTAAGTTTAACCAAAAGCCTGCAAGAAATTCACTCGCTTGCTAAAAACGTACCACATGCACCGCAGCCGCGGCATAGAAGAGTTGAACACATAGAAGAACAGTTTAGACCAGTAGGTTCAAACCAGGGGCAGCCGAGAACTTCACTACCCCAACAAAGGTAAATTCAAGAAGAAGTAGAGAGGCTCTTGATCGAGCGATTGCGTGATTTCCAACGCAACGAGGTCACCAATGAGGCGCTATGACGAGACATGACCAACATGAGTAGGTCACCATTCACGGACAAGATTGAGCAGACAAAGCCTCCACACAAGTTTAGCATGCCACATTTCACATCTTTCAAATGAGATAGAGACATTTGAAGCACTACCGAAGCACAAGGCGAGTCGCAAGATTGGTTCCACACCCTACCGCAACAATTTATCCGGAGTTTCAATAAGCTTTCTTTGGTTTTCACCAAAGATTATTTATCCTACTATTTGTTTAATGTGCAAAAGAACCCAAATGAGTCACTTCGCAATTATGTGAAGAGGTTCAAAGCAGAGAAGGTAAAGATAGTCAGATGCAACGACTCGATAGCTAGTGCAACTTTCCAAAAAGGACTCATAGCAAATTACCTGCTGTTTGGAGAATTAATCATGAAAGAAGATCTGACTCTGGTAGACTCTTTTGTTCTGGTAGAGAAACATGCACTCTATGACGAAGCTTGGCGAGCAGTCGAGGCTCGATGAGTAGACAAGGCACTCGAGAAACCTCAAGAAGATTCTGTAGTAGCTCAAAAAAAGGAGGACGAAAAGTAGTACAACAACAAAAACAGGTAGGAGGCCAAACGTAGGGACTGATCCTCGATTAAAGGTGGCCCAACGCCTATTAACTACTATAAGTTCTCAATTTCTGTGACATCAAGAACGAACCATGGTTCAAGCTACCGAAATAATCAACGAGAGATATTTCCAAGTTGGACCACACCCTACCGCCATAATCCATCCGGAAATTCGATGAGCTTTCTTTGGTTTTCACTAAAGATTATTTATCCTTCTATTTGTTTAATGTGAAGAAGAACCCAAATGAGTCACTTCGCAATTATGTGAAGAGGTTCAAAGCAGAAAAAGGCAAAGATAGTCAGATGTGATGACTCAATAGCTAGTGCAGCTTTCCAAAAAGGACCCATAGCAAACTACCCATTGTTTGGAGAATTAATCATGAAAGAAGATCTGACTCTGGTAGACTCTTTTGCTCTGGTAGAAAAGCATGCACTCTGGGACGAGGCTTAGCAAGCAGTTGAGGCTCAGTGAGCAGACAAGGCACTCGAGAAGCCTCGAGAAGATTCTGTAGTAGCTCAAAAGAAGGAGGATGAAAAGTAGTACAATAACAAAAGCAGGCAGGAGGCCAAACGTAAGGACCGATCCCCGACTAAAGGTGGCCCAACGCCCAAGAACTACTATAAGTTCTCAATTCTGATCCACCAAATCCTCCGTGACATCAAGAACGAACCATGGTTCAAGCTATCAAAATAATCAACAAGAGATACTTCCAAGTTGGACCACACCAAGTACTAAGCATTCCATCGAGGTCTCGGTCACACAACTGATGACTGCTACACTTGGAATAACTACTTAGAGAAACTTGTGAAAGAAGGCAAGGTTGACAAATACTTGGACAAGCTAGTTGTGCAGCCTAGAAGGAACGTAGACGCCGAAGAAAAACCGCTAACTAAGACGATTCTAATTAATACCATCTTTGCTGAATTCGAGCACTTGGGAGCCACCCACAATTCTAAGAAGAGGAAGATCCAACAAGCTCTATTAGTCTCACAGGTCCAGGCAGTTAACACCCAACCTGGACCCATCATTGGCTTTACCGAGCAGGATGCAGAAGGTATCAACTTCCCATATGACGACGCATTAGTAGTATCTATCCAATTAGCCCACGCTATAATCGACAAAATAATGGTTGATAACGAAAGTGCAGTCAACCTACTTTAGCTTTTAGTAACTCAAAAGATGGCCTGGAAAACACAATTATACGTCGAGCGGAATTCAACGAACACACCTTGATTGCCATTAGCAATATCACACTTGACGTGAGAACACCACCAGTTGTCTTATAGCAGACGTTCACAATAGTAAGCGACCCATCTCCCTACAATGGGATTCTAAGGCGACCTTGGTTAATAAAGCTGGACGCCATAACCTCCGTCAAGTATAAAAAATTTCGATTCTGTATCCCGAGTGGAGAAGTCTGGGAAATCAAGTTTGACTAGGCCATATCTCGATGATGTACTATGCAAGTACTGAAGGAGTAAAAAAAAAAAAAAAAAAAAAAGACCTTTACCCTCGCAGAGGCTACCGAGGTCCAAAGGGACGATGAAGCTACCAAATAACAATTACCGTAAATGGATCAAGAAAATGGTGTCCAAATTAACGCACCAGCAGACGAGACGGGATGAAAACCTAAAGAGGACACCGAGCAGATCAATCTTGATCCCTAGCATCCAGAGAAGACTACT
The DNA here is from genome assembly GCF_019419815.1 of Pyrus x bretschneideri. Lineage (NCBI taxonomy): Eukaryota > Viridiplantae > Streptophyta > Magnoliopsida > Rosales > Rosaceae > Pyrus > Pyrus x bretschneideri. Next base: position 4,914,428 of record NW_025999457.1, read on the forward strand.
AGAATCAGCTCACGTTTGAGCCTGAAGGAACATGAGGAACTTACGACTTTCTTTAGGGAAAATCATGATGTTTTCGGGTGGTCACCTTCCATTATGCCCGGCATCGACCCAAAGATAGCTTGCCATAGGCTACACGTCAACCCCGCTACCAAACCGGTGATCCAAAAGAGGAGACATTTCGCACCCTAACTAATGGCGATCATCAAAGCAGAAATCAATAAACTAGTAGAGGTCGAATTCATATAAGAGGTAGCACATGCAGCATGGCTTGCTAACGTCGTGCTAGTAATAAAGAAAAAGAAGGGCAAAAGGAAGGTTTGCGTAGACTACACCAACTTTAACAAAGTATGCCTTAAGGATCCTTATCCAGTTCCCTGAATTGATCTACTATTAGACTTCACTTTTGGGAACCAGCTACTCAGTTTCTTGGATGCATACTCCAGCTACAACCAAATGGCCATGCACGAGCTCGACAAGGAGAAAATCGCGTTTGTAATTAAGCGAGGCACCTACTGCTACAAGGTTAGGCCTTTTGGTCTCAAGAATGCAGGAGCCACTTACCAAAACTAGTAAACATGATGTTCAAGAAGCAAATTGGAGTGACCATGGAGGTCTACGTCGGTGACATCATGGTAAAGGGTAAGCAGCTATCAAACCACTTCAGCAACTTAGCGAAACTTTCGACATCCTTAGAAAGTACAAGATGAAGCTCAATCCCGTCAAATGCACATTCGGAGTATGTTCAAGCAGATTCTTAGGGTACCTAGTAACCTGATAATGAATCGAAGCACATTCCAAGTAGATCCGAGCAATCCTAGAGATGAAGTCTCCAACTTCCTTGAAGAAGATCTAAAGCTTGACTGGATGAGCAACTGCGCTAAATCGCTTCCTCTCGTGGTCCACCAATTGATGCAAACCTTTTTTCAAAGCAATCAAGAGGGTATAACGAGACAAATGGGATGATGAATGTGAAAGAGCTTTCCAAGACCTGAAGAGGTATATCACATCACCTCATTTACTATCTAAGCCAGAAGCAGCGGAGGATTTATACATCTACTTGGCAGTCTTAGAAGTTGCGGTGAGCTCTGCCCTTATACAAGAAGAGCTAGGGGCCCAACTGCCGGTATTCTACACTTCTAAAGCTTTTCTTGATACGGAAACTAGATATCCAAAAATCAAGAAATTAATTTTGGCACTAGTTGTTACGGCTCGGAAACTCAGACCATATTTTCAAGCTCATACAATCATCATCATGACTCAATATCCTTTACCATCAATCCTACATGTTCGGATGTTTCTTAACAAGTAATGAAATGGGCGTTGGAACTTGACCAATACGGCTTAGTTTTCCGACCTCGCATGATGATAAAGGCCTAAGCCTTGGCAAACTTCATAGCAAAATTCATGCTTAGCCTAGGCGACGCAACAGAGCGGCCCAATGACACCTCGGAGGCAACGAGCACGCCCTAGCCACGTCTGCTTCACCCGATGGAGACTTCTGGCATTTGCATGTTGACGACGCATCCAATTATAAAGGATTGGGAGCATGCGTGGTCCTTGTCACCCCAAACGGTTCAATGCTAGAGCATGCAATCACTCTAGGCTTCAAAGCATCCAACAACGAAGCAGAGTACGAAGCCCGTCTAGCAGGCCTCCGAATGGCAAAAGACTTGGTGGTGAAAAAGCTTGCAATTCATTCTGATTCCCGCCTAATCACTAGCTAGATTACTGGGGAGTACACAACAAAACATTTGAAGATGGTACAATACCTAGAAAAGGTAAGAAAACAACTTAAGGAGTTTTAGACTTCAGCGGGTAGACAACGCCCATGCGGACGCGCTAATCGGCCTAGGCTCTACCCTCAACCACCAACTCAAAAACTCTATTCCGGTCGAGTATCTAGACAAGCCAAGCATAGAGGTAGAGCCAGTAGTCGAGGTGTCATAGATTAGTACAACTCAAAACTAGCAAGATTCCATTATAGACTACTTGGTCAATGACACACTCCCCATAGAAACATTGGAGTTTAGAAAGCTCCAAATAAAGGCAGCACGTGACTACATGTGGAACAACATTCTTGTCTGAAGATCTTACACTGAACCACATTTTTACCACTTAGCGCCTCCAGACGACTAAGTTTAATCCACGAAAGTGTCTATGGAAATCACTCTGGAGGCTGATCCTTAGCACATAAGGCTTTTAACAAAGGTTACTACTGGCCTACTATGCATCAAGACGCTAAGGAGTTAGTACAAAAGTGCGACCGCTGCCAATGCTAAGCAGGTACCAGCATTGCTTGCCAGCGAACTACACCCGCATACGAGTCCTTGATCGTTCATGCAGTGGATAATCAACTTGGTAGGGCCAATGCCGCCCGCTACTGGGGGTAAAGGCATGGTGATCGTGGTAATTGACTACTTCACTAAATAGGTAGAAGCATAACCCATGACAACCACAACTCAGATGGACATAGATCATTTTATATGGAGGAACATCATTTGCTGATTTGGCATCCCTCAATCCATCGTCACAGACAACGGCCCACAATTAGTAAGCAAAAATTTGGCGAAGTTCTTCCAAAAAAGATTTGGCATTAAGCAACACATGTCCACGCCCGAGGTATCCCCATGGTAATGGGTAGGCCGAAGCATCCAACAAGACGATTCTCGACTACCTTAAGAGGTACCAAACTATATGGACACAAATATTCGAAAGAAACGTAAGTCTTGATTGTAAATGTTGTTCGGCCATCAGAATGCCGAACTCTGAAAGATACTTGTGAATATCCAATCATAAAATAAAACTCGGCGTTCCATGTGCCGAGCCTAGGACCTGGAACACCTCACTCCACCGAGAAGGCTAATGAAATGACCTTTACCAAAATAACCAGTTGGCCTCGAAGTAGTGTTGTCTATCCAAACTGAAGGTGTTCCTCGATCAGCTAATTCTACGGCTCCAGTGCTGTCTATCCAAGCTGAAGATGTCACCGGTTGCCTTTATAATTCTATTTATCCAAATTGAAGATGCATTGGCGTGAAGAAAGAGGGAGAGGAGAAAATCTCAGGGTTGTTGAGAAGCTTTGCACAGGGCAATTTGTGTGTTGAATTAGAGAGTTTTTTTGTCGCACGAAGTCTTATATTTATAAGACTGAAAATACATTTGGACGAGATGAAGAATTGTACCGTGCATCACCAAATCACCTATGATGATAATCCACTTCTTTTATGATAGAATCACACTTTACCGTAGATAATGCACTTAAAATCACGAGTAGATAAAAACACAGCATATGCCATTTAATTCTCACCCTACTGATCACTTCACATGCAAGACTCATCCAAATATGCCTCGTGCAATTGATTTGAAAACTATGTTTATTAGGATAGAATCCTAATATTGCATGAACAGTCTCCACATAATCTCTTTCTGCTACCGTGCTGATTGCATGAAGTTGTAATTTGCCAGCTGTGCAATCCCTCGTTATTCCATCATTATCCCAACCAACTGTGCTCTAGATGATATTTAGATATTTTAATATATTATTCAAGAGATAAATATATGATTAAAAAAAAATCATAATTTCATCCCTAAAACAATAATTCAAAATTATCGTAACAACGGTGTCATTCATTGGTGTATGATCTTGATTACTCAGACTGATGATATAAATTTGGGTCCAAACAGGTTCAGAAGAAATCATTCCTCCCAATGTCATTGTGCCAAGTATTAGCACTTTACTGCCAAGCATCAAGCATAATAGAAAGGAGATGGCCACAAACTTAGATCTGGTAGAGGAGAAACGCGAGAAGGTCATCACCTGTATCGCAACCTACCACTAGTAGCTCCTCTCTAGCTACAACAAAAGGGCCAAAATCTGGCAGTTCTAGCCCAGAGATCGTAACAACGGTGTCATTCATTCATACAAGATCAGCATAGTAGGCAACAAGGGTTACACCCTCATCACCATGAATGACAAAGAGATTGAAAAGTAGTAGAACACCTACAATCTGAGGAAGTACCATGCGTGACCTCCCGCTACATCAAAGCTCGAAGACTCAAGCAGCTCGATGGGCATCACCTCGTAAAGCCTAAGACTATCCAGTTGTTATGCATTTCTTACTGTAAAACTAATTTTCATTCGTTTCACTCGTTTTTCAATGACGAAATTCAGAAGTATACAACAACTAATCACCCATGCGCTTCAAAAGAAGACCGTGCCATTCTTAGAGACTTATCATAGGAATTGCATCTGCTTGGGGACCAATCAATGCTCTCCAGTGTGAAAAGGGAAACCAATTCCCTGACACTGATATGGGTTTGCTCTCTAATGTAAGAGGATAAACTTTACATTCTGAATATCCAGACATAGATGAGTTGGGCTGTCGGTATAACTAGGTGCACGATGGCTTGCGCTGGGATTCCTAGAAATAGCCACAATAGTCTTTTAAAAGGCTTAGCTAACTGAATGATTTTGGGTTTTTTGGCCTAATTTGTGGGGAATCGGGCCTCAGAGACGGAGGAGGCACATTACGCAGTACGCCCTACAAACAGTTGCCCTAGGAATGCTCTCGCATGAACTTGCTTAACTTTGGAGTTCCAATGAAACCTGAAGCCAGTGAGCTCCCAAAAGGCCTTGTGCTAGGTAGAGATGAGAATATACATATAAGGCTTACAGGATCCACTCCCCTGGGCGATGTGGGATGTTACATTAACACTCTATTTAGATGAAATTTTTTAATATTATTAAGGAATTTTAAAATGATGGAATTTTATTTTTTAGGATCTTTTATTTTCTAGTTTGGTTAACCTAAAAGTACAATGAGATTTGAATACAGAATTGGTTATATTTAAACTCTCACTCATAGAAAATGAGAAATGAAACATATTCATATGAAATTTAAACTTGAGAATTGGAGGTCCTAAATTTTTTTCCTACACGAAAATTCTAATTTTTTATATTTATAAATCCGAATAAGAGAATTGGTACATGCCAATTTATAAATTTTAACTTATGTTTAAATTCTAAGTTTAATTCTCTCATTTAAACATAATGTAAAATATATTGTGGAGTCTAGGCTTTCATAGTGTGATAAACACATGAAAATCCGACAAACTAGTTCAAAATGTAAATATGACTTTCTCATTTGTTCAAAGGAAGTAATCCCCTGCATAATGTAATCCCACACAAGTTAACATGACTTCATTTTCCGGAGTAGGATTCTCTTCCTTTTTTTTTTTTTTTTTTTTTTCTTTCTTTCCCTCTCCTCATATTTGAACTGTCACGGTTAAATCACGTCAATATCTTATATTAATTTTTTATTAAAAAGGAAAGACAAAAGGAAAGAGGATGAAAAAAAAAAAAAAGGAGAAAGAATCCCAATCCTTATTTTCCATCCATTTCTCTGTGTAGGAACGTCATCCAACCTTTTAACTTTAACTCTTGCTTTTAGTCTCTATCTGAGTTGACAAGAAATGGTTCTCTGGTGAATCAGACAAAATGACCGTGTCAGAATCCCCTATCGAAAAAGTAGGGACTGTATCCCTTCCTTGTGAAAACACATTTGGTACATGTTCACATAGCATTAAGCCTCAAACACCAGCTGCCGAGTTCGAGAATATGAACACAGTCACATTTCCAACTTCAAAAAACTTGAAAATTATAGGTTGTGTCATATGACAGAATTTGATATATTTGATTTCAAAATTTTTTTATAAATTAACGATCAAGTAAAGGGGCGTTTGTTGCACCTCCTTAGGAGGGACTGGCTTGGACTAGCTTAAATAAGACTATAATCATGAGTTTGGTAGGTTCTTGGACTAAAATAAATGGGACTCGCCCTGACTAAGAATCCTTCCATGCTTCGCTAACCCTCATTATCTAATCCCAAGCTTTCCCTTGGTGTTAAGGTGGACTAGAAAGGAAACGAGGCCAACATCCCCAATCCCCAACTTTCACTCTAATCCTTCCATGCTCTGCTTCTTCTTCTGAGGCGCTGTCACCGTGGCCAAGTCGTGGGTCGTTGCACCACCCAAGTACCCAACCCAACCTTCAAAGAAACCCAGCAATAACATTCAATCATCCATAAGGCAAGCAAACAATTTCCATGGAATTTTATAGAATATTTGTGAAAGAAGAACAAAAATTGAGGAAAGAAAAAGGTGCAATACTCCGCCTTCTTCTTATGTGCCCTACCGGTGGACGCGAGAAGCAGATCGAAAGGTTACTATCCTGCTGTCGGTAGGAGATATGACCACAATTGGTTTGTCGGTGGCGACCCACTGTCGCTGGACGGTACACCCAAGAAGCGGATCAAGAGGTTAACGATAAAGGTTGGGGGTTTTTAGGGACCGAGAGGCTAGTGATGAAGGTTTTAGATGGGTTTTTGAAGTCTTAATTAATTTGAGAATCTGGGTTGTCTTGGATAATAGTGTGATTTGGGTTTGTGAAATAAGCATTGATTGTTAGCTTGGAATTTCACAAATTCAATCGGAGGTTTTCATAATTTTCTTTTATTTTAATAGAAAATAAATTAAAATATAATAATAATAATAATAATAATTTATTGTTAGTCCAGCTTCTTAGTCCAACACTGCACCAAACGCTTCACTAAGTTAGTCCAGCTTAGTCTAATCTAAGCCAGTCCAGCTTAGTCCCTAAAGCTAGTCCAGTCCGAGATAGTTTGGTGCAACAAACGCACAAATGTACACAAAATACAAATACAAACCAAAAATTTTCAAAAAAAAAAAAAAAAAACAAAATTTTGTTTATCAACACACTTAAACAAATTTACAAAGTTCAATAATCTTCCTCTTTCATATTTTATCTTTAGTTAATTATACTTGTTGTTGTTGTTTTTTTTTTTTTTTTTTTTTTTTTGTTGTTGTCGTCAAATGATAGATTTTGTCAGATTAGATGTTAGATTAGCCACCAACGGAGTTTGAACCCACGTCATCATGGAATGGCTCAATACCTTTTTACCACTGTGGTAAAGGGCCACTTACAATTATACTTGTTCGTAATGTTATTTTTCTTTTGTATTTTAAAATTAATTGTTGGAGCTAAATAGAGAATTTTCTTTCCAAATAACAAATTTGCCAAGTACACGCTTACAAGGCATACAAAATAAAATAATACAAAACTTCATTTTAATATTTTGAAAAGATGACGTTTAAATTATAATCTTGTGTAAGATTAAAATCTAATTTCGTCCCTTGATACCTGTAATCATCTCATTTATTAATTATATCTTGATGTTTTTTTTTTAACTTTCTAATTTTAACGTATTACTTAATTTAATCTTTATTTCATTTCCTTCATCATAATATATTTTGTTGTAGAAATTTACGTAAACTGATTATATATATATATATATATGTATATACATATATATATATATATATATATATATATTCCAATACAATTTGTGTTCATCATTTAGGTACATTAATTTATTTAGAATATTTCAGTATATCAATCAAATACATACATACATATATATATATATATATATATATATATATATATATATATATATATATATAAGAGTACATTAATTATTTATTACACATTTTGATACATACATTATGGTATTGACATTTAGGTACATTAATTCAATATAATACATTTCGGTACAAAAAGTCAATTTAATATATATTGGTACAATCATTTCTGTACACTTATGTATTTACATATTTATGTGTCACTAATTTATTTTAGTGTTTCCTCATTTAAGTTTATTTATAATTGAAAGAACTTAAATGTGCATATTAATAAAATCAAATTTTAATGTGGAGACATTAAATAAAAATACACTTTAAATAACAAAAATAGAATATAAATTTTAGTAAGAGTCCACTTCAAAGGTTTAAAATGAAAGTATAATAACACATGTTGTATGCCTAATTTACTGAACAATTATAGAGAACATAGATTGAGGGGCCGGCAACACAGAAAGAGAAGAGGTACAACGGTATCAAACGACTACAGAAAGAGAACACAAGGTATTGGTTTTGAAAAAAAAAAAAAAAAAAAAAAAAAAAACTGAAAAAATGGAAATAAAATTGTTATCAAACGACTTAGACCATAACTGATCACCAAGTCAAATTTGCATGCACACTTTGGTTATAGTTGTGACTACTGAAAAGGCTAGCACTTCTCATATATTTGCTTAAAAAATATAGAAATTTGCCAATTTGGTTATACGTGTGAAAATTATGTCCTTAAACTCATTATAAATTGTCAATTCATCCTTACTATTGGTCCAAAGCTACTGTACTTAATTTTTCATCAATCCATGCGATTTTTTCATTTGATACACATTAGGGGCTAGATTAACAATTTAATAAATTTAAAAACTTTTCTTTTTCTAAACAATAGAGTACGGAGTTAACTTTGAAAAATATTGATAGTTAGGTTTGCAACCTAAATACAACATTAAGTGCTAATGGGTGAGCAAATGACAATATTACTCCTTAACGTGTCTCACGTGCAAGTCACTTGATTAAATTGACAGTAACATGATTATCTTTGAATCTAATATAATAGAGATCAAATCAGCAGCTTTTTATAAGCTTACGGACTTAATATTTTTTTTAACTAGTGTAATAATTCAGCAATCAAATTGGCAGACTATTAATAAAAATAATAAAATAACTAATTATAACTTTTGTGTGACATACTCCAACCTAGAATGTTCATCTGGACTCCGAATCGAGCTGTGTTGGTCTACACCTGGAAAGTGACGAAGCCATAAAATTTAGTGAGGTGGAAATGTGAGTAAATTAAACATAAAAGTGACTAAATATACGAGTACGCATGTGAGCAGGCTCGAACCCAATTCACACGTGATGCAAAGCGTAAGTAAAGCATATCAGAGGTAGGATGAGAATTATACCATTGAAGGTAATCTCCAATATCAAGATTTGCCAAGAATCTTCGTCGATATGAAAGCTCAGCTACTAAAACCTGGAGGACGAAAAACAAGGGTGAGTGGGCCTAAAAATAAAGCTTTGTAAAAACCTTTTTGTATACATAATAACCTCTTGCCGTAAAACAAGTATAGTTTCCAAAATATACATACTACGTATAGTATGAAAATACTTACCGTAACCTGCAATATCTCTAGAATTCAATACGTCACAATATTTCGTGAATAATCATCTAACGTCCGGTAATCACATAATGTCGCATAACAAACATATCATATCGAGTGCTTATTGACATATGTTGACACACGAGTTCATGAAGATGTATTCTGACATGAACATGACTGGGTGTAATAATAATTTAAGCTCTAGTACTATATAATCAGGTGAAGATTGGCGCTATGCGCATCACATATGAGTCCTAATTCAGGACTGGCACCTACAATGGATCCAAAGTGAGTGTATGCTGCAATATGGACATTCACGTGAAAGATTGGCCTTGGCCCCGGGCGAGTATTAACACCGATGTAGGAACGATGAGCAGATAATGTAAATATGATCATGGCACTGTAAATTGATAATTCGAAAATTCTAATCAATGCAATGCTATTCATGACCGTAAATTCAATTAAGGCATCAATAATAATACGCATACCTGTGCATCCCGTAAGATGTAGCATAATTTCATAAATTCCGTTAATACGCTAATTCTTATAAACATTAATCTAATCTAAGCGTAACGTGGAAAGTTCTTTATCAAATATATAAATGGAAACTAAACAAATATATTTATACTACATAAAAGAAAAGACTCACTCACAGATACTTGCGAGGTCGCAGTCGTTCGAACTAGGAAAGCCGGAGTCTCCAATACTAATCGCACCTAATCATAATATTGATACCCATTAGTAAAACTCAACTAAAATGATTAAATTTGGAGAAATAGATGGCGGATTTAGAATCAACGCATCGAAATACACTAAGAATGGTCCTGGGCAAATTTTGTAAAAAGTCAACGGTCAACCCTAAAAAATCAACCAAGCCGTTGAGCTTAAAACTCAACCATTTTTCACACTCTTCGTACCAAAATGAAGCTTAAAATGAGAGGAAGAGAAATATACCAGCATGACGTCCTGCTGTGGCCTGAAAATGGCTTGGAAACCGTCGAGTTTTCGTCGAAAAATTAGGGAGAGTTTCTCCCGAACTGATCTTAGTCGGAATCATTGAGAGTTCACCGGTGTTTCGTTGGAGGACTAGTGTAAAGTGGCCTCTATCACTGTCGGGGTTCTAAGGTTTTGGTTAGGGTTTGAGACAAGGAAGAAGGCAACGATAGTGGCGCTGGTTCGCAGGGAAGAAGGAACTCGATGTCGGAGTTGGCGAGGCAAGGTGGTGCCTTGGTGGTTGCAGATAAGAGAAAGGGAGAGAGGGAGAGGGTTAGAGTAAGATAGAGCTGGGAAAGTTAGAGAGAAAGAGAGAGTTCAGGATGAGTGACACGTGGCACGAAATGAGGGGAGAGTTTGAGTGTGGTGTAGGCCCCACGAGCCTAAAATATCATTAAAATAATTAAAATATCAATTCAGAAAATATTAAAATAATATAATAATACTATAATAATTATGAAAAATATTTAAAATATAAAATAGTAATTTTTACAAAAGTATTTTCAGATTCATAGTTCTGTAAAATTTTCATCGTAACTCCGAATTCGATTCTGCTTGATCGTACGTGTTCGTACCATCGAGTACCTCAAGAATCCGGTAAAATAGTAGCTCGTTCACGTCATGAATTGATGGTCAACGAAAGTTAACAATCTCGCCTCAAAGGGCATTTCGTCAATTAACTCCTTTAAAATTAATAAAATCGTAAAATTGGAAACGGGTTGTTACATTGTGTGTTTATATGTCAAACATGAGGCAGATGACTAAACTTAACCACCTATTACCAAATAATTAATTAATTAATACACGGAAAATAGGATCCAAAGAAATTGAACAATAGGTGTTTCGAGAAAAATGAATTTATAAAAAACAAAAGAAAGGTATTCTTAGAAGTTCAGTAAGTTACTTTGGGTGTCAAAAAAATATGTGAGTAAAGTGGGTGTCTAGAAAAATAAGGGTGATCACAAATAAAACATTAAGTGTAAATAGAACCAGCAGTATTAATAATTTCTTCTTCTTTTTATTTTATTTTATAAAATATTTAAAAATAATTTCTTTCGCAACTCGTTTTTTACTCCATCTCAATGTATATTATTCTTTTCTTGGTTCCATTTAACAACTAAATTCTCTTCCTTAACCATAGCAATATGTTATATTTTATATGACAAATGACATATACAACTACAAAAATATGAGAGTGAGCACATATTTAAACCTTATTGATCTAATAGTCATGTGACAAGATATATAAAAAAAATATATAAATAAAGAAAAGAATATATCTAAATAAGTAAAAGACCGGAAAGCAAGGCTGAATGATGGATGAGTCAAATTTGCATCGCTCGGCATTGCTTCTAGATAATTGCTTAAAAAAATTAGTTAATTATATATCTCCAAATTTCATTAGCCTTCTAATTTGCTTTATCACCAACAAATTTTTGTTTATAGCTTTTAAAAATTTCTAGGAAAAAAAGACGCGGTAGGAACACTCGAGGTGACTACTCTGGCTCTAGCTCTAGCTCTAGCATGGAACACCATAACTAAAGGACATCCCAATATAGATCCAAAGAAAAGGACAGACTAATTAGGGTACCATATAATTTAGTGGTTATATTTTTTTTAACAAAAAAAAGATTTTATTTATAATCTAATTGAAATGTTTACATTCATAACAAGAATATTAAATAAAAACTTAGGACCTTTCTCGTCCCAAACAAATGGACCACCATGTTTGACAATAAACGAGGCAATTGTGTGAGCAGCCAGGTTGCTACTTCGCGGCACAAACCCAATTTTGACAAATATCTAATGGTGGTGTTGCTTCGTTTTTGGGAAGATACCGAACAAATATCTATTCCCACCAAACAAATTTTGACCTGGCAACAAAAATCATAATTAAGTTGAAGTTTAGTGCCACTAACATCGATTTCTTCATAAATTTATTAGGATTAAATGTCAAAATGGTCACTGTATTTTGCTCTATTAGCCAATTTAGTCTCTGTACTTTTAATTTGGCCAAATTGGTCCTTGTGTTTATATCTATTAGCCAATTCAAGACATTCCGTTAAAGGACCAATAAAATTGACACGTGTCAAGTAGGTGTGAGAACAAAAGCGAAATGTTATGTACACCCACTAAACAGATACGATGCCTATCCTTAGAAATTGATGTTTCATTCGATTCACTTGAGTATTATGTGATTTAGGACTTGTCAATTTTAACTGTCTTTGAACAGATTATCTTGAATTGGCTAACAGATGTAAACACAGAGGACCAAATTGACCAAATTAAAAACACAGGAATTAAATTGGTTGATAGGGTAAAACACAAGGACCATTTTGACATTTAAGCCTTTTTATTATAAATAAACAATTGTTGGTGCTACCAAAATTTAAATTTAACTTTATTACGATACTAATATCATGCACAAGCTTTAAATTGGAAGTTTTAACGAAAACCCTACAGTACAGTTTATTTTAACAAAAAACCACATTTTTACACCAAAAAGTCAATCTCGGTACTATTCACTTTACCCTTTATTTTGTCATTATCATTAAAATTCAAAGTTTTCAAATCATTTTCGTTAGTTTTCTTTTAAATTAACCAAGATACTTCCTTATAATTAGAGAAGGTTCATCCGGTGTTTGCGTACCACTACTCTAATAAAGTAGGATCCATCAATACAAATATATCATGTCTTTGTAAAAAGGTGGTCCAAATATAATCTACTAAATTGTCTCTCAAATTTTTTCCTTTTCCTAATTAATGTAGTTGGGATAATACATGCATGTGAGAATGCACATATCCAACTTCTTTTAAATAACATAAATTTATCATAGGAATTTTATTATTTGAACTATTTTATTTTTTAATCTTTGTTTGAAAATCACTTCTACAAAAAATAATTTAAATCGGAGATTATTTAATCATCTAATTAAGGAAAAAAAACGACATTGTAAATACCAAATAACATATTTATGATGAACCATCAATTTATTCATAGAATATAATGACTAAACGATCTCGATTCTAATAATTTTTCCGTAGATATGATATTCGAATGAAGATTAAAAAATTGAACGGATCTGATTATAAAATTTATATTATTTGCCAAATGTAGAATATGTGCATATTCTAGACGCAAATAGTATTCACGCGGTAGTGCGATTGACTTGCAAATTCATGTTCCCGTCAACCACACAGATACCAACAGGAGTTAAAGTTAAAAGGTAGGATCACATTCCTACATAAAGAAATGGGTGCAAATGATATCATTTTGTTGTAACTAGGGTAGGATTACATTCGGGAAGGCGAAGTCAGAGTTACGTTTAAATTTATACAAAAGTGTGGTCCTTGAATGTTAACTAATTTATAGGATTTTCACATGTGGTCCGTGAATGTTAACTAATTTATAGGATTTTCACATGTGTATTTCAAACTATGAAACCCTAGTCTCCAAAATATTATTTTAAGGTATTATTAATTGTTGGAAATGAAATTTTAAGAATCCAATTAAGATAAGTTCACATTCCCATTCAAAAGGTTTTAATTGACTTGAATTTAATGGTCAGCAAAGGAGATTGATAGGGTAATTTACTTGATCAGACAATTGACTCCTTAACTGAAATTGGCCAATTTTACTTGGTCAGTCATCCAATCTATTTGGTTCAAATTAAGTATGAATAAATCGGCCTAATTAAGTATGACTAAATCGGATATCATCAAGGAGATCATAAAAAGACCTAGAATTACAAGGTTCCAAAACAAAGAAGGAACTTTCAAATATATTACAAACTAAGAAGACTCAGAAAACTCTCTACATTTTTCGTCACTCTCTTGAAGAACCACCAAACACCAACCGTTTCCTCCATCACCCCACAAGACAATACTCTAAATGTCACAAGCCAAACTTGTAACCCCAATTATTTATTAATACAAATTTATTTTGAACGCATGTTCTTCTGTTATTCATTGCAGAAATTTCATGTTTATAGTGGTCTCCTAGAATTAATTTATTGCATATACTTGTAAATTTAACTACAAATATATATTTTATTGTTGCTGGACAACAAATTTGAAACTTGGGTCAGCGCTGGCCAACTTATTCAAAAACCTCCACCTCGCGGGGTAAGAGTGCTTGAGTGTAAATATTTCCAATCAGTCGTATATTATCCTGCCATCCTGCTCTATAAAGACCAACTCCCTTTTCCATATTTCTCCACAACACTCAAACAATTAACTTTCCTTCTTGATATACAAATCAAAGACCAGAATTCTCAGCTTCTCTCTCTCCCTCAACCAATGGCACCTACTGTGACTTCAGTGGATGCATCTGAACCCAGGGTAGCAAGCATCAAAACCTTAGCTGACTCAGATGCTCTCACTTCTGTACCTTCCGAGTACGCCTACATCATGGATCCCAACGATAAGGGAGATGCAAATGACCCAGAACACTCAATCCCCGTCATTGATTTTGCTCTTCTCACCTCTGCCTCCCCAGATGAACGGGCACAAATGATCCAGAAGCTAGGAAAAGCTTGCCAAGAATGGGGCTTTTTTCAGGTATATTCACACGTGTAATTAATTAATTATATGCTGAACATGTGTAAAATTAATTAATAAAATAGTAGTTTAATAACTATTTATTGTTTTAGAAACTAAAATAGTTAATACAAGTTGTCAGATTTCAATTTATAAAAAATGAAATTTGAAAAACAAAATGGTTATCAACGATATGGTTATTGCTAATAATAGTGAAACATGAATTAATATTTTCATGCGCTTGATGTCCTTTAGGTGATCAACCATGGTGTACCAGAGAGCCTGATGAAAGAAATGATCGACGCGTGCCAAAGATTTTTTGAGCTGCCGGAGGAGGAGAAGAAGGAGTTCCATACAAAGAACCTGTTGGACCCAATCAAGTGCGGCACCAGCTTCAACGTTGCAATTGACAAAGTTCGTCTTTGGAGGGATTATCTCAAGGTCATCGCACACCCCAAATTCAACTCACTCTACAAACCTGCTGGGTACAGTGAAGTTTCATTAGAGTTCAGCAAAAGAACCCGTGCAGTAGCAACGAAATATTGAATGGAATATCAGAGAGTTTGGGATTGGAGCCCGATTACATTGCGAAGGCCATGAACTGGGATCGCGGCTGCCAAATTCTGGCAGCGAACTACTACCCGGCTTGCCCACAGCCTGACCTGGCAATCGGTATTCCTCCTCATACAGATCATGGACTGGTGACGCTCCTGATTCAAAATGATATGTGTGGCCTTGAAGTCAAGCACAATGATCAGTGGGTCTTGGTGAATGCCGCACCGGGTGCTTTTATTGTTAACGTTGGTGATCAAATGCAGATTCTGACAAACGACAAGTACAAGAGCATATGGCATCGGGCAACTGTGAACAATATAGCTACTAGGATATCGATCGCCGTACCACATGGACCGGCACTCGACACTCCTGCTCTCCCAATCCCGGTGTTGCTAGAAAAGGAAGGCGAAAAAGCAAAGTACATTGGAATGACTTACGAGAAGTTCATGGAACTTCAGGCAAGCCCCGCCGCCTACATGATGCCTTGCTTGGATCACCTGCGGGTCAAGGACAATTGAAGAAAGTACATGCATGGCGGCCGGCTTGCCGGCGTTTCTCTGTTTTCGTTTTGTAGAATAGAATAATATACGCTCTTGTAAGAGCTTTGATTCTCTATCAGGGTAGCTTGCAGAGTTGTTGTCCAACGTTTCTTGCTATGCAGGTCTTTGTCTTGTTTCGGTTACAAATTCATCATATGAATTCATTTATGATAGCCTAAAGATAGACCTAGCATTCGTGTCGTGTTTTTCATGTTCGTGTTATACTTGATATCTTAACGGATCATGTCGTGTAACACCTATTAAAATAAACAGGTAAAATGACCCGACTGGATAATATTGACCCGAACCTACTGGTAAAGAAAATATATTTTAAACCAATACATAATCAAATAAAAAACATATTACTAAATAAGTAGGGAATTGATATTAACACTCCAAAAACCTTATTTGGCACTCCAAAATTTTTATAATTAGAAAGAAAAATACACTTATGTGGAGTGTATATTGAGATTTTTGGAGTGCTAATAATAGTTCCTAATAAGTATATACATACCATATTGTCACATCCAAAATATAAAAACGCATTTTTCTTTTAAGTATATTTTCGCTTACCTAAATTGATTGCTCTAGCCCTTTTCTTTGCAAGACTCGTACTTGTATTGTCTATACTTTTGTTTCCAATATCTCGTCATGTTCCCATTATAATCTCCACGGACTCCTCATCACCAAGGTTTACTGAATATGAATCTCTAGCATCCATTACTTCTGAAACAAAATGGGTATAGATTAATTAATAGCTTTTTAAACAGGTAGGCACCCGAACTCAATCCAATTTATAGAAGCATGAACAAACAGTAACACACACCAATAATAGATATTACTAAGCAACGAAGTGACTAATTAAACATGCCTCGTATAGACATTAATTTAGTACAACTTATAATTCAAATAACAACGCTGATATAAGACAATGGTAATTTAAAAGAAATTTGCTGAAGAGTTGAGTAAGGTAGATCCATCCATAACCCAACCTCCAAGAAAAGTTAAGTGTTCAATTTCATGACGCATAGATCCACCCATCACTCTCTAGTATATATAAACTAATAATTGTATCAAAGAATCGTCACCAACGATGTAAATCAGATAGTTTACTTTGTAGAAATTTTGGAAATGAAACATTAAAAGCAACACCATTGTTACCAGAATCTACCTTCAGATATAAATTTGGTAGGACAAATGTAAGCAACTCATGTTCACAAGTGTAAGCAATTACTAAAAAGCATGACATGAACTTTAATCGTCGACAACATACTTAAGCTTGCTAATTCCACACTACTAATTCAAATATCATTTTGGTTTAAAATAGAAATGATGTACTCAAAACACTTAATAGTTATATAAAAACTTTCTCATTACTATACATATATGCAATTTGAGTAATTAGTACTAAGTACTCTAACATATGCTTCGTTCCACACACACACACACACACACACATAGAGATATATATGTATGTATATCATGTCAGTGGAGAGTATAAGCATACTAAAAGTATAAACATTGATTATCAACATGCTTCTTTAACAATACACATATATCCATACATATACATGCAGCAGAAAAGGTACTTAATAAGCATATCAGTCTTTTGCATTCGACCAACAACTTCTACATATAATAGAACAAAGCAAGTATCTGCATGAAACTGGCCCTGACTAATATATATATAATGGACAAATTGACTCCACTTGATCAATCCATATCATACAAAACATGCGTTTCATCTTTTATACCAAACTAGGGTTTAGGTATCTACATGTAAAACTAGTCATTGAATCAAATAAGTATTTGCATGCACAGACATCTGCATATAAAACTAGGTTTCCCTAACAACATTCATAGAAATAACCATGAAAGGAAACAAGTTCTGGGAATAATTACTAGAGCCTTACAAGCTGCAGGTCAACAAGATTTGGAATCATAAACCCACATGTTCTTCGCTAACCCTGATCTCCCTTTTCATATCCTCTTTGATCGAACTCTCTCTAGCCCTCATTCTTTCTTTCCAATTCGACAGGATATATAAATATGCATCCCCATCCTAGGCTTCCCAAAATCCATATCCTCATCGTTCATCTAAATTCCTTCCCCACAATGAATCTAAATCAACATCATCAGGCAATTCAAAGTACTGTAAAACTTTGTCCTTGAGGAGATCGATTAAAGGACTAACAGAACTTAAAATGAAAAAGCAATAACTGAACTTATTCAGGAAATAGTCAAAGTCTTACATATTTTTCATCCAAGTAAATAGCCAAATTAAGAGGCAAAATCGAACGTAGAGTGAAATCTGGAGAATAGAGATGCAGAAATGCAGAGATATAGAGACGACTAGAGATGACATGGATGATTCCGTCCACTGCATGAGGAAGGAGAAAAGAGAGACTGAGAGAGGCTACCGGAAGAACTAAACATACGGTGGGAGAGAAGGGCTAGGAAAAATAGATGGCGGGATCAGGAGAGAGGGTTACGGGAGTAGGGAAAGAGACAGAGATTAGGGCTTTTGTTTGATCAAATGGTAAAATTGGAAAATATTGGAATAGAGAAGGGGTTTTTTCGTCCAAAAAGGTTCTAATAATATAAGTGAAATAGAATCCAACGGTACAGATTTACTCTCATTTATCTTACGGCTATTATTTAAGTAAAGTCTTTAATAGTTTTTTAATTAATGTAGAAGTGTAAAAAATATAGAAAAAAAATATATATAAATGCTCGTACTGACAAACTTTACAACTTTCATGAAGAGCTTAACTTCGAAATTCGCCACTATAATCATATAAATCATAGATCAAAATTTAACAGTTGATTGTTGTTTACATTTACGCTTCATTGTTCTCATAAAATTTTGTTTTTTCAGATTTTCTTTTTTGAAAACATGATCTATTAGAGGATGCAGGAAGATGAATGGTTTGGATCATTGATATTATATTTAGAGTTTTACGATTAGTGAAAATATTGCTTGATGTTTATAAAGTTTCTACAAACTATATGACATCGACTCATAGTCCAGTTAACTGTAAATATCGAAACGTGATATCAAAGCTCTGAATCGTTCATCTTCTTACATCCGTCAGATGATTATGTTTTCAAAAAAGAAAATTTAAAAAATGAAATTCGTAAGAAGAATAAAGTATAAATGACAATCGACGGTTAAATATAAATTTAAGGTTTATGGATTATAATGTTGGATTTCAAAGTTAAACCCTTCATGAAAGTTGTAACGCTTGTCACTATGAGTGATTGTGTGTGTGTGTGTGTGTGTGTGTGTATTTTTACATTTTTTACACTTCTAAAATAATTATTATTAATTTTATTAATTTTGCCCTCAAATTAAAAGCATATTCATGAGGGTTTGGAGGATTTTAAAAATGTAAATGACAATGTAAGTGTAACCATTACCTACTCGTGGAGGAATAATGATGAATCATGAGTGTTTATATATTCTTTCACATTTTTCATACTTGTGTGTATGTCTTCTTGGTTCTTACCTATACAAATACTATACTAATTTATTTTAATTTTGGACAACAACATGTTAAGTAAAAATTATCCTAGTAATGATAATATGTTACATCCCGGCCCTGGGGGGACCACTTCCCGGGCCCGCTCCACCACCGTAGCACGATATTGTCCGCTTTGGGCCCCCACCACGCCCTCACAGGTTTTGTTTTTGGGAACTCACACGAGAACTTCCCGATGGGTCACCCATCCTGGGAATGCTCTCGCGCGCTACTCGCTTAACTTCGGAGTTCCCATGGAACCCGAAGCCAGTGAGCTCCCAAAAGGCCTCGTGCTAGGTAGGGATGGGAATATACATTTAAGGATCACCCCTGGGCAATGTGGGATGTCACAATCCACCCCCCTTAGGGGCCCGACGTCCTCGTCGGCACACACGCGGCCAGGGTTAGGCTCTGATACCAAATTGTCACATCCCGGCCCGGGTGGGACCACTTCCCGGGTCCGATCCACCACCGTAGCACGATATTGTCCGCTTTGGGCCCCGACCACGCCCTCACGGTTTTGTTTTTGGGAACTCACACGAGAACTTCCCGATGGGTCACCCATCCTGGGAATGCTCTCGCGCGCTACTCGCTTAACTTCGGAGTTCCCATGGAACCCGAAGCCAGTGAGCTCCCAAAAGACCTCGTGCTAGGTAGGGATGGGAATATACATTTAAGGATCACCCCTGGGCAATGTGGGATGTCACATAATAAGGAACTCTCATAATAAAAATAAATAATGACTAAAACTTTATTTTTTTATTTTTTAACTTATATAGAATAATTATTATATAGAATAATATAAATCTTTTAGTAATTAAACTTTAAAATTATCAAAATAATTTTTTTTCTTAATAGGTCGAAACAGGTTACCCACGTGTTATTTGCATGTATACCAGTTAAGAACCCGTTAACTCGTTATTAACGAGTTCTTAACGGATCATTTGATAATGACCCGATTAGTTATTGTGTTGACGCGAAACCCATTATTTTCGTGTCGTGTCAGAAACTGCCTAGTCTACCTAAAGATTCCGAGCTAGGTAATGTGTAAATCAGCAGGACCTTCTTACAACATATCGAACTCGTTTATGTACCCCCAACGATATACCAAAGTTAAATAAGATTTTATATATGTTTATAGCTTAGAAGTTCCACCAGTTTGCCCTTAATTTGTCCTTAGCATCCATTCTGAATAATACTTGTCTTTTTTTTTTTTTTTTTTTTTTTTTTTTTTTTTCAAACATTAGTATGTACACTAAGGGATGTTGGAGTGGAACTAAGTCTTATAATGGGCTTGCCATTCATAATAAATAGTGCTATAAAGACTAGGGGTTGGTTCTGTTTTTTGCCAAATCGGTTTTTTTTAATTAAATGTTTATTTATTTATTTATTTTTTAATATGGAATTTAGAAAGTGGCTTGCATTGTTAGACTCATAATAAGAAAAGGGGAAAGTGGGAAGATAGTTGTACATATACAAGATAATATAAACCAATCCTATTCTATTAACTACTTCAATTGCAAAGAAAAATGATCACTGTATCCATTCAAAAAGCAAACAAATAGATAAACTCTTCCAAGTTCCAAAGCCTTTCAAAACTTTCCTCTATAACCAATGGAATATCCTCCCTAATTGAACCAAGCATGCTTTTAAAAAAATCCCTAGTCTTAGTTTCTGTTTGGGCCCAAAATAACGCTTTGGGCTAAGCCTAGAGTTATTCTAGGTCCAGAAAGGGATACTGGGAATATTCTGTCATGGGCTGAGTCCAGTGGAGTTTGGTCAAATTCTATCAGGAGATGGTTTTGCCTGGATAAGGGTGAACTGGATGAGCCCTAGTGTAATGAGGATTCTTCAGAAGCTAAGGATGTTTTGAATCAGAAAAGATGCTGAGAATTGAGGGATGAATCTTAGTGATAAAAGAGCTTGGTTCAGAGTTCTATAAGGGTTAGCATTGGTCAAGACCTAATCAGATTGGGTTAAGGAATTCTAGTCCCAGTGAAATTCTACCTATGCCATAGAGGAAATCACTACTATAAATAGAGAAGGGGATGCATCATTCAAAGCCTCCAATTCAACATATAACTATCTTGCGCAAACCTCTCAAACACCTTGAGATTTTTATTTTCTTTTTTCCTGCCAACTCATCTTTAGTTTAGATAAACAACACTGTGAAGGCAACCGACAACATCTTCAGTTTGGATATACACCATTGGAGCCATAGAGTCTGATAAGCCCTGATCCCGATGTCCGAAGGACATCGGGATGGCCACGTGTTGGCCGACATCCGAAGGTGACGCAAGACATTTAATGAATGCATATGCCGAGAACATGTGAAACATGCATATAAATTTCGTGCATAACTACGCAAAGTAATATTCAAATATAAGTCTTACAAAATACAATAATAATATTCAACTGCCAACAATGAATATAATGATAATGCATGACATGTTAAGAGCATACGACTAATCCAGAGTACAAGTGGAAGATAAAATAGAGGTGCTATTACAATAGATGTCAAAGCAGAGAGGATGATATGATATCACTGGTAGGGGAATGCCTCGTAGCTCGGATTGTATGCCTCGTTCCTATGTCCTGAGGGGGCACAAAAAAACATGAGTGGACTAAGTTGATATATATATATATATATATATATATATATATATAAAATACTGGAACAGTTATCAACATACTAACCCCCAAAGTTTTATGAAAACTCAATAGCATAATATGTAATAAGTTTTCCGAAAACCCTAGCATGCCATAAAACCTTCATAAAACATATATCATATATAGTGTGCTAAGTAATGGTATCCTAGTCACCCATAGTACTAATATCTCCCGGCCCGAAGCCAATAACTATATCTCCTGGCCCAAAGCCAATATACAAGTATCTTCGCCCGTAGGCAGAACAGTGACCACTAGATAAGCACAAAGACATCGAATTAATCTTTCCAACATAAGTACATATATCTCAAAATATCTTCATAGTATATAGTCACCCATCATATATACTACAAAGAGTGTAAAAACATGTTCATAAATAGTATATAGTCATCCATCATATATTCTACAAAGAACATAAATTCGATAAAATATGGTATTCCAAAATATTCTCAGTAAAGCATAATAATCGTAAAGTATAAATCTAATTTACTCATAAAATGTAACCATTAAATCATGCTTTTCATGTATGCATTTCTACTATTAAAACATGCATTTTAGAAGGGGTCCACTCACATATACTCCATCATCGAAAAGCCGTGTGAAATAGGAAAGACGTAATCGTCGCTAATAATCGCACCCAAGAACATAAATGGTCCAATTAATAAAAATCTACTCAAACGATTGAATTTCGAAAAACAAATGTCAAAAATGGATCCCAGATGTCGAAATTAGCCTAGGAGGGGTCCCGACCAAAATCCAAAAAAGTCAACAAAAAATCAACGATGACGAGTCAAAGTATGGTCAGCGTTGACCGAAAGTCAATAGTCAACGGGTCTGGGTCACGGTCCGGGTCAACTAAGTCAACCAGGTCGGGTCAACTGGGAAAGGATGAGGGCTAGTGGGCTGGTTCCATGGCCAAAAGGCCTGGGGTCACTTGGGTTTTTGGGCTTGGGTTTATCAGGCTTAGGCCTAAAAGCCCGACCCAAATGATTTGATTAGGTTGGCTCTGCAGGCTAAAACCCTTAGTTCTAAATAGCCCTAAGTCCCAAGTTTAAAGGTTTAAAAGGTTTACTAAATGGGTTTAGGCTTTAGGGGTAATTGGGTTGGGTTTAGGCCTTAGCAGGCCAAAAGCCTGAGCTAGTACGGCTCGAAGGGCCTGGGTTTGAAGGGTTAAGGGTTTTGGGTTTCCAGGTGTGGGTCAACTGACCAATTTCCATTAAGAACGAAGGTCGGAGCCTCCCGAGCTCTGGTCGACGTTGATTGGCCACATTAACCTACAATCTAGCATATAAAATAAAGATAGAGATGAGAGGGAGTGTTTGGTACCTTTGATTCACCGTGAAATGGCCGAAGGTGGTCGGACTTGGGCTCGAACACCACAACTCGCCAGGAGGGGGATCTATGTGCTCTCGGTGCTTCACAAAGATGATAGAGAGAGAGTCCTTGCGATAGTGATGGTGATGGTGAGGTCACTAGGGTGTCACGATTTGGGCCGTTGGGTGCCTTGGGTGTTACTTGGAAAATGAGAGCGGAAGAGTGAGTGAGATCCGAGAGGAAAAGATAGATAGTGCGTGAGTTGAGAGAGTGTTCGTGGAAAAGAGAGAGAATAAGGAGGTGGGTTAGAGTGGTGCCACGTGGCAAGCAAAGAAATGAGGTGAATCTAAAGAGAGGATCCATATTGGGTTAGGATAGGGGACAAGAGCGTCATTTCATAAATTGTTAAAATAAAATGTAAAATTCCAATTTATTTGTGGATGGGTTTCACAATCTACCCCTTAAAAGAATTTCGTCCCTGAATTTACAACCTCACATAAATAGATACGAATACTGGCTCATCGTTAGTTCCTTTGTTTCCCATGTCGCTTTCTTGACTGCATGGTTTCTCCACAACAACTTCACTAACAGAATGACTTTGTTCCTTAGAGTTTTCTCCTGTCAGTTGATGATCGCCACTGGTTCCTTAACATAACTCACATCTTGATTCACCTCTAACGGTTTCGATTGTATAACATGAGAGGGATCCGGTACATGCTTCTGGAGCTTGGAAACATGGAATACGTTGTGAATTTGCGACAACTCTAGTGGCAGGGACCAACATATCGAGGGATCAACTTCCCTCGCTTACCAAACCAAGTTACACCCTTCCAAGGCAACAACTTCAGGAACAAAAAGTTACCAATCTCATACTCCTGATCTCTAGAATGTTGATCTGCTATGCTTTTTTGCCGACCTTGTGTCACCTTCAGATTCCTCTTAATCAACTAAATGTTAGTATTAGTGGTGTAGACAATTTCTGGTCCTACTAAGACCAGTTCACCGACCTTCGTTCAACATAACGGTGTTCGACACGGCTTCCCATACAGTGCCTTAAATGGTGCCATGTCGATATTAGAGTGATAGTTGTTGTTGTAAGCAAACTCGATCAAAGGCAAATAACTATCCCAACTACCTTTCCACTTGAGAATAAACACTCTTATCATGTCCTCTAAGGTCTGAATCGTCCTCTCAGATTGACCATTCGTCTGTGGATGACAGGTAGTGCTATACAACAGCTGAGTATCCATGGCTTCATTTAATACTCTCCAAAAGCTGGAGGTAAGTCTTGGATCTTGGTCTGAAATAATAGTGACTGGCATACCATGAAGTTTAACTATATTGTTAATGAACAATCATGCTAACCTCTTCAGTATGTAAGTCTATCAAACAAGTAAGAAGTGAGTAGTCTTGGTGAATCGGTCTACAATCACCCATATGCCATCAAACCTTGACTGCATGCTCGGTAAACCATACACGAAATCCATGGTGATGTTTTCCCATTTCCAGGCTAGTATAGGGAAATTCTACATCAGCCCTTCAGGTCTCTATTTGTCTGCCTTTACATGCTAGCAAATAATGCATCTTGTCACATACTTTGCCATATCTTGTTTCATCATATACTGGTAGTAAAACAGACGGATGGTGTGATACAGCTTGGTGCTCCCCAATGCATGGCATACACCTAAATATGGGCTTTATCTTGAATTTTCTTTTTCACCGCCTCATTGTCCTTAGAGCACTTCCAGCGTGTGCTCTCCCCCAAGGGACAGGCCCATAAACAGTGGCAGAGAGTCCAAGCAACTAAGCCCAGCGTGTGCTGGCGATAGAGCCCGAACGAGCCCAAGGGAGAGGCTCGGCACAAGTTGCTAACTCGAGAGCCCAAAGGCAATGTGACGTGGGCTGACGTCAGGGTGGCGTCAACCATAATATAAAATTAATAAAAATATAAAATATTAATAAAAAAAGGAAAATTAAAATAATTGTAAAACCCAGGCTTTGAAATCAACGGCTCTCGCCGGAGTTCGTCGCCGAGGTTGATGAACATCCACAGACAAATGGCTGAGATCCAGTCTTTCCTTCGCCACAGCTGTCGTCGCACCCCACATCGCCTTCGCCCGTTTGCGAACCTTCTCTTTCCACTAGCGTGCCCAGATCGCACGATTTAGGATTTGTTTTTAGGGAAATAGGTGAGAGAGAGTTTGGTTAAGAAGCGGGGAAGATCGGGACCGTTGATGGAGGCTGAGGTGGGTGGGATGGTGAAGATGTTGGAAGAGAGGCGGCGGTGGGGGGGTGAAGATGAAGGAAGAGAGGATGAGGGTTTGGGTGCGTTCGGGGGGTGGGGGTGGACATGGGTTGAAAAGAAAGGGTTTGGGCTTTTGGAATGGTGCGTTGGCACCATGTGAAAGATGAGAAGAAAAAAATAATAATAAAAAAAAGGTTTTGGATTGGGATCTGTTGAACCATGTGCAAAGAAAAAAAATCAAAAAATTTAAAAAAAAATTAATGGAAAATGGTACAATGAGATCGATTAAAAATCCTATCCGAAATTACAAATAAAATTATTTTGTATTATTTAAAAAAATAATAATAATATTTTATTGCCTATTGCTAGAGCTATTCAAGTGCAACAGTGGAGATACAAAAGGTAGTTACTATTCATTAAGGGCAATTACTGTTCATTAAGTGGATTAAATAGTGAGTAACATGGGGGAGGGTTTCCTATAGTGGAAGTGCTCTTAGGCACAAACAACCTATTTCTCATCACCAAGGCTCTATCTTTTCAGATTTTCAAATCTTGCCTCGACCCCTTCAATACCTGCTCTTTTAGATTTGTACACTATTAATCAAGTTCCTGAGCTTCTCGAACCATATCCACCAAAATAGGTCTAACTTAGAAGTGTGCTAACAAGGCTCCCTGTGGATTTGGCATCACGGTAATGTCGGTTTCTCAAAAAGATAACAATAGCAGAACATGGATAGCTCTAAAGGAGGCAAGTTGTCCATAAGACGTCCAGGCTAGGTGCATCTGCTATGACATTGGCATGCCCAGGATAATACTCGATAGTGTAGTCATAATCACTAATGAGTTCCATCCACCGTCTCTAGCCTCAAATTTAGCTCATTCTGAGTGAAGACATGTTTTCAGGTTCTTGTGATCAGTGAAGATGTGGCACTTCTCATTGTACAAATAATGTCGCCAAATTTTTAGAGCAAAAACCACTACTTCGAGCTCCAGATCATGAGTGGGGTAGTTTTTTTCGTGAGTCTTGAGCTGCCTAGAAGCATAGGTGATGACTTTCCCATGCTGAATCAGAAGACAACCCAATCTCGACAAAGATGCATCACTGTAGACCTCAAATTCACCACCCCCGTCCATAAAAGCAAGGACGGAGGTGTGAGTAAAACACTGTTTCAACTCCTGGAAACTCCGTTCACAATGCTTATCCCACTCAAATTTGACCCCCTTCCGTTCACAATGTTTCTTGTGCTCAACATTACTCTGGGAGTAGATCAGAATGTTATTAATGAACACAATCACAAATCGATCTAGATACGATATGAAGACTATGTTCATCAAATCCATGAAAGTTACGAGTGCATTGGTCAGTCCAAAAGGCATGACACGGAACTCATAGTGTCCATACCTAGTGCGAAAAGTAATCTTTGGTACATCTTCATTCTGGATCAGTAGCTGGTGAAAGCTCGAATAAGGATCGATCTTAGAAACAACTGAGCACCCCTCAGCTGGTCAAACAAATAATCAATTTGAGGTAGAGGATAATGGTTCTTCACTGTCACCTAATTTAGTTGTCGGTAGTCGATGCAAAGTCTCACCGACCCATCATTCTTTTTGACAAACAATACAGGAGCAACCCAATGAGACATGCTGGGTGGATGTAACCTTTATCCATGATCTTCTGAAGTTAAATCTTCAATTCTCTCAACTCCACTGGTGTCATTTGGTACGGTGCAAAGGAAATAGGGTTAGTACCTTGAAGTAAATCAATGGTGAATTCGATTTCCCTCCCAAGTGGTAACCTTGGCAAATCATTAGAAAATACATTGGTGAATTCATTCATCACTAGCACATCTCTAGCATACAAAGAAGGTTCACCACATGTGACTACATGAGCTAAGAATCCCACACAACCTTTCTGTAATAGATTAGTTGTCTTAATGGCAAAAAGAATACTATTTGGAAGGATTCATCGTTCACCCTGAAACGTGATTGACGGTTGTCCAGGCCGATTAAATGTCATAAATTTCTCCCTACATTCGACATAAGGATGGTGTCTAGATAGCCAATCCATTCCCAAGATGACATCGAACTCCATAAGTTGGAAGGGAATTAAATGAGCCTCCAAAATTTCCCCTTCAACAATAAACGAGCAGTCCTTAAACTCCCACTGTGCACAGAAAAGATCTCCAGGTGGCATTTGTACGAACATATCAAAACCGAGTGATGTAGGTTGCGGGTTTACAACCTGTGCAAATGGTGGAGATACTAATGAATAAATGGCACCCAAATCAATCACAACTCTAACCTAATTACTACAAACAAGTAACGTACTAATAATGACTTTGGGATCCTGCTCCGCCTCCTGTTGAGTCATGACGTTGATAAACCCATGGACCTAATGTCCCGATCTACTATTACTGCCTCCACGAGTCTAAAGACCCTGGTTGTACGGCCTACTTTGTTCCCCTGAGTACGACTTCTCGAAGCTGCTCCCGAATACTAAGGTTGTCGCTGAGTAGAAAACTGGGTACTCTAATTACTACTGCCGCCATAAGTCTGAGTTTCGCCATAACTCTGGTTACTTGGATTATTGCTCCCCCCGTGACTCGGAACCAGAATCAAGGGAGTCGTGGTTTCCGATCTTGGAGTATGAGGGAGCCTTCTACTTCTTCTCATTCATTTGGCCCTAGAAATTTTCAGTCATTCAAGAGACAGGGTCAGGGTTCGGGATCATCCAGTGAGGGTTTAGGCAGTGAGTTAGCGAAGCCATCTTTCAGCTACTTTAGTCCAGCAGTCGCTACTTGTACGCATTGTGGTTTGCACCATTAGGGAAATTGCACGATGAATTCTACCATATGTCAAAGGTGTGGTGGCATGGGGCACTATGTCTGTGATTGCCCTTCGACACCCCTACTAGAGAGAAGCTCTAGCAGACGCTGATTGTCCACATTAACCTACGATCGAGCATCTAAAATCAAGATAGAGACGAGAGGGAGCGACCACCACGACTCGTCTGGGATGGGGGTTTCTCTGTGCTCCTGGTGCTTCACAGAGATGATGAAGAAAGAGTCCTCGCGAGGGTGGTGGTAGTGGTGAGGTCACTGGGGTGTCACAATTTGGGGCGTTGAGTGCCTTGGGTGTTGCTGGGAAAAAGAAAGGAGGAATGTAAGTGAAATCCGAATAGAAAAGAGGGAGTGAGTATGAGCTGAGAGAGTTCAGGAATAAGAGAGAGAAAGAGGGGGTGGAAGAGGGGGTGGGTTGGGGTGGTGCCACGTGGCAAGCTGAGAGAATAGGAGAATCTAAAGAGAGGATCCGAATTGGGTAAGGATAGGGGACAAGATAGTCATTTCATAAATTGTTAAAATAAAATATAAAATTACAATTTATTTAGGGGTGGGGTTTCATAGAATTAACCGATAAAAGGGCACATTTAATTTGGATAAACAATACTGCTTCGAGATCGACTGGTTATTTATCCAAGTGTCGGTAAACAAGGATTTCCGAGTCCTTGTTGGTAGAGGTCATCTCATCAATCTTCTCAGAGAAGTGAGGTGTTAATAGGTTACTACATTCGGTACACTGAAAGCTGAATTTGATATTGAACTTCGCAGAACTAGCAACCTTGTCTTTAGGTTCTAGAACCTGAAGGCCGAGATGTGTTCCTTCCTCGGCCGCAATTACGAGATCAAGAAGTCATCAGCATGCCCAACACCACATCAACATATTTTACTGCTCAACCAAACTTGACTGTTACTCGGCATATGTGCCACGTAGGCTAGGTGGTTTTTAAGGTTAACATTTTGGCACACCCAGTGGAACCCAGTGCTAAAGCTACAAAGTTCATGACAATTAAAACACGATCAATAAAAATGAAAACAACTATGGGTAAGTCAACTACCAGTTTAGAACTTATAGTTTAATGTCCAATACAAAGTAACGCGTCGTAGGTGCAGGATCCTCCTATTGCCATAATACCTGAAGCCGTAGGTACGGCGCACTGAGAAAAGGAAATTAATCTCAGCGGTCAGAGTCATGATGCCGTAGTCTTCACCCAGACTACTAAGATGGCAAAATATGGTTTTATTAAAGGTTTGGTGAAGGATTGCAATGACGACAAAGAGATCTCTGGTCCACCATCTAAATCTTTCCTTCGGGGATAATTGGAAGAACAATCTCTGCAGTTTAAGCAATTGTTTCACCGAGAGATAAAAAGCGTACTTGAAGAAGTACATGATAATAGTACTTCAAATAATGCTCAAAATTCTAGTTAACAAAGCTCATAAGAATGAGCCAGTCAATCTACCCAAGCAGCGCTTTATCAAGAATGTTCATTTGGGAAAAGAAAGGCTGTTGCAGATACTGGTTAAGATAGAACTTACTTGGCCTTGGATAATCGACCTTGAGAAAACATACGGTGAACTAAGCATCAGTTTGGCCGAATTCGGCCAAAGAACAGAAGCAACACTAGTGGATATGGTTGAAGTCTAGAAGATGATCGATTCAGCCTTGAAAAATGGGTCGAAATTCCCAAAATTTATTCATCCATATCTAGCCTTTATAGAAATTTTTGAACATCCTTAAGGATTCAAGATCCCAAATTTCAGTCTCTTCGCTGAAGAATCGTCGTTGTCCTCATTAGAATATGTGGCCAGATTCACTGCCCAGTGTGGAGATGTCAATAGTGATTTTATAAACTACGACTGTTTAATTTCTCATTTACAGGCGCATCGTTTGCATGGTACATTAACCTTCCACCAAACTCTATATAAAATTAGAGGGAGCGAGTTGAAAAATTCCGCGAACAATTTTATCGGGCAGGGATGGAAGTGTTAATCTCCTGAGGTGGAATTTGTTAGGCTTGCCTAAAATGGCCTAGATGTAAAGTATAAGAAGAAATTCTTAGGGCCAAACTTTCAAGATATGTATGAGTTGGCTTAACATGTCAAGTAATATGATTATCTATTCAAAAAAGAAAAGGTCTCGAAAACTCCGACCCGACAATCTATAAGAACCCAACAATAAGATTTACATCAGCCAAGGGTGACGAGTCCCAATATGTCAGCATAGACACAGCCGAGATAGTGATTGACAAACCTTATGTATGCAAGGCACTGGCTCATGCTAGTTTCAATGATGTCAAAACGCATTCGGCCTCTATTGAAGTAGTCGTCAAAACATCAAAGGTATATACCTTTGACATCACCAAGGCTGATGCTATCTTTGACTAGCTACTACTTGCAAAAGTCATCAAGCTTCGACTAGGGCATGCCATTCCTAAGGCTGAAGATTTAAAAAGGAAAACATATTACAAGTATCACAACTCAAATAAGCACACGACGAACAACTGCGTCGTGTTCCGTGATGCTATTCAAAGATGGATCGATAATAACAAACTGAAGTTCCCAGAAAAGACACAAATGTTGGTCGATGCTGATCATTTTCCTTCGGCAACAATATGCATGGTGGACGCCCATTTACCGAAGGATAAGAGCAAAGGAAAGGCCAAGTACGTGGTTCCAAAATAGAATCCTCTGCCCCGCCTAAAAATCGATTTTTCAACCAAGAACAACCCCCTTAGTTTCTTCTCGAATCTAGTATATGCCGAGCCAATATCTGACTCCATTTCTAATGAGTCTGAGAGCTTAATAGTCTTGTGCAGTAGGTGCCAGTTAGAAGTCATCAAGGTCGAATCAAAACCATAGAAACCTTCAGCCAAAGCCGCATCTAAGATTTTGGCGAAATCTCAACCAGTGCTTGGCTCCAGACAGCACCAGAAAAGGGTTTTTGGTGTCTTGATTTCGATCAACCATTTTTTTAATAAGGATTACTATGTACATAACTTTGGGAATTCAAGTTCATCCATGACTTAGTGAACTTTCAAACCACTTTAGCCACGTGATCATCGATGGTATTGTTACAATCTTCCTGCCAGCGCATATACTATTCTATCTAAATCCTAGAAACGTCATCGACAAATGATGGATTGCATGACCCGCAGGTGAGTTGCTCAGGAAGTTTCAACCACGAAATGGCAGCTTAAAGAAATGGCAAAAAAGAAGGATAATCGATAACCTCCGACAATCATGATTAAGTTGCTTCAAGGGAAGAAGGTCATTGATCGTGATTTGGAAACCAAGATACAAGAATCTCATAAACGCATCAAGCTTCTTCTTTGGCCTGGGGAAATGAAAGCTCATATCGAGAATTTTAAGAAGGAGGCCGAGAGCAAACTCCTCCCACTACCACCACAGGAACCATTGATTAAAGGCAGACGAAATTGCCATCCGTCGTTTTTAGGCGAGGCTTTATAATGCATGCGGGAATTTCATAAGAAGAATTCGACAAACGACCTGTATAGCCTCCCAAAGGCATGTCAAGAGTCTCTTGACTTAGCTTTGACTGGCCCCAATGCTGAACTAATTATCTAGAAATGGTCAGATTT
The DNA here is from genome assembly GCF_019419815.1 of Pyrus x bretschneideri. NCBI lineage: Eukaryota > Viridiplantae > Streptophyta > Magnoliopsida > Rosales > Rosaceae > Pyrus > Pyrus x bretschneideri. Next base: position 4,946,332 of record NW_025999457.1, read on the forward strand.
AGGAATGAAGGTCAGATTCTAACACATTCAAGAAACCAATGTTCTCGGCTTTAACGTTGACCTATACGTTGATCTAGATCCTCCAGACCTCCCATTCTTTTTAGATGATCTGTAATATTTGCAGTATCATTTTGAGGTTTTTTCGGCTGTGTCCTTGTTCGGCCTCACGGCCGACAAGATAGAGCGAGTTAAAAGGTTGGATGCTTACTTGGATACATGAGATGCTTACATCACGTATCAGGAGCGGGTCACAAGGCTTTGCAAACACAGGATCAAGTCCGGTGACAATGAAACCAGTTGTCGATGCCGAAGATGAAACGACTACACCAGGTACCCCAGGTACGCACCTTTTGCCTTTGGTAGAAGACAATGTCGTTAGGGTAACCACTTATCAAGATGTTTTGCTAGAAGATGTAGAAGACAGGGATCGCGACCCAAAGGGACCCTCAGTCCTCGACAACATAGAAATTAGCATGGTCCATGCCTTATTTGTGGAATTCTAGCCAACTACATCCCAACCAAGTTTTTTGGATGGTGATGTGGTTACCGAAGAAACAACGCCAAGTCGAGTTCATGACTACTGAAGAGGCCGAACCGATAGGCAAAGAAGACAAGCTAAGAGTAGCCTTAGTTGAGCTCTTTCCCCGTTCCTCGACTGTCAACCTCCACCATCTGAAGCCATTGTATATGATGGCCCATATCAAGGGATATTCGATATCCAAAGTTTTCATTGATTGTGGAACAACGATCAATATTATGCCTACTTCCATCATGAAAGCTTTGCACTGTTCCAAAACGAGCTCATTCCATTTGGCATAACTATTAGTTTTGTCGGCAATAAATCCTAGACTAAAGGAGTACTCCTTTTGGAAGTCAACATCGCAGGTTTAAACCATTTAACCGTGTTTTTTTATAGTTGACTAAGGCCCAGTACAATGTATTGCTCAGTCGTGACTAAATCCACCAGACCGGCTGTATCCCTTCTTCACTATACCAAGTCTTTATTTTTGGGACAGGTAAATCGACTATAGTTTATCCGGCCGATAATCAGCCGTTCAAGGCTAACATGATTCATGCCCAATAATATGATGACTAGGTTGGCTACATCACTTTACAAGGTTTTAACGAAGAAGTCAGACCGACCAGAATCTCTGTCCAGAAAGTAATCAAGGTTGGTATCGAGACCATCCATCAGGATTCAGCGAGACTCAGATTGGCTAACTTAGCCGATTGTCCTGATGACTGATGCAACACAACGGGACGAACGAAGGTCCGATTTCATCTATAATGGAACGACTGCTAGCCCACTGGTATACTATTTCCAAGAAGTCAAATTCTAGTGTGAACTTAATGGAGTTCCTTGCCAAAGGGGATAACAACCCCGAGCTGTCATTCGACAAAATTAAGGCTGCACCGACCGAGCTTGAAGATAATCGGCCTGAAGTTAAAGATTTTTTAGAAGAAATAAATGTTGGGACAGCTGACGAACCTTAGCCTTTATTTATTAGTGCTTTGTTGCCTCAGCCTATGGAAGGCAAACTTTGTAAATTAGTTGAGGAATTTAAAGATTGTTTTGCTTAGAGCTACCATGAGATGCCTGGCTTTGATTGAACATCAGTTGAACATAAGCTATGCATCAAACCCGATTATAAACTTTTTCGCCAACCCCTACACTAATTCTCGACCGAAGTTCAACTCGGAATAAAAGATGAACTTGTTCAGCTTTTGAAAGTTGACTTTATTCGGATAGCTTGATACATTAAATGGTTGGTGAATATTGTCCCAGTCTTAAAAAATAGTGGTGCCTTGCACATTTGCATCGATTTTTGTAATCTGAATATGATAGCCCTTAAGGGTGAGTACCTAATGTAGATTTTAAATTTATTAATTGACGCGCTGTGGCAAACCATGAAATCTTATCTTTTATGGACGACCATGCTTGCTACAATCAAATTTTTATCACCAAGGCTGACATCTATAAAATTGCATTTCCATGCCCTAGGGCACTAGGGACTTACGAATGGGTCGTCATGCCTTTTGGACGTAAGAACGCTAGTGCCACATACCAATATGCGATGAATACCATTTTTCACGACCTGTTTAGCAAAATTGTTGAAGTATACATCGACGATGTCGTAGTCAAGTCCAAATGCTGCCGAACATATTTTGAGGATCTCCAACAGACTTTTCTTCGTATGCACCAGCATAAACTCAAAATGAACCTTTGGAGTATTTGCAAGAAACTTCTTAGGTTTCTTTATGCATCATCAAAGCATCAAGATAGATAAAACCAAGGCTCATGTGATCATCAATGATCCACCCCTAACAACCAAAAAGCAGTTACAATCCTTGCTCGGCAAGATCAACTTCATTCGCTGATTTATTTCCAACTCGACGAGAAAAATGAAGGCTTTTTCCACATTCCTCAAACTCAAGGATTCTGACTGATTTGAATGGCAAGAAGAACATCAAGACGCCTTTACACAAATCAAGCTCTCCCTCACTAGCCCTTATGTTCTTACGCCACCTTAGCATGGCAGAGTACTCAAGTTATATATCTCGGCTGCCGAAGAATCCATTGGTTGTCTTCTTGCACAAGATAATGACACCTGTAGAAAACATGCCATTTTTTACCTCAGCCGAAATATTAACTCGGTTGAGATAAATTATTCAGCCGTCAAGAAGCTTTGCTTGACTTTATTCTTTGCCACATCCAAACTTAGGCATTACATGCTCCATTTCATTACTCAAGTCATTTCCCAAACGTATGTTATTCGATATATGCTCACTTGCCCGATAGTCAAAGGTTGAAATGGGAAATGGACAATGGCGCTATCTGAATGTAGTTTGCAATATGTACCTAAAAAAGCCGTTAAAGGTGAGTCTCTGGCTGATTTTTTAGCACAACATCCTTCTCCATACAGTTTTAAGGGCAATGACGTCAAGATTGGCATGGTATTGACACGGGATAATTTTTGGACGATGTATTTCAACGACTCTAGTACTGTGACATCGGCTGGTGTCGGCATTCTCATCCAATCACCTAACCGCTACATATGGTATTTTTCTCTCAAGTTAGATTTTGATTTTACCAATAATCAAGCTGAGTACGAAGTCGTTGTCATGGGCCTTAACATTCTTCATGACTTGAAAATAGCCTGCGTACTTGTCTTCGGCGATTCAGAACTTGTGATTAACCAGCTCAATGGGATTTTTTGTTACATGAGTTGTACTCTGGCGTCGTATCATATAGTCTCTAGCTATTTGGCCAAATCATTTGTAGGCATCACGTTCAAATATATCTCTCGAATTCAGAATATTGATACAAATGAGTTGGCTTAAATAGCTTCCGGAGAACAACTCATGGGGGTGAGGTAGGACGAGTTATACCAATTGATCAGGGCTTATACCCAGCCTTGGTTAATCAACAAGCTTTTATATTAGACGGCGTAATCAGAACACGGGTTATGTCTTTGCCTTCATTACTCGAACGTGAGGCTTCTGTAGACATCTGTGTGGTCGAAACATTATCAAAGGATTAAAGAAAATCGATTACACGATACCTTGATGACCCCAATGGTAAGCACGAATGCAAGACAAGAGTACATGCTACAAATTATATGATTTATCAAAATTATTGTGTCTCGGCCTAGAAGAGGCCGCTCAGGCCATTACGGAGGTGCATGAAGGAATATGCGATGCTGATCAATCTGGTCGCAAAATGCATTGGTTGCTCTGCCAAGACAGATATTTCTGACTAGTATTTTAAAAGATTGCATAGAGTATGGATGAAGTTGCTCACAATGTTAAATCCATGGACTTATATAGAGAGTCCCGACTGAATTGCTTCACTCGATCACCAAACCATGGCCTTTCAAAGTGTGGGTCATGGATGTAATTGGCAAAATCACACCATCATTTGGATTAGTGAAACATACGTGGATATTAGTAGCAACTGATTACTTCACCAAGTGGGTTGAAGCGAAATCATATGTCGAATTAACACCAAATAAGTTTGCAATTTCGTAAAAGAACACATTGTAACAGGATTCGGTGTCCCAAAAACGATCATCATAGACAATGAGACAATTTTCACAGCCGATAAGTTTAAAGATTATACTGCGGGTTTGAGAATTCGGCTTGAATAGTCCATGTCATATTATCCACAGGCGAATGGGCAAGCTAAAGTAAGTAACAAAGTTTTAATCAGTATTATCGAAGAAATGGTGAAGGAAAGACTGGGTATGTGGCATTTAAGGTTAAATGAGGCATTATGGGCATATCAAACTTCACTTCGATTAGCAATAGGGACAACTCCATATGCCTTAATTTATGGGCACGATGCGATGTTGCTGATCGAGTTGAGTATAAACTCATTGCAAATAATCGAACAAATTAGTATGTTCAGCGCTGAGTATAGTCAAGCAATGAGGCAAGATTTAGAAGATTTAGAAGAGGCTCGACTAGATGCTTATAACCTGCTTATAACATAGAAAAAGATTGTCGAATGAGCTTACAATCAATGCGTTAAGCAATTAAAAAATGTTCGGCGAAGGTGATCAAGTCTGGCAAACAGTGTTGCCAGTAAAGATCAAGGATCCTAGATTCAAAAAATGGTCATCGAATTGGAAATGACCACTTATCATTCACAAAGTTCTCGGCAAAGAGGCATACCATCTCAAGGATCAAACGGGTTTAATACATAAGTTGCCAATCAATGGGAAGTTCTTAAAACAGTATTATCTATTTACTTAGGAGATGCAAGATTAAGAAATATTTCATTAAGTAAAAAACAAAAAAAATATATGTATACATAAGTCAACCGGCCCACAAGTCGGCATTGGGAATATAATCTATGGGGTCGAGGAAAGATTCAAGTGTGGCTTTTAGTTCTAGCCATTTTACTTCACCCACAGTGATCTCGGATTGCTGAGTCCTCTTATCAGCCTTCAGCGTTTGTATCCGTTTTACACCAGCCACATACTCTTTCAGCCGAGGTTTGTTTACCTTAAAGTCCTTCTCGAGCTCAGAGGCAATGGCATACCTTTGGGATTAAAGTTCAGCAATCTGACGATCAAGGTCAGCCATTTTCTCTTTCTTTGCCTTCATTGCCTCAAGCTCTGGTAAGATGGCTTCTTGAGTGACTGTTGCAACCCTTAGGTCCTCGTCGGCTTGTAGAGCTTTCTCAAAAATATCAAAGTATAGCTGATTTCTCTCCAAAATGGTCGTTAGATGAACAACGTTTTCATTGCTCACCGGATCATCAGCTGCAAGAATGTTTAAACACTCTCCCATAGAGTTGAGGCCCTTTGTTGTGAAGAGCTTACAAGGCTGAAAGAAATAAAGTTTTTTGAAGCTTGGTCAGAGCGTTGGACTCAGCCAAGGCTACAGAAATACCAGTTGTCCTGGATGTGCAGGCAAAATAGGCTTCGAGCTCGACCTCCTATGAAGGCTGCACAAAAAGAAGGGTCAAATAAGCAGAATCTAAAGGAAAAGATGACAAGAAAAGTTGTTTTAGACCTGTCGATAAGTGACTTCAGCCATATTTTCTGGGATGTTGGTCAAGGCCAGAGAACTTAATGGCCGAGCCCATTGTTTAAGACAACTCTTCAATTTATATGGCCGTATGAAGGTTATCTATGCTTGATGGCCACCTAGGCAGCCATGAAATATAGACAACACCTTTCGGGGTATAAATTTTTTGATGGAATGATCAACTGGGCACTTGGCAGTTGACGGTTGTATTTTGGTTTAGCATTTTAAAACCAAATTCAGAATCAAAGTAAAGAACTTACAAAGACAGAGGTGATGTCTTGCGCGAGGATGCCGAGATCTTGGTCTTGAGGATCAACTAGTGTCTTCGCAGTTGCTTCTTCCCCTTCAAAAGCCGCTGGTTCAACGGCTGGCCTCTTAACAGCTGCCTCAGGTTAACATGATTAAGGGCCTCGGCCAATAGTTGCATTTCACCCTGGTCAGGATTAAGTGTGGAAGATATGACACCGTTGCCTTTGTCCATGGGCAAGGGAGCTTCATTTGTTTGCTCAGCCGGTCGAGAATGCCTCACCAGAGGGATTGTCTCACTATTGTTTTCCTGATAACATAAGAAGATTAGATACCAACCAAAGATATTTTAGTTTTAAGGAAAGATGATGCATTGGAAACTTTGTACCCTTTCTAGAATATTCAACGCTGGAATAATTTTTGGATTAGATGAGGAAGTCACTTCGGCCAAGACTATGCTTGCCTCTTCCAGAATAATAGGTTTTGGGCCGGCATCCACAACGTCGAAAGAATGAATGGTTGAAGTTTGAGCCATAAATGTCTCGATAAATGGAGCGACGACTGGTTTAGCCACAGTAGTAGCCTGCACCATGAGTTGAATTGATGTTGTCTGATTAACATTTGGGGCCGACTTTTGCAGTGCCCTTGTTAGGACCTCGATGCTAAGAATGGGACAAGGAGCAGTGAGAGTTGAAGTTCACATTTCTTGGCTAAAAATGACAAGAATCTCACATTCTCTCTTCTTGGCTTTCTTTTTTATGCACTTCATGGGCTGAACGACATCATCAGTTGCCTCGGTTGAAGGAGGAGGCCGTTTGCCCACCATTATTGATACAACAGCAGTGTCTGCTATAGTTAAGGTAGTCGAAGTTATCTTTGGAAAAGGTTTTGTAACAGCAACAGCTTTAATCAAATGAAGATCGAGCTTTTTTCTAGCTGTAACCATCGTGACTACCTCAGCCTATTTTATCGAGCAACCACCTGGAAAAACTAATTCGGGGTCAGGATGAAGATATTTAGTTAAAAAGTATATATTTGTAAAACACAAAATAAGAGTACCTTGAGTCGCGTCTTTGGTTTTTGGGGCAAGGGTCGACTGTCGAAGATTTTCTTTTTAATTTCCTCGACTGATGTGCTGAAGAAATCTTTTGTGTAGATATCCCACCAATTGGCAAAGGTACTGGTGCCATGGGTTTCAGGGGCATTCGGCAAAAGACTGAATTTGGTGCACTGTTCTTGAAAATCTTGCTCCACTTCTTCACATTCCCTTTGCGAGGATCCAGAGAGTCGTTCTCGACTCAGTGAGCAAGAGGTGAGTAGAGGCACAAGACAGCCCTGGAGATAACCTAGTTGTCGAGCTACAAAATGGGGATGGTAGACTTCCCAACTAGCTTGCCGAGCATCACAACTGAAAGGAAAGTCACGAGCCACCATGAACGATCCCCAGGTCTACCGAAGATCGTTGTCTTATGTTCCTTCCTATGTAGATATGGGAAGTTTGATAAAGAATGGATAGTCTCTTCGACGACAGATTAGGAATTCGTCATTGGTAAGTTCGTCTAGGCATATTTAAAAATCTCTTCGGTCGAGTGAGTCGGGTTTGGGCAAGAAGCTAATTGAAAACCCATCACTTCAAACGAATCAAAGTTGAAGTTCTCTGGCTTTAGGATAGCAAAATAAACCTGTAACATAGATCTAACTATGTATTTTCATTGCCCTGACAATTGAAACACCCAAAGTGGGCTGTTTTGGTACGGGTCTATCTTCCCAATAGTTGCTTCAGCCAAGCATCGTGTGAGGTTGGCAAGGATGGCGGGACTAAGAGCTAGAGTGTGACCGCTAGCTAGTGTAAACTTGAAAATGCACAAGAATGTCGAAATATAATGGCTTACAAGTCCAAGTGTCGTTCCCATCAAGATTCTTATTCAATCTATATTTGATAACCTAAAGAAAATCTAATTAAACAAACACCAATTAGACTTAATCTAAACTAAAGATTTCAATCAAATTGTAAAGAATTGTTTTAAATATTTAATTTTAAGCAAACGAAAACAATATTAAAAATAAAAATAAACAGAAAGTACTATGAGATGATAACGTTGAAAGTTGAGATTTGACAAACAATGGTGAAAGTCTAGGGATTCATAATCAACCACAAAGAATCTAGTTTAGGTTTCAATGCATTCAACGAATCTTTCGATTCTTTAGATGATAATTCCCATATCTAAGTCCTTGTTAGGAACATTAGATCATAGTTTTCCTTAAGTGAATGATTCTCTCCTAGTTCAGGCAGAGGCTGTATATCCTAACATGCAGCCTATCCTGGTTAAGACATAAATTTAACAAGTAAGACTCTTTACGCTCTAGAAAACAAGAGAACTTATTCTTTGTCAAGCAATAATGTAATTTACCACACTTAACCACAAAAAGCTAATTGACTTATATTGCTAGTTCAACGTCAAATTTATCTTGCAATCTTACTAGATGCAAAGTCCTAAGGTGATCAATCAGAGAACTCAAACAAAAAGTAACAATTCAAATAGTGATTAAGCATTCATATGAAAGAAACTAGAAATCCAATGAATAACATTAAAAACCATAAGCATCCATGCTAAGGCATCATCCTAACCCTAGAAAAAGAGTTTAGTTACTCATAGAATACGAAAACATAATTAAAAATCTTAAAAACATGAAAAACTTCCGAACAATGAAAATGGATAAGAAAGATGGTTGGCGGCTACGACCTCTCGTTTTTTCCTTAGACTCCAAAATCACGTTTCCCCCAAACCTGATCTCCAAAAGTCCCTCTTTTTGTCTTCCTTCTTTTTCTCTTGAATAAATGCTGAAATCCTTGCTTGAATAGGACTCTTTAATTCCCTTCTTACTTGGATTGGTATATTGATGATGTGGCACACCAAACTAGTGAATATATTAACTATGAACCTTTTAGGATAGTCTTGAACTCTTCTAATAGCTCTCCTTTTGCTCTGCACATTTCCTTTTATTAAATTTTGTAAATCTGAAATCTCTTTGCAAATCCCGCATAAGCATTGCTAGCAGAAATCTGGCACAAGAATCACTATAATGTCTTCTAGGAAACTCGGAATCACGAACCGTAAATTCTTCTAGAAGGTGACTTCCATATCTTTCCAATGATACAAGGCTTAGCTGCTCATTCATTCTGAGGAAGTACATTTTAATCTGTAAAGTTGGCTGATCTGCACAAATAGCTTCTGCTTCCAGCATGCTAAACTCATTTCTATCGCAAAAATGCTCCTTTTTCCTTCTTTCTTCATCTTCACTCTTTAAATCTAAAAAAAAAAACATAAAACTAAGTGAAACAAATTAAATCCACTCAAAAACATAACAAGAATCTAAACTAAAGGGCTTGAAAATGTATGCAATTATGGTTATATCAAATACCCCCAAACTTAGACTTTGCTTGTCGTCAAGCAAACACAATAAAGACTCCAATTAATTAATTTATTTATTTATTTTAAAAAAACGCAAACTAGTTAGGCTTTCCAAATATATTCCTCAAAGATTACATGGAAAGTATAGCTAAAAAAAAATAATAATAAAGAAACATTGTAAGGATTCTAAACATGATTCAAAAGTTAACAACACCTTACACAACCATTCTTCTGGTACGTATATGACTAGCCAATCATTAGCACAACGCTTGCAACTTGGATAGGTATATGCAAACAAGTGTGATGAGTGATCTCTGGATAATGAATGTATCAAACCCCATAGGCTTGCTCTTCATATCATCTCTCCACTAATGTAAATCAATGCAACACCAATGATCAAATGGACTTTAAAAAGGTTGTAATGTTAGGCTAGGTTATTGGCTATGAAAGAAAGAATAAGGAAAAACTAGAGCCTGAGATATGCCAAGACTTCTTCATATATAATTTCGTCTAGCCTCTTTTGAAATATGATTCTTGGCGTCCAGGACTCATGTTGTAGGAATTGCACAATTTCAAACTTTTCATTTTTTTTTTCATTTTTCATTTTTTTTTCTCTTTTTTTTTTTTTTTTTTTTAATTGCAAATTTGAGTAGTAATATGACACATGGTACCTCAGTACACGCCACTTCTTGGATGTAGAACTCAGGCTTGATCTCTTTCATCATCGTGGTATTCATCTCAAGCTAAAGGGTATGACTAATACAGGTTAAATGGGTAGGAATTAATGTGGTGATGAAAGAAAAAGCTATGTGTTTGGCTTCAAAAGGCTAACTAGTGATAACACAAAAGGTTGGGTATAGAAAGGCTCAAACGGTCCAAAGATGGCCAAAATCGTCTCCCTAATATTGCATGACTCATGATTTCGCCTTGAAAGATATTGAAGCAACTTCTAGTGTTCGTTGAGATCTTTATGATTACTTAATCCGCATATAATTCTCTAAGTAAGCAACAATTGCATTAACATTGGCTATGTGCATGAAAAAGGTGTAAAGAATGATCATATAAAGCATAGCTAACCCAAGAATTAAACAAAGAACACAAACAATGCTGATCGATTTCTTAGAACCAATTTAAGTATTAACCAAGTTATTATCATTGGATTTGGAAAGAAAGAACCAACATGACTGAGAGAAGAGCAAAAATATTTTTTTGATTTTTTAGATTTTTTAGACATTAATGACACAGCATAACAACTAACAAAAACTAAAAGTTAAGACCTGAAAACGAAGACTTCATGTTAGCAATAACCAATTTTTGACATCTGTACATTGTTTTTTTTACATATATCTTGCAAACTAGTTGGCAGAATTTAATGTTTTTTATATGGTTAGATTTAGAATGAAAAATCAAAGAACGTAACGTGGACCAAAAAATAAATAAACAACAACAACAACAAATTTTTCCAGAAACTAGAAAAACAGTAAGCCTGCGTTTTCTAACATCACAAAATTAACTAAAAATATCCCTCCCCAAACTTAAATTAAAGATTGTCCTCAATGTGGAATAAGGGATAATATGCAATGGAAAGAATTGAGAGTCCAGAACTAAAAAAAAAAAAATAAGAATCAAGTGAATGTAGATCTTCCCTGGTCAAGTAGTCGCTAAAGCGCACACACCAGCTCCATCTCCATGCATTGAGTGCTTAGGTTGCCTCCCAAGAAGCGCTAAATTTAAAGTCTTTAGTTGGACTCAGTGACCTTGAAATGAATGGAGGATCATTGAGGTATGCCACCTCAATAGTTTTGGTCTGTGATGGCAAAGTTTATAGATTCTCTGAATACGGTTTAAGACAATGCCCATTCACCTTGAATATGGAACCAGTTTTCATGTCTTGAATCTCTACTGCTCCGTGTGGAAATACCAGAACAACCAGAAAAAGGGCCATACCATCTAGAACACAGCTTCCCGGGAAACAATTGAAGCCTTGAGTTGAACAATAACACCTTTTGATGTGGCTCAAAATGCTTGGGAATTAAAGCCTCATCATGAATAATCTCTGTCTTTTCTTTATAAATCCAAGCATTCTCATAAGCTTCATTCCTCATTAATCCAATTCATTAATTGAAACTTTTGCAAAGTCCCTGCTTGGTTGATGTCGAAATTCAACTTCTTTAATGCCCAAAATGCTCGATGTTCCAGTTCCACCGGAAGATGACATGCTTTCCCAAAGACAAGTCGAAAATGGAACATGCCAATGGGAGTCTTGAAAGCTGTCCTATATGCCCAACAACATCACTCGCTTTCAAAGCCCAATCTTTTCGATTTTGACTCACTGTTTTCTCTAGAATGTGTTTGATCTCCCTATTAGAAACTTCAACTTGTCCACTAGTCTGCGGGTGGTAGGGAGTAGCAACCTTGTGAGTGATGTTATACTTTTTCATAAGACCTTCGAATGGCTTATTGATAAAGTGAGATCCACCATCACTAATGATAGCACATGGTGTACCAAACCGAGTGAAAATGTGTCCTTTAAGAAACTCAATACGACTTTATGATCATTGGTCTTTGTTGGTATCACCTCCACCCATTTAGAAACATATTCCACAGCCACAATGATGTAAAGATACCCATGAGTTGTAGGAAATGGACCCATGAAATTGATAACCTAAACATCGAACAATTCAACCTCTGGGATATTTTGCAAAGGCATCTGTGATCAAGATGATAAATTCCCAGTTCGTTGACATGTGTTACAGGTCATCACAAAGTGATGTGCATCCTTAAATTAAGTAAACCAATAAAAACCACTTTGCAAGACCTTCAAAGCTGTTTTCTTTGCACCGAAGTGGCATTCACAAACATACGAATGACAAAATTTCAAAATACTTTGGATTTCACTTTGATGAACACAAAGTCGAATAATCTGATCAGGATAGTGCTTGAAAAGGTATGGGTCATCCCAATAAAAGTGTTATACCTTAGAAAAGAAACGCTTCCTTTGTTGCTTGTCCCAATCTGCTGGAATGAACTTTCTTGCCAAATAATTCACTTTGTCGCTTCTTTTATCTCTAATATCAAGATCGAGCTCTTGCATAAGTAGAATCCATCTTAGAAGTCTGGGCTTTGCATCCTTCTTGGTTAATAAATATCGGAGGGCTACATGATCAGAAAATATAATCACTTTTGAACCGACTTAATAACTCATAAACTTCTCCAACGCAAACACCACAGCAAGCAATTCTTTCTCCATTGTCGTGTAATTCAATTGAGCATCAGTGAGAGTTCTTCTAGCATAATATACAACATGAAGGTCTTTGTTAACTTGCTGCCCTAACACAACACCTATTGCATAATCAGAAGCGTCAACATGATTTCAAAAGAAAAAGCCCAATCTGGAGCTTTTATGAACGGGGCCTGTGTTAATTCTTTCTTGAGGGTCTCAAAAGCTTGTAAGCACTCACCATTTAAGTTAAACATAGAATCTTTAGCAAGCAGATCACAAAGATCTTCATGGTGATTTTCGAGAAATCTTTAATGAATCGTCGATAAAAATCTACATGCCTGAGAAAGGATCGAACTTCTTTTACAGAAATAGGAGGAAGCTTCAAAATCAGCTCCACCTTAGCTCTATCAACTTCAATTCCTTCAGCTGAAATGATATGACCAAGAACAATACCACCTTTCACCATAAACTAACATTTTTCCCAATTTAAAACCAAGTTAGTTTCTTGACACCGTTGGAGCACCAATGAAAGATGATGAAGGCATTGATCAAACGATGACCCAAACATGGGAAAATCATCCATAAACACTTCGATACACCTTTCCACCATATCTGAGAAAATGCTCATCATGCATCTTTGGAATGTTGCTGGAGCGTTACATAACCCAAAGGGCATTCTTCGATACGCAAAAGTTCCCAACGGACATGTGGAAGTAGTCTTTTCTTGATCTTCTGAACCTATAGGAATTTGATTATATCCGAAATAGCCATCAAGAAAGCAATAGTAACTATGGTCTGCAAGTCTGTCAAGCATTAGATCAATGAAAGGGAACGGAAAATGATCTTTCTGAGTTAAACTATTGATCTTTCTGTAATCCGTACACATTCTCCAACCTGTGACTATCCTCTGGGGTATAAGCTCATTATTTTCATTCTTGACAACTGTAATACTAGATCTCTTTGGTACAGCTTGCAGTGAACTCACCCATTTGCTGTCAGATATAGGATAAATAATGCCGACATTCAGTAATTGAAGAACTTCTGCACGAACCACTTCTTTCATATGTGGATTGAGACGTCTCTGAGCCTCTCTAGAAGGCATTGACTCGTCCTCAAGATATATCTGATGCATGCAAATTAAAGGACTAATTCCTTTGATGTCTGCCATACTTCATCCCAACGCTGTTTTATGCTCCCTCAACACTCACATCAACTTTTCTTCTTCTATTTGGTTAAGGCAGCAGCTATAATCACAGGAAGAGTCTCTGAATCACCCAAATATGCATACTTTAAAGTCTCTAGAAGAGGCTTCAATTCAAGCTTAGGAGGTTGTATAATGGATGGTACAATTTTGGCTTGTGAAAGTGGCAAAGCTTCAAATTTTTGTTGGCCTTTAGGAGGGTAGGACGCTACGGCATTGAGATCTCGTTCTGCTTCAATAACAGTAGCCTTTTCAAAACTCATTTCATGCTAAGAGATACAAACTTCCAGAGGATTTGTGATGCTTGATTCAATGAATGTTTTTTTTATTTTTTATAATTTGATCCACAACCTCAACATGAAAGCAATCATAAAGATCCATAGGCTTCTATAATGCTTCGAAGACCTGAAATTCCACAGTAATATCTTGCACACTCATGGTTAATAACCGTGATTTAACATCAATCTCCGTACCTACAATATCCATGAAAGGTCTGCCAAGGATGAGAGGTAAGTCACAAGTAGGAATTTCGGCTTCTACCATATCCAAAATGATGAAGTCAGCAAGAAGAATAAATTGATCGACACACACAAATACATCTTCAACAATCCCTCTTGGATATTTCACAGAACGATCAACAAACTGTAGAGAAATGAATATATGATTTAGTTCACCTAATATGAGGTTTTCATAAATAGAATAGGGCATCAAATTCACACTTGCTCCCAAGTCAAGCAGAGCTTTTTCGATTTTCTTTCTCCAATAACACATGGGACTGTTAAGCTACCAGGATTTTGGTGGCAATTTTCTTTCAAGAATCGCACTAACTGTGTCTGATAACTTCACCTCCTCATGATCTTCATACCTTCTCCAGTTAAAGAAAAATGAGTCGAACGATCGGATTTGTTAGCTTTGTCAAAGGTTGTGTCATTGCTTTTAGACTTTATAAAACTCCAAGAATTCTTGTCAAGCTGCTGCCCTATATGTGCGCTGACCTCTTCATCTTCTTCCTCATTAGTTTTTGGACTTCCCACATTATTATCAATCGTCTTTCCACTCCTCTAAGTGGTAATAGCTTGAATATGCTTTTGATTCCCAGGATTGGTTTCAGTTTGGCTTGGAAATTGCCCTTGTGCTCGCTCCAACTTGTTCAAAGTAGTAGCTATATGTCCCAACTGAATCTTGAAATTAGATTGAGCCTTTTCCAACACCGTATGACTTTGTCTAAGTAATACAACTTCTTGTTCATACCAATCAATTTTTGTCTAAGTAATACAACTTCTTGTTCATACCAATCAATTTTATTTAAGAGTTGAGATAGCATGTCCTTGGTAAAAGGGTCTTATTGTTGAATTGGAGGAGCTTGATAAGGTTGCTGATATTGCTTTGTTGAATTGGATGGTCCCATGGTATTTTGCGAATCTCTGCAAGATAAATTTGGATGTTCTCTCCATCCCGGGTTATAATTATTGGAGTACGGATCATTTCGAGGCCTCCCACTAAATGCCTTGACCTCTTGCATGCCTTCTAGATAAGGATTTGCTGGACAATTTTCCATGTCATGGGCGATGCTTGCACATAAGGTACATGGCTGCGTGGCTATCTAGCTTAGTAGTGGTGTGAGAAGCTTTGTAAGGGCTGCCACTTGTGCCTCTAAACCCGTCCTTGCATCAACTTCATAAAGGCCTTATCTTTTTTGTTGATGATGCAGTTGGAACTCTCGAATCTTTTGTAAGAAAATCCCAATGCTCAGAATTTTCACATATAGCTTCAAAGGCATGTATGGAGTCATTTGGAGTTTTGTCCATTAAGGTTCCACCAACTGTTGAATCAACCATGCTCCTACATTGAGAGTTCAAACCTTTGTAAAAATAATGAACCTTTTGCCGCGTGTTGAAACCATGATGAGGACATTGAAGGAACAAGTCCTTATATCGCTCCCAACTTTCATGAAACTGTTCACCTTCTTGTTGCCGAAAGCTCATAATTTCATTGATCAGAGCATTGGTTCTTCGAGCAGGGAAGAATTTGGACAAGAACTTCTTGGATAATTTTGTCCATGTGTCGATAGAGGCTTCGGGAAGAGAATCCAACCAACTACTTGCTTTATCCCTCAAAGAGAATGGGAATAAACGAAGTCAAATTTGTTCTTCAGTAACATTGGTGAAGGTGAATGTGGAACATAGCTTGAAGAACGCCTTGATACGATGGTATGGATTTTCTTCCTCTTTCCCAAGAAATATAGTAGCAACCGAAAGATTTGTGGACGAATCTCAAATCGCTGCGCAATTAGAGCCAAAATAATGCATGACAATGCGTTATACTCTGTTGGTTTTGTATAATCACACACGAGCCTTGGTTGTGGTGGTAGCAATGGTGGAGGATTATCTCCACCATTATTGACTACTTCACCCATGGCTGGTTCTTGAAACACTCATTGTCTCCGCTGTTGTCTTAAAGTACGCTCAAGTTCTTGGTTAACAGGAATAAGCTCAAGCTTGAGTGAATGTCTTCCGTGCATGCAACCTAATTTGAATTGGAAAGAAAATAAATCAAAGCCTTAGGTGCAAAGGAAAACTATTCCAAGTTGAAAAAGAAAAATTCCTTGTCTGCACACTGCTCAGTATTTTGACGATAATTCCCAGCTCAAAAATCAAATTGTTGATCCGCTTTATGGGTTGAAAACTAGACATCCGTAGCTTTCCAGTGGTATATAAGAAGCCTATTGAAATATAGGAAAGTTAGTCCAAAATAGTCGAGCAAAAAAGCGAACAGAACTAATATAAAACTGGAATGTGATTTCCTGTTCTTCGTTGCCTGATATTATGACTCCAAAACTAGACCTGGCATTCGTGTAGTGTTTTTCGTGTTCGTGTCATACCTGATAGCTTAGCGGGTCGTGTCATATAATACCCGTTAAAGTAAACGGGTAATATGACCCGACCCGAAATCAACCTGTTAATATTTTCAGGTAATATGATCCGACCCGTTACCCGTTAAGAAAAATATATTTTAAATCAATAAAAATGAAAATGAAAAACATAATTTGATCCAAAAAAATGTAAAACATAATACTAAATTAGTATATACATACTAAATTTAGGAGTTGACCCCTTAATGAAACTTGTAAAGCTTTTCATTACGAGTGATTACATTTTTCACACTTCTACAATAATTATTATTAATTTTATTAATTTTTCACTCAAATAAATAACATTGTTCATGAGATTTTGAGGGTTTTAAAAATCTAAACGACCATGTAACCTTGCCAATGGAATTTAAAGCTTACATGTTATTCCTTTTACAAAATCCTCAATTTTCATAGATCATCATGACATAAGATTTTGTGGTATCCACTTCTGTAAATATTTTAAATTGACAATCAAATTAATTCAATGTATTCATATAGGATCAAGGAGTGTAGCTGTAAAAAATCATCAAAATCAAAGTTAAAATAATCGTTAAATCGTGAATTTTCATTTATAACCGTCGAAAAGTTTTCTCTCGTTACTTGATCTCTGAATGTTTGTTTTTTGCAATTTTTGGCGTATGCGATCTCAGAGCATAAATAAACAAGTTTGACAGTTGGATCGTTGAAATTAGTTTCGTAGAATGCGTATCTCATCAAAACGATAGATTCACTAACACTTACGAGTTTATTTATACTTTCATCAAGGATAACATAAGATTTGTGGTATCCACTAGTGTAAATATTTTAAATTGAAGATCGAATTCATTCATTGTATTCATATAGGATCAAGGAGTGTAGCTGTAAAATATCATCAAATTCAGAGTTAAAATAACCGTTAAATCATGATTTTTCGTTTATAACCATCGAAAAGTTTTGTCTTGTTACTTGATCTTTGAATGCTTGTTTTTTGTAATTTTTAGCGCATACGATCTCGAAGCATATATAAACAAGTTCGACGGTTGGATTGTTGAAATTAGTTTCCTAGGATGCGTATCCCATCAAAACAATAGATTTGCTAACACTTAATAGTTTATTTATACTTTCATCAAGTATAACATAAGATTTTGTGGTATCCACTAGTGTACATATTTTAAATTGAAGATCGAATTTGTTCATTGTATTCATATAGGGTCAAGGAGTGTAGCTGTAAAAAATCATCAAAATCAGAGTTAAAATAACCGTTAAATCGTGATTTTTTGTTTATAACCGTTGAAAAGTTTTGTCTCGTTACTTGATCTCTGAATGTTTGTTTTTTGCAATTTTTGGCGTATGCGATCTTGAAGCATATATAAACAAGTTTGACGGTTGGAGCGTTGAAATTAGTTGCGTAGGATGCATATCCCATCAAAATAATAGATTCACTAACACTTACGAGTTTATTTATACTTTCATCAAGTATAACATAAGATTTTGTGGTATCCACTAGTGTACATATTTTAAATTGAAGATCGAATTCGTTCATTGTATTCATATAGGGTCCAGGAGTGTAGCTATAAAAAAATCATCAAAATCAGAGTTAAAATAACCGTTAAATCGTGATTTTTCGTTTATAACCGTTGAAAAAGTTTTGTCTCGTTAGTTGATCTCTAAATGTTTGTTTTTTGCAACTTTTGGCGCATGCGATCTCGAAGCATATATAAACAAGTTTGATGGTTGGATCGTTGAAATTAGTTTCGTAGAATGTGTATCCCATCAAAATGATAGATTCACTAACACTTAAGAGTTTATTCATACTTTCATCAAGTATAATATAAGATTTTGTGGTATCCACTAGTGTAAATATTTTAAATTGAAGATCGAATTTGTTCATTGTATTCATATAGGATCAAGGAGTGTTGCTGTAAAAAAACATCAAAATCAGAGTTAAAATAACTGTTAAATTGTGATTTTTCGTTTATAACCGTCGAAAAGTTTTGTCTCGTTTGTGACATCCCACATCGCCCAGGGGTGATCCTTATATGTATATTCTCATCCCTACCTAGCACGAGGCCTTTTAGGAGCTCACTGGCTTCGGGTTCCATGGGAACTCCGAAGTTAAGCGAGTAGCGCGCGAGAGCACTCCCAGGATGGGTGACCCATTGGGAAGTTCTCGTGTGAGTTCCCAGAAACAAAGCCGTGAGGGCGTGTGGGCCCAAAGCAGACAATATCGTGCTATGGTGGTGGAGCGGGCCCGGGAAGTGGTGCCGCCCGGGCCGGGATGTGACAATTTGGTATCAGAGCCTAACCCTGGCCGCGTGTGTGCCGACGAGGACGTCGGATCCCTAAGGGGGGTGGATTGTGACATCCCACATCGCCCAGAGGTGATCCTTATATGTATATTCTCATCCTTACCTAGCACGAGGCCTTTTGGGAGCTCACTGGCTTCGGGTTCCATGGGAACTCCGAAGTTAAGCGAGTAGCGCACGAGAGCACTCCCAGGATGGGTGACCCATCGGGAAGTTCTCGTGTGAGTTCCCAGAAACAAAGCCGTAAGGGCGTGGTTGGGGCCCAAAGCAGACAATATCGTGCTATGGTGGTGGAGCGGGCCCGGGAAGTGGTGCCGCCCGAGCCGGGATGTGACATCGTTATCTCTGAATGTTTGTTTTTTGCAAATTTTGGCGTATGCGATCTCGAAGCATATATAAACAAGTTTGACGATTGGATCATTGAAATTAGATTTATAGGATGCGTATCCCATCAAAACGATACATTAACTAACACTTAGAGTTTCCTTGGGTTAAATATTAGGCGGGAAATTGATGGATATAGGCTGCAAAATTTCCCAAACATTAGGCGGGAAATGGATGAAACGCTTGAAATATTAGGTGGGAAATTAATTATTATAATTTTTTTTATGTGTTTGGTATTTTTAAATTACTTGATATTTTTATTTTTAATGTGTTTTATGATTTTTAATCTCAATCTTTGCCTATAATATACTATAAAAATAAATTAATTAATTAAACTTAAATTTTAAAATTTATATAGGATAATAATAGAATAATAATTAATAAACAATATATATATATATATATTCATTATATCTATTGCATTTTATAGTAAGTTTTTTTTAGTAGTTTAAAAAATTAAAATCATCAAAATAGCATTTTTCTTATCGTGTTGAAACAGGTTACCCGCATGTCACTCTTGTGTAAACATGTTAAGGACCCGTTATTAACAGGTTATTATCGTGTGACCCAATAGTGACTCGATTATTTATCGTGTTGACCCGAAACCCGTTATTTTCGTGTCGTTTACGTGTCGTGTTAACGGGTCATGTAAGAAATTGCCAGGTCTATCTAAAACTAAAGCAAGCTGAAAAATAACTAGAAAACAACTTAATTAGATGTAAATTAGGATTCCAAATTCTAAATTAAATTAAGAATCCCCGGCAGCAGGGCCATAAACTTGGTGTAAACTTGCAAGTGGATAAGAATGTCAGAATATAATGGCTTACAAGTCCAAGTGTCGTTCCCACCAAGATTCTTAATCTGTATTTGATAACCTAAAAAAATCTAATTAAACAAACACCAATTAGAGTCAATTTAAACTAATGATTTCAATGAAATTGTAAAGAATTGTTTTGAATACTTGATTTTAAGCAAACGAAAACAATATTAAAAAGAAAAGTAAACAGTAAGTACTATGGATGACAACATTGAAAGTAGAGATTTGACAAACAATGGTGAAAGTCTAGGGATTCATAATCAACCACAAGCAATCTAGTTTAGGTTTCAATGCATTCAATGGATCTTTCGATTATTTAGATGATAATTTCCGCATCTAAGTCCTTGTCAGGCACATTAGACCATAGTTTTCCTTAAGTGAATGATTCTCTCCTAGTTCAGGCAAATGTCATATATCCTAACATGCAATTTATCCTGGTTAAGGCATAAATTTAACCAGTAGGACTATTTACGCTATAGAAAACAAGGGAACCAAGCAAACCATTATTCTTTGTCAAGCAATAATGTAATTTACCACACTTAACCACAAGAAGCTAATTAACTTATATTGCTAGTTCAGCCTTAAATTCATCTTCCAATCTTACTAGATGCAAAGTCCTAAGGTGATCAATCAGAGAACTCAAACAAAAAGTAACAATTCAAACAGTGATTAAGCAGTCATCTGAAAGAAACTAGAAATCCAATGAATAACATTAAAAACCATAAACATCCATGCTAGGGCATCATCCTAACCCTAGAAAAAGAGCTTAGTTATTCATAGAATACGAAAACATAATTTAAAATCTTGAAAACATAAAAAACTTCCGAACGATTAAAATGGATAAGAAAGATGGTTGGCAGCTTGCGACCTTTCCTTTTCTCCTTGGACTCAAAAATCACGTGCCCCCCAAACCTGATCTCCAAAAGTCCCTCTTTTTTTCTTCCTTCCATTTCTCTTGAATAAATGCTGAAATCCTTACTTGAATAAGACTCTTTAATTATCTTCTTACTTGGATTGGTATGTTGATGATGTGGCACACCAAACTAGTAAATATATTAAGTATGAACCTTTTAGGATAGTCTTGAACTCTTCTAATAGCTCTCCTTTTTCTTTGCATGTTTCGTTTTATTAAAATTTATAAATCTGAAATGTCTTTGCAAATCTCGCGTAAGCATCACTGGCAGACGTCCGGTACAAGAATCACTATAACGTCTTCTAGGAAAGTCGAAATCATGAACCGTAAAATTCCTCTAAACGCTAACTTCCAAGTCTTTCCAATGGTACAAGGCTCAACAGCTGGTTCATTATGAGGAAGTACAGTTTAATCCTGTAAAGTTGGCTGATCTGCACAAACAGCTTCTGCTTCCAGCATGCTAAACTCATTTCTATCGCAAAAGTGCTCATTTTTCCTTCTTTCTTCATCTTCACTCTTTAAATCTAAGAAAAACATAAAACTAAGTGAAACAAATTAAATTCACTCAAAAACATAACAAGAATGTAAACATAAAACTATGTAATTATGGTTATATCACTAGCCAGGGCTTCGACCACTGGCATATTCTTGGCAAGGCATTTGTTTGACTTAGTATAAAAGATGAATTTGTTGTACCAGTAAAACAAGAAGGCCTCATGCTCTCCCTTCCTGAGTATTTCTTTTTCTTAGCCAACAAAGTGGTTGATGAGAGTGCTGTAATTGAAGAAGTTCTTGTGCAGCTTGTTCACTTCATCTTTTGATGCTTCCTCTCGGTTATCCTTTTTCAGGACTTCGAGAGCGCTCTCGTCGTAGACTGTTTTCAAATCCAAATTGAACTAATGTCGAGAAAGAGTGGTATCAACTGGAAGATCAAATGGTGAGGTGCAGGGGATAGTCGTTGTGTCTAGAACAGTTGGACCAATGGGGCCGAGGGGAAGCACCATGGTGTTGGTGGCCAAGCACCAGAAACTCAAGGCGGCCATCAAAAGTTCTCGGTCCATGTTAACCTTGATGGTCGAGATTTTAATGGTGTAAAAAATGCCAAATGACTTCTAGTCGCTGCTGAAGTGGGGTTCCATTGGACTAACCCAAGCAGCCCAGGCTACAAGGGTCAAAGGATAACCTCTTTGAGGTTTGGTCGATTCTTATTTCAACTAATCATACAATTGGAATAAAGACTCAAGTAGTGCTTCTTTAGCATTTCAGTGATGACCTATAGAACATCCTCTTTAAACAAATGACCTAGGATCTGGTGAGAGGCGACTGAATCTTCTTCAAATCGGAGGGTTTTGATGGCATTCTGAGATGAAATCGTGACATTTGTCACATTCTTCGACAAGCTTGGTGATGAAGGTATTGGTAGCCCTTGAAGCAAGGGTTTGGAGGTTTTTGTCAGGGTTTCAAAGGTTGGTCTTTTCGTGGTTTTGAAAGCTCAAAGCAACATGGTAAGAGTTTTGAGAATTTTGGAAGCGTAAAGTTGGAATGAGGCAAAAAGTGATATTTATAGGTAACTAAAGAAGAAGATCAATGGTTTCAAATTCGAAAGTTAAGGGGTAAATCCGGCCAAAATATTTTGCAATCATTACAAAAATTTAAAAATCTAGGCGAAGAAGCCGAAAAACACGTGAATCAGGGTTGCACAATTGCATGTGGCGGCGAACTTTAGGGCACAATTGTAAGGAAGAGATGTTTCGATGTCTACGTGCCTCAGGTGTGAGGCGTGTGTGTTTCCGAATCTAGACAATTGCGATAAGAAGGTGCCATGTGTTAAACCTTTGCGATTATCAAGGACTAACATATAGTGGGAGATCGTGCGTGATAAGTATATATTGAGTGGATAGGAATATTTGTTTTTGCAAGGATCTTTTGATCGACCACAAAGTGTAGGTCGAGGGTTTATTTCTCAGTTAATAATAGATCGCTTCTTCAAGGGCAAAGTTCAGTCAAACACTGTAGGCCGAAGACCTCAGAAACAAAAGGGCAATGTTTGGGCCCAAAATAATGCTTTGAGCCAAGCCTAGATTTATTCTCGGTCCAGAAGGGATACTAGGAATATTCTATCATGGGTCGAGTCCAATGGAGTTCAGCCAAATCCTAGTGCAATGAGGATTCTTCAGAAGCTAAGGATGCTTTGAATCATAAAAGATGCTGAGAATTAAGGGATGAATCTGAGTGATAAAAGAGCTTGGTTCAGAGTCCTATAGGGGTTAGGATTGGTCAAGACCTAATCACATTGGGTTAAGGAATTCTAGTCCGAGTGAAATTCTACCTCGGCCATGGAGGAAATCACTACTATAAATAAAGAAAAGGGTGTATCATTCAAAGCCTCCAATTCAACATGCAATTGCCATGCGCAAACTTCTTAAACACCTTAAGATTTTTATTTTCTTTTTTCCCGCCAACACATCTTTAGTTTGGATAAACAACACTATGAAGGCAACCGGCGATATCTTCAGTTTGGATAAACAGCACTAGAGCCGTAGAATCAGCCGACCGAGGAGCATCTTCAGTTTGGATAAACAACACTGCTTCGACACCGATTGGTTATTTATCCAAGTCTCGGTCAACAAGGATTTTCGAGTCCTTGTTGGTAGAGGTCATCTCATTAGCATTCTCAACAAAGTGAGGTGTTACCAGATTACTACATTCAACACACTGAAAGCCGAATTTGATATTAAACTTCATAGAACTAACAGCCTTGTCTTAAGGCTCTAGAATTCGAAGGCCGATATGCGTTCCTTCCTCGGCTACAGTCACGAGATTAAGAAGCCATTGGTGCACCCAACACCACATTAACATATTTTACTCCCCAGCCGAACTCAGCCGACTCATTGGCACACCTCGCATTCGACCGAATGACGTAGTTAGCTTTAATTACTCAGCCTGTGCGTCACGTAGGCTAGGTTGTTTTTAGGATCAATTGTTTCAAACTTGACAACAAAGTTTCACAAAAGAAACATTATGGGCATACATCCATGAAGTGTAAAAGGATTCGGTTTGGTTCGGTTTCTGAACCTCAAAAATCGAAATCAAACCAATGATGTTTGATTTGGTTTGATTTGATTTTTCAGTTTCAGTTTAGTGCTCAGTCCGATTTTTTTCGATTTTTAATTTTTTGAACCCAACCCTTAATAATGACCACTCTTGTTACCGTAAGTCCCTCAAAACATAAGTACAGGTGTTGCCAATTTATAGTGAGGCCCACCCCCGGAAGGCCCAAAATCTTCGGCTGAAAAGCGAAAGTCGAGTGTCAATCAGTTGTGTTGAGCGTGTGTGCCGAAGTAGAGAGTTTGCCGAGCGGAAACTAGAAAGTGTAGGCTCAATGGCGTCGCTGTCACTCTTGCGCACTCTCAGACAGAGCAGCGGCATCAGCAGTGTTAGTCTTAGTGTTGGTAGATTGTTGTCGTCAGGAGGAGCAGGTGTTGTGAACGATGAGTTTGTCCAAGATTCTGAGGAAAGTGACAACCTGAAGAGCAGAGTCTTCAGTCTCAGGCAGCCCAAGAGAAGCGCCACCAACGTTCTTCAGAGATGGGTCTCTGAAGGCAACCCAATTTCCATTTCGGACCTCCGCCAGATCTCGAAGGACCTCAGCAAGTGTCACCGTTACAAGCACGCCCTCGAGGTTGGATTCTCTTTTTATATTTGGGAAATTTGCCAAAATGTTCATTTTTCAAATCGCAATTATTGAAATAGTGGGGTTTTCAGTGTTATGCGATTACTTTGTGGTCGATATGTTGTCAATATTTGATTTAGTTCAGCAATTGGGGTTTGATTTCTGATTATTGGAGCTAATTGCCCCCTTTCCTTTTTTTCACTGTTTGATATTTTGTGTTTGGTTAGCTAGAAATCGAGGGAAAGTTGAAAGCTTGGAATAGAATAGGAGATTTTACAATTTTCAATCGCTGAAATGATCAAAATCAAACAATGACCACATACCAACCCGTTTAAAAACGGATAGCAACCCCAACCCGTTTAAATTCCTATAAGTTTTTATAATGTTGAAATGAAATGTATGTGCAGTGTGCACTAACTTTTCCTTGTTTCTAGTTGAGCTAGTCGGCACTAGACTTGTGCTTACTAAGGTTTTAACTTTATTTCACTTGCAATAGGTGTCCTTCTACAGCTTCTAAGTGTACCTAGCAGGCTCCTTTTTTCATGTAGGATTGGATTGGAATGGATAAGTCCTTAAATTTAAGGCATATTGATGGTACAAGTGAATGATTTTTCATTAGGAGGGGATTAGAAGAGGAGTAGACATGAAGAAAACTCATCCCTTCTAATCCTACAATTTTGGAGAGATTTGAAATGGATAAGTTTGCTTCATGAGTAATCCATCTTCTACCCTCTAGTTGGTCATAGTTTTTTCATTTCTCACCTCAATATACCTTGAAATTATGGAGTTATCCATTCCAATCCAATCCTACATACGAAACGAGCCAGCATGTTTTCACCTTTTTTTTTTTTCTGGTTTAAAAATGTCTAAAAGTAAACATATTTCTTGTTTCCAAAACAAGAATGAAATTGGGAACACAACAAAATGTAATCTTCGTATGCCTCTTTTAGTTCTCTGTTTCAGTGGATTCTGTTTTGTACAAGCTTGCAGATATCCGAGTGGATGGTCAGTCATAATGATTTTGAGCTATCAGATTCTGACTATGCAGTCCGCATTGTCTTGATGACAAAAGTTTTTGGCATCGATGCTGCGGAACGATACTTTGAAGGTCTACCTCTTACTGCAAAAACAAGTGAAACATATACTGCTCTTCTCCACTCTTATGCTGGGGCAAAATTGACTGAAAAGGCTGAGAACCTCTATGAGAGGATAAAGGAATCTAACCTGTCCCTTAGTGCCCTTACATACAATGAGATGATGACTTTGTACATGTCAGTGGGGCAAGTAGAGAAGGTCTCTTTAGTCGTGGAAGATCTGAAATGCCACAAGGTTGCACCGGATATCTTCACTTACAATCTTTGGATTAGTTCATGTGCTGCAACTCTAAAGATTGATCAACTTCAACAGATTTTAGATGAAATGAGACATGATCCTGGTTTTGGCGAAGGATGGGAGAGATACATTAACCTGGCAAATATATATGTTAGCATTGGGCATCTTGTGAATGCAGAGTGCAGCACTCTAGTAGTTGAAGCTGAGAAAGTAATCACACAAAGAGAATGGATCACGTACGACTTCCTTATTATTCTGCATGCTGGTTTAGGAAATAAGGAAAGGATTGATCAGATATGGAAATCCTTGATAATGACTGGGCAAAAGATGACAAGTAGAAACTATATTTGCATTCTTTCTTCATACCTAATGCTTGGCCAGTTAAAAGAAGTAGGAGAAGTTATTGATCGGTGGAGGCAATCAACTACTACAGATTTTTCTGTTACTGCCTGCAGTAGGGTTTTCAAAGCTTTCACAGACATTGGGTTGACTGAAAAGG
Organism: Pyrus x bretschneideri; assembly: GCF_019419815.1. Classification (NCBI taxonomy): domain Eukaryota; kingdom Viridiplantae; phylum Streptophyta; class Magnoliopsida; order Rosales; family Rosaceae; genus Pyrus; species Pyrus x bretschneideri. The sequence goes on from NW_025999457.1 coordinate 4,972,764, forward strand.
CCCACAACTTCAAGATGCTTCTGATTCAGAAGAACTGTGATCCTACAAATTCGTTAGAGTAGAAGAAAAAAAATTATTTTTGGTGGAGATAGTGGAACGTATATGCAACAATTTATGATGTCTGGATCATTTTATCAAATGACTGAATAATATACCAGTATTCAGCTGGGTTGATAGTTCCACTGTTTTGTTTCTATGTTTAGTCTCACGTATATTGTTTTATGGAAAATTGAAGTTTGTGTTTATCCTTCCCATCGTTTGTTCATTGCAAGTGCAGCACACACCAAGTTCTTTGTACATCATTGCAAGTCAGGTAAGATCAATACGTTAAATATTATCTATATAATGCTTTTAATGCTCATATATTCCCTAGAGATGTAAGCATTGTGTTAATTATACCCGATGTTTATAGAACATAAGCAATAACAGCCGTAGAAAATTGGAAAAGTTATCCTACAAAAGTGAGTTTGTAGCACTTGAAGCCATTCTAGAGTACCAGTTTGTAGAGAGTTAATTAACAAAGCATTCAAAGTAACCTTATGTTTCAGCTAGTGTTTTTCTTTCTATCTTCTTATTATGTGGTTGCATCCTTGTGCTCCTTGATCAAGAAACAATTTGTGTAGATTGTTGGAGAATGGAATCTCATATCAGGTATATGATAATAAAATATACAATTAATGTATGAGAAATTCGATCCTTAATATCATTGAGCCCTTTTATGATAAAGCTCCATGCCTAGTAATAAGTAATTAAGTAAAGATAATATCGGTGATGTTGGTAGTGGCTATATTGAAGTATGGCTACTTGAATTAATACTTACTTTTAGGTATATGATAATTAGTTTTTACAAGGAATTAGGAACTTTTTATCATTTCCCATTTGATATTATTGTTGCTATCTTGTGGGAAAGGCAGCTTAAGTTTAAATCAAATAACACATGCCCTATATTTTGGTTATGATCATGTTAACAGTTAGTCTAACTCAAGTTTAAGGCTATGCATTTCAGAATTCAAGCACACGTACTTTGCCAATTGCTGTGTTACTTATTCATTTTGGTGTGCGAAAATTTTGTGTCTACAGATCCTGGCCATATATATATATATATTGGGGGACGCATACATTTTGACACATATTTTGTAGAACTCACTTCATAATGTATTTCAATGATCGTAATTGTATATATTTGAGTACGTCATTCATAGATCATCCTTTAAAAAAAAATAGACAAATACAATATCATTAAGACATTTAAGTGTAGTGAAAAACATAGACAAATACGGTTTTGCAAACACTAAATTTAATCCTACGGTCATGATTTCAGATTTGAATAATTTTTTTTATAGACATGAACTTCGATGTAAGACAAAAGATAAACAGGTGGATCATTGAAATACATTACGAAGTAAGACTCACAAATGTACGTCAACAACTTATGTCCCAGATCCTAATCCATATATATATATATATATGGATATCATTCTTGTGGTCAGTATATATAAAAAATGTATTTACCTAGGGAAGTGTTATTGGCACTCTAAAATTCACGAGTGTATTTTTCTTTCCTAATATAGATAGTTTGGAATGTAGAATGAAATTTTTGGAATGCCAATAACAATTCCCTTTACCTATTGCTAGCAAAGATTTAGCTGCCTTTGCCCTCAGGACTAAAGCGATGGTAGCATCCTTTTTGTATTTCCGAGCTTCAAGCTATCTTTTCGCAACAAAATGAGAAAGGTTTTAGGAGATCAACTTGTACGAAATGGATTCATTTTGAGGACCTGTGATGTACTTACTAGATCAAAACTTTAGGATGGTGGTGAGTTCATTTCAAAGAAGGTTTTTCAGGTTGTCGACGAACCGCTTCAATAGTATGAATATTTTGTTGTGCGGCACACACAATAAAGCTGCTCTCCAAAAGTCCTCATTTTGAGAATTTGTGTCTTTTTTTAATAAGAGTTTCAGATTAACCTTACGATAAATTAAGCTATCAATTTAAATAATTTATGTTACACGGAAACAAAATAATAACTAATAAAATAAAACAAAAAACTAGTCTCTTCATCAATATCTAAATCCAGCAAATTCAATTGCATAAAACCCTAATAACTTTGGACATCTAATTTCATCCAATCTTTTATCAATAATATTCAAATCCAATTAGTTACAAAGAACCAAAAAAATTGAGAATCTATGGTTTCGAATATATTGGGATCGCATTTCTTCTTAAACGCTTGAACTCTTTCGTATGAAATTTTTTTACGACGGTGAAAATTTTGAAACAGGTCCCTCTTCTTTTTTTCTTACAAGAAAAGGAAAAAAAAAAAAAAACCTCAGGAGGAGAGCAGGGTAGTGAACAATCGAGAGAGATGGAGAGAGAGAGAGAAAAGTGATGTGGAGGAGAGAGACGATAAGGGAGAATTTAATCACTTTGTAGAATTTTTGTGTTTCAATATAACATAAAGTATTTAAATTGATAACTTAATTTACGATAATATTAATTTGATGACTCATAAAAAAGAGCCTTACACGTCCTTAAAATGAGAACCTTAGACAGTAGGTGTAATATATACAAATGAGATTTTTTAACTCTTTTCCAATGTATGCATGATGATTGACCCAACTTCAATTAATAATTAATTCTCGTCGAATTGCCAGGTTACATCAGGTACTGTACATATAATCTGTAAAATGATATATTTACGATGGAAAGAATAAATTAGTTACAAAACTTGTCTAAATGAATAAAAATGCATTGAACGATGAAAATGTAAGGTCTCAAAGAAAAAAATGAACCACTTTTCAAGTGACTTCCTAATAAAAAAGCAGAGTTGCCATGCACACATAGCAAATCATTGACAACACTCCGATGAGCGCAGTACCTGCAAATTACTATTAAGAAAATGAACTTTCACTAAAAAATAATATGACGCGATACATAGAAACAACTTGTTTGAGGACCAAGACACCGATAATCCTCGTGCTGAGGACTATAACCTAAAAAGATACGGTTTAGATCGACCATCTAATCAGTTTGCCGGTGACATATGGTTCAAGGTGGGGAAAGGAGAGCCAACCATAGTCATGAAGATGAGAGTAGGTAGGTGGGTGACGGAATAAAGAGAGTTCCAACTAAGAACCGAGGTAGGATGATTTTTTTTTTTTTTTTTTTTTTTTCTGTTAAAACCACATAGTCAATCTTACTTCAGTATTGCTATCATGGGAGATAACAATGAGGTATCATTATAAAAATAAAAAAATAAAAATAAAAATAAAAAGAAGAAAAATTACAAACTGTCAAAGAGGACATAAAGCTTAACTTTGACAATAATAACATCCATAACAAACAAAACCTCAAGCACCCAACACAAAATATAACAAGACCAACAAAAGAGCATCTATCTAAAGCTGTAGTGTGGAAGCCCTACATAATCACGCTGATAATACGGCAAAATAAAATCAGGAGGAGAATCCCACTGAACAAGACCAGTAGAAGAAGAACCATGATTCACAAGTAACTTGATTACCTTCCCTATAAATGTAAGAGCGATCTCGACCCACAAAATGTGTGGCAGACCAGCCATATGTAATAAAGACCTAGATTAGTGATGAAATGTGACGATGTTTACGTTCAATAAGCCCATTTTGTTGAGGAGTATGAAGGCAAGAGTAATGTCCAATGCTCAATACATAACAGAAATTAGAAAAAGATTGATTAACATACTCTGTACCATTGTCACTTTGATAAACCATAATCTTACAGCAAAAAAATGTTACAAACCATGGAAACATAACTCTTAAAATGATCGAACACTTGAGATTTTCATTTCATAGGATATATCCGAAACCCACTAACAGGAGTAACATGAGATATCCGCACATTAGAATGAACAATATAGAACAAGGACGAAGAACGAGTATTATTAGAGTAAAACAGAAGTTGAGTAGACTTCTTAAGGGCACAGCCCTTACAAAAGGATTTTTATCAACTTTAACATCAACCTGGACTAGAACATAGACTAGACATGACATGAGACGAAGGGTGATTGAGCTGTTGATGCTAGTTGGAAGGACAGATAGTAGCGAACGCTTGGGAATAGAGGAGGTGGTAGAAGTTAGGGTCAACGGATAAAATCCATCCACACGGCCTTGAAAAGTAAGAAATCAGTGCGTAAGTCATAAATTTGGTAGAAACTAGAAGGTAAAAAAAAAGGGAAAAAACTAGATTTTTTGAGGTGAAAGCCAACAGAAAGAAGATTTTTGCGAAGTTCAGAATGAGAATGAGGAAAACATTACGGAGATCGAATTTAGTATGATCAAGAGTCAGAGGAATTGTACCAACGGGGGTAATATTCATCAAATCACCATTACACAAATAATCATTACTCATAACCAAAATTAAACTCACTAAGCCTCGAATTTTCGTGCTCGCAAGTATACAAATCAAGTGACAGTATAGCATATAAGTACGGATATCGTCCCACAGAGATCGAATTGATTCTAAAATCTTACTAACTAAATTGAAACAACTCATAGTGGAGAAGCTTTAATGGAAAAGATATGAAACTTGGAAATTAAACTAAAATAAAATACAGTTTGAAAATAAAATGCATGTAAATTACAAATTGAAAACATATATAAGAAAAGAAGACCTAGGGCATCTGAATTCACCATAACCAATTCTACTCAATTCTCTTAATATGTTATGCTCAAGTAGTTCCCCAATATTGATGATCCATTTTTCCTAAATTATTCGACGGCCATGGCATCTAGTTACATCAAAAGTATCTTTACATGTTAACCCTCTATGACATCTAGATGAATGTAAACAAGTAAGAGCCCATTAAGCTCTATGGAAATCATTGGAAAATCACACAAACCGTAGTTGTATGGCATCTACAAATAGGTATTTATGGTGTCAATTGCAAGAAGCTAAACCCAAGTTAAGTATGGCATCTACTCTAACTTACATCAAATCTACATAATTTAAACTTAGATGATGATCAAGCATCTAAATAAAAATAAGCACATTACGAATAGCAAAAGATACTCAATAAAGATGAAAAACTTGATAATAACAATGCCATAAACAATTAAGTATTCATGATTAGTAACCCTAGAAAAGAAAAAAAACTAGAAAAGCTCTTCCTTCTTCCCTTCATTGCCGCAGCCCCTTTGTAGAATTGTGATTTTCCTTTTTTTTTCTTTTTTTTTTTTTTTCTCTAGTTGTTGACTGACTCTCGACAAGGAGAATGGATCTCCTTAATATAAAACTCATGGCAACGGCATTAAAGGCTAATTTGAAATCCAATTAAAACCCCACTAAACTCCTAAGCATAATGGACTTTAAAACCTTATTTAAGAAAATGAAAAATAAATGGAAATAATAAAAATTAGAAATTAAGTTCTCTCATAAAGTCCATTGAATAGCATTCCCATGTCTGTTTGATTCCAAAACCACTCGGTTTCATCTTCTTGTCGTAATGCACATGTCTTCGCACAGCTAGTTAGCCTCATGCTCCATTGGAATTACTCTACACGCCCAAAAACCTCATTTTTCACTTCATTTCTACATAACTTCAGTATTGAATGCCTATAATTTAAAACAATATAAATTAGTGCATTTAACCCATTCATATATACAAAATCCAAAGGAAGTATATGATAAAAATATATGAAAATATGCACACATCAAATACCCCCAAACTTAGACTTTGCTTGTCCTCGAGCAAAACTAAAGAAAACACAAAGACTCAAATAATAATAATAATAATAATAATAATAAACCAACTTGGAGTATAGTATGTGTAATAGTCATGCCGATGCAATTCTAAACTTCTTAAAATCATCATATGCAAACAAGTGAGCTTCTCACAAGGCATACACACTCATCACTCATATTTGTGAGTTAACATTTTTCACTCAAATGATCTCACTAAACATGCCACCATATGCTTGCTTATCCACCTAACTCGGTATCAATATCAAGTAACTTCTTGGATCAAAAGAACTTTATTACGATTATAATGGGATTAAGGATGATAGGCTAATGAAAGAAAGGTTATGGAAAAACATAAAGTGCAAATAGCTTGTTGAGCTTTAGAATTGAATTTGAGAGATTAATGCTTAAACTCATGATGCTCATCAAAACGGCACAAAACTTGAATTATTTTTCATTGGGTAAATTATACTTTCATACCTTAAGTACTGTTTTATTTCAAAATAATACCTCCGTTCCATTTTCCATCCATTAATCCATGCTGCCAAATGTAATACACTTGGCAAAAAAAAATATTTTTTTTTTTTAAAAAACCTTAATCTTCAAAAAAAAAAAAAAAAAAAAAAAAATCAAAAGCTGCAACACATCCCTGCAACCCACCCCCGCCCATTATTCCTTCCCCCCAAAACCAAAACCCATTAATCCCACACACACAACCCCAACCCCCCCCCCCCCCCCCGCGGCGGGGCGCCGCCGAAACCCCATCCCTTTCATCATCATCCCCATTTGTTGTCCCTCCCTACAACCCAAATCCAAAACCACTCCCATCCATCCTCCACATCCTCCTCCGTACCCATCCTCCGCGCACCCATCTTCCCATCCCCCCAACCCGCTACCCAGAAGAAGAAGAAGAAAAGAAACCATCCTTTTCTTCTCCCTCTCGTCTTCACCAAACCCACTGTGCACAGCCTCCACCTCCTCCTCCGCACCCACTATCTGAAATCCAGAAAAGAAAATGACAAAAAAAAAAAAAAAAAAAACCATCTCCTTTACTTGCAACCCAGATCCTCCCAATATGTGTGGATTTAAGGAGTGGGATGTGTAGAAGAGGGTGGGTTTCTGGGTGAGGTGGGTCATGGAGGAATGGAGGAAGGTGGTTTTTGTGGGGGGGGGGGGGGTGGTGTTTTTGGGGGGGGGGGGGGGGTGTGGGTGGGTTTGATGGGGGGATTAATGGGGGGTGGGGGTGGGTGGGTTTGATGGGGGGATTAATGGGTTTTGGTTTTGGGGGGAAGAAATAATGGGCAGGGTGGTTTGCAAAGATGTGTTGCAACTTTTGACATTTTTTTTTTCTTTTTTGAAGATTAAGGTTTTTAAAATTAAAAAAAATAAATATTTTTTTTGCCACATGTAATACATTTGGCAACCACGTCAACACATAACAGATTAATGGATGAAAAATGTAACGGAGATATAAAATTCAATATTTTTTTTGCCACTTGTAATACATTTGGCAACCACATCAGCACTTAACGGATCAATGGATAAAAAAAATGTAACGAAGGTATTATTTTGAAATAAAATAGTACTTAAGGTATGAAAGTGAAATGTTTTGAAGATGTTGTCAGGAATTGAAATAGATCCCAAACCTGAGGTCTGAAAGTGTAATTTACCCTTTTTCATTTGATTTGATATTAGGAACACCCTTTTTTTGGTAACAAGTAGTTGATTGTTTTTTTTTTTTTTTTCCTGTTTTCTTCTTTTACAGTAATCATCAACATTTTTATTTCTTTTCCTTGTCCATAGCAATATTTAGGCCCCAAAACTTTGAATTCTCTCCTCTTAAAGATTACACTACAACCCTTGAGATGGATATGAATTTTTTTCTCGAGGCTAGGTAGGGACAATTTAGGTTAAAAAAAAAAAAGAAAAGGTTCACATAAAGGCTCAACGGGCTAAATAGGAAAAATAATTATAACAGTTGGTTAGAAAGGCTCAAACGAAAGAAAAAAATGCCTAAATCACTTCCAAGTTTGTTATGTGAATTGATGAATGCAACAAGAGGTATAAAGCAAGTTCTAGAGATACATGTAAAAATGAGATCATACACACAAGAATAAATGAGATTGATGCATAGTGGTTCAATTTATAATAGGCTCACAAGCTCACAAGGGTTACATAAACTCACTAGATTTACGTATGAAACTTTAAATCATGCTCTAGTTTCACACCAACAAGGCTATGTGCATATATATTTTCCAAGTCATGCTCATAAAAAATATGGTTAAAACAAAGATAATGTAAAGAACAAATGTCAAACTTAAATTTCTTGAAAGTTATGAGGAAATAAAAACTGAATATCATCATTGTATGAATTGGGAAGCAGCCAACAAGAACAAGACTCAAAGAAAAATAAAATGTTTTTGGATTTTTCAGAAGTTCATATTTTTTTAAGTATTTATTTATTTTATTTTTCTAGAACTAAAACGAAGAAGACTAAAAAAAATGAAGAGAAGAGTAAAGAAAATAGACAACAAAGGTACATAAAGAAAAATTAATCAATAAAGCTCTTGGACAAAGAAACTGTAGACATCGAAATTTCGGTGAAATAAATGTTGACCAATGCATTAAAATTACAACTTCCACTCATTTCACCTACATCAGCCACTTACCTTACCAACAACCTTCATTTATTCCACCTACATCATCCACTTACTTCACCAAAAAAATTATGGTGGTGATTCGTTCTCAAAGTCTATAAATAGGCTTCTCCATCAAGGGGTCAAATGACCAATTCACACATACATTTCTCTACTCGCAAATTGGAAAAGAATTCCCCAAATCCTTGAAACTATGAAACTCTAAAGCTTTCAAGCATCCAACCTCCCAAATTCCCAAGAATCCCGAAGGATCAAGAAAGCTCTCTTTGTTCATCGTCAAATCCTTGAAGAAATCTACACAACTGTTCATCAAGATCAAGCCTCAAAGGCCCTTGAAGATCCGTTCATCCTCGTTCATCAAGATCAAGCCCAAATGCCCTTGAAGATCCGTTCACAGCTGTTCATCAAGATCAAGCCTCGAAGGCCCTTAAAGATCCGTTCATCAAGATTAAGCCCAATGGCCCTTGAAGAACTCCACACAACTGTTCATCAAGATCAAACCTCGAAGGCCCTTAAAGATCCGTTCAGCCTCGTTCATCCTATGATCAAGCCCTGACGACCTTTGGATCAACAATATCAACAAATATGCACCACTATTCATCCCTAAACCAAGCCCCGACGACCCTTTGGATCAACAGCCCATCTGCAGATCTACACCTTACAAAGATAGAATCAAAAGATCAAATTGTAAAAGAGATTGTAACCCCAAAATTAATTCAAAATATTATTTTGTACATGTGTTCTTGTCTCATTCTTCATAGGAATTTTTGTGTTTACAAATTTGGCACACCCAGTGGGGATCATCTTTACCTCTCATCTCTATCTTCAAATCCACAAAAAAAGGCACAAATGGCATCAAGGAAGGTTCAAGCTGTTCCCACAACCAACGCGAAGAACAAGAACATCCTCGTTGCAAGTGGTGACACTTCAGGCATCATAACCCGAAGCAAGGCAAAAGCTCTTTCTGTCGCCTCTTCCACCCCTACATCAACTCTGCCGGAGGAACAAGAGCACCCAAGGCACAAGCCTGTGATCACCCTAACCTCGCTAAGGGTGCCAAGGGAGGAAAGCCTGAGGAAGTACTATAAGTCCCTACTTTCCACTACCGACTTAAGCAATAGCATAGCTATGCAAGTCATGACCACCGGTGCAAGTTCAATAGGGGAGGAGTTGGCTTAAATGAATGAAGCGATCACAAAACTCACACAGACTGTGGAGGAGAAAGACTTGCAAATCACCCCACTCGCCAACCAACTAGAGGTACAGCACGATGTGAAAGTCAACCTAAAGATTGGTCTACTAAAGAAAGTAGCAGACAAAAAAGAGGAGCCTCTGGTAGAGAAAGTCGATGGGAAACTAGAGCCAGACTAAGTAGCGACATTCATGGGATCTCTCTCTATCCAGCAGCTGCAGGAGATTATCGCCAGTACCATCAAGGCGCAATACGAAGAAAGCTCACATACCTCCGTGTTGTACTCAAAGCCTTACTCCAAGAAGATTGATGCCCTAAAGATGTTAAGGGGTTATCAACCACTAAAGTTCATACAATTTGATGGAAAGGGAAACCCAAAGCAACACATCGCCCATTTCGTTTAAACCTGCAACAACGCGGGGACAGAAGGAGACTACCTCGCGAAGCAGTTTGTTCTCTCTCTGAAGGGGAACGCATTTGACTGGTACACGGTCTTAGAGCCTGAATCCATCAATAACTGGGAGTAACTGGAGCTGACAAGCATGAAGCAATGGAAGGACGAGCCAGTCGTGGACTACATCAACCGATGGCACACTCTACACCTCGACTGCAAAGACAGGCTCTCAGAGATCTCCTCGATAGAGATGTGTGTCCAAGACATGCAATAGGGGTTACATTACATTTTTTCAAGGCATCAAACCATAGACATTTGAAGAGTTAGCCACATGCGCCCACGACGTGAAGTTGAGCATCGTCGATTATGGAAAAAATAAGCCAATCTTCAACTTCAAGAAGGATAAGGTATTTGCTCTGAAGGTGGACAATCATGGGAAGAAGCCTGTCAATGAAGCTTCTATTATCAACACTACCCCCATTAAAACCTCATATGCGTCCGTCAAGATCTCTCCCAAGAATAAAGTGAAGGAGATAAAGAGAGATGAGCCTTCTCACACCCGAGACAGGTACAAAAACACCTTAAGGAAGTTAGAGAAAAAGACGTACCCTTTTCCTGACTCAGATATGGTTGAAATGTTAGACGACTTGCTGGAAAATAAGGTGATCAAGTTACCAGAATGCAAACGCCCCGAAAAGATGAATCGTATTAACGATCCCAGGTACTGCAAGTACCATCATATCATAAGTCATTCCGTTGGCAAGTGCTTCATCCTCAAATAGCTCATCATGAAGTTGGCACAACCACAAGAAAACCAAGGGAAATGTAAAAATGCTAAGCCAACATACAGTGGGGAACCTGTGGAGCAAGAGCCGCGTATTCCATCTCTTTGCACGAGTATTTCTCGAAGGACTTCTTCCAACAGTGCATTACCGTGGCTTGTCACATGGTTGAAGTATAGATGGAAGAGCCCTCAAAAGGCAAAGTTATCACTACTGAGGAAGAAAAGACCCTCATGCCTAATGAAGGTCTGCCAACACACTTTAGCATCGAGGAAGCGCTACGATTGCAAAAGAAGATGTGAAAAGCACTAGCAGCGGTCTTGGCAAGTCCCGATGACCACGAAGTGCAAGAAAGCAAGGACGAAGGCTTGAAACTTCGACCAGATGAGTATGCCATGTGTTATGCTGCACAAGATGCAATCCACTTCACCTACAAAGACTTGTTGTTAGGATCCAAGCTTCAGAACCGTCATCTTTTCGTCTCTAGGTACGTAAAGGAGCATAAAGTCAACCGCATGCTTGTGGATGGTGGATCAGCCATAAACATCATGCCAAAGTCAACAATGACCACAATCGGCATCAAGGTGGATGAACTATCCCTAAAGCGTCTACTAATCCAAGGTTTTAATCAAGGAAGACAAAAAACGATAGGCATGATCCAAGTGGAGACGACTATTGGTGAACTCAAATCAAGCACAATATTCCACGTGATTGATGCAAGAACTTCTTATAGCTTGCTCTTAAGAAGGCATTGGATTCACGAGAATGGAGTAATGTCATCCATCCTCCACCAATGCTTAAAATTCTACCGAGAATGAGTTAAGGTGATCCAAGGCAATACCAAGCCATTCACCGAAGCCAAATCACACTTCGCAGACGCCAAGTTCTACATAGAGGAAAATATGGTGCTCGAAGCTCTTCCAAAAGAGATTAAATCCACGAGCAAAGCAACACCTAAAAAGCAGGAATGGCAAGCCCTGTCCAAGAAGAAAGAAGGATAAGATGTGCCATCTTCAAGCAAAAATGATGATGAGCCTGCTAAACCTGCAACAACCAAAAGAAGTAGGACGCCTTCAAAAGGACGGAACACACCCGTCTTTCGATACATCCCGATGTCGAGAAGAAAGAATGTTCAATCCCCGTTCAAAACTGGAGCAAACAAAGCCGACACACAAGTGGCACAAGGATAATGTGAAGTTGCTTAAGACGAATGCCGTTTTTCCTCTGACACAACTTGGCGATGCTAAGGTTGCAATGACTACCATAAGGCTTCATAAAAGCTCTGCCATAAGGGGTGGAACCAAGCTTTCTTTCAACCATGACGATCGAAGAAGGTTTTGATCCAAACGCCTACAAACTTATGTTGAAGGCTAGGTACGACTTCGTTTCCTCTTCGAATCCTGTAAAGAAGGTTTCAAACACCAGTAAATGACAAAGAACGTGACCTTACCAAGACTCAAAAGAAGTTGAAAGAGCATGGTTACAGAGTTGCCAACAACAAAGTTGGACTTGGCTTCACACCAAATGCACCCAGTGATGATTTTAAGCAGAGCAAAAAACTGCTAGCGCTCAACACATCAGCGAGATCATTGAACAAGATCAAGAGGAGCCTAAATTCGCCCCTCAGGACATCAGTCTTCGATAGGATGAATTGTTCAAGACCCAGAATTTCAGCGCTTAATCATATTAGTGGTCAAGACTGAACCTCTGTCTTCAAGAGGCTTAACGCACCAACATCCTAAAGCTTTATTTTTTAAAGGTTGTCAAAACCTAAGAAACAAAACAACACGGACTAGCTCTCCTCTGCGACAGTCAGCTTTCGAAGGACTTGAAGACAATAAGAAGCCTTCTAGAAATAGGGAGACAACGCCAAAGGAAGAAAAGTTCGATGGGCTAGCAGAAAAAAGGCGATGCTTGAAGCTCAGTTCCTTTAAGGATGAAACGCCAAGTAATCTTGGAGGTTGACACAAATAGACCACTGAAAGTAAGAAGGCGCACCATTATCCACACTGGACAATCTTCATGCTAATAAGTTTGAGAGGACAGCACTAAAGATAAGGTCCAAGATGTCTTCCATATCACGATCCAAGAAGGCAAAGAAAACAAAATCCCTTAAGAAGATGTCACTGCTGCGCCACCATAGCTCGAAAATGGGAGGCAAGCCACTAATTGATGATCTCAAATAACTCAACTTAGGCACAAGCAAGGAACCAAAGCCTATCTTCGTAAGTACACTATTAAGTACGAACGAGATAGAGATAGTATTACTAGCTGTTATTAGAGTAGAAAGACGTTTTTGCTTAGACCTATAAAGAAATGCACGGCCTTAACCCTATCATCGCTGTGCATCATCTTGCAGTCAAGATTGAAACGCAATCTATAAAGCAAACTCAAGGACGCTATCGATCCGAGCTCATCCCACAAATTGAGGCCGAGATTGACAAGCTAATCGAAGCAGGCTTCATTCGAGAGGTGCAATACCCCAAGTGGATCTCCAACATCGTCATTGTCCTTAAGAAATCTGGACAAATACGTGTTTGCATAGACTTCCGGGACCTCAACGATGTTTGCATCAATGACGACTTCCTCTTGCCAATCATCGAAATCATGGTGGACATGACCACTGGCCACGAGGCACTGTCATTAATGGACGACTCTTCTGGATACAATCACATTCGCATGGCTCTTAAAGACGAGGAACTAACAGCCCTCCGCACTACAAAAGGCATCTACTGTTACAAGGTGATGCCCTTTGGTCTGAAGAACGCTGGAGCTACATATCAACGCGCAATGTAGAAAATCTTCAATGACATGCTACACAAAAACGTAGAATGTTACTTAGATGATGTGGTGCTCAAGATAGAAAAAATCAGATCACTTGAAAGATTTACAAATAGTATTCAAAAGGCTGCGAAAATACAACCTCAAGATAAACCCGATAAAGTGTGCATTTGGCGTCACCTCTGCAAAGTTCCTCAGCTTCATTGTCAACCACCATGGCATTGAAGTGGACCAATCAAATATCAAGGCCATTCAAAGCATGCTTGTCACTAAAATGCTACTAGATGATGCAAACGTTATCTCAGTACTTCCAGTCGACGCTGAAGAGTGGAGATGGCCGCTGTTCGATTACTCAGAGCATGGAAGGCTTCCAAATGATCCTAGACACCACTCTGAAATACATGACGAGCATCTCGTTTCCGCTACTACAAAAGAACACTCTACCGATGCTTTTTTGAATGAGTGCTCCTGAGATGCCTAGGTGAGGAAGAAGCACACTCAAGTGTGTACAGGGCGCATCAGTCTGGACCAAAGCTACATTTCCAACTCAAAAAAATGGGTTACTACTGGCCAAGCATGGTGAAGGACTGCCTGGAACATGCCAAAAGGTGCCAAGCCTGCCAATTCTACTCCAACTTCATACATCAACCACTTAAACCATACACCTTACAACTGCTTCATGGCCGTTCGATGCATGGGGATTAGACGTCGTATAACCAATTACACTAAAGTCATCTACAGGAGAAGCTTATATCCTAGCTGCAAGAGATTACTTCTCTAAGTAGGCTGAAGTCATACCCTTGAGAAAAGTCAAGAAGAAAACTGTAGTTCGTTTCATCAAGGAGCATATCATCCACCGATATAGTGTGCCTCGCTACATTCACTGACAACGAAAAATAGTTCTTCAACCGACTCGTGGACGAGCTCTGCGAGAAATACAAGTTCAAGCAGCACAAGTCTTCCATGTATCATGTTCTGACCAACGGTCTTGTAAACGCATTCAACAAAACATTGTGCAACCTCCTAAAAAGGGTGATCGGCCGAACAAAGAAAGACTGGCACGAAAGAATAAGCGAAGCACTTTAGGCATATAGGATGACACATAGGACTCCTACCCAAGCTACACCTTATTCTCTTGTGTATTGCGTGGAAGTTGTTCTACCGCTCGAAAGTCAAATCTCCTCACTCAGGATGGTTATACAAGAAGGCTTGACTAATCAAGAGAATGCAAAGTTATGTCTTCAAGCGCTTGAAGCTGGATGAGAGAAAGCTTGAAGCTCAGCAGCACTTGGAATGTTATCAAGCATAACTTTCCAAGGCTTTCAACAAGAAAGTTCACCCTCGTTCTTTTCAAGTGGGAAATCTCACCCTTGCATTGCATAGGCCTATCATCACAACTCACAAAACAAAAAGCAAGTTCACATCAAAGTGGGATAGACCTTACATAATACAAGAAGTCTACATCAACGGCGCCTACTTAATCATGGCGAAGACAGCTTGAAAATCAACCCCATCAATGGCAGATTCTTGAAGAGCTACTACCCCTAAAACAAATGCACAATGCTCCTGGCCAGCAAGAACATAAATTGTGTACGGCAAAATCATCATCAAAATCACCATTAAAACCGTCAAAAGCAATCCATCGGTCATTTAAACTACGTCATGAATTAATCCTTCCTTAACCAAGGGTACGTAGGCAAATTGAAACTTCAAAACTTCAAGTACAGTCACGCTTTCAACAAAAAAAAAAAAAAAAAACACAACACAAACACTTTGAAGAATAGAGACCAAATTCAAAATGTGAGTACTTTATTTCTTTAAAACAAATGAAGGATTTAGCTGCAAAGCCTTATTACAAAAGTGAGCAAAAAACAAAGAAGGGAAGACATTACTTAAGAGCTATGTCCCTAAAACTACGGCGACAATCCTTAAGCAGGTCTTCCAAAGTCTTCAAGGTCTCCACATCGGCAGAAGACAAGATAGGCAACTCCATAGCCATACCTTTCTCTTGCTCTAGGCGTGACATCTCCTTTTGGTACTGAGAAGGTGTAGTTTCCTACTCCAAGAGAAATCCTTCAAGTCGTGATGCTTCGATTCCCAACTACTCTCATTCTCACACCAATGCTTCTAGACGCACCTGGACGGAAGCCAAAAAGGTCCTTGCAACTTGATAATCTTTCGAAGCAGCTTGCTGAGAAGACCGAACTTGGGCAATTGAAAAGTCTATTGCCGCAAGTTATCAAGCTCAAACATCTGGACTCAACTACTTCAAGGAAATAGCACTGCAAATAGGGTAGCTACAAGACGGTCCTTCAAAGCACACTACAGTAGCAAAGAAACCAAAATGCTACGCAAACGCATTACGCAACCCCACAGCGATTATGCAAGCAGTTTCTTGCACTACACGGCAACATCACCACCAAGGAAAAACTGTGACCAAAAGGCACTACACAACAAAATCCCGCTGCAGTATTTTGCACAGCACCACACGGCAGCACACCACCGAGGGAAAACTATGACCAAAAGGCACTACACAACGAAACCATGCTACAGGCTTCTGCACAGCACCACACAGTAAAAAGTGACGCACTGCAACAAGAACTAGGCAGCAAAAAGTACAGTTACACCCACATCCTGCTTACTCCACCATCAACTACCATGTCCCTAAAAGCTTCGTGAGAGTCCCGGCACCATGCTCTGCCTTATCAAAATTAAAGATTTCTAGCATTACAACAAAGAAATCCATCAGTGGGGTACAATATTACATACACACACACACACACACACACACACACACACACATTATATAACATTATATATATATATATATATATGTGACCCAAAATATTGAAGTCGTCCTCCGCTTAAAGCAAATAAGCTTCACAGAGTAAAGGCTTCACAAAGGAACTTGTTAGCGATTGCCTTCTTTTCTTTCCCCACCTTGCCTTCAAAGGGTTAGACTGCGACATATCCACCAGGTTAACGCCAGAGCAGGCAGCATCGTTCAGTTCACAACCCGGAATACTCTTCGTGCTTCCTGAACTCAAGTACAAAACATAAACCCTAGAGTTCCTTGGACTCAGCTAGACCACCACAGCCTTTGAACCTGCACTCGCAGCCACTCTTTTTATCCAACACCGAGTTCAGCGGGCAGCAGACATGGAGAAGTGAGGAAGCAGTGCATGCAGTCGTGATGTAATCAGCAGCAACGCAAGATTACAGGACAGGGCAGACGGGATGCAAGACAACAAGCAAGTGCAATGGCTGTGGAGTGGCCATGAAGTGCCCTATATGTGTGTGTGTGTGTAATGGTCTTAACAGTTGCAAAAGAAACTGGTCTACATGTAGTGCAGTGACTGTACAACCCTATATATATATATATATATATATATATATATATAATGGTGTGTGTGTGTGTGTGTAATGGTCTTAACAGTTGCAAATGAAATTGGTCTACATGTAGTGCAGTGACTGTACAACCCTATATATATATATATATATATATATATATATATATATATATATATAATGGTCTCAACAGTTGCAAATGAAACTGGTCTGCATATGGTGCAGTGACTGTGCAGTCCTATAGTAAATAATGGTCTTCAGAGAACCAAGTGAAAATGGTCCGCTTGTAGAGAAAAATGCAATGCAACAAGGAAGCCCATCGAGGAACCCAACAGTGTCAATCTACCATGCTCATTATCGAAATATACACACAAGAAAAGGAAAAAATAATAATAATAAATAAATAAATAATTAAAAAAAATGCATGCTACTATTAGCAAGTCAAGAAGGAAAAAGAAAAGGGGTGGTGGCGACAGAATAATTGAAAAGTAGAAAGTAAGGGGAGGATGGTGCATTAAGCACCGTCTTAAAAAAAAGGTGATGGGATGGTGCACGGTACCATATTGAAAATATGATTTAAATAAAAATAAAAAAAGGGAAGTAACACATCTTAGTGAGATATATATGCTTTATTTGTATTTAGCACAATATAGCACAATACACTGAATAAAATAAAGCCCGTCTATTGATATCTCTGAGAAATTACAAATATAGACAACCAAAAAAAAAAAAAAAAAAAAAAAAAGCCTTCACAAAGGTTGCTCACGTGAAGCCTCAGCACCAGGCACAACCCCAAAAGAATGAGGCACTAGAGATTGATCATGTGGCACCTCAGTACTTTATCTAACTTCAGATGGCGAAGGTAAAAAGTGCCTCTAGAATACAGCCACAAACCTCTAATGGTCACTTTGAATATGACCTTCGGATTCCTGCAGCTGATCAAGCTTTCTCTTCACACTCGTTGAATAATTATTTGCAAGCATATGCAACTCTCTATTCTGGCGCTTGAGCTGTCTGATCTCTTGTCTAAGATCTGCCACCTCAGCCATCACTGATTCAACTTGGCGAGTTCGAGCAAGTAGGCGTTGGCCTATATTGGACATAAAGCCCGCACATCGAATACTGAGAGTCAGGGAGTCTAGAATAGCCAACTAATCAAACCGTCTTGAAAGAAGCCTATGATCTCTAGGAGTAAAGAGGTTCTTAATTACTACTATAGCCGTTATATCATCCCTCATCAAAGAGTCTCCAACTATAACAGGGTCATTAGAAGATAAAAAGGATGGACACCATTTATTATCCTGACGCGGCTCTTCTGCATCACTTCTGAGACTCAAATCTAAGCAAATGTTAGATGGGAAAGCCATTTTCAGAAGTGATGAAAAAAAAAAAGTTGGATAGACTAAAATCTCAGAAATATAGTAGAGAAAATTTTCACAAGCAAGCAATCTTCAAAGTGTGCATTTTGAATACAATCGATACCTCTATAAAAGGAGATGCAACATAGCCACCTGTTCAAAAATTGAAGAGACACCACTCTTCGAATTTCAAATGCCAGATTTTCCTGCATAAAGTTTGTTAACACTTTTCAGACGCAATCTCAGCTTTTCGAATATCACGTGCTACGTTGTTAAATATATCTGACAAAGTTGAAAATGCGTGAATTTTGCTATTCCAACTGCAACGATGTGACCGAAAAGCGTGGGTGACAAAGCCACATCCGCACCACTACCTGTTATTGGGAAGTCCCTATATCTGTTGACCTTCATCCTTCATGGCAAGGCACACATCCAAAACACTTGACTCTTCTTCCTTACTAAGAATACATCTGCAACCAAACCTCTCAACTTACTCAGTTTTCTTCTTCCTTGAAAATACCTCTTCAACCAGGCCACACCAAAGCAAAAGTAACCAGGCCACACCAAAGCAAAAGTATCTCATATCATCAAGGTCGAAAGTAAAAGTATCTTATAGCATGCTTTCTCCCTGTCATTTTCTTTGTTCTTGTTCTTCCCTGCAGGACAAGGAGAAAGAGAGCAATCAGACGGCACTTGGAATCAACATTCCAATTTGGAACCGACTGCCTAGAACCCTTTCCCTGATTGCTTACGTGGCATTGCTCTCAAGTACTCATCTTCAACTATTGACGTACTTCCAAAGAAGATACCAAATGCCTGGAGAATAGATAGGGCAAGTGAAAGTGATAAATCAAGCATGTGGAGACAAGCGCAACAAATACATGTGCTGATTCATTCATTACTTCTTCAAAAGAAAAAGTATTCATATCATCAGGGTTTAAAACAAGGGTATCTCATATGATGTTTTCCCCCTGTCTTTTCCTCTGCCATTGCTCTTACCTGCAAAACAAGGAAAAAGAAAGCAATCAGTCGGAACCTAAAATCAAACTTTCAATCCAGAACTGATTGTTCGAAACCTTTACCTGGTTTCTTACCTAGCATTGCTCTCGAGTGCTCATCTTCAATTGTTGATAGGTCTCGAATTTCCTCAGCGAATACTTCAAGACAGTTGATATGATGTTAGCTCTTTGTTGTTGCCAAGCATGGATGAGTCACTGAGAAGTGATGCTCTGAATGACCATTTAAAGGCAAAAGGTTGCGCACCATTTCTACTGTGCAAAAGAAACAAGAAAATAAGAATGCTGCATGATGAGCTAGAACAAATCATTATAGCACGACACCCTTCCATGCAGATCTGCATAATCCAGACAAAGGAGTCTAAGTCAAATCCAAGCCCGTCATCATTGCTATAATCGAAGAGCTCGAGAAGATTTAACATCCTTTTGCTGGCATCGTCGCCGAAGAGCAAATCCTCGCAGTGTGACGTCGTCAAATCACCACTGCTTCTTCAGAAGAAAAAGTATCTTATATCATCAAGGTCTAAAGTGAAAGTATCTCATATCATGATTTCTCCCTGTCCTTTTCTTTGTCCTTGTTTTTACCTGCAAGACAATAAGAAAAAGAGCAATCGGTCGACACTTGGAATCAAGCTTCCAGTCAGGAACCGACTGCCTGGAACCCCTTCCCTGATTGCTTACCTAGCATCATTCTCAAGTACTCATATTCAACTGCTGATGTACTTGCAGAAAAGACACCACATCTGCCTAAAGAACAGATAAGACAAGTGACAATGAAACATCAAGCTTGTGGATAATCAACAAACGCAACAACTACACGTGTTGATTCATCCCCGACGAAGTCGAAGATCACTTGTCACGTGGAGCTGCTCGTGGTCCTATTTCATTCAAGAACAAGCCTCGACGACCTTTGAATGAATCATAAGTCCGAATCAAGATCAAATGTTCACCACCCTTGAATCAAATTCAGCTCTAGATAAAAGGTGTAAATTCAGACCTTTGGAGGAAGTCTGGCAAGAAAAAAAAAAAATCCTTCTAACCTAGTTCAAGATTAAGTCTGTGGAAAATCAACCTTTGGAGGAATCCAGAAAACCCTCCAGCCCTGTTCAAGATTAATCCTGTGAAAAATCAATAATTGAAGGAAACCAGAAAATCTTCTAGCCGAATTCAAGATCAAGCCCCGACGACCCTTGAAGAAATTTCCAGCCTAATTCAAGATCAAGCCTCAACGGCCCTTGGATGGACATCTACATTAAGGGACTTCAAAAAGCATCTTCTACATGTGACAAGCACATGTCTATGACGCACCTTGAAGTGGGGGCATTTGTAGACATCAAAATTTTGGTGAAATAAATGTTGACCAATGCATTAAAATTACAACCTCCACTCATTTCACTTACATCATCCACTTATTTCACCTACAACCTCCACTCATTTCACCTACATCATCCACTTACTTCACCAAAAAAATTATGGTCGTGATTCATTCTCAAAGCCTATTAATAGGCTTCTCCATCAAGGGATCAAATGACCAATTCACACATACATTTCTCTACTCCCAAATTGGAAGAGAATTCCCCAAATCCTTAAAGCTATGAAACTCTAAAACTTTCAAGTATCCAACCTCCCAAATTCCCTAAAAATCCTAAATGATCAAGAAAGCTCTCTTTGTTCTTCGTCAAATCCTTGAAGAAATCCACACAACTGTTCATCAAGATGAAACCCCAAAAGCCCTTCAAGATCCGTTCATCCTCGTTCATCAAGATCAAACCCAAAGGCCCTTGAAGATCCGTTCACAGTTGTTCATCAAGATCAAGTCCCGAAGGCCCTTGAAGATCTATTCATCCTAAGATCAAGCCTCGACGGCCCTTTGAATCAACAGCCCATCCACAGATCTACACCTTATGAAGATAGAATTAGAGGATCATATTGTAAAAGAGATTGTAACCCCAAAATTAATACAAAATATTATTTTGTGCACGTGTTCTTGTCTCATTCATCGCAAGAATAATCGTGTTTACAGAAACTTCCCGGGTTTAAAAGAGACATGCGAGCGAAGATGTCCATGGAATCTACCCCTAAACTTGAATTTTGTAGTGGCATCAAAGCTGAGTGATTCCAATTTCTACAAAAATACAAAATAATGGGTAAGCTAAACAAGAGACTGAGGAAAATAATTTATTATTAAAAAAAAACTAAAAAAAAACATTAAAGCTAAGCCAACTGAAAAAATGTAACCATCCAATTAAGGAATAGAATCAAATTTGATCCCCAGCAACGGCGCCAGAAACTTGTTGTGAAAATTAGATAACCAAAAGTGAACTCATTAAGTCTCAAATTTTAGTACTCTCAAGCATACGAATCAAATGACAATATAGCATATAAGTATAGATATCGTCCCACAGAGATCGAATTGATTCTAAAATCTTACTAACTAAATTGAAACAACTCATACTGGAGAAGCTTTAATGGAAAAGATATGAAACTTCGAAATTAAACAAAAATAAAATGCATGTAAATTATAAATTAAAAGCATAAGAAAAGAAGACCTAGGGCATCCGAATTCACCGTAACCAATTCTACTCAATTCCCTTAATATGTTATGCTCAAGTAGTTCCCACAATATTGATGATCGATTTTCCCTAAATTATTCAACGGCCATGGCATTTGGTTACATCAAAAGTATCCTTACATGTTAACCCTCTATGGCATCTAGATGAATTTAAACAAGTAAGAACCCATTAAACTCTATGCAAATCGTTGGAAATCACACAAACCGTAATTGTATGGCATCTGCAAATAGGTGTTTATGGTATCAATTGCAAGAAGCTAAACCCAAGTTAAGTATGGCATCTACTGTAACTTGCATCAAATCAACGTACTTTAAACCTAGACGGTGATCAAGCATCTAAATAAAAATAAGCGCATTACAAATAGCAAAATATACTCAATAAAGATGAAAAACTTGATAATAACAATGCCACAAGACAATTAAGCATTCATGATTAGGCTACACCGTAGCCCTAAAAAAGAAAAGAAACTAGAAAAGCTCTTCCTTCTTCCCTTCCTTGCCGTAACCCCTATGTAGAATTGTGCTTTTTTTTTTTTTCCTTTCTAGTTGTTGGTTGACACTCCACAAGGAGAATGGATCTCCTTAATATAAACCCACGACAAGGGTGTTAAAGGCTAATTTAAAATCCAATTAAAACCCCACTAAACTCCTAAGCATAATGGACTTTGAAACCTTATTAAAGAAAATGAAAAATAAACGGAAATAATAAAAACTAGAAATTAAGTTCTTTCTTAAAGTCCATTGAATAGCATTTCCATGTCTATTTGATTCCAAAACCGTTCGGTTTTATCTTCTTGTTGTAATACACATGTTTTCGAGCAGCTAGTTAGCCTCGTGCTTCATTAGAATTACTCTACACACCCAAAAAGCTCATTTTTCACTTTATTTGTGCATAACTTCAATATTGAATGCCTATAAATTAAAACAATATAAATTAGTGCATTTAACCCATTCATATATACAAAATCCAAAGGAAGTGTTTGATAAAAATATATGAAAATATGCACACATCAATAAGATTGAGGAGTAGAAAGTGTAGAGGATTGGTCCCTCATATGGTGAGTGGCACCAACGTCAAAATAAATAATTAGGATCAGATTGATGAGCACACTAAACACCAGCAAACGGAGGAGCGGAATCGGGCCCGGGAAATTTATGGGAGCAAGTAGCGGTGGTGTGGTGCGACGTGTTACATGTGTAACACCAAGCTGGGCCAAGAAGGCCAGCGGCAGAGCTGTAGGGCCGAGAGGGACGCGAGGCAGGAAGGGGCCTGCTGTTGCGGAAAGAAGGGCAGGAAATTGGTCCATTGGGCATGAGGCTGCGTAAGAGAAAGCTGCAGGGAATGGTGCTGCTGGGGCAGCTGCTGCTGATGAGTATGATTGAAAGAAGCCATGATAAGAGTGTAGAAGAGACGAACGAACAAAAGAGAAAGACCAAAGGAATTTTACGTTTGACCGTGAAAGGGCAAACACCTAGGCCTACTATGGTTAACGGCAGCTAGCTTGTTTGCTTGTATCATTTCTATTTGCGTTACATTGGATGGAGATTTTGTTTTTCTTTTTTTGAATAATCGATATTATCTACATTAAAAAAGAGGGGGTGGGTTTAGCCTTACAATAGACTAGTAATATTGTAGTTGAAATTCGCCTTTGGCGAGAATCGAACCTAAGACCTCTCACTTACAAGTGAAGAGGAACACCGTTAGGTCGTAGTACTAAGTGACTTGGATGAAGAAATTTAAGATTACCAAGGATATTGAAATGAAAGAATTTTATTTTCCAGCATTTGTGAATTTTCTTATTTGCTTAACCTAAAAAAACAATGGAATTGAATACGGAATTTGTTATTTTTAAACTCTCAATCATAGAAATTGAGAAATGACAACGATTTACATGAAATTTAAACTTAGGAATTAGAGATCTCAAATTCCAAATTTTTCTTCCACGCGAAAATTTTAAATTTCTATGTTTATAAACTCAAACAAAGGAATTAGTGCATATCAATTTATAAATTCTAACTTTTACCCAAATTTCAAGTTTATTTCTCTCGTTCAAGCATAATGTAAGAATCTTGAACTAATTACAATAGAAAATTACATTTCTATCATACATTCGAAAATTAGAGAGATAATAGCTATTGAAAACTAAAATAGAAAGGAACGAAGTTACGCGAAAAATGTAGAAGCCTTGAGTAGTGAATGATTCTTGGGATGAGTCGCGGACTAAGTCGCTCTCTTTAAGACGTTTTGTGGCTCTGCCCAAAGTGTGCAAGCAGTTCTCAAACACCACGTCGTCCCCAGAATAAAACAGTCAAGAACCTTCTTCTTCTGATAAAGTTCCTTGCATAGTGGAAGAACCTTCGAACTCACAGCCTCTCAATATGTTGCTTCCCAAAACTATGTATCAGAAAATAGATATATATATATATATCTTCAATGATTCCAGGGACTACAATATATACATTTGGAATAAAGAGACGTTGAAGGTTTGAGAGAATTGAAAGCAGGACAAAATCAAAACGTAAGTCAAATAAAACGGTTTAATTTAGGGCTAGGCACAGGCCGGGCCGGGCCCAATTTTGAAGGGACCGGACATGACCTAGGTTCAAAGGGAACGGGACGGGCCGGGCCGGGGATTAGATTTTCTAATATAAGAACCGGACATTACCCGGGCCGGTTGAAACGGGCCAGTTCGAGCCGGGTCCACGGGTCCTTTTTTTTTTTTTTTTGGTTGTTTGAAAAAAAAAAAAAAAATTGTACGGATTGCAGATTGCAATCTGCACAGATTGCAAAACTGCACAAAACTGCACAGATTGCAAACTGCACAAATTGCAAAACTGCACAGATTGCAATCTGCACAAAACTGCACAGAAAATTGCACAGATTCACGTCCAATCTAAATACAAAGTCCAACATCCAAGTTCATAGATTAACAATACATTCAAAATAATAATATTACATCTTCCAACATCTAAAAATCAAATCAACATACAAAATATCCGAAAATCCAAGACATCCAAATTCCAAGAATCAAATAATCCAAAACAACATAAACATGACATCCACAATAAATTTCAAATTAACATCTAAAACCACATCCAAGTTCCAACAACAATCTTCATTGAATCTGTAAGCAAAAATAGAATATAACCATGACATTTTTAACGTCCAACATCATATTATCTATCCTCATTCAAATTGAATTATTGAAATTTAAAGTTTATTCATTTGAGTTTAAAATATTACCGCAATTCCTTTTCCTTTATTCGTTCTAGTTGCTTCAATTTCAGGAACACTTGATGAGATGGTTGAACTTGTAGATATAGTATTTGCTCTTTTTCTTTTATATTCTACAACAAAGAACAAACGTTAATTGTAAACCAATTAATATAAAGTTATAAACCAAACTATAAAAAACAAAATAATTACCTTCTTCACACTCTTGATAAAATTCAAGCTCCGCAGGACTTGCTTCATACTCAATGCTGCCAATTGGTTCACTTCTTATCCAATTTTGAAGGCACATCAATGACTCCACTGTTTGAGGAAGGAGACATGATCTACAAGGGTCAATTACTCTCTTTCCTCCACTAAATGCACTCTCACTGGCAACTGTTGACACTTGAATTAGCAAGACATCTTTCGCTATCAAAGCAAGTGTGGGATATGTGCTCCTCCCTTTCAACTTCCACCATTTCAAAACGTCAAATTGTGAACCATGTGGTACTTTCTCTACAGTGTCAAGGAGATACCTATCCACCTCATGTGCAAGTGCAATATCCTCGGTATCTTTTAGTTCCTTTTCCCAATCATCCATGATTTGACTAAATATCATTGGATTTTCTGTTGGCACACTAGAAGATGATTGTTTTACCCTTGAAGAATAAGTGTCAAGAACTAAATCTTCTCTACCCTTTTGTTGTGTTTGTGAATCGAAAGATTGACTAGCATATTCATCACACATTGTCTTCAACAATGTCTTCACTTGATTACTTTTTTGTTCAATCTCTTCCTCAAGAAGTTGTAATTGCTTTCTACACAAGTGCATGTAGTGCATCAATTTGAACCTTGGGTCTAAGACAAGGGCAATTACAAATATTTGATTAAGGGACTCAATTGAACCAAAATACTTCCGATATTTGGCTCTCATGTTGAATGCCATATCACGTAGCACCAACTCTGCAGGTCTTCCAGTTTGCATATATTCAGGCAAAAAATGTTTTTCAATCTCGTTTTCCACAGCAATGACATCATGAACAGTTGTATTAGATATGGGATATTTACTTGCACTAACTTTCAAAGTTACAAGATAGAAGACCTTCAAAAATTTCACAAACACTTCGGCACTATCCCAATCTTCCTCCTTAGGTGGTCCAACCCTCCCTTTACCTGCCACTTCTTATCCTTCATCATTAAACACCTTTTCACTGTAATAGGTGGTGCATATATTGGCTTCATCATCGTCGATCATCCTTTCAAATGCTTTTTTAAACTTCAAGCAAGATTCTAGCATCATGTATGTGCTATTCCACCTAGTAGGCACATCCATAACAACTAGACCCCTACTATCCAACTTCTCATTCTCCACACATTTCTTGAAATAACTTAACCTTCGAGGATTTGATCTCACAAACCGCACGGCATTTCTAAGAGCATCCACACTTGTATCTAATCTTTTCAACCCATGTTTCACTACCAAGTTGATAATATGAGCTAAGCACCTCACATGCATAAACTTGCCATTCATAATCACTTTACTATTAGGCCATTTCTGCATTTTACGAACAACATACTCAATTGCCACCTTATTAGCCGATGCATTGTCAACTAAAATGCACATTACCTTTTCAATCCCCCACTCAACCAAACATTGCTCAATCATCTTCCCTATTTCTTTGCCTTCATGACTTGAAATCAAACAAAAGTTTAGAATCCTTTTGTGCATATTCCAATCATCATCCACAAAATGAGCAGTTAGCACCATATAGTTCAAATTTTGCACACTTGTCCATGTATCAGTAGTCAAACTCACTCTATGATTGTGTATCTCCTTTTTTAATTGATCTTTCATGCTATCATACATACTGAATAACTCCCTCACGATAGTTCTTCGAGATGGAACATGCAATCTAGGCTGGACTTTGCACATCATCCCCCTAAACCCTTCACTCTCCACAATACTAAAAGGTACCTCCTCGATCACAATAAACTCAATAATACCTTCCACACTTTCTTCTTGGCTCCACCCTTTAGCAACAAGCATGTTTTTGACATCCCCAGAAGGTCCAGAACTGCCTAGAACCTTTTGCAACTCATCAGTTGGTTTATATGACTTGCAATGTTTATTGATATGTTTAATGTAAGTACTAGTTCCATCCCACTAGTATCACATGCAAAAAGGGCATTACAATGGTTACACTTAGCCTTCAATACTTGTACCTCCACCTTCTCTTTCTTTCCATCCTTTTCTACTTCTTGTATTTCTGAGACGGTACACTTAGTGACATGATCCCAAACCCAAGATCTCTTAGAAGATCTCTCTAGTGAAGCTATTATAATTGGTTGTTTTGTCTTTGGAATAGGTGGTGCTTTTCTTTTGCTGGAGGATGAGGGGTTTGGAGGAGGCATTGATGGTTTTGATTGTGTGGGTTGTGGAGGACATGGTGATGTAGCCGTAGATGATGCTACATTAGTACTACTAGGGGTACTTTGACTTTGAGATTGAGACATTATGTAAAGATGTGTAAAAATTAAATAATGGAACTATATTCATTAATCAAATAAAATAGCATAATCTCCATGTAAGCATAATCTACACATTATACATAATTTAAACCCAAAAAAGCATAATCTCCATGTAAATAAAATAGCAAATAATTACTTTAACACCATCAAATTCATCAACTTTTTGTTCTAATAGCAAATAATCTAAACATTATTCACACTTTGTACTTTAACTTTCTGTGGACAGCATTGGGTATCTTTGTTTACATGGCACACTCTTTCATAGTCTGATGCTATCACCATTAGAATCATAACATGCATTTTCTAAGGCTAAAGATTAATTTATGAACATATTGTAAAAGAAAAACTACAAGAAGAAATGGCATGACTATTTCAGAATTTTCAGTACAAGAAAGGAACTATCTTTGCCCATGTGCCCCACACTACGAGCGTAATGCATGAATACCTTATTAATGAGATCCTTCTCAGCAAACTTCAGTGAATCAACCTCTTCTTTGGATTGGCAGGCCTTAAATTTCCCCTTCACCACTTCCAAGTTCCAACTACAAAAAGGAGATAAACATCAGCTATGCTCTATTATAATTTTCCTTGTATCAATTAAACTTTACAAGGCACATAAATAATGTATAACCATGGTGCCACAGCAATGAAATCATACAACTAATAAAATATGGGGAAAAAGGATATTAAAAGGCTTCAAATAATTGGGCGGCCTCAATTCACTCGCACGCCACCACCTCGAATTTTGGAACACACACTCCCTCAGACCCCCGCGCGCCACACACATACTCCTTTTTCTCTCTCTCTTTGTTTCACATTCATTCATTCAGTGAGGCTTTCATGCTTTGAGAAGCCACATGAACTCCACTGACGCCAACAGCCACCAATCGTCAATGGGTACGGCGTCGACGCCGTCCTCAGACGGGTCAGGGAAGAAGGTCCGGAAGCCATACATCATCACCAAGTCCAGAGAAAGCTGGACCGACGAAGAGCACGACAAGTTCCTTGAAGCTCTTCAACTGTCAGTTCTTCATCTCCCTTTCCTCTTTCCTTCATCACTTTCAAATATTCATTTTTGTTTCATTTTTTTATTTACAAACGATAAGATAATCTACACTGAAATTCATTTAAACTACGGGGAGGGCGAGGGTTTGAACCCTATGCACTGGGTTGAAGAGAAAAGCCCTATCTACCAGGCAACGCACCACTTGGCTATTCTGTTTCAGTTTAATTGATTGCTTAGTGGGGTTTAGTTTAATTGCTTTTCGTGTAGCTTTGTTTGGGTTCTGTTTTAATTGATTACCTCCCGGATTAAAGCATTGATTTGTTTCATGTCATTTTCGGTCAAATCTAAAAAGACCTGAGATCAGCAAGAGAGGAGAGGAGGGGGGAAGATAAATTGTAACAGGACTACCAAGGCCATCCCACGGGTCAAAACGCAGATTGGGAAAAGCACACAGTCACAGACACTGACCTCACCACATGAATTTTCAATTGGGGTCTTGCTCACTTTGAGAACCCAGAATAGCATCTACAAATCTAATTAAAAAATCCTAAATTCCTAAACCAAAAATTCACATAAATAAAAATACCCTAATTCAAAATTTCCTAAATTTTAGCATGATTATGGTAGCAGTGTTCTCGATGGTGAATCGATGATGGTCTGGGACCTAGAATCAGAGGACTATGAGCACCCTAATTTAAGAACTCAACAAAACCCCTAAATCTAGAAAACCCTAATTTCATTTTGAACATAAAAATGTAAACCCAGCACACCAATACCATTGCCCTATTCAATCAACCTTCACCCCAGAGAACTCACTCACCGCAAATCCAGCTCACCCCCAACACATTTCAACAGATAAACCAAACTAAATCCCAAAAGAACAAAAACCCAGCTCCAAAAATCAAATAAAAACAGACCCAGATGACCATTTCAATCAAATCACAACCAAAAAACAAGCAAGATCCATGTGAAAATCGCAGCAAATGAAAGGAAGCAGAAGAAAATATTTACCTTGCTAGGTACACGAGTTGTTCGACTTCGTTGTTTGTCCCTTTAAGTTCGTCAGAGGGAGAGAAACTGATTTCCAGATAGTGAGTCAGGAAAAGAGATCGAAGCCTGATGATGATGGCAGCGGACGGAGGGTAGTGGTGTATGGAGCTAGGACGATCGGAGAGAGTTAGGAGGAGAGAGGTCTGAGTGAACTGTGAAATGAGAAGAGTCGGGAGGAGAGTTCGAGAAGACCAGGAGGAAGAGGAAACAATTTCTTGATTTTCTTCTATTATTCATTCTAGAAACGGGCCGGGCCGGGGGCCCGTCCACTTCTATTTCAAGATCCGCCCCGCCCCGCTAATATGGTATACCCGAACCGCCCCGCCCGTTTTGTGTTTAGAAATTGTGGACCCGACCCTTACCTGCCCCAAACAACGGGTACCCGCCCCTACCCGCGGGTCCAGGATCCGTTTGCCCAACCCTAGTTTGATTATGTATCGTGTTAGGATTTTCTTCTCTATCGTGTTAGGATTTTCTTCTCTATTCAGAGAAGTAATGGCGTCTTTCAAACTTAACTCCTTATCTAATTGAAAAGTTAGTGGCATGTTTCAAACTTAAAAAGTTGTAACTCCTTATCTCATTGAAAAGCCAAAATCAATTGACTTATCTAATTGAAAAGTCAATGACATGTTTCAAACTTAAAAAGTTGTAACTCCTTATCTCATTGAAAAGCCAAAATCAATTGACTGTTATGCATAGAATAATGATAATAAAACAAAACGTTATGTACATAATATTTTTTTGAACGCCGTTATGTACATAATATTGGTAATAAAACAAAACATAAATATATAAACATATATATTATTAAATAAAAACATAACTGCTCCAACAATAACAGATTATCTCTAATCTAACTTGTCATATTCTCATTTTTATGCAAATAAATATTAATTTTATTGATGGGATGAACCAATGAACACCGAGCCCTTAAAAACGAATGAATAAGATGAGATTAATGTAATTTCTGATTTGTAATCAGTCACCAGTGGAGCGCCTGTGACGAAGATGAGACGGAATAAAGGCAATAGTCAGGGAGGGAGGAGGAAGAGGGAAGGGACGAAATGATTTTTTCTGGTGAACGTAGCAAAGAGAGGAAGTGGCATGCTCGTATTTGATTTTTTATTTTGTCTTTACCTGTTCATATTTGATTAGTAATACTATAATTTCAATTGGTTATTATTAGGGGTGGAAATTTTTACCAAATTACCATACCAACCACCTTACCAACCATATCATACCAAATTATTACCAAAAATTTGTACCAATTGGTAATGGTACGGTATTTGTACCATACCATACTATTTTGGTACGGTACTGGTATCCAAAACCAGTACTGGTGGTATACCATACCTACCAATATTATTAATATTATATTATGTATTTATTCATACAATTATTTAAGGGCAAAATTAATAATAATTATTGTAGAAGTGTAAAAAATGTAAAAAAAATAAATAAATAAAATAAAATAAAATAATAATCACTCATAATGACAAGCTTTACAACTTTCATGAAGAGGTCAGCTTCAAAATCCAACGCTATAATCCATAAACTTTAAATTTATATTTAACCATCGATTGTTATTTATATTTTATTTTTCTTACTGAATTTCATTTAAAAAGAAAAAAATTTTGAAAACATGATCATCTGGCGAATATAAGAAGATGAACGGTTCAGATCTTTGATATCATGTTTTGATATTTACGGTTAACTGAAATATGAGTCGATGTCATATAATTTGTAGAAACTTTATAAACATCAAGCAATATTTTTACTAACTGTAAAACTATGAACATAATATCAACGATCCAAACCATTCATCTTCCTACATCCTTTAATAGATCATGTTTTCAAAAAAGAAATTCCGAAAAAAAAAAAAAAAATTGGTGAGAAAAATGAAGTGTAAATGTAAACAACAATCAACGGTTAAATTTTGATTTATAATTTATATGATTATAATGGCGAATTTCAAAGTTAAGCTTTTCACGAAAGTTGTAAAGCTTGTCTACGATCGTTTACATATTTTTTTCTATATTTTTTACACTTCTACATTAATTAAAAAATATTAGATTTTGGGCAAACTATGTGACGAAAAATAAAGTGGCAATTATCATTGGCATACCATACCAACCAAACTATTTGGTATACCGATATTCGATATATCGAAAGTTTGGTATGGTAATGGTAATAGATTTTACCGTACCAAATATTTGGTATGGTAATTGATACAGAGGTTTTGGTACGGTAATATACCAAAACTACCCCTAGTTATTATGTTGTTTGTTTCAAAATTTTATGGGTGTCCAAAGAAAAATAATTGTTTCTCTCAAAAGAAAAAAAAAATCTTTTAAATAAAATAGATGAGTGTTTAGAGATAAAACTTTGAAGTACAAAGCTATTTTTTATTTAATGAGAAGAGTTTTAAATTATTGGGCATTACTTGTTGACCTATACCCAAGTAATAAACATAATCCATTGACTTGGTCCCAAAAAAAAAATTGACTCTTGATAATGATATATGCCTGGATACTCAAGATTTCATTGATTTTAGCCTAAATTCTCATTTTTAGGGCAATTACAACTAGATACATTTTTGGTTACTAAAATGATTAAAATCAAATACCTACAGCATATCGATTATATTTCGACAACATATTGACCTCATATCAACGACACAACGATGAAATACCGATGACTTGCTAAAAACGAATCATTTCAGCAATTAAATATTAAAAGTAGTCAAAAGCCCTTTTTAAGGGCACTACTTATGTGCCCCTCAAGTTTTATTGGAAATCTACTTGTCCCCCCACTTATGATTAACATATCTTTACATAAAACATTATAATAAGAACCATTCATTTTCTTTATCATCATATTGAAATCATATATGCAAAGAATCATTCAATTTGGAGATGTGTTTAGGCATTCATGAGTATAAAACAAATGGACGGTATCATGAGGATTTTACTTGTTAGCTAAACCGTAGATGAATTTGCAACGCATGGATGGATAAACGATGTTCAAATCAAATGATTTTTTGCGTTAAAATTTTTCGATGATGAGAATGAAGAGGTGAAGGTACATTAACAATAAGTGAGGGGATTACAAAAGTATTATATTTTTTAAGAACAATACTTGGCTACTCAAACAGGAGTAGGAACTCCTAATCAAAACTCTTAATGTTTTAATCACAGATCTTTGTGCTTCTGATTAGAACCGTTCATACTATGAATCACACTATAAACATCATTTTTGCAAAAAATAAATTAAAAATAAGGTTGTTTAGTCAATCTATTGTAGCAAATACATAGACAGTTCGCAATGCTTTTACCAATTCCCTTCATTTGTTTTTAAACAGTTTGATGACTAAACGAGCTTAGTTTTAATTGATTTTTTGCAGAAGCGATCTTTATAGAGTGATTTATAATATGAATAGTTTTGATTATAAATAGGAAGTTCTATAAATTGACAACAAACAATTTTGAGAAATTTTGAGTAGGAGTTCCTACTCATTTTTAAGTAGCCAAGTATTGTTCATTTTTTAAAGAGTTAATCTCAGTTTACTACTCTGAAGTTTCGTGGTTTTCAACATTTGGTACATGAAGTTTTTTTCATCCTAGAGTCATACCTCAAGTCTTAATTTTGGGACAGTTTCATACACCCGTTAAGTTGGCAGTCAGTCGTTAACTAATGACGTGATGTCTACGTGGACAATGACAGGATGACATGTGTCAATATGAGCCCACATAGATATTAAAAAAATTAAAGATTTTAAAAATTTTAAAAATTAAAAAACTAAACAAATAAAAAAGGCCTAGGGATGCGGGCCTTCCCTTTCCTCCACCCGAATTGAAAATTCAAATTAGGGGACCTCTGAGATTTTACCTAAATAGCAGCTTGGATGGGGAAAAGTTAAGAACTTTGTACTGCTGCAGGTAGGTTTGAGTGAGTGAGATTTAGAAATAAAAAATTGAAAAAAATATTAAAGGAAAAATCGAGGGAAAGGCCGCACCAAGGAGTATTTGTATATATGTGTCTCTGAGAGGAAGAGGAGAGAGAAAGTCTGATGTTATGAAACACAGAAGGAGAGAGGGAGGGAGAGAGAGAGAGAGAGAGAGAGAATAGGATAGGAGAGAAAGGGGTTGGCAGCCGCATGATTTCTACCGACTCACTTCTGCTCAAGCTCCGACGGATAGATCACTGCGGCTACGCCTCTCCTGTTCTCAACTCAACCCAATTGCTACTCCTCCCCGTCGTCTGAATCACCGTGATGAATGCCAGAGAAGGAGAAGAAAGGTTCTACAAAAACCCAAGGAGAAGCATGCATCCCTGTAGCATTTTTTATTTGTTTTTTGGGTTAATCTCAGTTTATTACCCTAAAGTTTTATGATTTTCAACATTTAGTACATGAAATTTTTTCATCCCAGAGTGATACCTAAAATCATAATCTTGAACACTTTCATACATCTGTTAAGGTTGTTGTTAAATCAACCATTAACTAATGACGTGGTGCCCACATAGACAATGAATGGACGCCACGTGGATATTAAAAAAATTATAATTAATAAAAAATTATTATTATTATTATTATTATTTAATTTAAAAAAAAAAAAAAAAAAAAAAAAAAAAAAAAAAAAACCCTAAAGGATATCCTCCAATCCAATCTTTAGCCATACTTCCTGCAATCAACCCTCATCGTCAACCACCTTCCAATCCAACCCCATCGCCTTCTTCTTCAATCATCGTTACTCTCTCTGCAACCATGACTGCAACTGAATTGCTCCCGATGTAAAACCACTGATCGTGATCGTACTTTGACAGCGTCTTCACCAGATTCTCCACAAAGAACACCGTGTCGTTGTCGCCAAACACGAACCACCTCACATCCAGCTCACCGCGATCGACGACTCCTTGACCATGTGCGCCACTCGGATCGCGAAACGAAGCCCTCCCTTGAAAGTGTACGAAAAGCAGGAGGTATTGTTAGAACCAAAAGAATAGCAGAAAGCTCTTGTGAATGTAAAACCTGTTCGTACTAGAAAACTGGGAGAAGTCTTATTTAGCTAAACAACTATTGTGGCTAATAAATAGCCTTACACCGAGACAAAAAAGGGAAAAACAACCACCCACGACTTTACAGGTCCTACAATTGTGGGCATGGCTAAGTTAAACAGAAAATGCAACCGTGTTCCTCAAGTTTAGGAGGAATTATTCAACATAACAGAAATAACCCTAAAAACAAGCCCTAACCCTAACGGCTAGGAAGCTTTAATAGTTTCATCATCCTCCCTTAAACTGAATACCATTGTTATTCAGTTTACACCTGGATATTCACACACACCCAGTAAGCTTCGCATCTTCAAGCTTTAATGGCTTTGTTAGAACATCTGCAACTTGTTCTTGTGTAGAACAGTGAATTAACTCTAAAGTTCCATCCTTGACAAGATCCCGAAGAAAATGAAATCTCACATCTATGTGCTTGCTTCGACCATGCATCACAGGATTCTTCGAGAGTCTAATCGCTGACATATTATCACAAAACACCACTGTTGGACTGCTTTGCACTTGATTCAGATGGCTAAGAATTCTTCTAAGCCACACAACCTGGCATGCACTTGATGTTGTAGCTATGAACTTAGCTTCAGTGGTAGAGAGAGTAACCACTGGTTGCTTCTTTGAAGACCAAGAGACAGCTCCCGAGCTCATTAAGAAAACATAACCTGAGGTACTTTTCTTGTTGTCCTGATTGCCAGCATAATCACTGTCCATGTATCCTACGAGTTCTTCACTTCCTCCCTTCTTGAAAAGCATCCCAAAACCAATTGTACCTTTCACGTACCTCAAAGCTCTCTTTACCGCCAGTAAGTGAGACTCAGTAGGACGCTCTATGTACCTACTGATCAGACTAACGATAAACATTAAATCAGGGCGAGTGGCAGTTAAATACATGAGACTTCCTACCATCTGCTTGTAGACAGTACCATCAACTTTAACTTCGCCTTCATCTTTTGTGAGCTTAAAGCCAGGAACCACTGGATTATGAACTGAGTTACACCGATCCATATTGAACCTTTCCAGAATCTCTTGAGCATATTTCCGTTGACTGATGAAGATGCCATCTTCATTTTGCAATTCTTTAATGCCCAGAAAATATCTCATTTTCCCGAGATTCGTCATGTCAAAGTCAACCATCATGGATCTCTTAAAATCTTCGAACATACCTTCATCATTCCTAATAAATATCAGATCATCAACATAAAGACAAACAATCAATATTTTACCTCCAACCACTGTTTTAGTGAACAAAGTATGTTCGTGGGAGCATTTGTTGAAGCTTTCTTTGACAAAGTATGACTCTATGCGACTGTACCAAGCTCAGGGAGCTTGTTTGAGTCCATACAATGCTTTCTTGAATCGATAGACTTTTGAGTCTTCCCCCTTCTATTCATAACCTGGTGGTTGATCTACAAACACCTCCTTATTAATTTCCCCATGCAGAAAGGCCGATTTAACGTCA
This sequence comes from Pyrus x bretschneideri, assembly GCF_019419815.1. Lineage (NCBI taxonomy): Eukaryota > Viridiplantae > Streptophyta > Magnoliopsida > Rosales > Rosaceae > Pyrus > Pyrus x bretschneideri. The sequence continues at coordinate 5,008,899 of NW_025999457.1, forward strand.
AGTTAGTAAACTAACCAACTTTTCTGTGCAGCAAGAGAAAACACCAAACGAATTGTATCTAAGCGAGCCACCGGTGCAAATACTTCTGCATAATCCACTCCATATTGTTAACTGTATCCTTCAGAAACTAGTTAGTGCCTTGTACTTGTCTACTTCACCATGCTCATTGAGTTTTGTTTTAAAACCCCACTTCTCTCCAACAGTCTTTCCTCCTGATGGCAAATCTTTTAGCTCTCATGTCTTATTTTTCTCTATTGCCGCAATTTCTTGATCCATGGCACTTCTTCATTTTTCACTCTTCACAGCTTCTTTAAATGTCGTTGGGTTACTATCAATGAACAAAGCTAGATGAGCTATATTCACACCCTCTTCATCGAAGAAATCTTGAGCAGTTATATAGTCTCTCATCCATGCTGAGGGTCTTCATGTTCGTCCTTCTAGAAGTAAAACACTTGAGGTGTCTCCTTCATAAGGGTTGCTGTTGTCTGACCCATTTTCCTTCAATTCTTCAACTGCTTCATACTCATCTCCATTGCTTTCCTCTTCTGTGTTTACTTCTTCGTCGACTTCCCATTCCAAATCAACCAGTATGGCTTGCTTATGACTGTCATCCCAACTCCACCCTTGGTCTTCTTCAAAGACCACATCTCTGCTGATAATTATTTTTCTTTTTGACAAAGATCAAACAGCCTGTATGCTTTTGATTCTTCACTGACCCTTAAAAATACACATTTGAGACTCTTAGCATCCAACTTTACCCTCTTGTTATCAGGTATACATGCGATATGCAGCCAAAAACTCTGAAATGCTTCACTGATGGTTTACGTCCATTCCAAGCTTCTTCAGGTGTTTTGATCTTCATGGCAAGGGTTAGACTTCTGTTCAGCACATGCACCATCCAATTCACAGTTTTGGGCCAAAACGTTTTAGGAACTCGCTTCTCTGACAACATACTTCGCACCATATTCATAATAGTTCAGTTTTTCCTCTCGACGACACCGTTTTGTTGAGGAATGTATGCGGCTGTCAGTTGTCTATGTATCCCATACTCGTTACAGAAACTTGCACACTCTTGTGATGTGAACTCACCCCCTCGATATGTCCTCAGATTTCGAATGAACACTCTAGTTTCCTTTTCAACCCTAGCTTTTAGGATTTGAAAATAGAAAAGGCTTCTGATTTTGTTGTCAAGAAGAAAACCTAAGTTTTTCTGCTGAAATCATCAATAAAGGTGATTAAATACCTTTTGTTGCTGTTCGAAGATGGATTAATCGGACCACATATGTCAGTGTGCACCAGCTGAAGAACTTGAGAAGCCCTCCATATACTTTCCTTTAGAAATGGATCACGGTGTTGTTTTCCCACCAGACAGCCTTCATGTACTCGTTGAATGGCTTTGAACTCGGGTAATCCTTCCATCATCTTCTTTTGTTGGAGTACCTTGAGTCCATTCCAGCTGAGGTGCCTATATCGACAATGCCAGAGACTGGCTTGGTCTGTGATTAAAGAGAAGAAACATTTTTGCTCCTTTGGTGGTGGACAGTGAGCAAGCACAACGAACATTTTGTTGTGAGTCATTTCTGTTTCAATGATTAGACCTTTCTCGAGATGAAATATCTTACATTTTCCTTATTGAATAAGCACAGCGAGTCCCTTCTCTTGCAGCTGCCTGATACTTAGCAAATTATTCTTCAATTCTGGTACAAAGAAGACATCCGTGATTACATGAACAATTTCATTCACCCCTATTCAAACCTTGCCTTTTCCTTGAACAGTGAGTCTTGAGCCATTCCCCAACTTTACAGATTCTTTGAAACTGCTATCAAAATCAACAAATATCTCCTTCTTGCCACACATATGGTTGCTACACCCGGAATCAAAAAACCAAACATGCTCTGTTTCAGCTTCATTGAAGTCAACATAAGTCATTAACAACATCTCTTCTTTTGTCTCTACGTAGTTGGCCTTTTATTCCTTTGCTTTCTTTGGGCATTCCCACTGAAAATGCCCCAATTCATGACAATTGTAGCATTCTAGGGTAGATTTTTCGTACCCAAATCTACCCCTTCCTCTTCCTCTTCCACAAGAGGTACTTCGATCCCAGCCTCGTCCTACTTGCTAGACTCCAGAAGAAATTTGCAGTGCTTGTTCATCCACTACAACATGACGGCTGACATGTTGTTCATGCACCAATAGACTACTCTGAAGCTCATTAATCAACAAAGTATCCAAGTCATTTGACTCCTCAATAGAACATATAACGTAGTCATATTTTGGAGCCATAGACTGCAAAATCTTCTTAATGATTACGACATCCTCCATATGCTCCCCATGAATCCTCATCTTGTTAGCAATGATGAGAGTCCTACCAAAATAGTCATTGACTGATTCTCCAGCCTTCATGTGTAGCACTTCAAACTCCTTTCGAAGAGCCTGCAATTGAGCACGTTTGACACGTGTTGTTCCTTGATATTTCTGTTTCAAATAATCCCAAATATCCTTCGTTATATCCTTCTTCAAAATTGTCTCTAGGATCGAATGATCGATGGCCTGGAACAAGTAGTTCTTGCACTTCAGGTTTTTCAACTTCTGATCTTCAATCACTTTCTTATGTGCTTCACTTGGATCCACTCCTTCTGCTACTGCAGTTATCCCTATCTCCACTAAGTTCCAATACTCTTTGGAACGTAGAAAGTTTTCCATTAACATACTCCAGTGATCGTAGTGTCCATCAAACTTCAAAATGGCAGGTTGCACGAAGCTGCTTTCAGATGCCATGGTTTTGTTCTTTCACGTCGGTGACTATGTTGCAAGCTTTGATCAGGCCCCATGGTGGGGCTTTGATACCAGATGTTAGAACCAAAAGAATAGCAGAAAGCTCTTGTGAATGTAAAACCAGTTCATACTAGAAAAGTGGGAGAAGTCTTATTTAGCTAAACAACTGTTGTGGCTAATAAATAGCCTTACACCGAGACAAAAAAGGGAAAAACAACCACACACGACTTTACAAGTCCTACAATCGTGGGCATGACTAAGTTAAACAGAAAATGCAACAGTGTTCCTCAAGTTTAGGAGGAATTATTCAACATAACATAAATAACCCTAAAAACAAGCCCTAACCCTAGCGGCTAGGAAGCTTTAACAGTTTCATCAGGTGTCATTGGAGACAACGACCAGAGGCGGAGGTAGGGCTCACGGCGGGACCAGGAGCGGGAGGAGGAGGCAATGGAAAAGACGAGGTGGCGGCGCATGGTGGGGGATGAAGTGTAGCAGGAGAGAAGGGCTGAAGGTGTGTGGAGGAAGAGGAAGTAGAGGTTGAGGAAAACGGAGAGGAATAACAAGAGGGCTTTGAAGCGGGCGAGGGTTAAGGTTTTGGGCATTACGGACAGAAGAGAGAGAGAAAGGTATCATTATCTTTGAGGGTTTTTTTTTATATATAAATATTATTATTATTATTATTATTATTATTATTATTATTATTATATTTTTTATTAATTTATTAGTTTTAATTTTTTTAAATATCTACATGACGTCTAGTCATTGTCTACGTGGGTGCCACATCACCAGTTAACACCTGACTTAACAATCAACTTAACGGATTTATGAGACTATCTCAAAATTAAAACTTGAGGTATGATTTTAGGATGAAAAAAAACTTCATGTACCAAATATTAAAAACCACGAAACTTCAAAATAATAAACTAAGGTTAATCCTTTTTTAAATGTGTTAAATAACCTTGTCAAATCAACAAATTACTTCTGTAGTTGCTCCGTAATTTCACCAATACCCAAGATTGAGATTAAGGGCTAACTGACTAAAAAAAATGTAAATTTAAGTGTCATGATTAGGGATGGCCAAATACCCATCAATTATGGATAACCGTGGGTACCTGTCCATTTAAATTTCACGGTTACAATTAAATGGTTATGAGTTTAACCGTTTATCAGTGGAATTTAAATTGGCGTTTATGAGTATTAACCGCAATTATAAACGCGTACCAATTTATTTTGATATATATATATATATATATATATTTTTTTTTTTTCAAAAAAAAAACCACCCAAGCTTTTGATCAGAATTGATTTTTCATCATCACCACATTAGCCTACATAAGTTTTTTTTAAGGAACTTTAACAAAAAAAAAACTTTTAGTACTGTTCACTTTAACGAAAAATCACATTTTTACACTAAAAAGTCAATTCTTATACTATTCACTTTACCTTTTATTTTATCTTATCGTTAAAACTCAAGATTTTCAAATCATTTTCATTAGTTTTCTAATTTTTTTTTTGTCAGAATTGGTGATGATTTGTCACCAGTATCACCATAAATTGCATTACAGTCATGATACTAATAAATTCATCTAGGTACTGCTTGGTATTTCTGTTTGAGGTTTTAATGTGGTATTCCCTTTCAAATTAAGTTTTTGAAGCTTTACTTTGTAATCATATGAATGTTATAATTAAAGAATTACTTGGATAGAGAAAAAAAAATATATATCGCAAATACATTAATTTTCTTTTCAATATGCTTGCTCAATTAAAGAGAAGTATTTTGTTAGTAACAAATCAATTCTTCGAATATATTATATTATCTTGATTGGTAACAATTAAAATATGTAAATGGGTGAAAAATGGGGGAGGGGGTAAAATGGGTAAAAAAGGGATAAATGGGCAAACGGAATAAACGAGTATACGGTTACGATTAAATGAGTATAGTTAACCGTTTATAAACGGTTATGTATATGATATAACCGTTTAAGCAATTACGCAACAGATAAACAGTCATGCGAATATAAGCATAAACGATTATGAGTAAATTATCGCGATTACCCATCCGTCAAAACCATTGTTCAGCCCTAATCATAATCAAGGCCTACAATTTCCACCAAATTGTTATGTAATGCAATATGCAATAGTTTTTTAATTAAAATTGCAAAGAAGAGACAGAACTTCTGTTCGTTCAAGAATACAATCATATACTATAATAATCTTTCTACATTATTGGAATATATATGGACCGGAAGAGGAACCGGTTCAGATCTCTATTATTAAAAGCTCAGGATTAATTGATTCAGATCGTACCAAATTTCAACGATTCAAATTATTTGGTCCTGAGCATTTGATGGGAGAGATCCAGACCGAAGCCTCCTTCATATGGACCCTCCCTTCCCACTTAATATATCTCTAAATTACTGGATATATATATATATATGTGGATCCTCTCCCCCCCCCTTTCACCGCCACCCCCACTTCCACTTTATCTCTTACATTTCTTACCTTCCTCTCTCTCCCTCTCTCTCCCTCTCTCTCTCTTTCTCTCTCTCTCTCTCTCTCTCTCTAGCTAGTTTAATGGCTGCAACTGATCTAATGGTTAAGGTTAACTCCTCACAAGTTTGCCGCGATCATCCACCACCCAAACTGACCACCATAAAAAAGCTTATTGCGGAATCACAGGACACCAACGGCAACTTCATTGTTCCTCCCACTTATACCTACACAAACAATAATAATCCCCACGATGATCAGAAAGCTTTCGAAGAAGATACAGAAGCAGCAATCATTCCGACCGTTGACTTATCTCTTCTCACAACATCTGCTACTCCTGAACAGCGCTCTAAAGCTATCAACGACCTCGGCAAAGCCTGCCAGGACTGGGGCTTCTTCATGGTACCTACACCCTCCACCCTACACATATATCATTCGTATAAGTAAAGAAAAATACTATTGGACTATAGTACTCAAAAGAAAAAAAAAAAAAAATGTCCAATTTCATAGCCAATATTAGTAATAGATCGCCCACTTTATTAAAATAAGTCAAATTCTTAAATTTAAGATTATTTTATTATCAATATCAATAATTATCTCTTTAATTAGTTTACTTATTTCCTATTTTTTGTTACTTCTTATTCTTCTTCATGCTCTAAACCCTATATAGTTATAGATTTTATTTTATTTTTATAACGAACCTATATAATAGGTTGATTGTATTTATCTACTTGTATTACATTTTTTTTTTTATAGTCAACATGTATTACAAATTAATGTGTCTTGCTAGTAGGTATATTATGATTTTGTACTTTTAGTTAGGCTTCATATCTCACTCATAAGTATATTATACTTTGTTGCTTGATTAGAGTTAGGGTCATATATTCTACGTATGATGAATTTGTGCTAGTATAGTTTTTTGTTAGAAACTATTAAGTAGATTATTGAAATTACAAGATGCAATTAAAAGATTTTGATTTATCTCTAATTCCTTAAAGAAATATAACATGAGTATAAAAGAAATACCTAATACTGGACTTCATTTAAATCTTCGATTTTTTACTCAAATCTAAACGCCTCAAGAAAGAAAAGGGCAATTATTGGTTTTGTATTTTTATATATTTTCATTTTCCACTGGTAGGTGATCAATCATGGTGTGCCAGAGAGTCTGATGAAGGCAATCTTGGATGGTTGTGAGGGCTTTTTTGATCTGACGGAGGAGGAGAAGCAGGAGTTTGAAGGGAAGCACGTGTTGGACCCCATCAGATGCGGGACCAGCTTCAATGCCTCTGTGGAGAATGTTCGGTTTTGGAGGGATTTTCTCAAGGTTTTTGTATATCCTGAGTTTCACTTCCCCTCTAAACCTGCTGGCTTCAGGTTAGTCATCGACCACCATTCTTGATAATGAATACATTATTTAATTAAATATATGTTATCAGCCTTGTTAAATCATGGTCTTGTTGGGTAGGGTATGTTGAATAATGATGATTTAATTATGTTCTTATCTTGTGGTCTTTTAGAAGTTAATCAAGTAATTAAGTTCCAAAAGTTGAATTACTTGGCAGTGGCACAGATGAACATATTTTAAAACCAAGTTGAATTCCAATTATGAAGCTTTAATTTAAAGAGATGTGTGTTAACACATGATCATAATAAGCATTAAAAAGAATCCTAAACCATTAAGAGAAGTTTTTGTAAGTTGATCTGAGAAATATAACTGTCTCCTTACACATGAGTTCGAATCTCATATGGTAAATTAGGGTAGTACACAAAACGCGTTCACCCTGCCTTTTGTTGGTGCAGTGAGCTTGCATCAGAGTATTGCAAAAGAACAAGAGAAGTAACAAGGGAGCTACTGAAAGGAATATCAGAGAGCCTGGGGTTGGAGGCCACAGACTTTGACACGGCCTTGGATGTGGAATCAGCTGGCTTGCAAATCTTCATTGCAAACCTGTATCCTCCTTGTCCACAGCCAGAACTTGCAATGGGGATGCCTCCTCATTCTGATCATGGCCTCTTGACCCTTCTTATGCAGAATGGGATCAGTGGCCTTCAAGTGCAACACAAGGGTAAATGGGTCAACGTCAATGCTGCACCCTACTCCTTCCTTGTCAACACTGGCGATCACCTCGAGGTAAATATTCCTATTCAATTTCACTTCATCACTTAGTATTACTGTTTAATGGCATTAACCCTAGAGATATTTGAGGCATTCTTTATCGATCATTGGCAATCACAAACATTAATTTCCATTTTGCTACATGTACGTACGTACGTCGTAGATATTTAGCAATGGAAAGTACAGGAGCAACATTCACAGGGCAGTGCTGAACAACAAATCAACAAGAATATCGGTAGCCACTCCGACTGGCCCATCGCTTGAAACAGTAGTTAGACCTGCACCAAAGTTGGTAGACACTGCACAGCATCCGGCAGCAGCATATATTGGCATGAAGTACAAGGACTACTTGGAGCTTCAACAAGGCAACGTACTTGATGGGAAATCCATCTTGGATCGTGTACGTGCGGGGGTTTCAAACTCTGAATAGAAGATCTAACCAGAAAAACACCAGGAAGTATCCAATATTCTACAGTGCTGCAGAAAATCCCTTATAGGTCCCTCTGGAGCTTTGGAATTGGGTCTACACTTTTGGTCCTAGCTGGCTAGCTTAACGACATGGTGTCATGTTTCTGTACACTAATGTGAACAATAATGACACCAAAAATAGTCGTAAATAAGTTCAATGGAGCAATTGCCAGACAATTTCAGCTTATTAATATATTACAAGTTGAATTACAAATTGCACGAACAATGAGCAAAGACAAATCGCACCATTCATTAGCAAACAACTAATCCAGTAAATCAAGAACAATGACAAACTATCTATAAACTTCAACCATCACAACTTCAATTTTTCACCACGACCTGCCCTTTCATAACATGCCATGTCCCTTTACTAAGGTTACACCACGTATCAGTAAGTCCCATCCCGTATTGGTAGACTCCTCTACTAATTAATTAGAGCTAATTTAGGTCAATTAAAACTTACAGTAAATATGTTAATCCTATTACCTAATTAACTAAAGATCAATGAACCTTCTAACTGCATTAATGCATCCAAACCATACAAGAGTTGCATACTATTGTCATTTACATATGTACAACTAACAACCCATTTCTCTAAATTTTGATATTTTATAATAGGTCAAACCAACTTGAAACTTTGCATTGTAATTTTTATTTTGCATTTCGTGGACTCAAACTCTTCGTTGCAAGTTCTATTTTATGTTCTATAGTCGAATTAGTTAAACAGGGTGTTCCATTGTACTAATCAAAAAAATAAAAAAAAGGCATCTCGGGTGTACTCAAAGGACAAAGTGTCCCTAGTCAAAGAATTTTGTCAAATTGTCCGATCGATACAGGTAAAGGTCCTTTACCTGCACACTTTGACAACTCGTTAAATCACTAAATGTAAAAATGCACACTTTCAGTAAATCATTCTTATCATGGCGGCTACTAAATACAGTTTGCAACAATTTCTGGTCACAATGGCCTTGCTAGGAAAGTACATCTTCTTAGTATTCAAATCATCGATATTTGACACTAGCCAGGTAATCAGAGCAAAGTCATGCTCCGTGAACTTTGTAACAATAGCGTAGCTCAGATCAGTGATGTCTACATCCTTTTTGCTACTCGGCACAATACCAGATCATGGACAATTTGACCACTAATTCATCTCACTCAAATACAATAAGTGGCTGAAGCATGTAATCCAGAATTAAGCTTTCATGATAGTCATTGAACTTCTTGTGTAAGTCAAGTGAGACTCCAATTTCAATATAGGCTCTTCAGGGTGGTGATTACCATTCGACTAGCTATCATGCTTCTTCGTAGTTTAACATCTTCAGCCATTGTTATAGATGTAAATTTTATACACGTCTAATTTGACGAAGTTTCACCTACAAGAGAACAAAAACCATTAGCCTAATTGACGTATACCCTGAAAAAAGGGAGATGGTGTACGCCAAAGGTCAGATGCCTAATTAAGTCAGAAAAGTAGTAGACAGAAAAATAGAACTTGAGAGACTTCTGAGTAGTAAGTAGCAATCATTGTTTTTTCTGTTTAACCTGACTATTTATAAGGATAAAATTTAGCAAGCAGCTGTGAATGGAGGCTATGAGCATACTAGGCAGTTCTTTGTGATGTAGGATAGTCTCCATAACTAGCTAGCAGTTTTGAAGGTCCATGTTGGTAAGAGTTCAGATGCGCCAGACACCCAAAGGAAGACTCCAGAGAATCGGTGCCCTGCCACCATTGGACCAAGTATGGCCCGATGGAAGTATGGCGGCCCAAAGACCCCATAATATATGTCATTGGCATCCCAAAGAACCCACGGTCCGTTAGTGGCATAAAGCCCATTACCTTTGGGCAAACTACATCTTATTCTTTTAGGGTAAAATTTTGGTTTACTCACAAAGTCAAGGGTAAAACCGTTATATTAAGCATATTTTTCATATATCCTTCTCTTATTGGTTGTGGTTAATTTATGTATGCACACTTGTTACTTCCTTAGAAGCCATGGTCTCAACCATTACAAATGCGTGGGTACAAGTAAGACAAAAATCAGACTTCAAACGAAGTTTTTACGCGACATTGAATTCAAGGGCATTTTAGTTATTTTCTTCCATTTTCGGAGAATTCTTTGATTTCTAAGGGCAGTGGGTCCCATGGGGGAAAGTTTTTTTTTTCTTTCTTCCCTTCTCTTTTCCCTATGTTTCTGAAAACCTCTATGCATCTCTCTCTTCCGTGTTCAATAAATCGAGAAAAACGAATGACGACTTCGCTGTTTGACGGCGAGTCACGATCATTGGTTGCCATCATCACCATCCCCACCTCACCTCGAGTCCAAAGACTCCACCTTTGTTGGAAAATGAAAAGTCGAAGTCTCGGAACGGGAACTTCGACGGTTACAGTGAAAATTCGACTAGTTTCCCGTCATTCAAGGCACATGTGAGACTTCTAAACTCTACCAATAGCTTCACTTGGTTGATTAGGACTAGATTGGTGTAAAAAAAATTGTAAAGTATAGGTGGTTTTGGACACAAATTCGAAGAAGGAAGTTTTCTTGTTTTTTTCCGGCGAGATTCCAGCCATTTTTCAACCTCCAACTTGGTACGATCTTGTTCCTCTCTTCCCTAACTGCACTTTGATATAAATTTCACGAAATTTGGTTGAGAATCGAGTGAGAATTTGATTGTTTTATAGAGTTTTGCTTGGTTTCATTTATTCACTTAGGTGCGAGGAGTTCCAGAGATCCTAGAGGACAAACCAAGCTTGAGGAAGACTTCCTATATGATCAGTGAGTGGACTTTTATTTCATAAATGTTTTATTTATCTAAATTCTAAGCATGCATAAATAAATATGATTTCAATTATATTTTACTAATTATATCGATTTTATGATATCTTCAAAGTTATGATTTATGATTTATGAGTTAGATAGATTTCAAGATTTTACTACTAGAATTATGATTTATGATACATGATTTATGATTTATGACGATGACAATTTCATGATTGTTATTCATTTATTATTACTTATCTTGTGGCATGCATACACCCATACAGACTAAGAGTATTGTACAATGTCTCCAGTAGTAGTACACAGTTTACATGTGTATGAGTATTTCCAACTTGTACACATTGTGGACGAAGGACATGTCTTTCCAGCTTGTCATTGCCTCGAGATTACGTAGTAATGACATGATTATATTACTAGCTTCTACTAGCTACGACTAATGGATGATTATACTTCCAGCTTCCACTAGCTACGTCTAGTGGATGATTATACATCAGCTTGCACGTGTATTGGGCTACTATAGTTATACTTTTAGTTTGTCATTACCTTGAGATTACTCAGTAATGACATGATTATACAGTTATACTCGCAACTTATCATTACTTTGAGATTACTTAGTAATGACATGATTACACAGTTACATTTTCAGCTTATCATTGCCTCGAGAATACTCGACAATGAAATAATTATATTATTCAGCTTCCACTAGTCATGGATGGTGATGATATTGTATCCCATGCCATTGGTAAGTATCAGCTCATTTTATATATATTTATTAGCTCTCAATGTATACAAGTATATATCAGATTTCAACTTTTATGGCATGCTTAGATTTTTAAAAACTTATATATAGTATTATATTTGTGTTTTCAAAATAGGAGGCTAGTATGTTCAGAAAATAAAATGTTTTTAAAAACTTTAGTTTTCATCCGCTCACATTTTTATGTTTTGCGCCCCTCTTGATTCAGTAACTGTAGCAATGATCACATTCGACGCCGAGGTATTTCTAGCATCTCTGACATTCCACCGAGTATGGTATTTACTCAACATATTCATAGAACTTGTAATTGGGTAAGTATGCTCTGAACCCATTCTTATGCATAAGGAGGGTCAGAGACTTATTAAGTGGGGCATTTCGGGGACGTGTTGAAATAAATGTGATTACATGTAGGTGTTTTGACACACCCCGATCCCAATGCCCGAGGGACATCAGGATAGTCATGTGTTAGCCGACACCCCAGGGTAACGAAATCCATTTAATGAATGCATATGCTAAGAACATGTGAAACATGCATATAAATTTCGCACGAACTACGCAAAGTAATATTCAAATACAAACTACTAAAATAATAAATAATATTCAACGACCAACAATGAAGACATAGTGATAATGCATGAAATGTTCAGAGCATACATCTAATTCAGAATACAAGCAGAATGTGCTATTACAAGTGGAGTCAAAGCAAAGAGGTTGATGCGGTACCACTGGTAGGGGAATGCCTCATAGCTTGGGTTGTATGTCTCGTTCCTATGTCCTGAGGGGGCACAAAAAGAATATGAGTGGACCAAGTTGATATATATATATATATATATATATAATACTGAAACAGTTATTCAATAGCGTACTAACCCCCAAAGTTTTATGGAAATTCAATAGTATAATATGTAATAGGTTTTTCCAATATAATATCTTCCGACCCGTAGGCCCCTACATCACTCGACTAGTAGGCCAAATAAGAATCATCGCCTGTATGTAGAACAGTGACCACTAGATAAGCACAAAACATTGAGTATAATCTTTCCAAACATACGTACATATATTTCAAAACATCTTCATGGTATATAGTAATCCATCATATATACTACAAAGAGTGTAAAAACATGTTCCTAAATAGTTTATAGTCATCCATCATATATACTACAAAGAATATAAGTTCAATAAAGTATGATATTCCAAACTATTCTCAGTAAAGCATGATAATCATAAAGTGTAAATCTAATTTACTCATAAAACGTAACCATTAAATCATGCTTTTCATGTATGCATTTCTACTATTAAAACATGCATTTTAGAAGGGGTCCATTCCCATATACTCTGTCATCGAAGAGCCGTACGAACTAGGCGGGACGAAAACATCATTAATAATTGCACCTAAGTACATAAAGGGTCTAATTAATAAAACTATACTCAAATGATTGAATTTTGGAAAATGGATGTCATAAACGGATTTAGGACGTCGAAAAACATAGAAGTGGACCTCGGGGTACCTCCACGCGTCGGGAAAAGTCGCAAGCGCCATTGACGGCAGCGCGTGTGCTCCATGCACCAGCAGCGGCAGCCCTTCACGTGCGCCCACACGCGGCTTGGGATCCGGTTGGGTTAGGCCAGATCCTGGTTTGGGCTTGGATTTGGTTCCTAGGCTTAGCCTTTGGGTATTGGGCTTGTAACTTAACCTAAAGAAATGATTTTGGGTTTAAAGCTTCGGCCCGCGCTAACACGGCCCAAAGGCCTAAGGTCCGAAGGGTTTGGGGTTTCACGACCTTGAGCTTGGAAGCCCAGCCTAAGGGTCCTAAACCCAAAGGTCTGGGTTGGGTTCCGAAGGGTTTCGGGCTTGGGTCATTTGACCTATTTCTTGTCGGGAATGAAGGTTGGAGCCTCATGAGCTCCAATCGACACCGATTGGCCCATTTAACCTACAATCTAACAACTAAAATGAACATAGAGACGAGAGGGAGGGTTTCTTACCTTCGATTCGACGTGAAATGGTCGGAGGTGGCTAGATCTTTGCTCAAAACCCATGGGGCTCGCTGGAGTCTTTAAGCCCTTGCACTAGTTCCTTTGGCGTTGCACAAAGATGAAGGAGATAGAAGGGTGGTGGTGACGGTGGGTGTGTCGTCAGAGAGGTGAGAGCATAGAGAGGGAGAAAGATCTGTGAGAGTGAGAAAGATCTGAGAGAAAGAAAGAGAGAGTAAGCTGAGAGTTGACTCGAGGGAAGAATAGAAAGAATGAGAGGTAAGGTGAGGGTGCCACATGATAGGCAGAGAGAGGAGGAGAATTGGGAGAGAATATAACAAAGGGATCCGGATTGGATAAAAATGAAGGGTTAAAATGTAATTTCATAAATCTTTAAGGAAAATGTGAAATTACAAATAATTTTGGGGGTGGGGTTTCACAATCTACCCTCTTAAAAGAATTTTGTCCACGAAATTACAAACTCAACTAAATAGATATGGGTACTGGCTCCTCATCAACTCCTCCTTTTCCTATGTCGCTTCCTCGACTGCATGGTTTCTTCACAACACTTTTACCAACAGGATGACTTTGTTCATCAGAGTTTTATCCTGTCGGTCAATGATATCCACTGGTTCCTCAACATAGATTACATCCTGATGCACTTCCAGCGGTTCCGACTGAATAACATGAGAGGGATCTAGCACATACTTCTGAAGCATAGAAACATGAAAAACACTATGAATCTGCGCCAACTCTGATGGTAGCTCCAACCTATAAGCAATTGCACTAATCCTCTTCATAATTTGGTAAGGGCCAACATATCAAGGGCTCAACTTCCCTTGCTTACCAAATCGAACTTTAGGAAGATAAATTCGCCAACCTTATACTCACGGTCCTTGGAATGTCGGTCTGCAATGCTCTTCTTTCGGTCTTGTGCTACCTTTAGGTTCCTCTTAATCAACTAGATGTTAGTGTTAATAGTGTTAACAATTTATGGCCTCACTAACACCCATTAATCGACCTCTGTCCAATACAAAAGTGTCTGGCATGCCTTCCCATACAGTGCCTCAAATGGCGCCATGTCGATACTAGAGTGGTAACTATTGTTGTAGGCAAACTCGTCATCTCCGATTAATCATCGGTCTATAGGTGATAGACAGTGTTATACAACAACTGAGTGTTCATGGCAACATCGCAAGCTCTCCAAAACCTAGAGGTGAATCTTGGATCTCCATCCAAAACAATGGTGACTGTTACACCATGGAGTTTGACAATATTATCAATGAACAAATTTGTCAACTTCTCTAGTGTGTAGGTTTGTCGAACAGGTAAGAAATGAGCAGTCTTAGTGAGTCGGTCCACAATCACCCAAATGCCATCAAATCTCGATCGTGTGCTCGACAAGCCATACACAAAATCCATAGTGATGTCCTCCCACTTCCACGCTGATATAGGGAGATTCTGCATTAACTCTTCAAGTCTTTATTTGTCTGTCTTCACTTGCTGGCAAATAATACATCTCCTCACATACTCTACCACATCACACTTTATCCCGTACTAGTAGTAGAAGGGACAGATAGTGTGGTACAATTTGGTGCTTCCTGGATGCATGGCATACGCCGAGATGTGAGCCTCATCAAGAATTTCCTTCTTTACCATTTCGTTATCCTTAGGCACAAACAACCTATTTCCCATCGCCAACGCTACATCTCTCCGAATTTTCAAATCTTGTCTCAACCAATCTAGTACTTGCTTCTTTAGGTATACAGAGTGCTGATCAAGTTCCTGAGCTTCCCTCACCACATCTACCAAGATAGGTCTAACCCGGAAGTTTGCCAACAATGCTCCCTGTGAATCTAGTGTCATGGTAACGCCGGTTTCTCGGAGAGAAAACAATTATAGAACATGGATGGCTCAAAGGAAGGCAAGTTGTCCATAAGATTTCTGGCTAAGTGCATCCGCTACAACATTGGCATGTCTATGATGATACTCGATAGTGCAGTCATAATCACTAATGAGCTATATCCACTTTTTCTTTCTCAAATTCAGTTCTTTCTAAGTGAAGACATGTTTCAGGCTCTTAAGATCAGTGAATATGCGGCACTTCTCGCCGTACAAGTAATGTCGCCAAATCTTTAGAACAATACCACTGCTCCGAGTTCCAGATCATGAGTGGGGTAGTTTCTCTCATAAGTTTCGAGTTGCCTGAAAGCATAAAAAATGATTTTCCCATGCTGCATCAGAACACAACCCAATCCCGACAAAAATGTGTCACTATAGATCTCAAACTCACCACCATCATCCAGAAAAGCAAGGACGCGGGAGGGGGCATGAGTAAGACACTGCTTTAGCTTTTGGAAACTCAGTTCACAATGCTCATCCTACTCGAATTTGACCCCTTTCCGAGTCAACTTAGTAAGAGGTAGGGCGATTGCCGAGAAGTCTTATACAACACGCTGGTAATAGCTTGCCAACCCCAGAAAGCTCCTCACTTCAGTAACATTCCTCAGTTGCTCATATGTAAACACCAGCAAAACCTTCTGAGGGTCCACACTAATTCCCTCAGTAGAAACCACATGCCCAAGGAAACTGATTTAGTTTAGCCAAAACTGACATTTACTGAACTTTGCATACAACTGATTTTTTCTCAACCTCTCTAACACCAACTTCAAGTGTTTCTTATGCTTAGCATTACTCCAGGGAGTAGATCAGGTTGTCATCAATGAACACAATCACAAACCAATCCAGATACGGTTCGAAAACTCTGTTCATTATATCAATGAAAGTTGCGAGTACATTGGTTAGTCCAAAAGGAATGACACGGAACTCATAGTGTCTTATACCTAGTGCAGAAAGCAGTCTTCAATACATCTTCGTTCCAGATTAGTAGCTGATGATAACCCAAACAAAGATCGATCTTAGAAAACACCTGAGCACCCATCAGCTGGTCAAACAGCTGAGCACTCTACATCGACCCATCTTTTTTCTGACAAACAATATAGGAGCATCTCAGGGAGACATGCTAGGCTGGATGTAACCTTTATCCACGAGCTCCTGAAGTTGAATCTTCAATTCTCTCAACTTCGCTGGTGTCATTCGATACGATGCCAAGAAAATAGGGTTAATACCTGGAAGTAAATCAATGGTGAATTCGATTTCCCTCGTAGGTGGTAACCCCGACAAATATTCAGGAAACACATCGATGAATTCATTCACCACTGGCATATCTCCAGCACACAAAGAAGGTTCACCACGTGTGATTACATGAGTTAAGAATCCTACACAACCTTTCTGTAATAGCTTAGTCTTCTGAATGGCAGAAATAATACTATTTGGAAGGATTCTTCATTCACCCTAAAATGTGATTGACGGTCGTCCAGGCTGATTGAATGTCACAAATTTCTCCATACATCAGACATAAGCACGGTGCCTAGAATAGCCAATCCATTCCCAAGATGACATCGAACTCCGCAAGTTGGAAGGGAATTAAATTAGCCTCCAAATTTTCTCTTTCAATAATAACAGGGCAGTTCTTAAACTCCTAATGTGCACAAAAAATGATCTCCATTTGGTATTTGTATGAACATATCAAAACCGAGCAATGTAGGTTATAGGTTTACAACCCGTGCAAATGGTGGAGATACAAATAAATAAGTGGCACCCGAATCAATCAGAACTCTAGCCCAATTACCACAAACAAGTAACGTACTAGTAATGACTCTGGGATCCTACTCCACCTCCTGCTGAGTCATAACATTGATATGCCAATAGACCTGACGTCCCGAACCACTATTACAGCTGACTCGAGTCCTAGCACCCCGACTATTACGGCCTGCTCGGTTCCTCTAAGCACGACTGCCTCAAGTTGCTCTAGAATACTGCAACTATCTCTGAGCCGAAAACTAAGTACCCTGACTACCACTCCCAGCATAACTCTGAGTATTACTACTACCACCATAACTCTGAGTGCTCGGATTATTACTCACACCGTAACCCAAACCAGAAGCAAAACTATCAAATGGACGCGAAGTAGCGTAATCATGGGCCATGCGTCCAAAGCCACCATACCTGTAATACATACTACGGATCAGCCGCACCGGGATTAAAGTGGCTGAAAGATCACCTTGCTAACTCACTGTCTGAACCCTCACTAGATGATCCCAAACCCTAACCCTGTCGTTTGAACGACTAAGAGCATTTAGGGCTGAAGGAATTAGAAAAAGTATAAGGTTCTCTCATACTCGAGGATCAGAATCCATGACCCTACTGATTCTAGTTCCGATTCCTAGGCTAGTTCTGACTCTGACATTGATCTTAGTTAAGTCTGTCTCATCCTTAAGGCCGCTTCATTCATATCCTCATAGGTTCTATGCCTCTGTGGAGCCAAAAGCTCGCGATAGTCCGGGTTCAAAGCAATCTGTAGTTGAATCATCATCTCCCGCTGGTTCCCATTGGTTCCCTCATAATGTCTCGACAGATGTCGAAAAGTGCTATCAAACTCTGTAATGCTCAGATCGCCCTGGTAAAACTCTAAGAACTCTTGTATTTTCCTCAACTGATAATCGAGGCTGAAAAGGTGTGCGCTGAAAAGTCTCCTGAATGTAGCCCAAGTCATCAAAGAATTACGTGGATGAGAGCCTGTCGCTGACTTCCATCAAAACCTCGTATCCCCCTAAAGAAGTAACCAGTGGTATTCGCCCATTCAGATGCTGAGCATCTCATGCCCTCTAAGGTATCCTTCATCCTTTCCAATCAATCCTTAGCCTCTTCACAGGCTCCAACTACCCTAAGTTCCGTAACGTCGTGGCTACGAGCAATCTCCATATATGTACGACTCAGCATGTTACTACCAGGAAAAGCATTCCGTAAAGTAAAGGTTAACTGCTAAATTCCTCCCATTAGACCAGAACGAGGTCATCGAGGTACATTCCCACCAAGATGGTCCATAATTCTGATAAGAGGCAAACAAGATTTAGAAGGACGAAAAATTATAGTTATAAGAAAGCTCATGATTACCAAATGGAAGAATGAAGTCCTAAGTATGCTCTGATACCAATCTAACATGCCCCGATCCCAATGTCAAGGGACATCGAGATGGTCACGTGTTGGCTAACACGTAAGGGTGACAAAATCCATTTAATGAATGCATATGCCGAGAACATGTGAAACATGCATATAATTTTCACGCGGACTACACAAAGTAATATTCAAATACAAATTACTAAAATAATAAATAATATTCAACTGCCAACAATGAAAACATGGTGATAATGCATGACATGTTCAGAGTATACATCTAATTCAAAATACAAGCGGAATGTGCTATTACAAGTAGAGTCAAAGCAGAGAGGATGATGTGGTATCACTAGTAGGGGAATGTCTCGTAGTTCGGGTCGTATGTCTCGTTCCTATGTCCTATGGGGGCGCAAAACAAACATGAGTGGACCAAGTTTATATATATATATATATATATATATATATAATACTAAAATAGTTATTCAATAACGTACTAACCCCCAAAGTTTTATGGAAATTCAATAGTATAATATATAATATGTTTTTCCGAAAACCCTAGCATGCCATAAAACCTTTCATAAAACTTGTCTCATATATATATATATATATATATATATATATTGTGCAAAATAGTGGTTTCATAATCGACCCATAGACCCCTACATCACCCAACCCGTAGGCTAATATAATATCTTCCGACCCGTAGGCCCCTACATCACCTGACTCATAGGCCAAATAAGTATCATCACCCATAGGTAGAACAGTGACCACTAGATAAGCACAAAACATTGAATATAATCTTTTCAAACATACGTACATATATCTCAAAACATCTTCATAGTATATAGTCATCCATCATATATACTACAAAAAGTGTAAAAACATGTTCCTAAATAGTATATAGTCATCCATCATATATACTACAGTGAACATAAGTTCGATAAAGTATGGTATTCCAAAATATTCTCAGTAAAGCATAAAAATCATAAATTATAAATCTAATTTGCTCATAAAACATAACCATTAAATCATGTTTTTCATGTATGCATTTCTACTATTAAAACATGCATTTTAGAAGGGGTCCACTCATAGGTACTCTGTCATCAAAGAGCCGTATGAACTAGGCGAGACAGAAACGCCACTAATAATTGCACCTAAGCACATAAAGGGTCCAATTAATAAAATTATACTCAAACAATTGAATTTCAAAAAACGGACGTTATAAACAAATTTAGGACGTCGAAAAACATAACGGTGGACCTCGAGTACCCCCGTCCGCCGCCTCACACGCCCTCACGCGCCGTCGCAAGGTGGCAACTCCAATGGTCCTATACCACCTCATGCGCTAGGAAAAGTCTCTGAAAAGTTGCCTGCGCCACCGTCAGCGTCGCCGCCCACGGTGATGCGTATGCTCCACGTGTCGGCATTGGCAACCCTTCATGCGCAGCCTGGGTTCTTGGGATTTAGTTAGCTTGGCATCAGATCCAGGTCTAGGCTTGGGCTTGGTTCCCGAGCTTAGGCTTTAGGTATTGGGCTTGTAACCCAGCCCAAGGAAATGATTTTAGGTTTAAAGCTCAACGGGCCGAAGGCCCGAGCTAACACGGCCCAAAGGCTTGAGGTCCAAAGGGTTTGGGCTTTCACAGCCTTGGGCTTGGAAGCCCAACCCAAGGGTCTTTGGCCTAAAGGCCTGGGTTAGGTTCCTAAGGGTTTCGAGTTTGGGTCGTTTGACTCATTTCTCATTGAGAATGAAGGCTGGAGCCTCCCGAGCTCCGATCGATGCTGATTGGCCCATTTAACCTACGATCTAACAACTAAAATGAACATAGAGACGAGAGGGAGGGTTTCTTACCTTCGATTCGCCGTGAAATGGACAGAGGTGGCCAGATCTTTGCTCGAAACCCACGGGGCTCGCCAAAGTCTCTAAGCCCTTGCACAAGTTCCCTTGGTGCTACATAGAGACGAAGGAGAGAGAGGGAAGGTCCTCACGAGGGTGGTGGTGGCGCTGGTTAGTCGACGCTGGGTGTGTCGTCAGAGGGGTGAGAGCATAGAGAGGAAGCGAAAGATTTGTGAGAGTGGGAGAGATTCGAGATAAAGAAAGAGAGAGTGAGTTGAGAGTTGACTCGGGGGAAGAAGAGAGAGAATGAGAGGTAAGGTGAAGGTGCCACGTGGCAGGCAGAGAGGGGATGAGAATTGAGAGAGAATCTAACAAGGGGATCCGAATTGGATAAAAATGAGGGGTTAAAATGTAATTTCATAAATCTTTAAGGAAAATGTGAAATTACAAATAATTTTGGGGGTGGGGTTTCACATGTTTTTATTTGGGCTTATCCCTATTTTAGAGGAAGTTCTGCCGAATTTTTGGTAGATTATATTAGTTAAAAATTTTAATTATTATTGTATGCATATTATGGCTTCGTTACCCATTCGGGTGATGGCCAATACGCCTCGGTTTTGGTGTCTACTAGACATCAAGGTCGGGGTGTGTCAAATATGGCCAGAGACTACAAGATCATGTACACTACTTGAACATTATCCTTAAATTGTGAAAGTCAGAGATTCCTTTCTATATATTCAATTGTCTCTTGGTTATAGTGTAGAATCACAAGGTTAATATCTAATTCCTTTCTATATATTCAATTGTCTCTTGGTTATAGTGTAGAATCACAAGGTTAATATCTAATCCACAAGATAACTGTGATGCTTCAGGTTAAATGACTAATTCTGCATTATTGCAACCCATGAATACTTAATTTGACATGAATAAGTATTAGGTGTATATTTAACAAAAATTCTTATTTGATCACGCTCAGTAGTATTTATTCCCTAACAAGTACGTATGTATATGTCATAGTGTCAACAGACAACAACTTGAGACATGCTATTAATGTCCAATTAATAATTCTATGATTAAGAACACTTCGAAATATGTAAGTCTTTCAAAATGTGTCTCAATGATCTAAGTTTACTAGATTTACTATTCCGAACATAGTCACCCATGCATATTCTTTTGGATTCGTTGTAAATTACGATAAATAATAGACGATAATCTTTACAGGTTATATCAAAACTAGGTAATCAGTTGCATGAAATAATCTCATAAAATAAATTGCAAAACAATTAACTTTATGGGAATACTCCTCACAAGTGATGGATCAATTAAATATGAGCATGCATGGAAGACAAAGACGTAAGTAACATTTGAGAACGAGACCATTCATCCAAATCGACCAAATAAGAAATGAAACCAATCACTTGTTGACTAGATCCTCTAGATCAAAGGTATTTGGCCATATTTATAAGTGTCATTTTCGTCTTAGTCCAATCAAGTAGTCGCAATAGTTACACGATTATCCTATTAGGAGAAGGTGCAGGCACCTGTTGAGCAATCCCAATCAAATGGAACAAATCTCACCGCCCAAAATTATATGAATTATCATTGTTTTTTCTTTTTTATAAAGAAAAATATTTAAACTCAAGGGCAAGTGGTAGGTGAATAAATTAAAATTAAAATCAAAATCGTCATTTACAAGATTGAAACTTTTTTCATTTATAAAAACAAAAACAAGGGAAAATTTAATATTAGTCCAATCTCATACCCTAGCTTTTTAGTTATTTTTTTCAATTAGATCCAATGACTATAATTCCACATCAATATTTTCACTATTTGTTTTTTTTTTTTTTTTTTTGCATCTTTTTTTTTCATTTCAAAGTTGTCCTTAATCTAATCATTAGTTATAATTCATAAGTTACGTAATCCCTCATTGTCTTCCTCTTCTCTTTAAAATCATGGACACTTTAGCTACAACGTCTACTTACTAGACCTCACCTATAAGGCTATTAAGATGCAATACTAGTGAATTCTATTCAAAACAGGCATATAAAAATGGACACATATTAAAAAATTCAAACAAATAAAAATAAAAATCACTACAACGTAGTACTAAGTGCCAATATGAATTAACATTTTTCTTTTGCATTATAATTAGAATGCTTGGCGAAACAATATTGGAAATAAAATGAATTAAGACAGCAGCTAATTGATCATCAAGGTCGTCCTAATTCTGAACCAGCAAGGCCCAAGTGGGGGGCCAACCCAACCGAGCATGTGGGGAACGGAGGGAAGCCATTAACGCGGCAAACCACCCACCACCCAATGCGATAGAATTGAAAACATCGATTTCAAGTATTTTCCCCATACAGCATGCTTTGAATGAATCATCATCACAACACACAAAAGGAGGATGCATATGTATGATAATAAGAAAATTACCTTATATCAGTGATATGCTTCAAGTTTCAATTCTTTCTCTCCTCCCCTAGACCCGATGTTGAACACTCGTTATCTAAGTTATTGTTTGGATGTTGTTATTGGCACTCTATAAATTTTATTGTATATTTTAAACATTTTATATTTAAAAATAAAATACACTTATTAGGAGTGCACAATGAGATTTTTGAATTACCAATAATAGTATTAATACTTGAAAATATTATATCACGTAAATTAATACAAGGAACATAACTAGCTACTTAATGAAATACAGGACGATAGACTACGTGAAAAATCATTTTCACTTTATCAAATGACGTTATTTTTTTGTGCAAGAAGTAAGACATTTGACGCCTTTAAAATTATGTTTTATGTTTTTCATCTTTAATCCCTACCCAAAAGCATTAAAAAGTCTAGTTTTTTGTGTACAAAATAACACATGGCACTTGATAAAGTGGGAAGGTTCAAATGCAAAGATTAATGTAAATGTTGTTAGCACTCCCAACAAAATATTGTTGCAAATTAAAAGTACACTGATTTAGTTAAATCTGTTTTAATTTTGGATGAGGCGTTAATCAAGTTGTTACAAATGAATCTCCCATATTAGTTTGTTGAGTCCTTAGGCTTAGATGTGAGCAAGTGGCATTGTCTCATAGGGCATTGTCTTGGATGGTTAAAATGTGATCATAGGCTCTCTCTCGTGTTTAAGGAAATCTTTCGTCGAATTGTGAATAAGGAGACATTCCAATGAGCTATCTACTCCAAAAAGAATTTCGACGTGAATGACAAGCAAAGGCTAGTGCAACTTCAAAATTTACCCCCGTTAATTTGAATACATGAGGATGAAGGATAATGAATTACTATATGATTACTTAACTAGACTATTCGAATTGCTAAATCAAATGAAATCGATGGTGAGAATCTAACTCACCAGAGAGAGATGCAAAAAATTTTAAGTCTATCTGAAGTGTATGACCTAATCTGTGTAGTAATTGAAAGAACTTTTGATTTAAATACTATCATTGTACAAGAGGTAGTTGGATCACTCAAGAGTTATGACCATCGGCTAAATAGACATGTTGAAGATGCTATGAACTTTGAAAAAGCTTTTGCAAGCATGAGCACTACTCCAAAAGCTTAGAACAAGCCCTTTGTTCTTGGAGTTGCTAGCAAAGCAAAGAAGAATTGGAAATCAAAATACAAAAAGTGGGAAACCAAACTCAACCAAATGAGAGGGAAGATAGAGGTATGGATTTGGATAAACCAAAGTGTATCATATGTGACAATGCTCACTATGAGGAGCGTTGGTTCAACGAAAAGGTTAAATGTTGTCGCTGTGATAAGTTTGGGCATATGATGAGAGACAGCCATCAACCAAAGAAGGGTCAAATGGAAAATTATGCGAACCAAGTCCAAGATTCTACAATGATGTTTTATTCTTGTTGCAAAAAGATTGTAGAGTTTGGTACCTAGAAGTGGTTGCAATAACCACATGACCAGTGATGGGTCTCTCCTTATTAATATTGACAGAAGTGTGAGGTGCAAAGTAAAAATAGGCACTGGTGATCTTGTGAAATCAATTAGCAAAGGAACTTTGATTGTAGAAACCAAGCTTGGTTACTCTTTGGTGCTTTCATGGCTTTCATATTTGGAAATAGAAATTTACATCTTTTCCATTGGGGTAGAACAAAAATATACATCTCCCATAAATGTAAAATAAGATCTAAATCTAGCTTTACATCTCAAATTTGTATCTCAAATTAGAGATGTTGTTTTAAATGTGTACTAACTACCAAATCTTTGAATCACCATTTGAGATTTAAAGTTTATACTTTAGTTAATGACGATACACCTATTACAATATATACAGTTATTAATTGATTTAGTCATAGACTGAGGCAAAAGACAAGAACCTCGGACAATCAAATCAGGTTCATGATAGGGGCGCTCGATCATGGAGATAATCTATCACTTACAAAGATCGATGGAACGATATAGAGATATGAGAAAGAATTTGTACATGGTCTTTATTGATTTAGAAAATGTGTATGAATAGGTCTCGAGAGATTCTTTGAAGGATTCTAGAAAAGAAAGGAGTACGAGCAGCTTATATCCAAGCAATAAAGAATATGTATAATGGAGCAATGGTTGTAATAAGAACTCTTGAAGAACAAACCAATAGTTTTCCCATAACATAGGGTTACATTAAGGCTCATCTTTAAGTACCCTTATGCACTGGTACTGGATGAGTTAACAGGACATATTCAAGATGATATCCCTTTGTATATGATTTTCACTGATGATATAGGGTTGATAAAGGAAACTCAAAATGGAGTAAATGCAAAGCTTAACCTTTGGTAGGAAGTGTTAGAATCAAAAGTTCTTGGCCTAAGTAGGTCAAAAACATAATATATGGAGTGCAAGTTCAGTGGGAACATGTGTTCAAATAAGATAAGGGTGAAAATTGGAGATCAGGAAGTACCAAAGGGCGAGTGCTTTCGCTATCTTGGATATATCTTGAAAATGAATGGAAAATTGGATATAGATCTTAACCATAGAATACAAGTTGGATGGATAAAATGGAAGAGTGCATATGCCACTAAAGCTCAAGAGATTTTTTTTTAGAACGACAATAAGGCTAACAATTTTTTATGGCACAGAATGTTCGGCGGTCAAACATCAATATGTGCAAAATGAGTGTAGCGGAGATGAGAATGCTTCATTGGATGTGTGGACACACGATACAGAACAAGATAAAGAACGAGGATATCCGAGGTAAAGTAGAAGTAGTCGCAATTGTAGATAAGATGAGAGAAAATCAATTAAGGTGATTTGGACCTATAAACCAAAGACCTACAGAGCCTTTGGTTAGAAGATGCGATTATGAGAAAAAAGCTCAGGGTAAAAGAGGTAGAGAAAGATCTAGTAAGACTTGAAAAGAGACTCTAAGAAAAGACATGGAGCACTTGGAGCTAACAGAAGACTTGGCACAAAACCAAGCATAATAGCATTCTAGGATTCATATAGTTGACTCTATTTAATAAGATAAGACTTCTTGTTGTTGTCGTTGTTGTTGTCATACTTATTTCTCAAATGTTGAAATTAGCTCCATTTGTTAACTACCTATTTCATTAATCAACGAGACTCACACAATATATCTTCTTGTGCAATCAAGCTACATATATTTATTTTACTTTGGAAAAGGAAGTGATTTCTACACATAACTTTTTTTTTTATGTCATGTCATCCACACTTATTTATGTTTGTCATTCTAAATTATATAAATTAAAAGAAAATCAAATGACAAAAATAAACAGTCGTGTGGGTAAATAAATTTTTTTTTATCATACGTACTAATGAGTGATCGGAAAAATTAACTGCTTAAATCTTATATTAAGATTTAATAGATCATTCAACAATTAAATCTTTCATAAAACTCGTACGACTGAATGATTGATGTAGCATTAGAGGTGAACCCGGAAAAAAATAGAAGAGGTGTACGTAATCAATTCCGTTTGACAGAATAGAAAAATGGAAATGAGAGTAAACAGAGAATAATGGAAGGTAAGAAACTGAATCTCCGAAGTTCTTTGTGCAGTGCGCGTAGGGAGAAGAGAACCAACTAAACAATCAGAGAAAAGCAAAGAAAGGAGACTGAGTGATCCAAAACAGTACCTACTATGCCCATTACACCACAGCCTGTAACAACTCTTGCAAACCTCTTAAGAAGCCGACAATTGAACATAATTCCAAGCACCCCATGTGAGTGAGACCATTCTCTCTTCCCTTTTTAGTCTCAGTTTTCACTGCGCTATCTATCTGCTTTCTGCTTTCTTCTGCTCTCTCACTTTCACTGCTCCTATTTGTTGCCACTTTCCCGAGAAAATTCCAGCTTAAATTTTCCGGGATTTCTTCAAAATCATGTGGGATTCTGAGACTGAGTTGGTTGGAGGAAGAGATTATGGGAATGGAGTTCTGAGTTCAACCAAGCAGAGTGTTAAGACTGATGGCTTTGAGCTCAAAGGCAACTCTTGGTATGTACTACGAACTCTCAGATTATTACATTAATTAATTAATTAATTAAAGTCTGATTAAGCGAGATGTTAATCGTCCATCATGCATGCTTTGTTTTGCATAAATTTGATAGGATATCAATTAGAAAAGTTGATTAAATTATTTAGTGGGTTTGTTTGTTTGTTTGTTTAAATTAATAGGTATGTTGCAACTGATATCCCAAGTGACCTGCTGGTTCAAGTTGGGGATGTCAATTTTCACTTGCACAAGGTAAAGTATGCTAATTCTATTGCACAAATGCTTAAAACTTCACTTCATTCAAACCCCTGAATTCTTTCTTGTCTAATAATTTTGTTCCTGGTAAATATTGAGGCAATGAAATTTTGTGTCTGTGTTGTCCAAGTATCCCCTGCTTTCTAGGAGTGGAAAGATCAACAGAGTTATGTATGAATTACGCGACCCGGACTTGAGTAAGATGGTTTTGGATGATGTTCCTGGTGGACCGGAGGCCTTCGAGCTAGCTGCGAAATTCTGCTATGGAATTGCAGTTGACCTAACAGCAGCAAATATTTCAGGCCTGAGATGTGCTGCAGAGTACCTTGAAATGACAGAGGACTTGGAAGAAGGCAACCTTATTTTCAAAACCGAGGCATTTCTTAGCTATGTGGTTTTGTCCTCGTGGAGAGACTCCATTGTTGTGTTGAAGAGCTGTGAGAAGCTGTCACCGTGGGCAGAAAACCTTCAAATTGTCCGAAGATGCAGCGAGTCTATTGCCTGGAAAGCTTGTGCTAATCCGAAAGGGATAAGATGGGCATACACCGGAAAGCCAACAAAAGTTTCTAGCCCAAACTGGGGTGACATGAAGGACTCAAGTCCAAGTAGAAGCCAGCAGGTCCCTCCCGATTGGTGGTTTGAAGATGTTTCAATTCTTAGGATTGATCACTTTGTCAGGGTTATCACCGCAATTAAGGTAAAGGGGATGAGATTTGAACTGATTGGAGCTTCAATTATGCACTACGCATCTAAGTGGCTTCCAGGTTTGATCAACGAAGGAACGGGTGCCGCAGATGAAGGAAGCAACAGCAGCAATAGTACAAGTAATAGTGGCAGTAGTTGGAAAGGTGGACTTCATATGATTGTGGCAGGAAATAAAGATGAGCCTTCAAATGTTCTGGCCAAAAATCAAAGGATGATCATTGAGAGCCTTATCAGCATAATTCCACCACAGAAGGATAGTGTATCGTGCAGCTTCCTGCTTCGGCTTTTGAGAATGGCAAACATGTTGAAAGTAGCACCTGCTTTGGTTACTGAGTTGGAAAAACGGGTGGGAATGCAGTTCGAACAGGCTACATTGGCGGATCTTCTTATTCCTTCGTACAATAAATGTGAAACTATGTACGACGTGGATCTTGTTCAAAGGCTTCTGGAGCACTTTCTGATTCAGGAACAGACAGAAATTTCGAGTCCAAGCCCACAATCTTTTCCTGGGAAGCACTATGATGACCCTCAAAGGGGTACCGGGCCAAATGCTAAGATGAGGGTAGCTAGGCTTGTCGATAGTTATCTTACAGAGGTGTCCAGAGATAGAAGCCTCTCCCTAACAAAGTTTCAGGTGCTGGCAGAAGCTTTGCCCGAATCTGCAAGGATCTGTGATGATGGACTTTATAGAGCAATCGATTCCTATCTTAAGGTACCTCCTCCTCCCGAAATTACATGCACGTTTTGAATATACAATGAAGGGGAAAAAATAGATAGAAAGTTTGCTACATAGAGAAATGTATCACTCACATTTTTTAGTGCAGAGAACAATCTTATTAGTGGCCTTTGAACAATGGATGTATGCTTGTTCTTAGCTTGCATAACTATGGGAGAGCGTTATTGATTTGAATATTTGAACTCTTTATTGCTAATTAGCTAGTAAGTTTACATTTTCAGAGGTGAATGATTATGAGTTCTACCGATATGTACAGCGAGCACTGCAAGTCAGCTTTTGTGATCATGAGTTGAAAGCACAACTCAACAATATCATTTTCCACTGGTTTATATAATTCATGAACAATCATTGGGAAATTATTTTAGTTTTTTCTCATAAATCATTACGCCATTTTTGTTGATGAATTGCTTCAGATTAAGATTTCTCATCACTTTATCAATTTAACAGGCGCATCCAACACTTTCTGAGCACGAAAGGAAGAGGCTTTGCCGGGTGATGGATTGCCAAAAGCTATCAATTGATGCCTGTATGCATGCTGCCCAAAATGAAAGGCTCCCACTGAGAGTGGTAGTGCAAGTCCTTTTCTCTGAACAAGTTAAAATAAGCAATGCATTAGCCACAAACTCCCTCAAAGAAGCTGGAGACTCTCAGTATCAGCCAATGGTTTCCAATCGAAAAACACTGCTGGAAGGGACCCCGCAGTCATTCCAAGAAGGATGGGCTGCCGCTAAAAAAGACATTAACACGGTGAAATTTGAACTGGAGAGTGTGAAAGCTAAGTACCTAGAGCTCCAGCATGACATGGAGAATTTGCAGAGACAGTTTGATAAGATGTCAAAGCACAAACAGACATCAGCATGGAGCAGTGGGTGGAAGAAACTAAGCAAACTCACAAAGAACACAAATCTAGAGAACCAGAACATCGGGCCGGAGCACACAACGGCTGCAGATCATCTGAGTAGAAAGACACCTAGGAGGTGGAGAAATTCCATCTCCTGAAAATAAGAAATGATTGAACGAAAGAGATTTACATCTACATGTTTGACTATGTGTTCCAAAGGTTTTCTTTAATTGTTTGAGGGTTTTTCTTTTTTTCATTTATTTCAACAGGAATTGGAGATCTCTTTTCTGTAGCAATTGTTCCCAGAGCCTAGCTGATGAACATCATTATCACTGAAATTTGATTGTATTATGGGATTGTTTTCTTCTTGTGTCAATGCTAATATCTGTTTGTTTTTCCTTTTTCAATGGGGAAGGAACAGGCTGAATTACCCGAATTCAGAGAGAGTGCATCTCTTGATTGATTTAATTATTGTTGCAAATGATATTATATGCTAACAACATAGATAATTCACCACTTTTTTCTTTTTTGTTTTAATTTAAATTTTTTCACACTTTTTTTTTTAATTTGTTGTAGAGACAGTTGAGATTACCTCTTCGTCAACAATCGTGTGCAAGACATCAACCCTCTCCCAAAAGAAAAAGGACCGTTGCACCCAAAAACTCCCCGCCCGTCTCCCTCTACTAGATTTTATTAATAATACGAATTAAAAAAGAAAAGTAAAACAAGCGGGGGACTATTAAGTCGAAGAACCAATTAAGTTCAAATTGCAATGCAATAGTGTCCTTATCTAGAGCAAGAGTTTATGTCAAACACCTAATGTGGACATCAAAGTTCATATAATTGATAATGAATATAATTTAGGGAGTTTTGACGAAACACTCATGGTACTATTCACTTTTAGCGAAAAACCACATTTTTACCTTTCTCTGGTATTATTCACTACACCTTTATTTGTAATTTTTCATTAAAACTAAAGTTTTTTTTGGACTTTTCGTTAGTTTTCCTTATAATTTAGGACTCTTAATTATATCAATACTCTACACAGAGATTTCTGAATCATATCTTATAGTATTCTCCTTCTTTATCGAAGGTAGACATCCCTTGTTGTACACTTACATGTCGTAAAGTCTAAGATCCCAACAATGCGTGGAAAAAACCCTAGAGTTATGACGCATCGTTAAATGATCAAAGATGTCACCAAAACTGTGGTGTCTCATATTTAAGGACTAATTGCATTATTGCAATTTTGGAGTTACTTATTTGACATGTCAATGAAGACTTCCATATAAGAATTCTCCTTTAAACACGTTCAGTGAATTCATTCTCTATAGAGCATCTACATACTTGGTGCCTTTCGCACCAATGACTCGAGGCTAGTCATTCTCACAAGTGAGAAAGCTACGTATCTTAGCGGATTGTCAATGCTCAATTAATAATCCTATGACCAGGAACATTCAAGATATGTGTTTGAGAGAAAAATGTCTCATGAATCTAATGCATTTAGATTACAATCTCTCTACTAATCCTTAGACTTTATTTGTTTAAGTGTAAAACTATTAATGAAACAGCTGTAAACAATATTGTTTGCCCTTTGATTATGATCTCTCTGTTACATATTCCTTGAACCTTATTGTTTTCTATTTTTGATCAAGGTGCGCAAAATATGTAAAACAATTGGGTTAATGATCAGTCGTAAATCCATCTTCTGTGTAAAAACAAATTATCAGGATGAAGCTGTGCAGGAAGCTGTGGAGTTCATGAATACTTACTCCATCAGTCAGGATGACTGTGATACTATTGTGGAGTTATCCAAATATGAGGTAACCCTTGCCCCTTGGTGCAGGCTTGTTTGTTGCTATACTGCTCCACAATTTTCCTAGTTTTCTCATTGATAAGCTATGTACCAGGGGCATCGAAATCCGCTAGATGGCATACTGCCTGCTGTCAAAGCAGCTCTGACAAAAACATACAAAGAAGGAAGCAAAACAAGGATTGTACGTGATGCGGATTTTGTCACTACTCCTGGAATGATAAAGGCCGCTAAGAAGCGGACTGCTGCTCTTTTAGAACCATCTGATGCTGTGACTGGGGAGAACAATGATGACACTTTGGTTCAGAGTGAAGATGAAAATTCGTCAGATACAGAGGACTGGGGTAATTTTTTCTGTCATCATTTTGCTGGGACTGCTTTAGTTTAAGGCAATTTTTCACAACCATAAATGGCCATTTTGTTCTGCACTGTATTTTGTGAAAAGGTGTTGCCTTAAGATGTTTCTGGAACAGAAAGCTCTATCATTGTTATGCTGTAAAATAAAATTGGCGTATGCTAACATGTTTTACCCCATAAGAAACGGAGGGCATGTTCCATGGTATCTAGGATTCTAAAATAGTAGAAAGGAAAGGTGTAAACCTTATATGGTTATACAATTAAAACACAAACAAAAGAGTTGGCTAACCATTGGAGACCAAGCGAAGAGGATGTAGGTTGTAGCAACACCAAAGCCTTTTACAAAGCACCTAACTCACAACTACTTTATGGGAAGCGTCTATTGTGTATCTAGGGTTTGCAGGGACCTTAGTATTTATGCTGGCTAAGGCAAAGACATTGAGGTTCCGTCCATAAAAGAATCCCGAATCCTATTTTTTTAGCTTATCAATTAGGTATCATAATCACATAAAACCAATGACTTTTTCAATCTTACTTTTATTACAAGACACCAACTACAAGATTGATATCTTTAGAAGATCAAATCACAATGTCTACATTAATCTCCAATATTAATTCATATTGAAACTTACTCGGCAATGAATTAAATTATGTTATTAGGGTTGTAACGCAAGGTAGATTCCTTCTGGATTCTAACTATTCTGGTTGACCATCTGACTTGTTGGTGCTCACTTAGTGATTGTTCTTCTCACAATGTGTCTAGGAGGTTCTGCTGTTGGTGAGAAGCTGCAAAAGGAACTGCTAAGTTTGAACTCAAAACTGGTACTATCCTACATGGATGCGACCAAATTCAAACGAGCATTCTCATGATATTTAAATATATGTTATTCCAGAATGCATGATTTTTGTGTTTGTTCATACCACGTAGCAGTGCAAGTACAATTTGATTTGAAGGGTACGCCAAATACAAGTGCAAAGAAGACCGGCTCGCCGAGGAAGAGGTGGTTCTGCTGCTGCCGTTGAGAAGAAAAGGTGGCCGAGGTTCAGGAGCTGGTGCCATGGGAAAGAGATGAATGGGATGAAAGAAGAGATGAAACTTTTCCTTGCTGTGCTGTTGGCACGTTTTATAAGCGAACGTAAATAGATATTTCCTCCGTACATGAACATTTTTGGTAGGAGAGGAATGGTAGGATTTCCGGTTTTAGCGTCGGTTTGCACGGTTGATGTTTATACTGATACTATTGAGCTCTAGTTTTAGTGTCGTTTTAGCGCTTTAGAAATGTGTAGTCAAGTTGGCTAGAGCAGTTACTTTTCATCTTCATTCCAAATTCAAATAGCTCTTTACATAATTTAATTTAAATTAAATTAGAATATCGCTCAATTAACATTTTCATAATAGAAAGGTGAAATGCCAAATGTTTGGAGCAATGGGCCATAGCCGGTAATTGGTATAGCATCGAAAGATTTTCTTATAATTGAGCAAGAGCAAGGATACACCACACCACAATATTATATGGAAATTGATCATTACAAAATTATTCAATTTTTCTTCGGTTTACACAAATTATATTGATAAATGACTAAAGTTGCCTGCAAAATACTTGTAGCTCAATTGACTAATAACATTCTATCAACACTGCAACACCAAACGATTGAGGTCCCCAAAACAGATCTAGCTAGAGGGATCCAATGAATCCACCTTTATTAAACTGCATTTGGAAACTATAATAATATCATACAATAGCAAGTTAGTGCCAAGATATATTGGCAGATGCCAACTTATAAAATATAAAAGACATATACATAATATATATATATATATATTATTTATGTGTGTATATATTGATGGTTTTAATTAAGGGGTGGTTGGGGTGGTAGTGGTAATTGAAGGTGGAGAGACGATGGGGAAAGTGAGAAGTGGAGGGAAATCTGGAAGTGAAGTAATAGGGGGAGGCAACCTGTATTCTGGCCAAAGTGGTGTGGGTGGCAGAAAAGGAAGGTCGATTGTGGGTGGCAGAGGAGGAGAGTTGAGTGTGGGTAGCAGAGGTGGAAAGTTGAGTGTGGGTGGCTCAGGTGGAAAGTTGAGGTTTGGAATATTAATATTGGGCTCATTATAAGGAAAGGTTGGTGCTAAGAGTTTTCGAGGGGCGGCGCCGCCCAAGGCTGAAGAAATTAATAATGTGAAGAGGATAGAAGTGACAAACAACCACTTCCAGTTATATGCCATTTTAGACTTGTGATGTGGAACCAAACCAAAGGGAGTGAGCTCGAATTAGCTAATTCACGAGGAAACTCAACAAGGTTAACTTGAGGTAAAGAAAACCCAGGAGATGGTGAATTTATATACGAATGGTTGAAACCTAGTGGTTTTAATTTGGACCCCCCCCCCCCCCAGCGAAAAAAATGGAGTAAAGGTTTGGTAGTTTGATGGGGTACCATCGAATTTATATTTGGTTTTTAATGCTGTAATATTCTGATGTGGGTGTAAATGAGTAAGACACATATGTCAGATGCAGGTTTCGGTCAAATTTAAGAATAGCAGCAGCAAAAGTACCAATAATTTGCACACCGTTCCTGTTGACCCTATAAATCACAGAGACTACTTGGTGTACATGCTGAAATAATTAAGGAGCTAATTACATTTTTAGGCGGTTAATTGCTAATGTAGGCGTATCGGTTTGCTACCGAACTCGATTGGGCGAATAGTTTGAATGTAATGCATGTGGTCAAATGTGCTTTTGACTCCTGACTTGAGCGATTTCGGTCGAGAAATGAACACGGTAGGTTTTGAATTGTATAACTTGAAGACAAGGTTATGCAACTCACTATGAAGCTTTGGATCTTGTGCACCGGGTTCGGCAACCTTGACTATATTGGTAAGAGTATAGGTCTGTCACTTGACTATATTGGTAAGAGTATAGGTCGTCGAAATGGTATCTATAGGGACAAAAGTACTCAAAGGAAATAAGCGTCCTTATTGTAAAAGTAGTTCGGCCGTCACGGTATGTCGAACTCTGAATATAACTTGGGAGCATCCAATCGTAAAAACACTCCACTTTGCCGAGAAGGCTAATGAAGTGACCTTGTTCGGCCAAAAACTTTTTGCCAAAGACGTGAGATATATAATTAGTCGAACTTGGGAAACTTGTTTAACTAAACTGTTAAGACTCCTAAGACAAACTGTTGCCTCTGAAATACTTCGTTTAACTACTTAGTATTTTTCTCAGAAAAATAAGATAATTTATGTAAAGCGCTGATTTGTATATTGAGTTGAGACCTCTTTACACTGCAAATCCTTGTATATTTGTAGAGACAAATTGTTTGATGCCCAAGTCGTACTGCAGAGTCTGACGGCATTACAACGCATCAAGTCCTCGTACTGCATGGTCTGACGGCGTTACAACTCCTTGGAATATTATCTCGATATACTCGAAATCACCTCCAATTTCCTCATAACCAATCCAACTTTTGTTATCTTAATGCAATTTGCTACTAGACCTATATTCCACGTAGACACCAACTTTTGAAATAATCTTCAATATTATCTTGACATTCGACCTTTTCTTGATAATTTGCTCATCAGACTACCAGGATAATTTCCCCATGGTCAGTCAAGCCTTATCTTGATATTCTAAAACCCGATAGCATCTCAATCTCCAAGACTCTTTAATTATCCATTCAATTTTAAGATAATTTTCAATAACTCCTCAGATAAAACCATGATTATTAAAACCATAATATCTAGAAAAATTATTAAAAATCACATTGACCGGTCGATAGTGAAAAAAATCGTGTCCAAACAGTTGCATTGAAAACTTTGTAGTTGGCAGTTATCTATTTATTATCATTGTCCCTCTTGGTTTATCCAATTATAAGAAGTTCATTGTCTCGGTTTTCATTTTAATTTTCCAAGTTATTCTACTTAATTTTAGTGGTTAAAAGTGGTTGTTCTATCTTAGTGTGGAAGTTGAATATAAAGAAATGACTAAGGGACTTTGTAAACTTTTGTGGCTAGGGAGGTTTGTCACAAAATTGGGTTTCTGATTGTGTGGTGAATCCATATGGCGACAATAAAATTGCAAATAACATTGCTCATAATTTAGTCCCGTACTAAGCATGTTAAGGTGGTCATATATTTCATTTAAGAGAAGCGGGAAGATTAGATTGTTCAATTCAGTTTGTGAATCAAAAGACCAACTGGCTAATATCCTAAGGTCATCTCCAACCAAAGGGTCTAGAGGGCCGCAAATAACCTGAAAACCGTCTCCAACCGAGGGTTAGGCCAAAGGACTTGTGGGCCCCACGGAATCTGAAAGGGCCAAAGGGCTAACCGGCTGGCCCAATCCAGCTAGCCCCGGGCCAGGTTGGATTTTGCATTATTAATACTTTAGTGTCGGATATATCCGACAATATTGTCATCTATTTTTTCTTTTTTTTGAGCCAAATTTTTTTTAAATTTTTTTAAAAAATTCCCCATTTTTTCCTATAAATACCTAAGCCAATCCTACACCATTTCTCACATAATTTTTACCCTTTTTTAAATTTAAGTTGTTGTAGTTTTTAGATTTAAGTTGTTGTAGTTTTTAAATTTAAATAATAAATTATGTTTGGCCCTCGGTTGGAGACGGTTTTTTGTAACAGGGCTAAACGAGCCCTATGGTCCTTTGGCCCTCGATTGGAGATGGAGGCAAATATGGTCATGTACTATTCATTAAAATATTAATATCTTGGAAAGCTAGAGGGCTAAAACGAGCCCCCTGGCCAACCTTTGATTGGAGATGGCCTAACGAAAACAGTTTCAAGTAAAGCGCTCTACAACTCACTTTTATAATTTCATGGAAATTAGGTATCCTATTATATTTATAATGACCTGTAAAGTCCTCTTGTATATATACTAGCATATGGACACACACAAAATGTGTGAGAAAATTTTTTATTTTTGTTTTTGAAATAGAAGGAGAGAGGAAGGGAGTGATAGAGAACGTGGGAGTGGGATGTTTTTTTTTTTTTTTTTATAATTAGAGATATGTTAAGATTACATGTAGGTGAGACTTTGAAAAAAAAAACAACAAAATTTGGTTGTGTGAAATTACATTTATGCCCATATTTCTTATTCATGTTATGTTTTAATTAGAGCGTTAAATTGGTAATTTCATGGAGTTTTAGTTGAGAATGAGTGTTTTATTAATTAGTAGAGATACTTCCACCTGTAGATAGGAATAAGATATCAGAAATTTACATAAACTTAATTTTCGCATGGCGAAGTATATGAAGAAAACAAATTAGGTTATAGGTTCGATTTCACATTATAAAAACAAAGCACAAATGAACTTGAAATATGTATATGTATAACAACACACCAAATCAAGCTTCATTGGACATAAAGCATATCAAAGCATACAGTACATATTATAATGATAGAAATACTTAACCAATACCGTGCATAAACAAAAGCATATTAATAAAAAGAGAAAATGAAGATCCAATCCAACAGTAGCTAGTCAGCTAGCGTTGCTGCGTCTGCATGTGCGAACATATATGCATGACTTACGGTTTACGGGCTGAAGGTGGTGGAGAGAAAAATGGGAAAGAGGGAATTACGGTAGGGATAATGGTTGGGAGTACTGTGGGAAAGTTTGGTGGCAGTGGAGGCAGTGTAACCTTAGGGATTGTAGTAGGGAAATTGGGAAGTGGAGGCAGCTGTGTGGAGCCGCCGCCGGTGGGATTAGGTAGAGATGGTATTGGCAAGTTTGGCAAGTTTGGCAAGTTAGGCAATGTGGGTTGTGGCAGAGGAAGGAAAGGTGGCAGTGTTGTGCCAGGTTTAGGCAAAGACGGTGCAGTCGTCTGGAGAAGATTGCGAGCCGCTACGGAGACATGGATGCTTGAAGAACACAGGATAATGAACAAGATGGCAGCAAAGAAGCAGTGCTTGTAATTGGCCATTGATTCAAACTGATCGATCTAAAAGGTTTGGAAGTAATTCGAATGAGTAACTAAGTCTATATGACCAGTTGAGTTAATGTTGATGATGAGTTTGTGCATGTATATATAGCCAAGGAAACATATATATTATATTTATTTTTTTTCTATGGTTGTGTTGTTGTTGGTTTGCTCAAATATGGTTAGGAAAAACTTGACATGATGCCCCATGCATATTTGAGTTGTTAATTAGTTCACCTTCTTGTCCACTACTCGTCAATGAGATAGAGTCGGTATCTTAAGTTGTTGGCTTCGGTTGCGGTTGGCTATATATAGCCAATTATGACTCACTACGTGCTCGTCTAGTTTAAAGATATATATTGCATACAACGTAAGATTATTTCTTCCGCGGTAAAAAGTGGAGTTATTAGGTTATCTAGTTTAGCTACTACGGCATCTATTTGACAATCATGGAATCAAATCTTGACTTATATATTGCATTCTTTTATAAATTCATATTGAATTCAAAATTTTGTTCACATTTATCGCTTAATACTACGATTTAATAATATTACTTTTTATTTATAAGTGAAAGTATTACTTCGATCTTATAGATGACAAACCAATGCTTATTCACCTACCATTAATATTTATAACCAACTGTTACACAATTTGTATCCAGTTAAATTTAGTTGTAACAGCAAAATCTACTTGCATCCAGTTAAATGTAGATTCTCATCACTTCCACACAACAATTCCATTTATCATTGCCTTCTTACAATTACTTCGATTTCGTACAATTACTTGGATTCAAAGGGCAATGTTATCCACATATTCATTTTTACTTCTTACACACGTCTCT
Organism: Pyrus x bretschneideri; assembly: GCF_019419815.1. Classification (NCBI taxonomy): domain Eukaryota; kingdom Viridiplantae; phylum Streptophyta; class Magnoliopsida; order Rosales; family Rosaceae; genus Pyrus; species Pyrus x bretschneideri. The sequence goes on from NW_025999457.1 coordinate 5,047,068, forward strand.
TAATTTTCGATCGTCGGATTAAATAAATTGAAAAAGATCAATAGCAAAAAATTAATAAGAGTGTAGAAAGTAAAAATGTATAAATAGCAGCTTCCTTCACAAAATACCAATGTAGTTGGACACATGACAAATCACGGCTAGATTGACCTTCATTCACAAATATATCGACCACACCCAAACATAATTTTCACGCCCAATTTTGCACATTAACATGCCTCCGCAAAATTTCTGTACCACTCATGCTTCTTTCTCTATATCATACAATTCTCATCCTTCTACGCATCATTCCATTGCATTTCAGTCAACCCTAACAAATTGTCTATCTTACTGCGGAATATAATCCAGAGAATCATACCCATCAAATATAAGAACGGCCGTCGGCAGCACCTACGCCTCTCCACTATTTTTTAGTGTGCATTTATAACGGTTTGGTATGTCATAGTACAATTTGTTGGAAATTTTTGTTTTCAAGTTTCCAATCGACTATATTATTACACTTGATATACCACACTGTATTCCTGGTACACTAACAAATCTCTCCCCGATGAACTACATGAGTTTCGTGAAAGAACATATACAATGACAAAAATGGCCTTATGACCAACTGTAGTAAAAAATGTGAACCAAACACAACGAAGCACACGGGAAAGGTATTTCGCTTTAATTATTTTTTTTTTTTTTTTTGTCAGACAATAGATTTGTTAAATTAAATTTTAGATTAAGGAGCCGATGGGGTTTGAACCAACGCTATGACTCAAAGGTATTTCACTTTGATTATTTAATTCCACCAATTTAATGAACAGAGATTACATGAATTAGTAAGGCGGTGGAGAGCTACTTGTCTTCCAAGTTTTGTAACGGTCATAACTGGAACTCTATCCTCAAATATTAAACCAACTCTAATGACTCCCTACTCATAATTTCATTATTCCCATATCATATGAAAGCCTTAGACTTTAGAGCTCGCACAAGTTTTTCTCTTTCCCCTTCCGTCCTCAATCTGCAAACCAAAACCTTGATTCAACTTGAATCTCGCTCTCTCTCTCTCTCTCTCTCTCTCTCTCTTTCTCTCTTCGCGTCAAGCGACATTGAACTTAGTACAAAGTACTGCCTTTAATTTCATGTTGGTAACTCTGATCATGATAGCATAGCAGTGAAATGAAGAACAATGAAAATGGTTTCTCTTCTGCAGAACCTTGTGCTAATCAGTTGGGGAAACAGTTTCCCTTCTGTCAAGGCAGAAGAAAGGAGACAGCACACAATTAATCTGGAGATCGAATATACAAGTATAAACAGAACGCAGACACGAGTTTGAAATATAGCGACAGAATTATGGAAGGAGTCATCAGGCATTGACGCATTGTTGAACTTAGTAAACAGTAAATACTTGAAAATTCATTTTGTAACTTTGATAGCTTATGCAAGTTCATACCTGAGCTCTGAGAATCACAGAAAGGCTAGAGTCTGCACCAGCAATCACCAAACTGAATAACAGCAAGTGATACATTGACTTGGTCACGTAGGTCAACAAGAAATGGTTCTTCTTGGTGTTCTTAACTTCATGCTCCACACTTAGTAGAGAACTCTCGCTAATTGTCCGACCTAAATTTAAGTTACATCTTGCACCTAATCATACGATCGATGTCTTCAAATTGCTTCCTGCAAAAAAATAGCTCAATGCCAGAATGATAAAACGCTTAACACCTCCCATTCACAGAGTTGCGTTAAATTTAATTTTCGGAACTTAACTTTGGATAACTACTGAATCACTGATCAAAAGAGTTTGGCAGTTTCTTGGCCCAAAAGAAAAGAAAATAAAGCAAAACAAAGAGCATCAACTCAGTCAGATGAAAAACACAAAAAATTATACACATTGTTTTATTTTTGTTATTTCAATACAAACCAAATCATTCTAGATTATTTTTCGAATTGTCCTTAGCTTAATCACCGTTCAAAACATGTATTTAAATAATTTATTGGATGAATTAGATCGTACAAGGCCACGGATGAAATCAGGACCAAAACAAATGATTTTTGACTGAAATTCTGCCATGTTTCTCCTTCAAGTTGCCTTCCTTATAATCGAGCGTCCATTTCTCAAATGAACAGTCAACAAAGTCATAATAACCACCATGTACAGCAAGAACACCTTTCTTCACTTTTTCTTCTATCCATGGATACGTGAGCAGGTTCAACAAGGAACGGTTGATTGATTCCTGCACAAGGATGTCATTCAATATGGGCAACGTTTTTTATGAATCTGGAGCATCCTTTTATAATACAAGACACCCGACATTAGTTACAACCCAAATTTATGCCGCAGTGGGAGAATCTAAGCATGGCCCTCAAAAGAATTTGGTTTAACTCCCAGATACATACAAGGTCAACTACGACTAAAATAAATGGATCAGGAATTTAATATACCAGTAAAACAGAATGCTAATACAAGTTTCAACATATACAAACTAGACGTTCATTTAGGTTATAGTCATATACTGATGAAATGAAGAAAAATACAAATGGAGAATAATTACGTTACTTTAAAAGAAAATAAGAAATATAAAATGTTACCTTCTCACAATGTTTGCACTGCTGGTCAAAACTGAGCGTGGAGGCAGCAGCCTTTGTCCACGACCTTGCATCCTTCCCAACAACAACCCAATTTTGGATAAAGCTACTGCATAAAAGAGTTTTGGCAAGTGAAAACTACAGCTCGACTGTACTTGGACAAACAAATCAAAGGCAACCATACACAAAGACCACATGCAACAACTTGAAAAGTACACAAGAAGAAATTTAGTGAACCTTTTCTCTATTTCATCATCCATGCCCATAAGAGCACGAATGCCTCCACAGCAGCTGTGACCAACAACCAATATGTTTTCGACCTACAAAATAACTACGGTTAAGGATTTATTTCCTTCTAGCTTTCCTTGCTTCCCTTTTGTATTAAGAATCGCACTAAATCTGGGAGACTCAACTTTTCATGTGGTACCTCTCTATTGCCACTCTATAGCCTTAAAGCCATTACTTAGATAGGGATTTGGTTGTAACAGATAAGACTAGCAAGGAAATAATTGGAAATTTCTTTTAGAATTTATTCCCAGAATACTTACTTTCAGAGAATTCACAGAGAATTCCAATGCAGCATTTGTTTCTGAGGGTCCACTCTGCAAAAACAGAAAAAAATAACAAAACAAATGTAGTAGATAATAATATATCATTTGATTCGTGAGTGTTCACTTTTTCGTAACCTTCCACAAATCAGAAATGGAGCAAAATAATTCAACTTTGATTTACAATGTATACCTCAAAGGAGGGCACCAAATTCGCAATGTTGCGCACTATAAATGCTTCTCCCGGTTGGAATCCCAGAATGGTTGAGGGGCATACCCTAGAATCTGCACAAGAAATGACCATGAACTGTTCTAGAAACATCAGTACACACGCATATTCTCCCTGACACTCAACACCAGATTGAGGCAAACAGTAAATGAACGACATGTCCTAGTAATACTTATGAACATCAACTGTTAATAACTAAATTTGAAAAGAAAAAAGAATCTACACATATACTATACAACCTTTGGCGCTTGACCCTTTGCAAGGTTTTGATAATGTTCCAAGTTTTCCCTATTCATAATAAAAGCCAAATTAGGAAACAGAATTACTTTACTTAAAACTAAACAACCTTCAGACCTGAGTCCTTGGCCGCTTACATGTATTTATGTTTTTTGAAGTCAAGAAACCGTTGTTTCATATCCTCAAACAATTCGCTCCGATCATCAGTTTCAGCTACTCTCTCCAGTTTGTTGTTTTTATGTTGTTCAGTGATCCCTAAGGACTCTCTTGAAGCCTTTACAGTCAAACCTGGACAACTGCTGCAAATATGCCGAACGGAAAGGATTTCAGCACCAACCAATTATCTTTGGGATTTTGAGTTCAACAGGTTACTCCGATAGCGAGTTAAAAAAAAAATAGAGACATTCTTATCTCTTAGATCAATCCGAAGGTTGCATGTAGTCGTAATCTTATATTGTAAACATCTCCTATATACAAACCATCAAACAAAGAAAATTAGAATCTTTGTGATGGCACACAACAGATCTAAGTAAATCCATCAAATTGATCTCACTAATAGAGGAGCAGTCCATGGATTTGTAGCTGAGGTATGAACAACTGACTAAACCAAAAGAATGGTTAATAACATCCAAGCCAAAAATCAAATTTTCCCAGATTATACCAGTAACTTTAGCCATGATTCTGGATTTGTTTTTTCTTACACAAATTTAAAAATTAAAAAATTTCATGGGAGCTGACAGAAATTCAATGTCATTTACATTTCCTTTCTCAAATCAGTAAAAAATAGTAAATTTTGGAGCTCAAATGGACATATTTGGAAAGAGGATATAAAGCAAAAGATTCAAAATAAAATATTACATAACTAGATCATGAATTGGTTCGGCTGAAACATATATACCAATTAAGAAAACATAACAAAAATAATAAAAATATGAGCAGAAAGGTGATGCATTCAGGATCTTACTGGGAAGTAGTCAGTAATCTTAATTGGGTCGGCTGAATTTTTCCTGATTGCAGCTTAGAACCAAAGATCTGCAGCAAAAATGACAACAAATAAACAAAACCAAGAAACAAATGAATAAATGAAATGGAAAAGAGAGAGAAAAGGAGGGTTTACTGGTCGTGTGTTGAATGGGATTCTGTGAAAATCCGAGGAGGAGGAGGAATTGGAGATTGAGTCTTTTGAGACAGAGGTTGGCGTGAGAACAGCCATGGAAGGGAGAGAGAGAGCTCTGAGATGGGAAATGGGGTTTCAGTTTGCAGAGAAAAGAGCGTTTAAAGGGATGGAAGGGAAACGAAGGGAGTGGGTGAGTTGGTTGGTCGGATCAAGAAACATTTGTCGGCCTCCCACAAAGACGGAGAAGTCGAAGTTAAAGTACATCAAATCTATAGCTTCTATACTATTATGCTCTGCACACACGCAGACACTACGTAGCTGCTTCCTGAGTCCTGATGTTGTCCCAACTGTCTTCCGGAAATGACATATTTGGACATATCCTGAGTCCTGATGTTGTCCCAACTGCCTTCCGGAAATGACATATTTGAACATAGGTATGGCAAACGGGTCGTGTTTGTAGTATTCGTGTAACACCTGTTATCTTAACGGGTCGTGTCGTGTCACACCTGTTATTTTAACGGGTCCTTAACAGGGATAAAGTGACCCGACCCGTTATGACCTGTTAAGAAAAATATATTTTTTTTCTTAAATTTGCACATACCACACATTGTCACATAAATATTACTTCAAAACATTAAAACACATTTTTCGTTTAAATACTACATCTACACTCAAAAATAAGAGTCTAATAAACAAACATCTATACACTATTAATCTATTACAAAATATTAAATGTGTAAGGATATGCACAATGAAAGAGTTTTTGTTTTCAAGGTTATGAAGCCTTTCTCAAAAGTTTAAACATTGATAATGGAACTCAAAGCTTGCAGGTTATTCCTTTTACAAAATCCTCGATTTTCATCAATCATCATGACATAAGATTTTGTGGTATCCACTAGTGTGAATATTTTAAATTGAAGATCAATTTCATTCATGGTATTCATATAGGGTCAAGGAGTGTAGATGTACAAAATCATCAAAATCGAAGTTAAAATAACCGTTAAATCGTGATTTTTCTTTGATAACCGTCGAAAAATTTTGTCCTGTTACTTAATCTTTAAATTTTTTTTTTTTTTTTTTGCGATTTTTGGTGTATACGATCTTGAAGCATACACAAACAAGTTTGACGGTTGGATTGTTGAAATTAGTTTCGTAAAATACCTATCTCATCAAAACAATAAATTCATTAACACTTAGAGTTTATTTATACTTTCATTAAGTATAGGGTAAATTACACTTTCATACCTTAGGTTTGGGGTCTATTTCAATTACTTACAACATCTTTAAAACATTTCACTTTCATACCTTAAGTACTATTTTATTTCAAAATAATACCTCTGTTACATTTTTCATCCATTGATCTGTTAAATGCTGACGTGGCTGCCACATATATGCCATGTGGCTGCCAAATGTCTGCCACATGGCAAATAAATTATTTTTTAAATTTCTTTTTAAAAACCTGAATTTTCTCAAAAAAAGAAAAAAAAATTAAAAGATTGAAACTAGTGCCTTCCCCCCCCCCCAAGCGACCCTAACCCAGAACCCAAAAACCTGCAAGAAGAAGAAGAGGGAGAAGGAAAAAAAAAAAAAAAAGCCCCAGTTCGTCCCACTCGAGCCACCCATTTCTCCCATCCCCCATCACCCCTCCAAAAAATCCCCCATCACCCACAAAAATTTCACCCGAGATTAGGTGGATCTACCACAAAACCAGTCCAAAAATCATCTCAAACTCAAAGTATTTTCAAAACCCACCCATACTGAAAATCACGAGATCCTGACCTGAGGGGGGCGGGGAAGGAGGGAAAGTCACACGGCACCGGGGCCGGGGGGTGGGGACGAATTGGGTTTGGGGTTTTTTTTTTTCCTTCTTCTTCTTCTTCCTCCTGCTGCTGCTGCAGGTCTTTTTTTTTTTTTTTTTTTTTTTTTTTCCTTCTTCTTCCTTCCTCATCCTCCTCTTCTTCTTCTTCTTCTTCTTGCTGCAGCAGGTTTTTTGGGTTTTGGGTTAGGGATGTAGGTCGTTTGGGGGGGGGGGGGGGGGAGGAATTATAGTGGGTTTCATTTTTTTTTTTTTCACTTTTTTTTTTTTTTGAGAAAATTCAGGTTTAAAAAAAATTAAAAAATTATTTTATTTGCCACATGGCAGACATTTGGCAGTCACGTGGCATATATGTGGCAACCATTTCAACATTTAACAGATCAATGGATGAAAAATGTAACGGACGTATTATTTTGAAATAAAATAGTACTTAAGGTATGAAAGTGAAATGTTTTGAAGATGTTGTAAGGAATTGAAATAGAACCCAAACCTGAGGTATGAAAGTGTAATTTACCCTTAAGTATAACATAAGATTTTGTGGTATCCACTAGTGTAAATATTTTAAATTGAATATCAAATTCATTCATTGTATTCATATAGGGTCAAGGAGTGTAGCTATAAAAAATCATCAAAATCGGAGTTAAAATAACTGTTAAATTGTGATTGTTCGTTGATAACCGTTGAAAAGTTTTGTCTCGTTACTTGATCTCTGAATGTTTGTTTTTTGCAATTTTTGGTGTATGCGATCTCGAAGTATATACAAACATGTTTAACGGTTGGATCATTGAAACTAGTTTCATAGAATGCGTATCTCATTAAAACAATAGATTCACTAACACTTAAGAGTTTATTCATACTTTCATTAAGTATAACATAAGATTTTGTGGTTCCCACTAGTGTAAATATTTTAAATTGAAGATCGAGTTCATTCATTGTATTCATACAGGGTCAAGGAGTGTAGCTATAAAAAATCATCAAAATCGGAATTAAAATAACCGTTAAATCGTGATTTTTCGTTGATAACCATCGAAATTTTTTGTCTCGTTACTTGATCTTTGAATGTTTGTTTTTTGTAATTTTTAGTGTATGTGATCTCGAAGCATATACAAACAAGTTTGACGGTTGGATCGTTGAAATTAGTTTCATAGAATGCGTATCCCATCAAAACGATAGATTTACTAACACTTAGGAGTTTATTCATACTTTCATTAAGTATAACATAAAATTTTGCGGTATCCACTAGTGTAAATATTTTAAATTGAAGATCAAGTTCATTCATTGTATTCATATAGGGTCAAGGAGTGTAGCTGAAGAAAACCATCAAAATTGGAGTTAAAATAACCAATAAATCGTGATTTTTCGTTGATAACCGTCGAAATGTTTTGTCCCGTTACTTGATCTCTGAATGTTTGTTTTTTGTAATTTTTGGTGTATGCGATCTCAAAGTATATACAAACATATTTGACGGTTGGATCGTTGAAACTAGTTTCGTAGAATGCGTATCCCATCAAAACAATAGATTCACTAACACTTAAGAGTTTATTCATACTTTCATTAAGTATAATCTAGTGTAAATATTTTAAATTGAAGATCGAGTTTATTCATTGTATTCATACAGGGTCAAGGAGTGTGGCTATAAAAAATCATCAAAATCAGAGTTAAAATAACCGTTAAATCGTGATTTTTCGTTGATAACCGTCGAAAAGTTTTGTCCCGTTACTTGACCTCTGAATTTTTGTTTTTTGCGATTTTTTGCTGATGCGATCTCGAAGTATATACAAACAAGTATGATGGTTGGATCATTGAAATTAGTTTAGTAGAATTCGTATCCCATCAAGTTCAATAGTGTGTGTGTATGTGTATATATATTAAGTAGATTTAAATTTATTTATTTTGTACATATAACACTTAAGAAATTGAATGGTATGTATATTTAAACCAACCAATGGTCACCAATTTTTAATATTTAATTTAATATATATATATATATATATAATTATTATAGTTTTTAGGGGTATAAAATTGTTAAATTAATATATATAATTATTATAGTATTTTTTTAGGGTTATAAAATTATAAAATTAATATTTTGGTTATTAGGTATCGTGTTACCCATGTGTATACCCAAACCAACCCGTTATCTTAACAGGTGCTTATCGGGTTACTCGATAACGACCCGATTTGTTATCGTGTCAACCCGAACACCTGTTAATTTTGTGTCGTGTCGTGTCGGGTTATCGGATCGTGTCAGGAATGCCAGGCCTATATGGACACCATGTCACGATTGAATTGAAGAAATATTATTTTTTCCTACTTACTAATCTAATGAATATAAAATCGAACAATTTATTAGGAAAGCTGATACAATCACCTTACAATCCTATTTCCTCACCCACCTTATATTTTCACCCCGCATAAAGAAATTAAAAAATAAAAACACTATTTTCTCACCCCTAATATTCCTAAAATGTCCTTGCATTAATTTAATTTTCACTAAAAATTAAAATAAATAAAAACCGAGAATAAGAAAGCCACCCGAGCTTGACACCACCAAACTTTACTTGACGACAACCTCTTTCACTGCCAGCCGACCTTCTCTCTATGGAAATTTGGAGGAGAAAACATTAACTAGCAACAACATCTTCGATGGAATTGTAATTGTTCACATACCGACAAGGACGATTTCAGTTGAATTGAGTTTGATTGAGATGGAGAAAGAAAAATGATTAGGGTTGCAGAAAAAAGAGGATGGCTGCAATCAGAAGTCAATTTGATTTGGGAGTGGCTCTGGCTTGTGGTTTTGGGGGTGGGGGGAAGGGGTTGCTGTGATATTCCCTTTTCTTCTAATTTTCAGTTTTGTTTGCTTCCAATTTTAACATTGATTGGATGCGTGGCTCAAGCTTGTAATATTCTTCTTGGATGGGATTGTTCATGGCTTCTCATATTCTTCTCCGATAGGATTGTTCATGGCTTCTCATATTCTTCTTCAGAAATAAAAAATTGTTCTTTCACTTTTATTTTTATGTTTTTTAGCTAAAAAAATAGATTAGGGTTCATTTTTATTAGGGTTTTAAAAGTCATTTCACAAATGGCCAAATATGACATTAAATTTATTATTAAAAAGTGGGTGTGAAAAGAGGGTTGAGGGGTGGATATAATACCACTCTTTATTAGTCCAAAATATTGAAAACTTACTTGTATAACTAATGCTTACTATTTGAACCTAAAGTTTTTTAGAGCTATTAAATCCTACTTTACCCTAGCAAAGGACTTTTACCATAGTGGTAAAAACAAATTGAGCCCTTGTATGATGACTTGAGTTTGAATTCTGTTGGTAGCTAATCTAATATTTAATCTAACAAAATCCATTGTTTAACAAAAAGTAAAAACCTATTTTACCCTTTGACAAAAACTAAACTAAAAAAATATACATATAAGTAGATGCTAAGGCCATCTTCAATCGAGAGGTCTAGAGGGCCGAAAATAACCCTAAAACCATCTCCAACCGAGGGTCAGGCCAGAGGGCTTGTGGGCCCCACTAGACAAAAAAGGGCCAAAGGGCCAACCGGGCAACCCAAATGAGCCAGCCAGTCAGCCCCGGGCCTGGCTAGAATTCAAAAAGCAACGATCTGCTAGCCGTTATTTTTCAATTATTTTTTTTTTTTTTACAAAATTTGTTTAATTATAGGCCCAGAAAGTATGTTTGGTTGAATGTTTGGGTGTTCTTTTTATCTTTAGAGCTTGCTCAAATCCCTCCCACAGCCGAAGTGGGACTCCCACCCACTTCCATTTTTTGTGTTTTTTTTTTATACTTCTCCCACAGCCGATGTGGGACTCTCCCCCCACTTCCCTTTTCTTTTTCTTTTTATTTTATTTTATTTTTTATTTTTATTTTTATTTTTTTATACTCTAAATAAAACCTCTCACATTTGACTTGAAATATATAAATTGTATTTTTTAAATTTTAGTTGTAGTTTTTAAATTTAAGTTTTTGTAATTTTTAAATTTAAATAATAAATTATGTTTGGCCCTATAACCCTCGGTTAGAGATGATTTTTAGTGACAGGGCTAAAACGAGTCCTATGGTCATTTGGCCCTCGGTTGGAGATGGTAAAAAATATGACCATGCACTGTCCATTAAAATATTATTTTCTTGGAGGGTCAGAGGGCTAAAATAAGCCATCTAACCAACCTTTGGTTAGAGATGGCCTAAGTTGGGAAGCCCCTCTCAAACCCAATTTTGGATTGTCCTACCTCCTTCACCGCCTTCCCGTTCCTTTCAACTCTCTCACCGAGTCCTCGGCATACTAGTATTAGTAGTCTAATAAGATCCATGTTAGCGATGTGCTGTTTTCACATCGAATTCTTAAATTTCTTTATTTGTGAATTCAAACACATAACTAGGCATGTAATTTTAGAAGTTGTGTGTTTTGTTCATATTCCAAACTCATTTCACTCATCTAAACGCATGATCATAGAACTAAGATGGTCTATTTTAGTACGATTGCAAGTGTTGTTCCTTTTTCTATTGTGAAGAACCATTTGTAGAGCCTCCTGGAGCCGAGTTTCCATGACGTGACTCCACACCGGCTTTGTAGTAAGTAACGTGTAGAATTACAGGTACGAGACTTACATCTGAATGATGGGCAATGATGCCAAAGCAAACGTTTAATGGACGTGCACCCACCACAATTACAAACATCAATAACTGCGGCCGTACCCATACCAACCGGCCACCGCAGCATAAATGCAAGTACTAGGGTGAACACTGAAAACATATTTCAGTGAAATCAGTACCAATTCTTCAGCATGACATTATGCCTCGGCATATCGATGCTGACCTATCTTTTCCATCCTAACACTACCACCATGTATCCGTTATGAAAAAAGAACAAAGAATGGTAAGTAGATCACCCACAGTATAGCATAAAACTTCACACAATTTCACATATATTTGCCTCTACCTATAAGAGTGGAGAAATACGCACTAGAAAACATTTACCACACTAAACCGTAGACGACACTATAACCCGAGCATTGAGTCTCCTATTCCTAGTGTTTTCGTCAATACTCCCTTTACACCTTGCCCAACAGTGTGATTTGTAATCCATTAAACGACTGAATGATTAAGTGGACAACGAAAAGGATGAAGTGTTCAGATATTCGTCGACTAGACATGAAAAGACAAACCAATTCCAAAACAAGCAAGACATTGCCAAAGAAGATAACACCGTTAAACGTGCCCACGGGACTGTTTCCCCTAGCTTCCTATACTTTTATGACATACTCCTTACGTACAGAACCATTGCAGAGAAGAAGAAAAATGGGAAAGAAAATTAAAATAGAACTTCAAACGTCATAGCGACGAAAATGAAGAAATAATTCTCAATACAACACGATATGCAGATTGTTGCACAACAGGCAGTCATCAAATAAAGAAAGGAAGGACCATGCTGCTAAAGAGTAAATCAATTATCCACGTCTAGTAGAACAAGACACAAAAATTCCAGAATCAAAGTGCTGCTAAGCACCCAAGAATTTTTGTTTTAGAAATCAAAAGGCCGATACGCAGATTTGTTTGAGTTGTAAAAGAACGAAATGAAAACCACCTCAAACAGCAACAGCTAATTAGTTATCCTGCCACAGACCACCGGGGCACTAACCTAGGAACAATACAGCAATCCTTTACTCTCCAATAAGTAAGGGCATATACAAGTGATTCACGGGAACAAAAGAGTTCATCAAGACTGAAATACATATGGTTTACTAATGACCACGGCACATCAAGACCGCAATACACATGGTACACTAATGACCGCTCTTCCTAAAATACTTACCATACCCACAAAAATATAGCCTCCTTTCCTCTACAAAACCCAACAGTACCCTTATGCAACCTTTTGAGTCCTCTAGCAAGTATAGATCGACATATTGCACTATATTTAAAGAACAAGAATATGCGGAGAAATAAATGATAATGGACCTTGTATAAATAGATTCTTCCACAGAACTAAAACATTGATGAATCACATCAGGAATCCATTTAGAAATGAAAAGCCAACAATCACTACGGCTTGGTGATTACCATGTTGCTCCATTTCCAGCTTTCAATGTCAATAATACCATTGTCATTAGTGACAGAATGGAATTTGAATGCCCATCTAAACTTGGAGCCGACTGGCTTTTTATGAGCCCAAGTTGGGCCAGTGCTATGATTTCCAACAGACATTCCATATGCTCCAGAAAGAACAACAAAGGCATCATTTAGAGCCAAATAAGCTTTACCATCATGTTTGCAAATGTTCTTCTCCAAAAGTTTGGCCAGATACCTCAATAAACATGACCTCTTTGAATAACCCCAAAGACCTGGCAACCTCTGTCATGGTCGGGGAAATTAAACCCATCAAACTGCCATTCTCCCAACACCCACGAAAATTATCTTCCTTTTCATCCGTTCATTGCCCAACTCAAGAGTAGCATCACTAAAGATATTCCTTGTCATCAGTTCTTACTCCTTGTGTTGTTTTCTTCCATTCACAACTGCTACATTTTATACTATTTATAGTAGATCCCAAACCAGCTGGGAAAAACAGGTTTTGAGTTCCCTATAAGACACCTAGGGATAATAAATAATATATCAAGTAAATAACGCAAGGGAGGCCCATTCCATTTCCTTTCTAATCCCAAAAGAATGTGAAATTGCTTATAGCACACCAACATAAAAAATGTTAATGGTCTCCTAACAAAATCCTAGTCATAGGATCAGCAATAAGATAATAAATAAACAAGCTTCAACCATGACTGACGAAAAAAAAAAAAAGCCTCTGCATTATAATATACGATGATTTCATGATTTCAGCACAACGGAAAAATCAGATTATCACCAGAACTGATGCCCCATGTTAGTCTATTTTGGGGTTGAAGTCCAAACTTCAAAGATCAATCCTTCCACCACAAGATAATCTACGGAAATCACATTAACATTTTCTAAAACTAAAAACTGAATTAAGTTCACATTGCTGCAGATTATATAACAGATTCAAACAGCGAGAGCCATGAAACAAAAGGCATAGAAGCTCTACATCATTCAATACAACATGCATCCATAAAGCAATTACAACAGCTAAAGCAGCAATGACAAAAAGGAAAACCCTTACCCTTACTTCCCTAATTTGCCTTAACCTTGTCATCTCCCACAACATTAAGTATGGGCAGACTACTCAAAAACTCGTCAAGACCTTCAAAAAACCCGATCCCTTCCATATTATCCTCCTCCCCATTTGCTGTCCCATTCCCTTCACTCATTGTCTGAGCCGCAGGCTCTTCCCCCTCATTATTACTAAACTCCACATTCAAATCCAACTTCCCCAATGCAGCAGCACTTCTCTTTCTTGCACCAGAAGTTGATTTCTTACTTGACTCTGCCTTCGACACAGACCCAGCACCCACACTCCCACCAGTACCCTCCTTACCCTGCCCACCAGCATTCTGACTCCCCTTCCTTAATCTATCCGAAGCTCTCACCGGAGTCTTAGCAGTGGAAGCTTTAGCTTTTGCCTTTACAACTCTCTTCTTCCTCCTAACCCTCTGCCACTCATCATCATCATCAGAGTCCTCACTTGGATCCGAAACATCAAGCAACGCCTCCTCATCATCATAATAGACCCTTGGCCCCGAATTAGCAATCTTGGCTCGTGCGGTATTCTTCTTCCCTTGTATTGGGCAAGCAAACATTGTCGAAAATGGTGTCCACACCTCCGCTGATCCGCCTGTATCCTTACTATTCTCCAGTAACCCCAATGGGAAATACCCCCAACAGCAGAAGTTCACATCTTTCCCCGCCTGAGGCGGTGCCGCTATCGCCATTGCATTGAATGCCCTCTTACAATTCTGGCACCGAAGCATGCAATCCTCGTAAGCGCTAGGATACTCGAAGAGGTTGTAACAGTAAGGACATGCAGTCCAGAAGCTCCCCGTTTTGGACACTGTTTGAGGCCGAGTCAACTCAGAAGGGGGAGCTGACTCAGAAGGAGGAGTTGACTCAACAGGGCCAGTTGATTCGGAGGGCGGAGGAGTTGACTCGGAGGGCGGAGGTGCAGGCTCGGTCACATTGATGGGAATCGGAATCGGCCTTTCCTCCTCCATCGACGGTCTTCCGTCCTTACTTCTAGGGTTTTTACTCACTTCTTGTTGCTGATGTTGTTGCTGCAGCTGCTGCCACAGCTGGGGAAGTTCCTGATATTGTTGCTGCTGCTGCTGCTGATGCTGAGGAGGTTCGTGGTGATGTTGCTGATGGTGCTGCTGCTGATGTTGCTGCTCTGGCGGTGGTTGTTGTCGCTTTTGTTGAAAATTCCATTGCGGCTGTGGTCTCTGCACTTCTGGTTGTGATTGTGGTTGCGGCTGCGGTGGCGGTTGAGGCTGGAATTGTAGTAGCTGTGACGGTTGGGGATGAAATAGAAGTGGCTGTGGTGGTGGTGGTGGTGGTGGCTGTGGTGGCTGTTGCTGAACATGATGCATTTGCAAGAATTGCCTCTCGAACAGCTGAGTCGACCCGGATGGGGGCGAGTCGAACCGGTTGAACATGCTCAACTCGTGGTCGTACATGGCCTTCTTGGTGGGGTTAGAGAGGACGTTCCAGGCCTCGGAGACCAGCCGGAAGGCATGATCGGCGTAAGGGAAGCGATTCCGGTGGGGGTTCAGCAGAAGAGCCAGTCGGCGGTACTGAGTCGCGACGATTTCGAGGTTCTGAGTGTACTGGGCGAGTTGGAGAATAGCGTACCAGTCGGGCTGCTGGTTTTGGTTGTTGATCTGGGATTCAGCGGCGAGGAGAGTGTCGGCAACGGCGATTATCTGCTCGGTAGCCTCGAGCCTGGGGTCGGTCTCTCGGGCTCGGATCGCGAAGGTCTTGGTTCCCTGCAAGTCATGCGCCGACAGTAGCTTCACGGCAGTGCTCAGCCACCGCTCCGCTTCCGCCCTGTTGGTGTTGAAATTGAACTCCATTTCTCTCTCTCTCTCTCTCTCTTCTCTATCTCTCTCTCACTCCCCTCTTTGCCTTTCTTGGTTTTCGGTGAAGTTCGGACTGAGTAGAAGAGTGGGGGAATTTGGGTGGACGAAAGAGGACCTGGGTTGTGACTGAAATGACGGGGATTGTTTGGTGGTGGGGTGGGAGAATGGGAGGTGCAGTAGGGGTATTTTGGGAGTTTGGTAAAAGTTTGATCTGATAAATCTGGGACTGGTTTTTTATCTGGATGCGCAGTGAGAGTGACACGTAACACGTTGTTGTAGAGGGTTTTGAGCACACTTGGACTCGGTTAATGGATTGAGATTTTAAACCAATGGAACTGCTACTCTTTTGACTTTTGACTACTACTTCGTCCAGTGTCAACAGCGGAACTAGTCTTTCATGGTCATGACATCAATAGATGTGATGTGAAATGGGGCGGATCATTGAACACCAGCACGACGACCCCCAGGAAGTCGACATTGGGTCTCCTGTTTTGATCACCGTAATGGTTCGCGTACTAATTTGTTATCATAATAGGTAAAATTGAATTGGCGAGAAATACAATTGAAGGAGAATTGAAATTCGATTGTCTAGAATTGAAGTAGAAATGATGTTAAAATTATGATACTTGCGTTCCTGTTAGAGATCAGCTCATTGCCCCTTTGACATGAATCTATCTAAAACAAGATAACTTTTATTTTGCGTCAAGAAAGAGAAAAAAGAAGGACTAAAATTTTCTAAACCGAATCAAAACAAAAATGTATAGAAACCGAAAATTACTGAACTTTTCGATTCAATGTTCAAAATTGAATTGAAATTATTAGTGTATTTGGATGAGATTAATCTCAACCATTGGTTCATAAAAGAAAACTCATTCAGTCATTCTCGCATTCAGTCATAAAAATAAACGTAATACGGCCTATTTATTTATTCCTTGTCAATTTTATACCTAGGTATCTAAGTTGAAGTTCCAAATAGAACTCAAGGTGAAATACCACTTCCATTACCCCCATCAACTCATCCAACGCCTCAACAATATCCACCTCCACGTTCTGCAACTAGTTCAACTTCAAGAGGAAGGGATCAAGCTTCTACAAGGGTAAAAGTGGCAAATCAAACCATTGGGTTATTAATGAGTACTCGTTAAGACCTGTTTAATTTCATATCACCATAATATAGATGTGAGATTGGTAATAGTAGTTATAGTGTAAGGTGAAATCAAACTAAATGAGTGTTCATGGGCACCCATTAACAACTAAATAGATCAATTTTCCACCTCTAACAAGAGAAAGGAGTACAAAGGAGCCGAAGAAGCGGAAGGGATTAAGCTTCTACATCAAGCTTTTGAGTTTGAACCCTAGATTTATTTTGGGTCATTGCTTATACAATTGAACATCCTTCAGTCCATAAATTTGGGTCATTGCTTTTAATGATAGAAAATGGTCATTGATAGAGATAACTTTACAGATCAAACCCTCTTTTAATAACAAATTGACTAAATGGAGGATGATCCATCTAGACTTTCTATGGCAGCACGAGTTTGACGATACCCACTCTCTATATTATGGACATTAAATGAACACCGACTCTTCATACTATAGCAATCTGGAAAACGTGTACAGTTGAATACAATTTTTTTTTTTTTTAAGGAAGAAAAAACAAACTACGAACAATGTGTTTTTTGAAAGAAATATCAGTTATGTGATTTTTCAGGATCAACTTAATTTTTTACTAATGATTAGTTTTAAAAATATTTTCACTAAAAATGTTTTTAATTATTTTAAAATTACTTCTAAATGAGTCTTTTATGCAAGCAGTGACAGAGCCACCTTCAGACCTGTGTACAGGTTACGCTCCAAGTCAAACTTCTTTTGTAACTTCTCCTGTCATTGAAACTTCTTTTGTAACTTCTCCTGTCATTGATACTATATATATCAATAATTGACCCCAAAAAAAAAAAAAACTAAATACCAAGTGGATAAAGTTACTCCAATGTATCAGCTTGAGTTTGTATCATTTGGAATTACTTTCAATCCAACAAATAATGAGGCATGGTTTTCTGGAATCAGAGATTCAAAATTACAATTCCATATAGGAATGTGATATCCACACACCTCCTTTTACTTCTCACACATTTTTTTAATTTTCGGTCATCGGATCGAATGAATTGAAGAAGATTAACGGACAGAAATTATTAAATGATGTGTGAGAAGTAAAATAGGATATATAGATAGCACACCCCTTCCATATAATGATATTGGATGAAGATCTAAAGATCTTCCGTCTTTGGCCTATTGCGCGCTTTTCCTTGCAGCCTGTTTGATATATACTCAAGCGTATGGTAATTAATATATTGTATAGTAGCTTGTATAACCTTGAGATCCTATCGTTTATTTTGTTTGATTTCTTTATTTCCTTTATTTTCTAACCTATGCTTTCAAAAGAGAAAATGGTTTATGTGGAGTTCAAAATAAATACAAATATTCTAGAGGCGACACGTGAATTTTTACTAAAAAAAAAATAAGATTACTCTCATTAAATGGGCATGCTTCTCAAATACTTTCACTCGCAGTTCAACACCCCTAAAGGTTTATGCTCACTTGCACATGACAAGAAAAAGTCAAACCATTAAAAATAAGGATTAATTACCCAAATCATATCTCTAATACATTCCAATTGAAGATTGACTACATGTAAGTAATCTCTATTAACTCAATTAGGGAAATTTACAATTTTACACCATTATCTCAAGATATCATTTCCTACATAATATCTTGAGAATATTCTCTCCATGAACCTTGTCCAATAGAATGTCGTCATGTGTATGGTAAAACCCTATCACCATGGCTGGCCCTCTCCCCTATATATATCTCTAATTCTACCAAATTTCGAGAAGTTTTTGCTACCCCTATAAGCCCTAAACACATACTATTTTCAAAGAAACTAACTTAAGCATCAAAGATTCATTGGCCTAAACCCCCACCTCGTGGGCGCATGAGGCTTAGGTATTTGATCAAAGGTGTTGATTGTTTTCCAGGTGCATTTTCGTCAAAATAAAGGACGACGAAAATTTGCATCGACAAATTGGTGCTTTCATTGAGAGATAATTCAAATACTCGAAGAAAACTCTCATAATTGATTTTTGGAATTTTCTGTTATGTTGAATTTCTCACACATTGTATCAATTAATTTATCCTAGAAAAGTTCATTGATCAATCCCTAGAGAAAGGATACAATGGTAGGAATTTTGAAATCACGACAAACAAGACCTCATATGTTCAAGGATTTTGACCAGATTGGAGAAGAGGACGTGGCTTCACTACATCGATCCTCGAGGCTCAACACGTTGGCAAGAGGTGGCCCACCACCGCAGAGCAACTTGACCACCATGGCTGTAAACTAGCAGCCACGACAGGGTTACCAAGGCATACCCAAATAGCTGCACTGCTGCCCTTGTAGCACACGGACCCCTAAAACCTTGGGGCAAGAGGCCCAGGTTCATCCACCAGCCCACGGGCAGGAGGCCCAGGCCTTCCCAGTAGCAGGCTAAGCTAGGAAGCCGAAGCCACTGCAACTCAAGCCGTCAGCTAAGCAACTAGAGCCCAGCCAACAGCCAAAGTCGCAACGGCTTAAGCCCAACTTGCTATAAATGTAACTCGAGCCCAGCAGAAAGTGCAAGCAGCGCAGACCTAAGGGCAAGCGGCCCACGTGTGAGCCCAACGCGCTCTAGCACACATCTCAACCAGCTAGGAAGGTTGGCCCACCCCGTGACCCGACCCATGGCCCAGACCGGTCCGAGGCCATTTTAAGCGAGCCAAATTTCGACCACTAGACCGACGATCGACCCAGGGATTTTTTTCACCTCATTTTTCCATAGGTATGCTTGCTTCGGGCCCAAGTTTCGTACCTGCAACTCATTACACTTACACCACATATGGAGACACCCATAATCTAGATTTTTCCACTCCAAATGGTGAACATCACCTGCCTCGGTAGGTCAACAACCTAAGTAGCGCCCTCACGCAACAAACAACCTTGGTGAATCAACTTTTTGAGTGCATCGAGACGCAATATATGCCCCAAACGAGGTGTTCAAAAGTAGGATAATGGCAGATGATCGTGACTTTTTCCTATGACATCTCGGCAAGCAGTCGCTTAGCCCACCATGAACTGAGTGTTAGGATTGTTTATACTTTCGGCTCAGCCCTCGAGAAAACATCTTCTTCTGCCTTAATGCACAGAGAAGCGTTCATTCTCGACTCAGCCCATGAGTCAATGTGCATTCGAGGTTGGGTTCATACTCTGACGAGCACTCCGGACATTCTAGGCAAAGCTGCCACACAAGACTAGGCCCACAAGGAGATCCTCATGTGAGGCACTAGAGTAGGCAGTTGCACTAGGAGAGCACGAGAGCAGTCCTGCTCGAGTTTAACTTGACACGCCTCAATCCCATGCTAGCTAACACCCAAGGGTGACACAAGCCATTTCATGAATGCATATACTAAGAACATGAGGAACATGCATAAAAAATTTCGCGTATAACCACGCAATATAGTATTCAAGTACAACCTTAATAAAATATAATAATCAATTGCCAACAATTTAAAAGTGATAATGCATGACATGTTCAGAGCATACTACTAATTCGAAATACAAGCAGAATGAATATTAGAAAATGCGATTACAAGAGATGTCTTATGCTAGAGAGGAGAACACAAATTCACTGATATGAAAATGCCTCGTAGCTCGAGTCATATGCCTTGTTCATAGGTCCTAAAGGGGGGCGCAAAACAAAACATGAGTGGACCAAGTTTATATATAGTAATACTTAATCAATTACTCTTTAAGCATACTAGCCTCAGTTTTAGAAAACTCATATAATATAATAAATAATAGGTTTTCCGAAAACCCTAGCATGCCATAAAACCTTCATAAAATATATATAGTATATAATATGCTTAATATTGGTATCATAATCACCTGAAGGCACTACATCACCGCCCCGAAGGCATATATATCTTCCGTCCGAAGGCACTACATCGCTTGCCCGAAGGCATATATATCTTTCGCTCAAAGGCACTAAATCGCCCGCCTAAAGGCACATATATATATATAAATATCCACCAAGTAAGCATAGAAAAATCCTGAACATAATCTTTCCAAAATATATCTCTCCAAAATATATCTCTTCGGAGCTCAATACCTCAAAGTTTAAGAAAACATCAAAGTACTAACCCCCAAAGTTTATGAAAACTCAATAGTATAATATGTAGTAGGTTTTCTGAAAACCCTAGCATGCCATAAAACCTTTACATTAAACATATATCGTATATAATGTACTTAGTAGTGTTATCATAATCGACCAAAGCCACTACATCACCCGATCGAAGCCAAATATAAATATCTTCCGACCAAAGCCATATATAAGTATCTTCCAGCTAAAGCCATCTACAAACGCCAGGCCAAAGCCATATATATATATATATATCATTTGCCCGTATGCAATATCATTGAATAACCACTAAGTAAGCATATAAAAACATTAACATAATATTAGGCCGATTAGGGTTATGGGTCGGGGTTAACCACACGCGGCATGGGTTATAGGTTAGGGATCCACGCATGGCATGGGTTCTGGGTTAGGTCGAGTTCTATAACCCAATAACTTTGGGCTGATTAGGGTTATGGGTCAGGTTTAACCTGTTTTCAGGCTAAGGTTTGGTCGATTTCTAGGCACAACTTCAAACGCCCATAACTTCTTGGATGCTTAACCAAATCAAGTGATTAAAAACCAAAGTTGTAGTACTCAACGAGATGAAGAGAATAATACCTTGCATGACGGCTAAGTCGTCGTGGTTTGGTTGGAAAACGCCTCGAAAATGGCAGTGCTAGCCGGAAAACTAAGAAAAGCTACCCTGAGTTATTTTTTTGCGATTAATACGTATGTATAACTCAAAACAAGCTTCGATCTAACCTAAAACACATCCCAAGGGTTTGAGGGAACTTACTAACGTTGAAAAAGTCATGAAACATGTCAAAGTTCAACGGAGAAGACGGTGAACAGTGACTCCGTCATCGTTGGGGTTCCACAAAGGTTTGCCTGGGTTTCTTGAGATCCCTATGTCTAGTGGGAATGGTTATTGTTGTTGTTAAGCTTAGGGATAAGGATGATGATTCGTTACAGATGAAAGAGAGGGTTCAGGGAGTGCTTGAGAGAAAGAAAGAAAGTGATTGGGAGAGAGAGTGAGAGAGAAAGTTTCACAAGGAAGGAAGAAGAAGAAAGCCAAGTGGGCTGGGGAACAAAATCAAGGGTGGGCCTCTTAGGCACACCAATTAAGACCAAAAGCAATTTTAAAATAACTATGCCAAACTTAGTGCAATTACAAAAATACCTTTTCGTTCCGTAAAATCCGGGACGGGTTGTTACACTTCATTACCAACGTGCCGCTCAACAATAAGGATGACAGGGTCACCTCAAACGACACACCTAAGCACAAAATAGGACAATTTAGTAACCCTAACATTGAATTTGAGAAAACGAAAGTCGTAATTGGATTCGAGGACGTCAAAAAACCTAACAAGGGACCTCGAGTTCCCTCACGCGTCGTTACGGGGCGGCAGTCTAGAAGGCCATGCGTCATAGTACATGCCGAGTTGAGTTGCTGGAAAGTTGGCCAAAAAGTCGCTAGTGCAGCCATGGTCTCCGCAGAGCACGATACCTCCAAGAAGGCATGTGTGCTCCATGCGCTGGCCATGGCAGCCTTTCACGAGCACCCATACGCTGCAAGTACGTTGTACTTATCTTCTCCACGAATTCTACAGATTTTGCAGGTGGAAGGGCTAACTTCCAAAGCTCATTCCGAGCTTGATATAACACCAAAATGAGTAATTCAAGGTCCTATGTAAAGCTAGAAATATAGGGAAGAAATATATACCCTTTCAAGGCTCAATGGAGGTTGGAGCTGGTTGAAAAAGTGACTGGAAGGTGGCCAAATAGCCACGGTTAGGTTTTCCAAAAATGCACAATGCCTCACATCAGGTTTTCCTTGTATCCACGCGTGGTCAACACCTAAAACTAGCCTGATTGAATACTATAACAATATCTAAAAGGTTCTAGGGAGCTTACCTTTACCGTAGATGGCAGAAACTCGTCGAATGAGGGTTGCATAGTGACAGTGCACAGTGCAAGGAAAGAGAGGAACTTGGGGTAGAGGTTCGTCCTTCAATCCTCGGTTTGTGGGATTCATAAAAGACGTGGGGGGGGGGGAGATGGTGGTGAGTGGTGTCATTGCTAATGTTGTTGTTATGTGTGGTACCTTCAGGGAGGGTTGGTTCGAAGAAAAGAAGAAGGCCAAGAGGTGAGGAAGAGAGTTTTTGAGAGAAAGATGATGATGAAGTCACGGGAAGAAATAAAAGAGGGGGAATGAGAGAGAAAGGGTCGAGAGACAAGGGAACACGTGGGCCTCTAGTTACAAAATAGGGTTCACTAAAGGCAAAATATATAAATATCTCCCAAACGTGAAGTATCCGAAAAACGTTCGACGTCTCAAAATTTGTAAAAACTTCATTGTAGCTCCAAATTCGAATCTGTTCCCGCCCACACGTTCGTGGCGATAAGTAAAATAAGAATAAATAAAAAAAGTTTAGTCACAAGCGTTACGTCGAGACGGTCAACAAAAGTCAACGTTTATGCCACAATGGCAATTTGATAATTTTATATGTTCGATAATATAACATACGAAAAATTAAGGACAGGTATCACATAATTGGCGGGCCTCACCAAGCATGTCAGCGAGCATCTCGTACCCAGATCATAAACGAACCACATGCACCGCACCCGTAACATAAATGAGTAGAACATGCGAATAAGCAACATAGGCCAGCAGGTCAACATAAGGGGCAGTCGATGGCTCTGCTGCCCTAGCAGAGGCAAATCTAAGATGAAGTACAAAGGTTCGTAGCAGAATAGCTGCATGGATTCCAGCGCATTAAAACCATCGATGAAGGTCAACCCCGTGAGGCGCATATCCAAAAAAGATCTAAATGATCCTGGATATGAAGTCCTCTACTACTTTGAAAGAGATACAAGGTCTTGCCAGGCGAGCAGCAGCACTCAATCGTTTCTGCTTGTGATCTACCGACCAATGCAAGCTCTTTTTCAAGGCGATTAGGAAGGTGCGATGAGATAAATGTACCAACCGATGCAAGCTTTTTTTTGAAGAGGTACCTAACATAACCTCCTCTATTATCCAACTTAGAAGCAGCGAAGGACCTATACATTTTATGTGGTGATATCTCAAGTAGCAGTGAGCTCAACCCTCATACAAGAAGAGTTGGGGGCTCGACTACCTATATTCCACAGTTCAAAAGCTCTTCTCGATGTGTAATCCAGATGCTCGAAAATCAAAACATTGATTTTGGCGCTAGTTGTCGTAACTCGGAAACTCAAGTTGTACCTTCAAACGTATGCATTCATCATCATGACATAGTATTTCCCATAATCCAGACGTGTGACGATAAAGGCACAAACATTAGCGGACATTTCGACGAACGCAATAACTTAGCCCAAAAGCACGTTAAAGGCAGACTAGCACTAGAAAGATGCATTAGCCCAACCCTTGTCTTCATTACCTAAACGATTCCATACACGGAGCAGCTTAGCACCAACAATCGAGCACCGCCTCTGATGCGCTCAACTCAGCCCTTGTTTCAGAGACAATTATGTCCAATTATTTTAATCGGAACCTTGTCTCCAACTTTCCACCAAAACCCCCATGACTTTATAACAGTAAAGATTTTTTTTATTTGTATTTTTATTTTTAAACAAAAAGACCGTATCAAAATTTAAAAAAAATTGGAACGGAAGTAATGCAGTGGCGGTTCATGGAGCCCACCCCACTCCAGTCTCCCACTTATTCCCCTTTATTTTTTTTTTTTTTTGGCAGAACGCTTCTTCTTCCTTCCATTTATCTTAGACTTGTCTAGTACGCTTCTCGACCTTCTCCTCTGTCTGTTTCTATATCATTCAAATTTCTCGCAAAATTTTTCGGCCATTTTTCTCGTTTGCGGGTTTTGAGTGACTCGGCTTCATGACTCGGCGGTTCGCGTCCGACTTGGAGTCTACGAGCAAGCGATTCGAGGCGTTCGAGTTCAGCGCCGACGACCAGGTGGTGGAGACGCAATCCGCCAAGATGATGGCCAAATTCCGAAACTTCATGAAGAAGGTACCCAGGAACGCCAAAAAGGCCAAGAAAAAGTGCCTCGGTTCCCCACTCACCCAGTACACGTTCCTCCAGTACTGTAAGTTTTCACCATTCGCTTTTCCTAATTTGCCTTTTGAATTGTGGTTTCTGACTAAATTCGGGAACAAGAAATTGGAAATTTGGGGATTTCGGAAATGCATCGTTCTAGCTCTCCAAAATTGCGCCAATTAATTAACTTCAAATTATCGAATTTAAATTCTGCTTCAAAATGTTGGAAATGAACCGATTGACTTTGACGGTGGAGGTAGTAGTAGTAGTAGGGTCATCACTGCCTGAACCCTTTTACTGATTTTTAAGTTTTCTGAGTTTTTTTCTTTTACTTTCTGTGTAGTTGCAAAAGAAGCAAAGAGTCCACAAAAGAAAATTAGCACTGTATTATTATTAGACGATGATTCTGGTACTAGTGCGGATCGTCAATGTGGATCATCTGATTCGTTTCATGTGGGTACATTAGCAGAGGATGGCGCTGCAAGACGGATGTCTGGGTCGGATGCTTGTGCTCTTTCTAGTTCTTCAAATCATCAAGTAAAATATTCATGCTTTTTCCAATTGCTTCAAGTGTCTAACTCCTAACTTGTCCTACTTGGGCAAATTATTTTCAGTGTGGTTTGAAAACCTTAGAGCAACTGTATTTGGCCCTGAAGTTTTAAATATGATCATACTTGGTTTCTTTCCATTTTGCTAGACTCGTCATTTTACTCATTTTAAGGGGATGCCAAATGTTCACTTTAAGCATATTGTTGATAACGACTTGATTTATATTGTTGCAGAGTAAGCAAGTTTTTATAATTTCAGATGACAATGACAGATTTGAGAAATGCTCCTCATCAACTTTGGCCGTTAGTCCATTAGAGAATGAAGGTGACTTTTTAATTCTGTGACGTACATATCATATAGTTATGGTGCCTCTTTTTCTCATTATTTTGTGAATGCCATTTATCTTACCCAATATTTTTTGCATGATTTTAGCTCCATTAGAAGAACAAACATCAAAGTCAAGTTCTGGTGGATATGCAAGGGTAAGCTTGCCTCCCTTCCCCTTGTTATATTCCCCTTCTTCCTTTTAAATGGTAATTTGAATCTTGTTATGGTAAATGTAAGAAGCATAGCAAACAGGAGGAGCAAGAAGACAAACATAATATAGAGTGTAGAAGTATGAAAAAATGAAATGTTTGATGAAAACTACCCCTCAATGTTTTTTTAATCTCCAGATAGTAGGATATCCTCTCATTATTCTATTCTAAATGTTTGAGCTTGGTGGATCACCAAGTTTATGATTACCATTGTGTCATCAGGACTCGAATTGAAAGGTTTGTTAGAGTTATTCCTATGAGGCTGGTTAAGATTTTGCATCTGAATTGGAGAACATAAAGAAATATGAACGAAATAACTTTGAAATTAACCTAACTCATTTTTACGTCAGCTGGATGAGTATCCGAAACACTTCACCTCTCCTGTCTTGGGAACTTCTTTGAACCAACCTCTTAATCAATGGCTTGATGCTTGGATTTTAGGTTTTAATTGTAAGAAGTTCATGAAAGAGTGGTGTACATGCGGAGGAGGATGCTTTAAAGGGGACATGTATATATGACTAGTAAACTATGAGCTACATGCATAACAGTGTGCTGGAAAGATATGTCATTTTGTGTCTTCCTGACAAACTTAGGTATAATATAAGTCTACTCGGGGGTTTTTCTGGATCGTCCCTCTAGCCTGTTTAACCTTGGGCTTCATACCCTTTGCAATTGTGGTGGAGATCCCTAACCATAAGAGTTTGGTCTTTGGATGCCCTGAAGAAGGTTATTATTCTTTCTTAGCAAGTGTTCCTTAAACCAGCTGGTCTTGAAAGATAAGTGAAGTGTTGCTGTTTATTTATTTATTTTTTTCAAGAACCAAATGTGTCTAAACAACAGAAAAGTTTCCTTTGGGTTTTAGCCTCATTAATCATTATGCTACTGTTATTAACTACGCATTTTCACATCTAGCTGCATTATGATCAAGCGTCCTGTTTCTTTTTTTCATCCTTTCTAAATGCTTTTCAAGCATGGCTAAGACTAGATGTAACTAGGTTGAAATGATTAGTGTTGGGGCATTCGGATAATTTTGGAGTTTTTTGAGATTGGAGTATTTCTCGATATAACACATAGCTGCATAGTCATTCTAAGGGATGCTTTCAACCTAAGGTAGCTCTCGATCCTCAAAGCCTTGTTTAATAGATAACCTGTTTTCCACTTTGTGAAATGGTTTGATGCTAAATATTTTGAATTATTGTTATTAGCTTAGTTGGATGATCTCTGGTTTATAGAAGATATGTCTAGCACAAGAATTACTACGTTTGATCTAACATCATTAGACCCATGACAACCTTAATTGTTGACTTCCTAGTTACAAAGCTTACTAGCATGAATTTGGTATTGTGATGTTTATTTGGGCTACAAGATTTAGTTTTTGGGACTTGTCCCTTCCAATAGAGATCTTTGTATTGGAGGGGAATTATATTTGAGATTGTTTAGCCATATCTGCTTCTACACCACCCTTAAATAGGCAATTGGTAGAATAAATAAATGAATGTGAAGCTGTGACTATATTACAGTGTCCAAGGCCCATCATTATTGCTAACTGTGCCTTTAAACAAAAAAGTTGATGATCAGGTGGATGTTGAAATGTGATTGATCTGTGATAGGGGGAGCTTTATCAAGTAAAAATTGCCTCTCTACACACCAAATAAAAAAAATTAAAATATCAAGTAGTTTGCATTGAAGATTTATTGGTGAAAAGGAAACAAGAACATTCTATGGATAGCTGTTGTTTCTTTCTTTTGCATTAGGGGAGTTACATGATAGTATATTCACATAATGTGTGTGCATGTGGATAAAATACATTGCTTAGACATATCAGTTTTTTTCAGTTTACACTATTTAGTAACTTTTTGTAGTAAATTGTTATTTTGATAGATTTTAGATACTTTATGTGGGACAGAGAATCTCAGTTAATTTTTTTTATGCTGTTGTCTTTAGGTAGATGGTTTAACTGTAAATGGGAATTTGAGCCAAGGGGAATGTTTATCTTGAGGTGGTAAATTGGTGATATTATTGAGATTTGAGTCAGAATGGTGTGGCAGGGTTAGCTGCAACTGCTTTTGTGTTCCCTTTTATTTATAAAGGAAGACTTATATGCAATTAAATTTGGTGTAGGTTGAAGAAGCTACACTCAACCTTCATCTTAAATCAAGGGATTCTAGAGGAGCTGGAAATGCAAATAAAGATTCAGGTTCGTGCATATTTAGATAAATGGTATTGGATCTTTGTGGTATTGGATTGTATCATGTATTTTTCCCCTTAAACACCTTATAAATGTGTAGCGTTACATATTTACTTGAAAGATTCTACCTATTTGATTGAGCAAATAATGATTCTTTGTCTACAAATCAATGTGGTTTACACTTGAATATGGAGTGCCTTAAACAAGCACGATTATTTTTAAAAGGGCCTTCTTCCTAACACTTATTTTTTACTTTATAAAACTTAATATGTAGCTTCTTTCTTCCTCAATTTACACTAACATTAGATTTTATACTAAAGAATTGGTTTCAGCATATTCGTATTGAGAATAGAAGATCAAATTTGATATTATATATATTTGGTTTTACTTTATCTCCATTTTAACCTGTCTTGCTTTGCCTCTCTGCTGTCTTGGATAGGAAGACATTAGATAATGGTATGTTTTGATGATTTACATTTTAATAAAATTTTTGTTTCTCTTCAAATAAAATCTAAACCTTTTGAAGAAAAGTGAATACTACTTTTGAAAATTAGCTAAACTACTTAAATGTTCCATGTGTAACATTTGACTTTGTTGTCAATGCAGGCATTGAGCAGTTGAGCTGTTATGTTTATGAACCTCATGTGGACAAAGAGGAAGATACTAAATCATTGGATGAGAGGTATGGACATGGTGGAGTTTTTGTTTTGATGTTCACCAGATAGTTAACTATTAAAAAGAATTTGAAAGCTCACCACCTTGAATCTTGAGGAAGCAATGCACTGTCACCAAACTTAAGCTTGGCTAGAATACTAGACCTCCAAGGTTTGTTCTTGCATGGCACCAAACAACAGCAGAGTCACTTATCTGACCACAAATACCAATACCAGAGAACCAAATATTAGCATGGTAATCTTACCTAATTTAGCTATAATGGACATGATAATACACTCCAAGCATCAGGTGTCTAAGAGCAGCACATTTGTAACTGTTTCTCATCTGCATAAGGCAAAGCAATAAACTATACATTCTTAAAATTTAGATTAGCCATCTCAATTTTTTTTCTCGAGTTGTTTTTCATTATATTGTGTTAATTTATGTCATTGTAATTTGCAAATTATAGTTTTTTTTTTTTTTTAAAATCTTTTATTATTTCTTTGCAATTTTATACTACCTTTGTTGAGTGTATCGCCCATTATATTTAAAACTACTTGTTTTGGTGTTAAATTTTTGGCAATCTTCTTACATGTATGTTTATTGGCTTTGATATTATCATTCTCATCCTTTTTTACTTCCATTATGGTCCATGTTGGTTGTTTATTGTAGTGCCGATAAGCCTTTTGAAGTGAGTTATCCAGAAGGAGATCCTGATGCAGTTTCTATAAGTAAGAGAGATCTTGAGCTTCTACAGCCGGAGAAATTCATTAATGACACTATAGTTGACTTTTATATTCAGTAAGTTTGACCTGGCCACTTTCAAGTCTAGTTTCTCTATTGGAAGCATTAGAACTTCCTTTTTTTTGCATAACAATGAAGGCATTATAACTTTCAGAGAAATTCGTTAAATGTGTAGGGAGGCTTCTTGCATTTTTTTATCTTTTATTTCTGGATTTGAGCTTTTAAATAGTGCAGAATTTCAAATTTGTTTGGGTTTGGGCTGCCTTTGTGTTCCATATAATTTACTATATTGTGTAGATCATCAAATTGTCAGGCACACATGATGCTTTTTCCTTGCCCAATCCTTATTGATCTGATGCTAATTGATATTTACAACTTGAATGTCTATATTCACTTTGAATTAAACATCAGCTTCTTTTTTTATTTTTTTTATTTTTTTTGAGGAACTCATATAACCATATTAATGTGTAAGTAAGACTTTCAGGACAGGTACTTCAGAGAGGAATCTATTTCGTTGATGAAACAAGCCATTCCCCTTTCTGAGATCATAGTATTCTTTTGATAGTTTACCACCTTTACCTTTAATTATCAAACTTGAGAACTACAAAGTGTAAAGATCTACTTGCAGTTTGGTTCTAGCTCCTATACCCTTTCCTTTTATCTGATTGTACTTCCTACTTCCAGATTAAAAAATAGTCGATATTGAGTAATTTTCATTTTTAACTTTCTCACAGATATTTAAAAAGTAAAATTCAACCTGAGGAAAAGCATAGGTTCCACTTCTTCAATAGTTTTTTCTTTCGGAAACTTGCTGATCTAGACAAAGACCAATCAAGTGCCTGTGAAGGCAAGGCAGCATTTCAGGTTGTTCGTAAATGGACTAGGAAAGTGAATGTGTTTGAAAAGGATTATATCTTCATTCCTGTAAACTACAGGTGAGAAAATGCCGTGCATTTTTTTTGTTGCTGCTTGTGGCATTGGAGAATTAGACCACCGTTTTAATATGAATTATTACTATATCTTGTGCAGTCTCCATTGGAGTTTGATTGTCATTTGTCATCCTGGAGAAGTGGTTAATATCAAAGGCAAGATCTTTTAGGACTGTGATTAATTTCCCTTATGTACTATGGTTTTATTGTTTCAATTTGTTTTGTCTAATTATCTTGCAGATGAGAAAATTGAAAGCTTATCAAAGGTTCCATGCATCTTGCACATGGATTCAATTAAAGGAAGTCATAGAGGCCTCGAGAATCTTGTTCGAAGGTAGCTTCTTATAGCTCAACCTCAATAGTCTCCTTCTGGTTGCCAGCCATAAAAATTCATTGTTCTGGATTTCAACAAAAGCTATTATGAATTTTTTTATTCATGCTTCTACTTGAGTCTATTTTGGATTCTATCAGTCTTCTGATTTTGTTTACATTTGGTCGATGCGGAAGCTAGAATTCCCATTCTAAAAAATTAATGGGCCCACTTGTGCAAATTTTTTCTATCAAACAAAAATAACGATTTCATTAACTAATAGTTGAGGTGTTAGATGTAAAAGAATATATTGCTTATATTGGAATTTGTTCTCTTATCAAATTATAAATTAATCCCAATGATATGCTATAACATTGAAAATTTGAAACTATGTCCTTCAGTTTGAGACTACTGATCACAAGGATTTCCCTGATAATTTACATTGTCATGAGATGACAGATACCTATGTGAAGAGTGGAAAGAGAGGCATGGTGACACATCAGAAGATGATTATTCAAAATTCTTACATTTGAGATTTGTAGCTCTGAAGGTAATGCCTTGTGTTTTTAGTGACATCTGTATCATTAACTAAAGAAACAATCTCTTTCCACTTTAGATATCTAACATTTTCTTACTATTAATCATGGAAATTTTTTAAATATTGGGGAGGAGTTGGATAGTATGGGGATGATTGGCAGCTTCCATGTCAAAACATTTTAGACTCTTCAGTTTGATTTGTCTTGATGGGAGGGGAATATGATTTATTGTTGTGTTTATGCAGTTAGTTTTTAGTTCTCTTCTCCAAGGTGTCCTTTTTGTCATTCTTTCCTTGTGCCCTTTTTTCCTTAATAAATGTTTGTCTAACAAAGGGAATTAAGTTACCATTTGTGATATTTGCTTTTCTTTCATATTATTCAGTTACCACAACAGGAAAATTCATTTGACTGTGGCCTCTTTTTGCTTCATTATGTGGAATGTTTTCTGGAGGAAGCTCCTGTCAACTTTAGCCCTTTGGAAATCACAAAGTCCTCCAAATTTGTAAGTCATCCTATCTCCTTTCACCAGAGCCTAAGCAAAAAGATTGTATATGTTCTGTTTTCCAGGCCTTTATGAATGATACAACTTTTCTTAGTCCTATGATCCTATCTCCTATCAGCATAAAAAAGTTAGTTTCGTTGTCAAATTTTCCCTTGTACCTTCTGTTGCTCTCTCGTGTTTTTTGGTTGACTTGTTCTACTATTATTTATTGATTACACTCAAATTTAATCCATAGTAATCCTTAAGTTGTCAAGCTTATGTTGCCTCCGCATGTTGTCAAAGTCATGTGCACCATCCATAGTATATACTGTTGGCCACATTTTGTATGAAGCATTGGGTTTGAATGGATAAGCAACTATTTTCAAAGGAATGATGAAACAAGAAATGACAAATTTGTTGCCAACTTGGTGGTAGAAGATGGATTACTCAAGAAGAAAACCTCTCCCTTCTAATTCTTTAATTCCTATTCTAATCTCCTTAAAGTGAAAATCATGCTCTTTGACCTTAAATTTAGAGGGTTTATCCATTCTAGTCCAATCCTCTATACCAAATGATGCCAAATAGGTTGGCAGATATCCAATACATCATGCCTCATGGTAAGTTCTTCACCCTAGCGGCTTTTGACGATATGTATAAGCAACTAGATACCAAAAGGAGAGTTTGATATCTATAAACTAGCTAGAGCAAGGGAAAAGAAGACAAGGGACCTAAACCAGGTAAGGTGCATCAAGGATGAGAATGGAATGGTTCTTGCTACAGAGAACGCGGTCAAAGACAGATGGAGAGGTTATTTTCATAATCTTTTCAATGAAGGACATGAAAGGAGTACTTCTTTGGGGGAGTTAAGTAACTCAGAAGAGTGTAGAAACTACTTCTTTTACCGTCGAATTAGGAAGGAAGAAGTTGTAGCTTTGAAAAAGATGAAGCATAGAAAAGTAGTGGGCCCAGATGATATACCAATCTAAGTGTGGAAAGTCTTGGAAGAGACGGGTGTAGCATGGCTCACAGACATTTTCAATAGGATTTTGAAAACGAAGAAGATGCCAAATGAGTGGCGAAAGAGCACTTTGGTGTCTATCTACAAGAATAAGGGTGACGTACAAAATTGCATGAACTATAGGGGTATTAAGTTAATGAGTCATACAATGAAGCTCTGGGAGAAAGTAATTGAGCATAGACTGGTGCAAGAGACATGGCTCTCGGACAACCAATTTGGGTTCACGCTAGCGCGCTCTACCATGGAGGCAATCTATCTGTTATGAGGATTGATGGAAAGATATAGAGATATGAAAAAGGATTTGCACATGGTCTTTATAGATTTGGAAAAAGCGTTTGATAGGGTCCCAAGAGACATTCTTTGGAGGATTTTAAAGAAAAAAGGAGTACGAGTAACATATATCCAAGCTATAAAGGATATGTATGATGGAGTGAGGACTGCCGTAAGAACTCATGAAGGACAAACCAAAAGCTTCCCCATAACTGTAGGGTTACATCAAGGCTCATCTTTAAGTCCTTACCTTTTTGCATTGGTAATGGATGAGTTAACGGGACGTATTCAAGATGATATTCCTTGGTGTATGCTTTTTGCAGACGATATAGTGTTGATAGATGAAACTCATGAAGGAGTAAATGCGAAGCTTAACCCTTGGAGAGAAGTGTTGGAATCTAAAGGTCTTCGCCTAAGTTGGTCAAAGACAGAGTATATGGAGTGCAAGTTCAATGCAAACGGAGGCTCAAATGAGTTAGGGGTGAGGATTGGAGACCAAGAAGTACCAAAGAGTGATCGCTTTCGCTACCTAGGATTCATCTTGCAAAGGAACGGAGAATTGGATGTAGACCTGAACCATAGAATACAAGCTGGATGGATGAAGTGGAAGAGTGCATCCGGTGTGTTGTGTGACCGTCGTATGCCACTGAAGCTTAAGGGAAAATTTTATAGGACGGCAATAAGGCCACCAATGCTTTATGGCACAGAATGTTGGGCGGTGAATTATCAACACGTACATAAAATGGGTGTAGCAGAGATGAGAATGCTTCATTAGATGTGTGGGCACACGAGAAAGGATAAGATTAGGAATGTGGATATCCGAGGTAAAAGTGGGAGTAGCAGCCGAAATTGAAGGAAAGATGAGAGAAAATCGATTATGGTGATTTGGACATGTGAAACAAAGGCCTATTGACGGTTCGCTTAGAAGATGCGATTACGGGACAAAGGTTAAGGGCCGGAGGGGTAGAGGAAGACCTAGGAAGACTTTGGGAAAGACTCTAAGAAAAGACTTAGAGAGAAAGGATAAGATTAGGAATGAGGATATCCGAGGTAGCAGCCGAAATTGAAGGAAAGATGAGAGAAAATCGGTTATGGTGGTTTGGACATGTGAAACAAAGGCCTATTGATGCTTCGGTTAGAAGATGCGATTACGGGATAGAGGTTCAGGGCCGAAGGGGTAGAGGAAGACCAAGGAAGACTTTGGGAAAGACTCTAAGAAAAGACTTAGAGTACTTTTTTTTTTTTTTGACTTAGAGTACTTTAGATCTAACGGAAGACGTGACACAATCGAGTGCAATAGCGTTCTAGGATTCATATAGCCGATCCCACTTAGTGGGAAAAGGCTTTGTTGTTGTGGATCATCTAACTGCTATTATCCCAGCTTGAAAACCCATCTTGTATTGCACCCCAAATGGGAACAGATAGATGAACAAATTTATTATCGATAAAATGATGGATTGTGGGGCCTAAGGTTACTTGTTCCCTACTATTTCCTTGTGTTTAGGATATGGAGGCAGGGAATTCATTGTTCTTCTACCCTCTGCCAAGGTTGATAAAAATTTACTGTTTCTTCACTTGTGGAAGAAACTAACATAAATTTTTATTCGACTTTTCATTTGAGAGGATTTACTGATGCATTTGACCATGTATTTTTATCTTTAACTGGTGTATGACTTTGTAACTGTGGGAAATTAATTTGATATGCTACAAAAATTTTATAATTTTTCAGCTCACAAAAAATTGGTTCCGTCCTGAGGAAGCTTCTGCCAAACGATCTCATATTAAGAAGTTAATTTGTGAAATCCTTGAAGATCATTCTCGGGAAGCACTAAATGCTGATTGTACCGATAAGCATCCTTCCTCTCAAGGGATGGACGAAACAGACAAGCTAGAAACTGGCATGAAGTGTCCTGAAGATCTGTCCAGCTTAACAAAAAAAGTTCATGGTAATTCCTCCAGTTCCAATGCTAGTGGAATTGAAATTTCGTTGTTAGGAGATTCTCCTCCTGTACAGGTACGGTGCTTTAGAAAATCATGAAAGGTTTATTTTTTTGTTTTTGTTTGGGGGGGGGGGCTCTGTGCGTTGTAACCAAGAAGTTCTTTCGGGTTAATTTCTGATGTAAATTATCTGCAGGTTGCTTCTCGGGTTATGAGTTTAATGTCGCCAATAGAGGTAATCCTTTTTTATTTATTTATGATCCAGAAGTTCCTTTGGCTTTTGGGTGTTATTATTTGCAAGTTGCTAATAATGCGTACCATGTTTTTGGAACTTGACTGAAAATTTAGTGCTGGATGACATTACGAATGTGCTCCACCATGATTATATTGCATCAGTTTGACCACACTACATGCCATTTATATGTATCTGATCGTTCAGTGTACCATGTGTGCTTTGTATTTATTATGATTCCAAAGATACTTGACATGCAACTGATTATAAACTAACTGAAAGTACAAAGAAAATGATTTTGCTATTTTCATAGAAGATTATTTTACATAGAAACAACGATGGTGCATTGCCAAAAAACCGTCCAAAGAAGATTATTTTACATAGAAACCGTACAAAGAAGATTATTTTCCATAACAAGTATTTTGAAGACAAACTCTGCTAGTCTCCAAAATTTTCCCAGAAACTGTTGGAGCGTCTGCCCTTTGGCCATTAATAACATCAATGTTTTTTAGATTTTACTAGATGCTTTGTACGTTGCATAAAGTTCGCAAGGTGTCTGTGATCCTTGCTCCCAAGAAAAACAAAAAATAGTTGTACCTGCTTTTAGTCCTTGACAACTCGTCAGGCATGTTTAGTTATGATATCCGGGAATGCTGTCTAAAGTTGCGATGACTGTTCAAAGCTTATATTGCCTTAACCATAGTGTTCATATGGATTGTCATAAAAGAGTAACGTCAGACACGTGTGCCATGCATTCTATGGAAATTTGCTTCCAGATTATGTCGTGTGTGGTGTGCACTATTATTAATTTTGTCGACATTATGCTCTGCGAATGGTTGAAAATATTTCCAAACAACTAAAGGTGTCCACTTTATCTTGCTTGATACAGGAAGTTGACGATAGTGATGATCAGATTGCTGATTCACCGGTCAACGTGGAAGATTGTCAGCAAGGGACTGGATTAGCTTCGAAATCACTCCCAAAATCCTGTTTTGAGAAGAGATTTAGAGTTGCTAGGCATATGGGAGGAAATGGTGATGCATCTAATAGCGGATTACAGAATTTATCTGCAGTGGGGATAGATGAAAACCGTTCGATAATGGAAAATGAGGCTTTGAACTATCCAAGGAAAACAGATGCACCTGAATCTTCAAGTGAAAATTACAAAGATTATGTTGTGCTGGATTCTCAAGACGAAGACGACATGCAAGGCGACTACAAAGATTGCGTTGTATTGGATTCTCCAGACGAAGACGACATGCAAGGCGACTACAAAGATTGCGTTGTGCTGGATTCCCAAGATGAAGATGAAATGCAAGACGACAATGAGGTTAAATACTTTTCTTCCTCTCTAGAAAACGAACCTTCATTTCATCAAGATTCTGACTCAATCCAAAACATCGATCGCGAAGGGATTCAAACGCGAGTGAGTCGTGAGGATCCAGAGTCGGGATCAGTCGACCAGCAGCCTCGAAAAAGGCAACGGATCACTCGTGCAAGACGTAGAAGACGGCTTACGCCCCTTTTAAGGGGGTTGCATTTGTTCTGGTCGTTTTGGTAATACAGCACTAGTGATCTTTTACTGTATTAAGAATAATTGCTTAGTAAAAAGCAGTGGAAAGGGTAACGAGCGTTCGGAAGTAAAAAAGCTAACACAATGGTTCCGTCGTGTATGCCTCCAAGATCTTACGGTGGACGAAGAAGTGATCTTCGTTCAATTTACTCCCTCCTCGAATAATTTCGCCAACGAAGAAAACAAATCTCATCACCTGCAAGTGGTCCTTTACTACAACAGTGGTAGAAAGGTGTTGAACCTTTGCATGACGACGTGAGTTCAAACTCCAACGGTGGCTAATCTAATATATAATCTTATAAAAATTTATCGCCTTACCAAAAAAAAAAAAAAAAAAATCTCACCACCAACACCACTTTTCTATTATTATTAGATGAGTTTAAATTTTAAAATTTGTGTAGTTTTGAGCGGTGATGAATAGGGTTGTTAGAGCATCTTCAATGGAAGTCCTCATTTAGGGACTCTCACCACTATTTTGAGTTCTTATTTAAAGACTTAAAGTGAATCTTTCTGTCCTTAAAAGAATACTACCTCCAATAGTAGAGTCCTTATAATAGAATCCTTAAATTTGAAGTTTTTATGGTTTTACGTGATAATTTGATTTAGTGCACAATTTTTGCTTATGTTAACTCTTTTTATTAATTAATTAAAAGCATTAAAAGAAAAATCTTCAATCAGGATTGTGAGTACAGTTTTCCACTTGTACTGTTGTTTGTTTATGTTAACCATTTTTTAATTAATTAAAAGCATTAAAAGCTACAATCAAGATTGTGGCTTCGTTTTTTCACTTAAAGTTTCCCTATAGAGTCCCTATATGTGGGACATACACTATCTCACTTTCCGATCCATTGCAGATTTATTTTATCCTTATATTTTTATACTCATTTATACGATGATTGTTTCTATTTAAGGACTCCAACGGAGATGCTATTAGCAGTACCCCATTTAAGGGGGGTGAGTGAAAATGCATCCAAACAAAGTAATTTCTAATAACACACGTATGTCCAGCGTGGCTTTCTCAATTTCTTTATTAATTAGGTAATGCCAGTGTATGCCTACATGTAGTCCACACAGAAATAAGCCTTCCAAGTTTTTGTGTCCTCTGTTACTTTATTATTATGGTCTAGTCGTATTCCTCTTTACTTGTAAGTAAGAAGTTTTAAGTTCGATTCTCGCCAAATGTGCATTTGAATCATATTATTATGGTTAATCCATTATAAGACTTAGAGGGGTGTATTCAATTAGGAATTTAAGAGATTTTCATGGATTTTTATAGGAGTTTAACTGATTTGTAGAGATTCTATGTAAAATTTTGAATTCAATTCCCTAGAAATCTTATGGAGAGATGTAAGATTTGTGGATGCTTAAAATACATTACTAAATCTCTCTAATTCATTCTAATTCCTCAACTTTCCAAATTCTTTAAATTCTAATTCTAATTGAATACCCTTAAATGTTATAAAATTATAATTGAATACTTGGATTTCTAAGGATTTTAATAAACTATCTTAAAATTCTGATTGAATACACATTAAATTTCAAAGAATCACTTAAAATCCTGTCTAGATTCATTAAAATAATTAAAATCCCTCAAAATCTCAATTGAATGGTTTTAATAAAATTCCTCCACAACTAGGAACCGACAAAGTATTACTAGCAGGTTTAAAATTTTTGAATTAAATGGTCCGGACCATATGGAAGCCGCCAAGCCAGACCCCAAAACAAAATTAGAAACAAAATTAGAACTTAGCATAATATCTTTCTATACAAATTCTTTTGGGAAATTTTATTTGAACCTATGTAACTTCTTTTTACACTTAACTTACTTTCTTCACCCATTTTGTTTTTTTATTAAAGAATTAATCTCTCTTTAAACCTAAATTTATTACCAAAACTATCATCTCAAACCCAATTCAAAATGTTAAATTATCTTTACAGTCATTCCCTTTATAAAATAACATTTGTAATTGAATATTAAAAAAAAAAAAAAAAAAAAAAAAAGAAGTAGCTATGGAAAGGCTATTGGGAAGAGGGGGTGGAGCAAGGATGCCCTCTTTCTTTTTTTTTCCTCCTACCAAACTCAAACATTTGCCTTTTTTATTTCTATTGATGTGCATAAGCAACAAATCAAACAATTCATCCTCTTATATTTATCAACAAGCAAGGAAGTTTATAATTTAAGAATATTAGTAAGAAGTTTTTCCTTAGAATTTTCCAATTGCAGAAAGTTTAACAAACCATTAAGGACATTGATGAAAAAAATTGAAACCCAAATACTCATCTTCTAAACTTTAAAAAAATTGAAATCAAACGAACAAAATATTCATAAATTGAGTCATATCTTAGTTGGAGGATTCAAAACTTCAAAATCATCATCCATCAATAAAAAAGTTTGTTTTTCTCTACAAGACCTATTAGGGTTTTAACTAGAATGAACATAAGATAAACAATAAGTGAGAGTAAGGTTTAATGGGTTTATTGATAAATTTGAATTTTATTATTAATTTAGTTTTTTACTTAATAGTAATTATGTAATAGGGTAAAATAGACAATTAACAATTTAAATTTAAGTTGAGTGTAGAAAGAGATTACATGGATTTAAATAAAATTTCTCGTTTCTTTTTTTATTTATTTATATGGCCTAATTCATCCAGGAACGCAGGCAAACTGGAAGCTTTACATTTGAGAGAGACAGAGAGAGAGAATGGCTGACGACGATGGGGTGAAGGCAGAGGCTT
Organism: Pyrus x bretschneideri; assembly: GCF_019419815.1. Lineage (NCBI taxonomy): Eukaryota > Viridiplantae > Streptophyta > Magnoliopsida > Rosales > Rosaceae > Pyrus > Pyrus x bretschneideri. The sequence goes on from NW_025999457.1 coordinate 5,086,534, forward strand.
TAGAGATACTGGGAATGTTCCAAGTGCTTCCGCGATTGGTTGTGTTCGACCTTGATTACACCATCTGGCCTTTCTATTGGTACGCTATTTTTTCTCTTTTTTTCTTTCCCGACTACAACTTGTTTGGTTGCCCAGAAAAGTCAAGGAAATTCTTGTTTTTCTCTCCTTTTCCCATGAAGCAGCGAAAAGCTTCCATTAATTGTGATAACCCAGATGACTAATGAATATATGTAATCCTACTTTCCCTGTCAACTGGAAACAAAACCATGATTTGAGGTTTCGGATGTTGTGAATATTCTTCTGCATGGTCCATTATGAATCCTAGAATGCCACAACTCTTGGGTTTGTACCTTTATGAATCCTAAAACGTCAAAACTCTTGGTTTTGTACCCTGTATTCTGTTAGCTCAAAATACTTCGTATCCTTTCTTAAATCTCTTTTCAAGTCTTCCTAGGGTTTATGGTTTAGGGTTCACATTTGTAGGCTATAAGCCATGGACGGAGCTAACTTGCGCTAGGGGGCGGATGTGCGTGCTCAATTTTTTCGTAGGAAAAAATGTCCATGCTTGTGACATTAGTAAGGTGTATCACTAGTTAACTTACTTGTGACATTAGCATTTTTTTAGTATATCCATATTTTTACACTAAGGGGAGGGGGATTTAACTCTTTCAGTTGCTACTGTCAACGTTGAAAGAGCATGTTCGTCCATGAAATTTTTGAAGAATTGATTGAGAAATCGAATAGAAGATCAATGAATGAATGATAACATGATTATTTTTCTAGAGAGATATTTGATGGTATTGGTAATGAAGTTGTCATGATATTTGATGGTATTAGTAAATACTTTAGCCTTTTAATTGTGACTGTTGTTTGAGGATGCCCCCATCCGCACAAATCTCTAGCTTCGCCCTTGCTATAAGCCATCCATGGATAGACACAAAGAAAAGAGGAAACAATCTGTGAACTGAGTTATGTCTAACATACACAGTTTAGCATGTTCTCTTTGTTGAATTATAAGTCTATAGCTGATTAAGTATTAGAAATAAGATGAGTTTTAATGTGTGTATTCACTTGAACATATCTGCCAAGTGTAAGGTTAAATGATGTAAGGCCATGAGTGCCATGTGGTATTTGATCCATGTAATTAGGTTGATGAGTGACTAAGATTAAAAGTAGTGTTTTGTGTGGTCCTAAAGCTAAGGCCATCAATTAAATGTAAAGCAGTGTGAGTGCGCATGGTGTGTGCTGTACAAAGATTATTCCTCTGCAATACTTTTGCAAGAGAGAACAGAAAGTAAATTTTTCGGTTCAGCTTCTTCTGTCTTTTGTTCTTGCTTCTGTTCAGCCTTCTGGAAATCAAAACCCAGCAGAAATCAAAGTAACACTAACATGGCCTCAGAGCCTTGTTTCGATTAGATCTGGGCGTGTTTTCTGTGAGCTCAAACATCACCGTTTCTGGACTCGGTGAAGTTTGCCGGAGCTTATCTGTAATCTAAGAACTACGTGTTTCTGGATTCACACAAGCTCACGATGGCTGGATCGGTGAGAACTACGAGTTCTGGAGAATCAAAATGGTTACAATTTTCAAGTCATATGGACTGTGGAATCTGGTGGAAAATGGGATTCCGGTTTCTGATTCGAAGAAGAAGAAAGCTAAGACTGATGAAGATACAGATGTTGATGCTGACGATGATGAGAAAATGGCTGCAATCTTCATGAAAGATGCAAAAGCTCTCGGAATCATTCAAAACGCAGTCTCTGACCAGATTTTCCCTCGAATCGCAAACGCAGACTCAGCAAAAATGGCATGGGATCTGTTATATGGCGAATATCACGGTGGGGATCAGGTAAGATCTGTGAAACTCCAGAACCTTAGACGAGAGTTTGAATACACTAGAATGCGTGATGATGAATCCTTGACTGGGTATCTTACTCGTTTAAATGATTTGATAAATCAAATGAAGACGTTTGGTGAAACTCTGTCAAATGAGAGATTAGTTCAGAAGGTGTTAATCAGTCTCACTAAGATATATGATCCTATATGCTTAGTGATAGAAAACACCAAATGTTTAGAATCTGTTGAACTGCAAGAGGTACTAGCTATATTGAAGAGTCAAGAGCAGAGGTTTGATTTGCATTCCTCAGATGTAGCTGAGAGAGCATTTTCTTCTCTTACTGTTAGTTCAAAAGGGCAGAATCGAAGTTATGCTCAGTCTAGTACTTTTAAACCACAGAAAAATTGGAATCAAAAGGGTAAGAAATGGGATTCGAAACCAAAGTTTCAGCAGAAATCATTCACAAATGTTGCACAGAATAGTACTCCCTCACAGATTATGGGTCAAGAGGGTGTAAAACCTCAGTGTAAGGTCTGTTCAAAGTTTCATTATGGTGAATGTAGATATAAGGGGAAATCCAGGTGCCATAACTGTGATAGATTTGGTCATTGGGCCAGAGAGTGTACTGTTGGAAAGTCTGTTCAAAAGGCAAACTGTGCAAGTCAAATGGAAGTAACAGGAAACTTATTTTTTGCAAATTCTGCAGTTGCTGAGACTAAGGTTAATGGAGATTGGTACATAGATAGTGGCTGCAGTAATCATATGACAGGAAATGTTGATCTTCTTGTTGATGTGAATACAAATGTTGCAGGGAAAGTTCAAATGCCAACAGGAGGGTTAGTTAATGTGGCAGGAATGGGATCACTGGAAATTGAGACTAATAGAGGAAGAAAATACATTCGAGAAGTCATGTACCTACCTGGTTTGAAAGAGAATCTATTAAGTGTAGGACAAATGGATGAGCACAGATATTATCTTGTGTTTGGTGGACATATGTGTACTGTTTTTTATGGTCCTTCTCTGAAATGTCAAATTATCTGTGTAAAAATGAAAGAAAACAGGTGCTATCCTCTATCTCTACAGCCTGAGAAACAACTTGTGTTGAAGACCAGTTTTGCTCATTGTTCTCTGACTTGGCACAGAAGATTAGGCCACCTACACTTTGGTGGAATCAAGAAATTGAAGGATAATGACATGGTTCATGGATTACCATATCTGGATGAGTATGACAAAGTGTGTGAAGGCTGTCAATATGGTAAGCAACACAGAGAAAGGTTTCCTAGTGGTCAAGCACAAAGAGCTAGTGCTCCACTTGAATTGGTTCATGTAGATCTGTGTGGACCAATGAGAATCGAGTCTACTGGAGGAAACAAGTACTTCATGTTGCTTGTAGATGATGCAACCAGGATGATATGAGTGTATTTCCTTAGATTCAAATCTGAAGCTTTTACTTGTTTTCAGAAATTCAAGGCCATGACTGAGTTGCAAAGTGGAATGAAGGTAAAATGTGTAAGGAGTGATAGAGGAGGGGAGTTCTTATCAAATGAATTCAAGCAATTTTGTGACACAGAGGGAATCCAAAGGCAACTGTCTCTCTCTTACACTCCACAGCAAAATGGAGTGGTTGAAAGAAAAAACAGAACTGTGATTGAAATGGCCAAGTCTATGCTTCATGATAAAGGAATGCCTTATTATATGTGGGCAGAAGCTGTGCATACTGCTGTCTATCTGTTAAACAGATGTCCTACCAAATCACTGGATAGTATAACACCTTTTGAAGCTTACAGCAAAAGGAAACCTGGTATTGCTCATTTGAAAGTTTTTGGCTCGGTTTGTTATGTTCATACTCCATCCGAGCTAAGACACAAGCTAGAACCCAAGAGTATAAAAGGAGTCTTTGTTGGATATGCAAAATGTGAGAAAGGTTATAGAGTATTTGATCCACTCTCTAAGAGACTGATTCTGTCAAGAGATGTTGTGTTCGATGAAAACTCAGCTTGGAATTCGGAAAGAAGCGCAGAAAGATATATGTCACTGCCTACTTATGAAATTGACACGGTGGATACACCAAGAAGTGAGAATACAGAAAATGACACTCAAGGTTCAAGTGGTTTATCACCTGGTATATTGGAAGAAGCTGCAAGTGGTATTGATGATACACATGACAATTCTCAGTCAAGTGCAGGTGTGAGTGACACTCAGGCATTTGATCATACTCCATTAAAATGGAGAAAGCTGGATGATGTACTTGCTCAATGCAATCTGTGCATTATAGAACCAGAGAAATTTGAAGATGCAGTTAAGGATGAATCTTGGATGAATGCTATGAAGGATGAGCTCTCCATGATTGAAAAGAATGCAACTTGGGAGTTAGTAGACAAGCCAAGTAACAAGCCTGTAATTGGAGTAAAATGGGTGTTTAAAATCAAACTCAACCTGGATGGATCTGTGCAAAAGAACAAGGCAAGGCTTGTTGCAAAGGGATATGCCCAGAAACCAGGAATAGACTACAATGAGACTTTTGCTCCTGTTGCTCGGTTAGATACAATCAGAACCCTTATAGCATTGGCTGCACAAAAGAGGTGGAAACTCTATCAACTTGATGTCAAGTCGGCTTTTCTAAATGGTGTTCTAGAGGAGGAGGTTTATGTGGAGCAGCCTGATGGTTTTGTAGCTAAAGGGGAGGAAGACAGGGTATATAAACTTCACAAAGCCTTGTATGGCCTAAAACAGGCACCACGGGCCTGGTATGGAGAGATCAATACATATTTCTTACAATGTGGTTTCACAAGAAGTTTAAGTGAACCAACACTATACATCAAGGCAGAAGAGAAAGACATTTTGATTGTGTCGATCTATGTGGATGACATAATCTATACTGGGAGCAACAAACAAATGCTTGAAAAATTCAAGGAAGACATGACACGAAAGTATGAGATGACTGATTTGGGTCTTCTCCATCATTTCCTTGGAATGGGAATAATTCAATCAACTTCAAGCATTTTCATCCACCAAAAGAAATATGCAAGCTCTCTGTTAGACAAATTTGGTCTAAAAGAGTGCAAACCTGTGCTTACTCCATTGGTTGCAACTGAGAAGTTAACCACGGATGATGGAAGTGGTGCAGCAAGTGAAGAGTTATACAGAAGCATGGTGGGAAGTCTCTTATATCTCACTGCAACCAGGCCCGATATTATGTATGCATCCAGTCTGTTAGCCAGATTTATGCACTGCCCTACCAGTAAGCATGTTGGAACTGCTAAAAGAGTGCTAAGATACATTAAGGGCACACTTGATTATGGTCTGGAATATGTGAAAGGTAAGAACTCAATGTTAATTGGGTTATGTGACAGTGATTGGAGTGGTCAATTGAGGACAGTAAGAGTACTTCTGGTTATGCTTTCTCCTTTGGCAGTGGAGTATTCTCTTGGGCATCTGTGAAGCAAAATTGTGTTGCTCTTTCCACTGCAGAAGCAGAGTACATTAGTGCTTCAGAAGCAACTACTCAAGCCATTTGGTTGAGATTTGTTCTTGAAGATTTTGGTGAATTTCAAACTGAAGCCACTCCAGTGCACTGTGACAACACCTCAGCAATTGCAATCACCAAGAACTCTGTGTTCCATCAAAAGACCAAACACATTAACAGAAGATACCATTTCATCAAGGATGCACTGAAGGATGGCATCATTGATCTGGTGTACTGTCCAACTAATGAGCAACTTGCTGATATCTTCACAAAACCTCTGCCTAAAGATCGGTTTAATTATCTCAGGAGCATGCTAGGAGTGAAATCAGCTCAAGACTTAAAGGGGAGTGTTGAATTATAAGTCTATAGCTGATTAAGTATTAGAAATAAGATGAGTTTTAATGTGTGTATTCACTTGAACATATCTGCCAAGTGTAAGGTTAAATGATGTAAGGCCATGAGTGCCATGTGGTATTTGATCCATGTAATTAGGTTGATGAGTGACTAAGATTAAAAGTAGTGTTTTGTGTGGTCCTAAAGCTAAGGCCATCAATTAAATGTAAAGCAGTGTGAGTGCGCATGGTGTGTGCTGTACAAAGATTATTCCTCTGCAATACTTTTGCAAGAGAGAACAGAAAGTAAATTTTTCGGTTCAGCTTCTTCTGTCTTTTGTTCTTGCTTCTGTTCAGCCTTCTGGAAATCAAAACCCAGCAGAAATCAAAGTAACACTAACACTCTTGCAAACAGTTTTGGCAATTTTATGTTCAGCCAAACTTACATTTGTTTTCTTTTTTTCAGTGAATTGCGCTCCGAAACTGAAATGCCATCGATGTATCCCCATGCTAGAGCAGTATTGAATGCACTGAAAGAAAAAGGAATCGACCTTGCCATTACTTCGAGGTCACCAACTGTGGATATTTAGACATTTTTTGAAAAATTGAACATCGAGTCAATGTTCGTTGCCCAGGTGATGCTTCAGAGCACAATGCCTTTTTCTTTCTTCAGTTTCAATTGGGATTAAGAGAGCTGCCAAAGATGTGCTGACTGTAACACTTCGTCGATTGAGTTTTATTTGTAACTCTGAATTGCTGTTTATACAGGAGATTTTTCGGAGTTGGACGCACAAGACAAATCATTTTCAGCGAATTCATACGAGGACTGGGGTCTCCTTCAACTCAATGCTTTTCTTTGATGAGGAAAATAGGAACGTCCAAGCGGTAAGATCATGCCTTCCATTTCTTCTGTTGCAATTGTTCTTATTGCTATTGTTACGATTACCTTTTGGATTTGTGCTATCAACTTTTGAATTATTATATTTCTCACCATCACCACCACCGTCGTCTCTTAATATCATGAAAATAAATATGAATAAATCATCTGTTGACCCTTGATCGTTTCCAAATACATGACTTTTGCCTAAAATATTTTAATTTAAAAATAATGAAGAAAAATTGTGTGAATTATTTGCTAGTGTTTAAGAACTTACTACGGCTTTAAATTTTGATGCTTACGGAGGATGATGGTATCAAAATGTTTAGAAAAAGAAGTGATTAGGGTTAGTAACGTTAGTTTTAAGTGTCGACACTATGCGTGACATGACTTTCTCCAGCACACTTGGGCAAAGCTGAAAAGGAACAGTTTACAGATCTAATCATAGGCAACTTTTACAACACTTAGAAGCTGGTGTGAACCAACTCCCTCTTTTTTGGTGCGGAAATAGCCCCGCCCTTTTTCCCTTCCAATTTTGCTTCTCCTTATCAGAAATCACTGTTTATCTATACAATGTGTGACAGAAGTGTTACTTCGCATCAAGTCTCCGTGCCAAGAGATTTTATTTTTATACTCAGTCTCACCCATTTATCAAAATTTTGTAATGGTATTTACAGGTTTCAAAGATGGGCGTAACAAGCATTTTGGTGTTCAATGGGGTAAATGTTGCAGCGTTGAGGCAGGGTCTTACAAATTACGCCGAAAATGTGAATACATATGAGCGGAACATGCAGAAATGGCGCACAATGTACCCCAAAAGTTCAAGCTCATCTGGGAAGAATGAGAAGGAATAAATCTTCCATAGATGTTGAAATACGTACAACTTGAAACTTATTGATGCGGTTCCCTGTATTGTAAGCCGGTTATGGCGATGATTTGTTGTATCAATTACCAAGAAACGCCCTAGACAGCTAGAGCCCTCCCATCTCGCCGTCTCCTTCATGTGTATTGTAAGCTGGATGTTCAGGAAACGGTATCAGTCAACCAAATAAAAATTTGATGTTATTATGAAGTAGTAATTTTCTATGCCATATATGAGTTTTGAGTAGATTTTGGGTCCCAAAGTGATCCCTCTGTGTTGTTCTTGTAGCAGCAGCTTCAAGGTTTCGGGTATATTCCGATGAAATATAATTTCTCAGACCGAGCTGATAATCGTTTAATCTTCTTGCATTCGAAATCATCGTTGTGATTATGTCGAATCTCTGATTCCAAACTACAGTATCTCCATTACATTATCAAATAACATTGTTAATTTTTTTTAACAACTGAAATTTACAATTTTCAATAACACAAGGATTTTATAGGGCTGATTGCATTTGGGAACTGAATTCCAAGTGCATGTTTCGTCACAGCTCAGTCTCATACAAAGGAAAAATTATAAGAGCTTCGTGGCAACTCACAAAACAACACACAGCAGTAAATACAAAATATTTGTTTGCCCTTGCCATTCGCTAACTGGTTCAAGCTCGATACGGTCTCAAACCCTTTCACATTCGGAGTACATTCCTTCGATTCTGGCGCCTCTACACGAACAGAAAACATTACAGTCAAATTTCCCACAAATATTGAATGCATGAGAATGTGTTTCTGAAGACTCTAACAATACTCAATGCCCTCGACACATTGGTTGCATTCGACTTTGATATGCACTCAGCATGATCTATGAGAAACAAATAAAATTCTGAAACAACTATCTCTTAACTCCAAAGCGTAACCTTTAAGGCGCTGCATTTTCATCCTGCCCTCACCCATTTGCCCATTACAGAATATGCATAATATCCCAATAAGTGGGAAGATTACGTAAAAAGAACGACTCACATATGCATTTAATGTTCCTGTATGTAATAAACTAAAAAAAATTTCGATAACTCCTGAAAATTAAGAATTAGAAGATGACAGTAAAAGAAGGCGTGGGTTTTGAATTACCTCGTGTCATATTCTTTAGTGAAAACTTGTATTCCTTCTCTTAGTTACAAACTCCTGCTGATTCATTTCTTTCAGTGGTGATCTTCCAGTAATACATGCTTCAAGTTTTCTTGCTGAGGGTGATATAGAATTGTTTTCATTCTCTTGGGTAGAATCATAGAGCTCGTTATCCACTTTCAAATTCATTGCTGGTTTCACCTCTTCCTTGCACGTTTGCAATATTGTATCCAAAAGATTCATCATCTCCACATCCTCACAAGTGAATTCACCCATACGATCACAGAATTCTTCAAAGTGAACAAGAACGTGCTCCCTGTCTTTTGATAGACTTGCGGTGTCTTGAAAGAGAACCCGTTTTTCAAACTCAAGCTGTTTGGCTATGCCTTCCAGTCTCCTCTGTTCACCCATCAGTTTGTCATTTTCCAGTTTGTTGGCTTCCAATAATGCTTGAAGTCCAACTGCTTGTCGTTTTTCAGTAAACAAGGCTTCCTCCTGATTTTTCAAACTTTTTCGCAAACCAGATACTTCCTTCTCCAACTCAATGAGTTTTGTGTTCTTCTCTTCAATCTCTAGCTCTGTCATATGTTTGGCCTCCTTCAAAGCTTCAGTAAGCTTTTCAATTGTAACCAAATTTTCTACAACTTCTGAGAAGGACGATATAAATGCACTTGTCAAGTCTTGCTCTAATGACGATGCCAGTACCTGAAGATTTTTTATTTCCTCATCTTTCTCATTTATAACCTTGAAAAGCTTGTCTTTCTCTAGTCCAACGGTTTTCTCTGCGTCAATGCTTGCAAAAATTGCTGCTTCCACTTCTCTTGTCATGGCCTCTTGCTCCATCTGCATGATATCATTTTGGAGTTTTTCTATGCAGCTATCCTTCTCCTGCGCATTTTCATAAGGTTCTCTGTGATTTCTGGGATGAATTCCACTTCCTCGTTCTTTGCTGCAACTGTAGCTTCTAGAAGGACAATCTTCTGCTGCAAAACTTCCCTTTTTTTAGTCTCCTCTTTGATAATGGTGATGAGGCTGTCTTTCTCGTGCATAAGGGTTTCTTCATACTCAGCTTGTGCAAGAAGTGAATCCTCCATTTGTCTACATTTTTCTTGATTTCCATGCCAGCACACTTTCAATCTTTCAGCTCGAGATTTCCAATTCTGTAATTCAAATTCTAGCAGACTTGCTTCACAAACTTCCTCAGCCAATTCAAGATTTGCCTTTTCTAAAGCCAAAGATACTTCTCGTTTCTCCATTTCCATCTGCACTAATTGTTCTTTCATGTAAAGTTGATGCACAGATGATTCCTCAAGCATCTTTTTAAGTCGTTGAACCTCTTCCTCCATGATCACCTGCTGCTGTTCAGCGAGTTCCAAGGACCTTACCCTCTTCATTAGCATTTCTGCTTTGACGTGCTCTTGTTCAAGCTTAAGATGAGCATTTCTTAAATCACTGTTCTTCATCTCCAACTCTGTTTGAAGTAGAGAGATCTTGTCATCCATTCTATTACACAGCTCCATCTCAGTGCTTTCATCAGATTTGTTGGAGTAAGCCTCTGAGAGTTCTGATTTAAAGATCGTAAGTAGTACTGAAATCTCTACATTTAAAACGTCGATCACTGAATGGCAGCTTTTTAGCTCCATCTGAAGCTTCTGTATTTGCTCCTCTCTATCCTTCAATTCAAAATTGTGCCTGCTTTCATCTCCTTTCATCTTCTCTATTAGGAGACTCACTTCAGATTCTTTTGCTTTCAGATTTGTGGAACAGTTGCTATGTGTCTGCTCCATGCCCCTAAGCTTGTTTCGCAACTTTGTTAGAGAAGCTGGGGCACAATTTCTGATTTGAGCTTCCTGCAGTTCTTTTATAGATTCTCTCAATTCCCGATTCTCTTGCTCAAGGTGAACAATTCTAAATTCCGTTTCTTTGGAGAGTGATTCTTTTGTTGACAGTGAGTTTCTTAGCTTAGCAATCTCTTCATCCCTTCGAACAGTCAAGCTATCAAACTTTGACCTTTCTTCTTCACACTGGGCAAACACATTTTCGTAACGTGATCTGAATTCAGACACTTCAACCTCCAAAAACTTCCTCTTGCTTTCTTCATGAGCTAAAGCATGGTTGCACATTTCCAAACGTTTTTGAACGCCTTCAAGAATTCTAGTTTGGGAATCCAAGTTTGTCTGCAACAAAGAGAGCTCTTCAAGCAGTGCTGATTTTTCCCTCTCCCACTCCTCTTTAGCCAACTGGAACTCAGCTCGGAGCCGTCTATGCGCTTCTTCAAGATGTGTAAACTGTTCTTTTTTCCATTTCAGCTGATCTTGAGCATTTCTATTTTCCTCCTCTAACCCCATTATGACATCATCTCTTTGTCTCAGTTCTTTGGCTTCACGAGCTTTCTGCTCTGCCTCGAAACACTTCCTCTCTATAGTCGATAAGAGTCTTTTAAGGCCCTCAATCTCTTTAGTACTTGCACCAAAATTCTGCTCCAACTCTACGTTTCTCTCAGTAGCTTCATCTAAGGCAGATACTAACTCTCTATTTTCCCCTTCCAATTCTTGCAATTTCTTCTCACTATCAGCTCGGAGTTTTTCATGCAAAGTAGTCAAATGCCTAAGCAACGATTCTTTTTCAAGCAAACGAGACTGGAGGGTTTCAGAAGCCTGCCTTGATTGAGAAATTTCCTCAAGCTTGACATTTAGTTCTTGAGCTTGTTTCTCATTCTCCCGCTTCGCTTCTTGAAACTTGATCAACTGCTCATTGTGAGCTTTCTTCAAAGCATTAGAGAGTTCAGTCTTAACCCGGACTTCAGTCTTAAGCCTCTCCACCTCTGCTTTAGCTTCGTCTAGTTCTTCATATACGTCCTCCATTTCCCCTTATCATCAACTTGTGAGAGGCTTTAATGCAGTAAAGATCTGAAGCATGAAGAAACACATTAACGTGAGCATTTTCGTATAGAAAACTGAAAACAACCAACCACATAGACAGACGCATGAGAAGAAAAAGCGGGGTTTGAAGTATTTAAGACTAAGAATTCCATGAGTATCATGTGCCTTTGGTAATCCCACATCTGCAGCATATGGGATTAGTTGTGGTGGGTATATGGATCATGGCACTCTTTCCTGCAACTTCTGCCCCGCTAGTTGACACCCTTTGGTATCGGAACATACACTAGGTCGTGTACAGAATTGGGCATAGTATGGTTATGACTCCATTGCTACCTACCTATAGACAGTTGGGATCTGCTGCTAACGGTGACTGGAATGGGGCTCCTTAGTTGTGAAAAGGGCAAATTGAGCCATAAATTCGACCAGATTTTCCGAATATAATTTGATCGAAAACTTGCAAGTATCTACTGGAAAAAGAATAAAAACAGATGAAAAACACAAACATGAACCTGATTCTCGAAACACCAATCAATAAATGGGGCAACAGAGAAAACCCACATTAGGATTTCTTATCAATGTACTTGTCTGAGTGCAAGAAATTTCACCAAATCGTCGAACGGGTTAACGAAACTAGAGTTAAACGATGGTCAAAACTCGAGATTTTCATGATTCAACTTCGGTTTTGGAAAGATTTGGGCAATATGGAACCTAGAACACCAAAATTATGACCTTGGAAGTGGATTTATTCAAAATATAAGCAAGAAATTAAAGGAGAAAACGAGAAATACCTGGAACGGAATGAGTGAATAGCAGATGAAGGGGGTTTATGTTTCTTTTTCTGTTTCTGTTTCGAATCTGGATTTGTGTGTGTGGGATTCAAATGGTTGAGTTGAGTGGGAAGCAAATTCGAATGGTTTCAAAATCTGATATGAGGGCCAAAATGGGAAAATTCGTTTTTATATCTTTTCGCAACCACAACGGTCAGAAATTTCTTTTCGCACCACAACGGTCAAAAAATCTCTTTTAAAAGGATAACCTTCTTAAAACAAAAATATTATTCTTCTATTTCTATAACATTTATATTATCTTTTTAATAAAGATGAGACCTAGATGAGTAACTGTAGTATTATTCTTCTTAAAGTCATAAAATATTTCGGTTTGAATGTGGACTAGTCATCAAACCGTCACCCATTAATACAACACCAACATTATTTGATTCCAAATTCAGAGCAATGCCTATGGTACCCTCTTCAAATTCTACTAATTCACCTACCATTACTTCATCAAGACCATAAATACGAGCAATGTCATCCCCTACTTGAAGTACAGTACCGGTATGTAAAATCTTTACTTCTCTATTATATTGCTCAATACGCTCGCGGATAATATTACTAATTTCATCTGCTCGAATGGTTACCATGAGTATTTCTTTTTTTTTTTTATGGAAGAAAAAAATAATGCCTGCAGTAGAAGGACTAATCCGTTATTTGTATAGAAGTAAACTACATATTGTAATAAGTTATAATTTTTTTGTCCCAATTTAAGGGCACACACCTCTACATAGTAATAATTGTCGATAAGTTCAAAAATTTTGCAACATTTTTCGGTTGCAGAGTCAAGGCTTCTGCTGGCTTTGTGATTAGAGATGAAAATCGAATCCCTAGAGTTGCGGGTGCGAGAAGTATGAGAAAAAACACCATTTCAGTTGCGGATGCTCTCGCGAGGCATGATACTCTAAAAGTTGCTTAGAATAAGGGCTTTAAGAATGTATGGGTGGAGGGGGATTCTAAGCTAGTCATTGAAGTGGTTAAATACAGATACAAGACTCCATGGAGAATTCGATCCATTACAAAGGATATTAGAAGCTTGGCGGCTTCCTTTCGGACTATTTCTTGGAATCACATTTTTCGGAAGCGAATTTCCTTGCAAATGTAGTCACTAGTTTAGGAATTGATATTACTGATAACTACGTTTGGAAACACAGTTCCTAGTGCCAAACTTGCTTATGCTTTTGATGGAGTTGGAACTGGTTATAATTGTGGTTTTTTTATTTAATGAAGTTATTTTGACAAAAAAAAAAAAAAAAAAAAAAAAGAAGAAAATATGTAATATCACAAATAAAAGTTAAAGGTAGCCTAAAATATTCCTCTAAAGTTGTTCGGGGCAATGCTTTACTTTTTAGAGTTGATGTCACGTCTTTGAGCTTAAGAGTATATATTACTTTGTCAACATGGACATTTCTTAGTACAAGAATTCAATTTTTCTTACCGTTGGAAATCAAATGATTGAGAACAACCCATGTCGACCACTTTCAGGGAGTTGTGAGTGCGTTGCCAAGTGGGCTCCGCCACCTGCTTTTGGTCGGCTCACTCGTTATCTTTCGCACACGAATGCCACGCGCCTGACACAAAAAATAATATGATGTGGGTGACGTCACCAAATCGCCTCAAGCAAGGCCTCTGGCCATTTTAGGCCGACTGCTTGGTACACGAAGTTGGGCCCACAATATGTGGGGCAATTGGCATGAGCTGGAGCATGTTTCGGGGGTTCAATTGTCCATTGGGTAGTGCAATTGTAGAGGTGGAGTTGCTCTAAAGGCCGGAGACCCAACCTTTGACTTTGAGGGGTTCCCGAAAAATTTCAAAGCAATGATTTCAGATCGCTAAGGAGTCCTGAAACCGCTTAGGTCCCCTATAAAACCGCCATTGGCTCTGGATACCGGTTTATAGGAACCAGCAGTGCGTATAAAAAAGCAGGGAAAGAAGATAAAGGAGAAACAAAAAGAGGCTGTTTCATTTCATGGAAACCCAATTGACATTGACAAGCAGAGGCATGTAAACCATAAGCTATGTCTCACACTCACAGCCGGGCAAGCCGGTCCCCAGCTGAGTCATCCAAATACAAAAACACATTAAAGCTACTATTACAATCCAGCTTATTAGTCTAACAAAATGAGCCTTACATGAACCAAAAGCTCAACAATCATAAAAAGCATTATTCTGATAAAAGCATGGAAGATTCAAATTCACAGGTTTGCATCTTCTTGAAAGCATTCGTGGAAGACAATTGTGTCTCTGCCGACATAAAGGGATTTCGCGCGTGAACCCTTATGGTTTTTTTTTATCAGTTCGCAGACTCGTCTTTCTTCACGAATGAATAACATTTAACATCCTGGATCCTCTCCTTTTCTTAAGTAAATAACATTGGCAAATACTTGCTGGAAACAATCAAGAAGCACCCAGCATGCCTTTTCACACAACTATACAAACAACGAATACTAATTCAAATGCAACTCACTAACAGAATCACGAGATTGGAAACATGAGCAAGGTTCACCGGTGTCACTTTTTGCCTACGTATGGTCTCTTTCCTCAATAAGCAAGTGTTCAAGTTCTTCCCTTCGCCGCTCCAAGTCCTATGATTGTTCCATACAGGTGAATGAATGTAAGCAAGCTTCCATGATAGATTAAACATACATAACGTTGACAAGCACAACTTAACATAACTCAAAACAGACTATTTAGAAATACTAGTAGATTTTAGCAGAAATCTTATAGTGATTTAAGCCTTTGATGTCACGGGCCTCACGGCTAAAGCTTGATATCCCTATAGTAAGAAGCATACAGAAAAGGAAGCATGATAAGCAAATGGTGAGAACTTACCTCAAGATCCTTTACTGCTTGCTCCCTTGAAATTTCTGTCTTCTGCCGAGACCGTTTGAGAAAGCCAATGCATAGGATTCCCTTAAAATTCAAATATTAAAGATTAGTAGTTTGAAGGGGCAGAATATGAGGAAGAAAAAGGGCACACTAGACTTTAAGTTATATTTGAAGTGGCAAAGGCAGGGCAAATGGCTCTCAACATATAGATGTAATATATTCAGACCAAAAGATATTGAACAATAACGGGATAAATGATTTGTGAGGGATAAAGAAAATATAAAAGTTTAGGGAATACCCATGCATCTCCTACTGCTAGTTAATCATAATTCATGAACCAGAAAACAAGGGCTGCACTATAGATAGCCTAAGTAGAGCCATAGCCCCTCCAAGAACTTTACAATCCCCCTATGGTTGATGTTACACAGCTCATATATATGAAGGGAAAGTTTAAACAACTAGGTGAGTGCCCTTCCACCCCAACGCACAACAAATTCCCTGAAGTCGTGAATGGGTTAGTTGCTTAGCAACAATTACCCAATCACTCATGGAATTAATCGTGTTCCTAGAAGAGAAACGTTAACCTCAGCTAGCAACAGGAGCCATGCTGAGTCCTAGTTAAAGAAGAATCTTAGTTTTGATTACAATCGGCTTCATCGAACCAAATAAACATTGGATTCTTCCAATTAAAAGAAGAAACAGACAAAACCACATGCATACTCACGCACAAGTTTTCAAAATTGTTATAGGATTCGGCTATTTAAACCTACCGAAATAACATAGATCCCACCACAAGCAAGGAGCATATAGCTCGCTATGTCCTCTAGAAGAACTAGATCCTTTTTTGTACTGGAAGTGCTAGGAAAAGCTCTTGTCATGACCGCAAGGCTGGTACAAAGAATCACAGCGTCAGAAACCACGTAAAATTTATGCAACAGCCATAAAAAGGACTTGCTTCAGCGTAATACAGGCACACGCTATCCAAATTATGGCACTAAAGCAAGCTTAACTTTAATGTTAGCCCCAACATTATTATACTGTTACAAGGCTAGGCAATATACAGATTGGAACGAATTCAGTCGTGCTCCAAAATCTCGAGGTGCAAAAAAAATACTCTATGAGAGTGAAACATGACATTTCTCACTACATCTGCAAACTTACAAGATTTGTAGCATACCTCTACCAGCCCAATACTCCAATACCTGCAAATAGTTAACACAATATTAAAATTAGATCATGGATGCAAAATTCGGCACCCTAGCACCAATATTTCAGTTAACTTTGATGCAACCCTTAAATAGTAAATTGCTGATTTAGCCTGAACAGAGTCAGAATGAGAGAAATGGAGACGAAAATTCATCGTGACTGCCGTTATCAGCAAAGATTTAATGTTATCAGGTGCCAGTTTTGACGGTTGATGCATGCGCTACTAGCTAGAAAAACATATAGTTTCAAAAAGATAGTTTATTTGATATTCAGTTTTTATTGTTTCAATATCTTTGGAGTGGAGATAATGATAGCATCTTAGAACACCCCCTTCCATCAGTTGTTGGAGAGGAATGGGGGTCCCGATCATCGAAAATATGTGAGAATCCAATTTGAGAGATCATTTTCATAGACATTTGAGGTTCAAGGAATCCTAAGAGAGATGTCTTTTTACACTATGTTTGGTATCAAAGAGTGAGGAAGAGAAAATCAAAGTTCAGAAAGTTGTAAGGTTCTCTTGTGTTTAGTCACATGAAGTACATAAAGCGCAACCCCAAGCCAACAAGGCCCTTGCTTTTGCGGGAACCGGGAAACGTCTATCGTACGCAACATTACTCTTAAATAGATTGTTTTCACGACTCAAAAATGTCACAAAGCAGGAGGGGATCCAACACAAGGACTTCGCAGGAAGTACATGGCAGGAAAGTTTGATTAGAAACTACAAAACTTGGTAACATGTTAATGGGTAAAAATCGGTTCAAAATTAATTTCGAATATCGTAATTTAAATTTCATAAAAGTGAAAACGAACCTTCCAGAACTTCATAACGAATCCCCATTCCGTCTCGGCCACCACCACAATCACTCCAATCACGACGGCGTAACACCGAAATATCCCATCGAAAACCTGCAATTCACAACCACACACACAACCCCATTTGTAACTAACTCCACACTAATGCATAATTCACATACATACATACATACATACATACATACATATATATACACACAGAGAGAGAAGAGAGAGAAAGTACATCAGATCCATCACTGAAAGATTGAATGGCAGAGAAGACATTGACGACGATGCAGAGAAGGGCGGTGAGAGCGGTGAGGACGCTGAAGCATCTGCAGAAGATCAAGAAAGGGTCGGGTCTCGCTCTCGGTGTGGTTGTATTCGAAACTGGAGACGTTCTCTGTCCTAGGCCGCTTTCTACGTCGGCTCCATTGTTTGTCGACATTTTCTCGCGCTTTCTCAGCTCCGAGAAAATTTACAAGTAATGACACCAATCAATGCAGGTAGTAGCTCATATTTACGAATCCTAATGCATTGTCGGTTTCTGTCATGGCTATCAGGTTATGGATTTGGCGCTCTCTCTCTCGCTGTGAGCGGGATATTTTCCATACTTTGACCTGCTGGCGAAGGAAGGAACTGTATCGAACCGCAACGTGGATCGTTGATGGTAGGGCCTGGTTTGATATTTTATAACATCTCCTTCTTATCCAATCTTCAACGCAATGATATTTTAATAAACGGATATTTTATTTAAACGAGTTTTAACGAAAAGTCAATCCTGGTACTATTTATTTTTCCATTTATTTTATCCTTATTATTAAAACTAAAAGTTTTCAAAACCTTTTCATTAGCTTTCTTTTTTTTTTAAAACATATTTCTACACTTAACTAACTTTTTACATCTATTCGGTTTTTAACCAAACTATCATATCTCTTTAAATAAAAATTTATTATTTTAAATACCCTCATAAGTCTAATTCAATATGTAAATTTATCTTTACATCCATTTGGAAAATTAAAAATTCAAAATCAAAGCATTTTATTAACCTCAAGTCCGACAACTTAATTTTCTTCTCTTTCCCAGTCTTGTTCATAAATATCTCTACCAACTTTATAAATTTTGACGTGTTCATCTTTATCTGATTTCTCCCCTATTCTTATAGTTATTCACACCTGCAGAAATCACTTTCATCTTATCATGCTTTGCCTAAGATGCCTTGGTTGATATTTCACCTTCTAATGTGCTAAAATATGAGCCCCTTTTAGGGTTCTTTAGCCTGTTTTGTCATGTTTGGATGTAAATTAATTGAAAGGAGTAATTATATGTCCTGAATAATTCATAAATCGAGTCACAGAGGATTTAAAAGTTCAAAATCATCATCCATCAATAAAAAAACTTGTTTTTCTCTATAAGAGCTATTAGGTTTTAGCCGGAATAAACGTTGGATAAACACAGATTGATGGTGGAGTTTAATTATAATGTGTGCGTTTATTAATAAATTTGAGTTTTATTATTAATTTTATTTTGTACTTAATAGATGTGATTAAAGGCAATTAAATTTAAATTCTTTAGTATAAATTGAGTTAAAAAATTTCACTTAAAAATCCTCCATCTTTGAATTGGTTAATTCATAGATTAAATTAATAGGGACGTCTGACTTTTTTAAGTGATAGACTTTCATGGATGCATTAATTTTTTTTTTTACTGACTATTACATACTCTATAAAACTTCAGACTTCTAATTATATACTTTTGCAAAAAAAAAAAAAAGTACATGATAGATTTTTGCAGAATTTTAAAAAGTTCAATGCTAGAATTTTGAAAATTATGTGGCTGCCATGGACTTTTTAATACTAATTTTACTAATAAGTATTATTATTTTTAAGTTTTTATTATTGAAATGATGATCATGCCATGATAAAGAGGTTTTATGAGGTGGTGGTGGTGACAGAGAGGTCTTACATTAGCATCTCTCAATTTTTTTCTCAATCCGCTTGGACAAAACTTTACGTTCATAGTATTGAGACTGTATGGAGAAGTGTGACATCCCGTCCCGGAATTATCGGAAACGTACGTGTGAAAAGACTGTTTTGCCCCTAGTTTGTTTTCGTTATGTTTTTGGTTGTTTTGTGTGGTGTTGGCCAGAGTTGGACCACACACACACCCTGTCACTTTCCCTCTCCCTCTGTCTTTTCCCTGTCTCTCTCTCCCGAGCCCATTTCCTTCCTCTTCCTTTTGAAAGTGTACGGACACACACAAACACACTCAACCACTTGCAGATCGAGGGAACCAAGTACACCATCAAGTTCGTGAGGCTGAGAGGAGTCCAATGGTGCCATTTTCAGGTAAGAACTTCGACGTTTTTACGTCGATTTCACAAGCTCCGTTTGGGGTACTATTCATGCAAATTTAACCTAGCTAGTTTTTGGGATTTTGAAGCTTGTAGTTGTGTTTGTGAGGTTCCCAGGAGCTTGGGAGTGCTTCGTTGGATAAATTTGGACGTCGGGAAAGCTTGGTTCGAAGTTGGCCGGTTTTTGAGTTTGAAGACAGGTATGATCGTGTGGTTTTTAGCCTTTAAAAGTAGTCTATCGTGATTCTCCTAGGTTTAAGCGTCATTTTGGTTCAAGAATCATGAAAATTGGTTGAAAAATGAGTGAGAAAACCTAAGTTGCAGGTTTTCCCAGTTTCCGGCGCCGGCGACGTTGCGGCGATCGAAGGAAGAAGGCGACGGAATATTCCGTCAATTCTGACGGAATATTCCTAACCCGTTAACGGAACCAGTTAGACTTAACGGAATATTCCGTCAGTTTGACGGAATATTCCTGACGGCGTCTGTTGACCCGTCAGTGTGCCTGGCACGTTGGCCGCGCGTGGGTGGCGCGTAGGGCCGTGCCTGTTCTGGCGCGTGGGGCGCGTGCGGGGTCCAAAAATTATTTTAAAAATATGGTTGTGATCCTGAGGTTGTGTAGAGCACGTTGGTATATTCATTTGTCCATTTTGAGCAATGTATGAGAAGTTATTACGAGAAACGGTGTTATGTGCTTTAAAGTTAACTTTTTATAGTTGTTTCGCATCTAGGTGACACGTACCCAGAGGACGAGCGTGCACATGCGAGACAGGGGGGCTACGACCCTTCTACATACCAGTGAGTGGGCTTTTGTTTTCCGTATATACCTATATACATTTATATTCCCAGAAATTGATTTAAAAAGGGTTATTTGCCTTATGCCATGTACTTTATTATTTATCGTTTATGCATCGTTGCATGCATTATTGTGGCATACATATACATATGCATATGTCATATATATTTATGTGTGGTGCTGTGGAGGCATAGGTAAGTGCCAGGTAAGCGTTAATTAACGATTGCATTACATAGTGTTTAGAGATGCTTAGAGAGCTCATAACCTGCACCCCCGGTGTTAGTGCTCCCGCCCAGAGTAGGGCACAGTCCTTCACGTGTTGTTCACCTCCCGCACCATACGCTCAGCTTGGATCCAAGTTAGGTGCATAGGCCTGTCGTACAGACCACAGTAGGTGGTTCCGACTCGTAGGTGACCCGCGATTATTCGCACAGCCTTCACGTGATCGGAGCACTAGAGCGTACATACATGTTACACCCAGGCCTGTCGTACAGACCCCTTTAGGTGGTTCCGACTCGTGGGCAGGTTTAGTTGTTGAGATTGAGATTTGAGCTATAGATTCAGCCGTACAGGTCACTTTAGGTGACTCCGGCTGCCAGTGATAAGTTATTGACACGGTTTATACCTGAGCACTTGCATATTATTATGAGGTTTTGAGCATGACGGCATACCTTTGAGCATGATGGCATATCCTTGAGCATATTTGGCATATTTATACCTACGTATATATGTTTATTTTCTGGGAAGTATACAGGTTTTACGGCGATGGGTTAGAATGTATTTTATGAAATGGTTTTCAAAGAATTTGTTTTTGCCCACTCACGCTTTTGTTTTGCGCCCCTCCAGGTTCTAGTAGCTTAGCGGGTTCGGTGGTTTTCCCAGAGGACGTCCCGGCATTTCTGACAGACATGCACCGATGTAGGGTCACCTTCGGGTGCACTATTGTTGTATCTTTTCTTTGGACTGCTGTGGTCTTTAGGCTCTAAATTCAGCGTCTCACTTACGCTAGCACCTATTTTATCACATTACATATGCTAGTTTTAAATTATTCGTACTTTTATATTATTTCCTTTAGCTTCCGCATTGTGCACTTGGCTACGTCACCTCCACGTGATGGCCAGCATGCCCTGATTTCGGTTGGGGTGTGTCAGTTTGGTATCAGAGCCTAAGTTTGGCAGTCCTGTGTCTTTTGTGAGTATTCTAATGGTTTTGGTGCCTTCTGTCAGAATTATGCCGCCTCGTCGGGAACCACGTCGCTCCGATGAGTCTAGTTTCCCCGATATCACTAAGCTGGGGGAAGCTATTGCTACCGTTATCCAAGCAGTTATTCGCCTTCCCCAGAGGACTCCTCTGGAGACTATGTACAATCTGAAATTGGATATGTTCCACGGTCATGAAGGACACGAGGAAGCAGAGCGTTGGTTGGAGCATATTGAGAAGACTTTTCGAGTATTGAATAATCAGGGGAATCTTCCTGTGGAGAGATGGGTCAAGATGACCTCATGGTTTCTGGGTACGGAGTCTACATCCTGGTGGGAGCAGGAGCTTCGTCGTTTGACTCCAGCCGAGCAGACTGACTGGAATGTTTTCATTAGATTATTCAAGAGGAGATTTGTGCCCCCTGAGTACATCGATCGCAAGAAGCAGGAATTCACTGAGTTGAAACAGCGGAAGATGACTGCGAACGAGTACTATCGGAAGTTCACCGACTTATCTCGCTACCACCCTGAGATTGCTGGTAATCCAGCAGAGATGCTTCGTCGTTTTCGCATCGGCACTAAGAAGAAGTGGCGTTCGATGTCGACCTCCACTCATTGTGATACTTATCAGGAGTTCTACGAGGTTTTGCTGAGAGTTGAGGACTCTGAGAACATGACAAGCGAGAGTGATGACGATGAGAAGAATGGTAATCAGAAGAAAGATGTCAAGGGTAAAGGTCAAGCGTCGCTCGGGCCTCGTCAGACTCAAAACTTCAAGAGGGGTGGTAATAGCTCTAGTTCTTCTAGTGGTGGTTTCAGTGCCACTGGTCAAGGACGAGGAGGTAGATTTACTGGTGGCGCTCGAGGCCAGAGACAGGGTGATGGTGGTCGAGGTAGGGCCCCACTTTGCCGAAGGTGTAATAATCGGCACACTGGCGAGTGTAGGCGGGGCAGTAGTGGTTGTTTTACTTGCGGGCAGATGGGACATCGAGCCACGCAATGTCCCCAGAGTCAGCAGCAGAGGCCGCAGCAGACTTTCCTGCCACCACCTGCCCCTATCCAGCAGATTCAGGGTCCGAGCAATTATGGACAGGCAGGTCGGGGTGGTGCCTACCACTACCAGGGTGATGCTGTTCCTTATGCCCCGGGACAGTATCAGTATCCTCAGGACCCCTATTCCCAGGGTGGTTACCCTCAGTATTCTGGCGGCTATATGTCGTACCCTCCAGCTCCAGCCGGCGGTTCTCAATGGTATCAGGGAGGACAGTTTCAACCAGGAGAGATTGCTACTAGCAGTGCAGGGTCTTCGAGGCAGACCGGTCAGCCCAGTCAGGGGCGTGGTACGCAGGGTCGTGGTACTCAGGCGAGCAGAGGTCGTGGCGGACGACAGCAGGGCCAGGGGCGTATTCACAACATTTCTCTGCAGGATGCTCAGAACAACCCGGATCTGATCATAGGTATGTTAAATATTCTTGGTTATTTTGCTAGAGTCTTAATTGATTGCGGAGCTACACATTCTTTGATTTCTCATACATTTGCTCAAGTGATGCAACCTCGCCCCACACCTCTAGGGTACGAGTTAGAGTTGGCTATGCCTAGAGGGGAGGGATGTATCATAGATCGTGTGTACCCAAGATGTCCAGTGACAGTTAAGGGAGTAGTTATGCCAGCTGATCTTATCCCGTTAGATATTGTTGATTTCGATGTGATTTTGGGCGCGGATTGGTTGCACCCCAATCGTGCCAATATTGATTGTTACGGGAAAATAGTTACGTTTCGCCGTCCTGGACTACCTGTGGTTACTTTCGTGGGTGAGCAAAGTGGGGTGAGACATGGCGTTATTTCGGCGTTACGGGCGAAAAAGTTGTTGACTAAAGGTTGTCAGGGGTACTTAGCCCATGTGGTGTTGGATGAGGCTCCTCCTAGTAGTGTTGGGGATGTGAGGGTAGTCCGACACTTTCCAGATGTTTTCCCCGAGGATTTGCCTGGGTTACCACCAGATCGAGATTTGGAGTTCACTATTGAGTTGCTTCCAGGTACTAATCCTATTTCTTTGACTCCTTATCGTATGGCACCTGCTGAAATAAGGGAATTGAAGGTGCAGCTGCAGGAATTAGTGGATAAGGGTTTTATTCAGCCTAGTACTTCTCCGTGGGGAGCTCCAGTATTGTTTGTGAGGAAGAAAGACGGAACTTTGAGGCTGTGTATCGATTACAGGCAATTGAATCGGGTGACGATTAAAAACCGTTATCCGTTGCCACGTATCGATGATTTGTTCGATCAGCTTAGAGGTGCTTGTGTGTTCTCTAAGATTGACTTGAGGTCTGGATACTATCAGTTGAAGATTAATAGGGATGACGTTCCTAAGACGGCGTTCAGGACTCGTTATGGTCATTACGAGTTTCTGGTTATGCCATTTGGGTTAACGAATGCACCAGCAGCTTTTATGGACTTATGAATCGGGTGTTCCAGCCTTACTTGGATAGGTTCGTCATTGTTTTTATCGACGATATTCTGGTGTATTCTAAGTCGAAGGCGGAGCATGTTCGACATCTTACTTTGGTGCTGAAAAGGTTGAGGGAACATCAATTATATGCTAAGTTTAGCAAGTGCCAATTTTGGCTAAACCAAGTAGCGTTTTTGGGGCACGTTATTTCCGCTCAGGGTATTTTGGTTGACCCTCAGAAGGTTGCAGCGGTGGAGAATTGGGAGCAGCCGCGAACCGTCACCGAGGTGAGGAGTTTCCTTGGTTTGGCGGGGTATTATCGGAGATTTGTTAAGGATTTCTCCTTGATTGCCTTACCACTGACGAGATTGACGAGGAAAGATGTTAAATTCGAGTGGGATGATAAGTGTGAACAGAGTTTCCAGCAGTTGAAGCATTGTCTCACTTAAGCACCTGTTCTGGCACTCCCGGACGATAGTGGTGATTTCGAGGTTTATAGCGATGCTTCCTTGAATGGTCTAGGATGTGTGTTGATGCAGCATGGTAGGGTGATTGCTTATGCTTCACGTCAGTTAAAACCCCATGAGTTGAATTACCCTACTCATGATTTGGAGTTGGCTGCTATCATTTTTGCGTTGAAGTTGTGGAGACACTACCTTTATGGTGAGAAGTGTAGGATCTTTACTGATCATAAGAGTCTCCAGTATCTTTTTACTCAGAAGGAACTTAATCTTCGCCAGCGGAGGTGGATGGAGTTGCTCAGGGTATTGTGCACTTGGCTACGTCACCTCCACGTGACGGCCATCATGCCCTGATTTCGGTTGGGGTGTGTCAAGAAGAGTATTAGAGCATCTCCAATGGAAATCCTAAATAAAGTCCCGACAATAGTATGGTCCCTATATAAGGAGAAAAGGCTTCTAATGGGTTAGAATAAAAGTTCTCAAAGTATCTTAATATATAGGAATTCGTCGAATATCTCAAAGCAATCCTCAAATGTGATAGGGACTCAAAAAGTGAGTTCACCGTTTATTTTGAATGAGAAACAAGTCCACCGTGTGGGAATGCCTTCCTTTTTTTGGTATTTTTTTTCCTTGGTTTTTCTTTTCCAAAAATGGCGATAACTTTTTTGGTTTCTATTAAAAGCAACAATACTACAACGAAATAAACCATGATTTTTTAATATTTTAATTCCTACATTTAAGAATTGGAGGTTACAAAATTCAAGTTTTTTTTTCCATGTAGAAATTATAATTTTTTTTATATTTATGATTCTAAACTAGTGAATTGGTGCATGTCATTTTATAAATTCAGAATATTATCAAAATTCCAAGTTTATTTCTCTCATATAGAGATATGTTACAGACTCGAATATTCCTCCAAGTTGACTGTCGGAGTCTCTAAATAGAAACTCTCATATAGTCTGTCATCAATGTGTAGTGAAATACCTCATGAAAAAAATCATTTGTTTAGATTAAAAAAAAAAAAAGGAAAAGGAAAAATTACACATAAGAGTATACTTTTAATACTTAATTGTATATTGAGACAACACTTTTTAAATATTACAATGAAAGACGAAAGTTAATACATGTAAAATATGACATTATTGCCTTTTTGTCTTTTTTCACACTTTTATCTCTTCATTTATTGCTCCATTCTCTCTCTCTCTCTCTCTCTCTCTCTCTCTCTCTCTCTCTCTCTTCTTTTTTTTAAAGAAATATTTGTTCCAATTCATCCGGCTCATTAACTAACCGGGAATTCCACCACCTCATTTTTCATGCAACCTACAATTTAAAGAATTATAAAATAAAACATATCGAGGATCACCCCACTATCTCTCCTTCCTTTCTCTCCCTTCTCCAGGAAACTAAAAGGGTAAAAATCACCACCACCTGCATCCAAATGTCTGCCGTTACCACTCCCAAGATCACCCACTTGATATTGATTCCTTCCACCCAACAACCACATCATGCCCACCACCATGAACACCCACCCGAAACTCCAATCTTCATATTGAAATATGAAATTGGTACATTGTGCTTCTTTTTCTCTAGTCATGCCAACTGAAATATGATTTGTAAGAGACATCATAATTTTGAAATCAAATAGATTTTAAATAATGTAAATGCAAAAATCTTTTTTGTTCTTTCAGTTTCCTGGAGAAGGAGAAAGGAAGGAGTGGGGCGCAAACCCCAAAATGTTTTTATGTTTCTTTAAGCGGTGGGTTGGTGTTAAAAATGAACATGTGTTAAGTTATGGTTGGTGGACTCCAAGTTAGCTAACGAGCCCGGAACCTAGAATAATTTCTCTTTGTTTGGGGGCACCATTCAAGCAATATGCATTGTTGAGAGATCCAATAAATGGTGTGGTTTTATAGTCACAATTTAAAAAGAAACTTTTTCGATGATTGGATTTCTCTGTGGTTGACACTTGTGATCAAAATGGTTGAAATTTGTTTACTTTTCAAGATAATATTTGTTTTTTGTTAATTTTTTTTATGTATTAGTTTGTCCAATGTCGAATTGAATCTCAAATCCACAACTCACTGGCTATAAAATTAAAATAAAAAAAGTAACCAACTTTATTAAATTACTAATATTAAGAACAATACTAGGCTGAGTAGTTTGAAAACAGTAGTTGGTGTATGGGTGAGTTTTTAAATGGATGACAACAAATGTCCACACACAGGCATGGTGACATATGATGACAACAAGTTGAACTGATTATGCAAAAGTAGTTGAGGACAGAATAAACTGATTCTGCAAGATTGAGGACGGGATTAATTGATTCTGTAAAAATGGTGGATAATGGGTTGAACTGAATCTGCAAAAGTGGTCGATGACTGATCGAACTGGTTCTGCAAAAATGATCGAAGACAGATTGAACTGATTTTGCACAAATGGTTGAAGATGGGTTAATTCTGCAAAAATAGTCGAGAACGAGTTGAACTGATTATGCAAAAATGGTCGATGATTAGTTGAGTTTATGACACAAATTAATTTTGTTAGAGTTATGAAGGCTGGTTTCATAAAGGCTTAGGGGTATGGTTTGTATTTTAAAATATTAGTTCCATGTTTTTAGGCTAGGGTTTAGTTGTTTTTGTTTCTCATTAACATGTTTAAAAACTAGTGAAGTTTCTTAAAATATAATGAAAGTTTTTGTCTCTATATATAAAGCTTTCAAAAAAATAAAAAATTAAAAATAAAACCATTGATTATAATTTCAATATAAAAAAGAAAAATAATGAATACACACTTTTCTAGGAAGCTTTAATGAAAATCAATTATCTCAACTTTTTATTAATAAAAAAACCATACACTAACTTTATTTAATAAAGAGGCTTTAAATTTTAATAAAAAAGACTTAAGTTTTAATAAAAAAAACAAAAATTTAACATAATAATTAAAAAAATCAAAAATAAAAAACAAAATCTGATGCGCGTGTCCCATCACTCAGTCACACATACTTTCCCTCCCTCTCTCTTTCTCCCTCAGCTGTTATTAGCTCCTCTCTCTCTCCCCTCTTTCACATATTCTCATCAAATTTCTCTCTCCTCTCACCTCACCCATTCACATCAATTTTTTTTGGGAATTTTAACGAAAAGTTCGCAGTACTAAACCATAGTTTAACACTAAAAAGTCAATCCTGGTACTATTCATTTTACCTTTTATTTTATCTTTATTATTAAAACTCAAAGTTTTCAAACCATTTTCATTAGTTTTCCTATTTTTTTTTCTCCCATCTCTCATATCACTCTGATCTCATAAATATTACAATTTTTACTTGTTATTTTATTGTATGTTTATTTGACTATTGTTTAATATTTTTTTTGAAACAAACTAAATAATAATATTACAAGACAAAAAATAAAGAAAATTTTCATTTTTCAGTTTGATAAACAATGCTTATTTCAATTTCGAAATAGTGATTTTATCTTTAGTTTGGACAATTTTTTTAAGTTTGTGTCATATCATGTTAACACTAGTTATTTTTACAACTGAACATTGATTATTTATAGAATCGAACACTAATTATATTTAGAACTTAACACTAACTATTTCTCAAACCAAATAATGACTAACCCTTAAACCGAACACTAGTACTATCATTATTTCTTAAACTGAATACTGACTATTTCGTAAACTAAATACTGACTATTTATTAAACTGAAGACTAATACTATCACTATTTCGTAAACTAAACATTGACTATTTATTAACCCGAAAACTATTACTATCACTAATTCGTAAACTAGTACTATCATTATTTTGTAAATTAAATACTAACTATTTCTTAAACCGAACACTTATATTATCACTATTTTGTAAGCAAAACACTAACTATATCTTAAACCAAACACTAGTATTATCACTATTTCTTAAACTGAAAACTGGCTATTTCTTAAACTAAATACTAATACTATCACTATTTTGTAAACTAAACATTGACTATTTCTTAAACTAAATACTAATATTATCACTATTTCGTAAACTAAACACATACTATTTATTAAAACTGAACATTGGTACTATCACTATTTCATTAACCATGGCAGAGAAAACAATGGACAACAAACGAAGCTCAACTAGAAAATGCACACTAGCATCTATGGTTTTGGGGGCCAAGAAATTAGTGGGCAATGGTTTGAAAAATAAACTTGGAAAAGGCATGTCATCAACATTAACTAGATACAAATGATTAGTTGTTATACTAATTAATGGATGAATTGTGAACATTCTAACAATGAATAGCAAACCCAAATAATTATTCTATACACGAGAATGTTGTCAAAAGTATTATGATGGTCGAATCTCTTCAAAAAGTGTCATCCAAAGCAATTAGTCATTTAAGTATGAAGATAACAGGTCTTTCTCTAATTTTAGGAAAGATGAGAGCCTATTCCATTCTCACAAAAAGTTCAAATAGGAAATCATTAGCTAAGATTATTACGGGAGATAGTTTATTACATTTTCGTTGAAAATGACGAGGGCGGGAATATGAGGGGAGCATTGAAAGTACTAACTATCATCATTAAAGCTCCTAAACATGAAATAAAGAAAAGGAAAGAGGCACGTGGGGTTATGAGGCTAGGGTTTGAAGCTACTAAAGAAAATAATAATAAAAGGTTTAGCCCACTGTAATATATATGGTAAGTTTACATAATTTGCAATGCACACGTTTTATTAAGGTTATTTTTTGTTTTTTTTATTTTTATCTTTATCATTAAATAATTTTATAGGATGATTTTTGGTTAAAATGCAAACTTTTGAAACTATTTTCATTAGTTTTTATTTTTCTATTCCTCTTAAACCATGTTTCTTGTTTTAATTTGATGTATTCTATTTGTTGCATAAAAAATATATATAAAAAACCGAATAATGCGTTTGCATAGAGAGGTTAGAATAGGAATTGGATCCTCTCGAGACAATGCTCAGGATTCCACTAATCGGACAACATGAACTGTTGAATTTTGATCCAACGACTACAAATAGAGTGTCCTTTTAAAATTATAATAATTGTAATTGTTGGATCAAAATTCAACGGCCCATCTTGTCCCGTCAGTGGGATCCGAGGCATTGGCTCGGAGAGGATCCAATTCCGTTAGAATATTCATAGGAGTGGAATCGGTTTTATGTCAGTTTCAAGTTTGTCAGACAATGTCAATAATTTAATAATCATCAGCACCAGCAGCACCTGAAGAAACGTATTACCTACTACCACTCCGCAGTTTGCGGTCTGCAGTCAAAAATCCAGAGGAGGAAGGAGAGGAGAGAGACGAATAATGGAGAAAACAGACGCCATCGATGGAAAAGTTGACGAGGCTTCTTCTCGTGAGGGTTCCGTTTGTGGGTACGACTCACTCCATCACCTCTTGAGCGCCAATCTCAAACCCCATCTCTTCCAGGTGATCCATTTTCTCATTTATTTGATTCATTCTTTCAATATTTCTGGGCTGGGCTGCCTATCGATTCTGGAGTGGCTCAACGATTCCGATCAGGATCTGCTTTTCAGATTTGCACGGTGGATTGTTCTGTTCATTACCAAATAGGAAAATAACTCAGCTAATCCAGTTGTTCATATCCTTCCTTTTATACAAGTGAAGCGATTGTCTAAGACTACGGGAAGGGAAATTCAAACTCGAGTGCACAAACATTTGTTCGTCAAATTTATTTAGAATATAGTATCTCTGTTGACTCTAAATACCATTTACATTAAATTGGCTGTTAATTTGCTTGTTTGGCATGGTTGCTACCTGAAAAAAAATTGGATGTGTAATGGCGTTATAAGATTCATACAGCGGACCTCGCTTAGCAAGATAAGGCTTGGTTGTTGTTGTTTGGTGGTGGTGGTGGTTGTTGTTGTAATGTTATTGTATTCTTCTGTTTCTCGTTTCCCTTTCGGGAATTGAATTTCTAAATACTGATCCCGGAGTGAATTAAAATTCTTGCAGCTTCCGTTTAAATCAGATTATATCACTTCCGTGATAGTTGGTTTTATTTGTTATTTTGCATTGAACGGACTCGGACATGTTATGGCTTATCTTTTTTTATGATGCAATTAACTTTTTCAGGAAGTCAGCCGTATTCTTTTGGGTCTGAATTGCGGCAAGGCACTTGAAACAATTTCTCTCCCAGAATCTGCTAAGGCTCTCTCTTCAGGACATGATTTTGACCTCCAGGTAGGAAGTTACTCTTAACTTTTTTTTGCGATGGCATAACTGTACCGTTCACATACGAGTAATTCACAATCAATGGAGGTCTGCTAAGGCTCTCACTGCAATTTGCAAAAGTACATCAAGGCGTATTGAGTCTCGAAATTGTTATGGAAATCATCTCTTTGTTACCCTTTAGCTCATTGAGCTTTTCTTTTATGCAAATGTAATGGAGTTTTTATACTTGTGCACTTTCATATGGCTTATCCTGAAATCAATTTCTCCCTGACTAGTCTGAATTTTTTTATCCATTCTTTCAGGCCTACTGCTTTCTTGCTGACAAAGAGTTGTTGAGAGAACCCCGAATAGTTAGGGTTGGTCTAATTCAAAACTCAATCGCTCTTCCAACTACTGCCCACTTTTTGGACCAGAAGAGGGCAATCTTTGAGAAAGTAAAGCCAATAATTGATGCTGCAGGTGCTTCAGGTGTCAACGTGTTATGCTTGCAGGTTGGTGCCCTTGTGCCATGTTGGGTGAAACTCTTTCTGATTAATTTCTACTGGTGTCTGATAATTTCAAGCGAATTCATTTCAATTTAACACAGGAAGCATGGACAATGCCGTTTGCCTTTTGCACGCGGGAGAAGAGGTGGTGTGAATTTGCAGAGCCTGTAGATGGGGAATCAACGCGATTTATCCAGGATCTTGCAAGGAAGTATAACATGGTCATTATAAGTCCAATTCTTGAGAGAGATGTCAATCATGGAGATACTATCTGGAACACTGCAGTCATAATTGGTAATAATGGAAACATAATTGGCAAGCACCGAAAGGTAAGCGAATTAGTTTATCTGTTGTTATGTTATACGTTATATCTTTTCTGTTTAATGCATACTAAAGAATGGTAGCGGACAGAACCATATACCAAGAGTTGGCGACTTCAACGAGAGTACTTATTATATGGAAGGGAATACTGGGCATCCAGTGTTCGAGACGGCTTATGGAAAAATTGCTGTTAATATATGCTATGGAAGGCATCATCCTTTGAATTGGTTAGCATTTGGCTTGAATGGTGCAGAGATTGTTTTCAACCCTTCCGCCACTGTGGGTGAACTCAGTGAACCAATGTGGCCCATTGAGGTTAACTATTGCTCATCTGTTTCATTTTCACGCGTCACTGCTTTGCTTTAATTTCTCTCATTTTAATCTGCAAATCCATCTGGCCTGAACTAAGTTACTGTTTAGTGTTTACTCATTCTTCATTTTATAGGGTCCACTATTTCTTCCCGTAGTCATCAACTAACACACGGTTGGACTGTTCTGTGTTATAGGCTCGTAACGCTGCAATTGCAAATAGCTACTTTGTTGGATCAATCAACCGTGTAGGAACTGAGGTTTTCCCAAATCCATTCACTTCTGGTGATGGGAAGCCAGGGCATGCAGATTTCGGGCATTTCTATGGATCCAGCCATGTTTCAGCCCCAGATGCCTCGTGCACTCCATCTCTTTCACGCCATAGGGATGGCTTGTTGATCTCGGACATGGACCTCAACCTCTGCAGGCAGTTAAAAGACAAGTGGGGATTCCGAATGACTGCTCGTTATGACCTGTATGCAGACCTGCTTGCTCGTTACGTGAAGCCGGATTTTGAGCCCCAAGTCATTTCCGATCCCTTGTTGCATAAGAAGTCTCCCTGAGTTTTAGTTTCAAGTAGGCATGCAATCTGAACATGTAACATGTGATTTCAAAAAATGCATTTGTAAGAATCCATTTCTCATCAGTTTCAAAATAAAAGTGTTGGGTATCTGTAGAATCCAGTTCCTACAGATACTTCCAACTGAAGTTTTCTTCAATAGCCCGTGAGCAGTCCTGGAAGTGAACGGTGAAGATTGACTAAAACAAATGCAAAAGTATACATGAGCAGTCGAAAAAAAGGCGAGAAGGGATGAAAATCACCATCATCAACACCAAATCAATATAGGTAGTAAAACTGCTTAATTGGGTTTAGGCCTAACTAAAGTTTAGTCTAAGATTACAGTTTTGAGTTAAAAACCGAACCAAACTGGGTGAATTAGTTCGATTCGGCTGGTGGAGCGGGTTGGTCCTTTTTGCTTTATCCCCAAAGATAGAGGTGTACTTTTTGAGCCTAAAGCATCATCTCCGGATCTTTTGGTAAGATCTTGAGAATTCATGAATTGTATCCGTTCATCGTTTAAATAAAAATATTTAAAATGATTTCTGACTGGACGATGTACGACATGATTTACGAAGCCCTAAAATCCTCACAAAAAAAATTCGGCGAGGATTGAAACTCTTTTTTTTGGAGAAATTCTAATGTACAAAATCAAATGGATATACCATGTCACCGTGCTGTTGTGGCACGTTGTATTATCTTTTATGATCCATGAGGTTGTTGTATACAGAGTAGCGCATAAAAAAATTCCTCTGATCTTATTATAAACCTTGAATTTTTGTTAGTGCTTTGTAAATTGAGATTCTAAAATTTTTAACTATTAAATATTTGGTAAAAAAGCACAAAAATAAAGATTTTACTGTTAAAATTTTGAAAAACCTTTTTTCCTTTTGGTTGCTTGCTTTTGAATAAATAATTGACATTATTTTCAGCAGCATATACTGCATTCTATTTGAGTGTGATACTTCTGCCCACCGTAATATTTTTATGTACAACTTATTAGATTTAATTTTTTTTTGTCATGTTACAAATTATAAGTAAAAGGTTTTAGATTCAATTATCGATAAAGACGAATTTGAACTACATTATTACTAGTTTATTATGAAACTTAGTCTACCTCTTTTGATATCATTTGTTACAAAAAAATCCATTTGAATTTCATAAATGATTGGCTTATTGTTTTCATGTTGTTCTATCAATTGAACATCACGAGTGTGTAAGACGACCTTATCCACTAGTTTGGCGGCCACAGCGGCCCCTCTCGCCCCTCTTTTTCATGCACAAAAACAAGACGCGCGCACGCACCAACGCAACACATATCCTCCTTCTCTCTCTCTCTCTCTCTCTCTCTCTCTCTTGCTGTATCAATGGCTTCCGTATCTGCTCCCACCCCAAGTCCTCACAAGCTCAACTTCCCCAACCCCAAACCATACCCCTCCTCCGTCGCCAAAAGAGCATTCTACCCTTCCTCCCATTCCCAAACCACCTTCTCCTCGAGGTTTCCCGATTCGTCCCTCTGCCGATGCCAGAAGACCCCTTCTTCCTCCTCCGACTCAACTCAGTGGAGATGGGACTCTGCGCTCCAGAACCTCATCAAAAACGCCGTCAAAAGCCTGGATTCTTGCGTCAATTTTAGACCACAACCAGACGCCCAATCCGCATCGTTTCAGACCGACGACCCTGATTGGGACTGGGATCGCTGGCGCCGCCATTTCTTAGAGGTCGAACAACAAGAGCGCCTTGTCTCCCTTCTCAAGGTCTCTACTTTTACCACAATTCCTTCTCTCTCTCTCTCTCTCTCTCTATATATATATATATGTATATGTGTATTTATATATCTTGAAGCGATGATGATTTTGCTTATTTATGTGAATTTTGTGTTTGAAACTTGAACAGTTGCAGTTGGGTCGGGCTGTATATGCAGAGGACTTTGAGGATGCTGCGAGGCTCAAAGTTGCAATTGCCGCTGCAGCTGCAAACGACGTCGTTGGAAGAGTCATTTCTCATCTCAATGTATGTGCTTTTACCTCCCTTCACTTACTTTCTTTGTTTGCACTCTAATTTTGGTTTTCATTCTCTGAAAAGAGATTTTGTTCGTTTTCAAATTTCAGAGAGCTATACAGGAAGAACGATACCAGGACGCCGCATTTTTCCGAGATACTGCTGGTGCCGGATTGGTTAGTCAATTCAACAAGGAAATGAGTTTCTGATTACTAATATGAAAATGTACCTGTGTTTCAGTTTGATGCATTTGGATTAAGTGTGTTTGGGTTGTCGAATTTCAATTGGGCATTGATAAAACTGCGCTTGGTTTAATTATATGTGTACTTCCAATTTTGGGTTCTAGGTGGGTTGGTGGGCTGGTCTTTCTGAAGATAAGAAGGATCCCCATGGCATAATTATTCGAGTAACTGCGGAGCATGGAAGATATGTCGCAAGGAGTTACAGTCCCTGGTAAGTTGTTTGCTTTGTTTGTTTAATTTAGGGTGTACCTTTTGTTTTTTGTTGTAACCAAGACCAGCAGAGAATTGGTTATTTGGTAACACTAGCTTCTCAACCAATAAAAAGTAAGAGAAAGTTCAAAATTAATAGTTTATAGTTTCTTTATTTTGAATTGTAAGACCTAAAGGTTTAATATGAAGCAGTGGGGAGAAGTATGGGGGTTGAGAAGCCAAAGAGTCGACGCATGTTAGCATAGGGGAATCCAAACTGACGAAGACTAATGAAATTGATTTTCAGCATCTTATTCGTTTATTGTTCGTGAAGATTTATGAGGGCCTGGGATAACCCCTTTTTCCTTTTCTTAAGCGGACTTTTATCTATACCCATTTTAGATGCTAGTTTGTCCGAGTGGCTTTGCATATGTTCTCGCCAAAAAAGAACAGGAGTCTAAAAACAAGGGATGCTACTGAATTGGATCTGATTATACTAGGAGCAAGATACTGTTTTAAAAATTCCCCGTGCATGTCCCTACTTATCACCAGTAATCTAAAAAGTGGTTTAGGCGGTGCTCTGCCGCGATTAACCCGAAATCATCATTACATCAGCAAGGCTATTAGGCGGTTCTCCACCACGATTAACCCGAAATACTGTATAAGATATATTTATGGAATACTTCTCATGTCTCATTTTTTGTTATACTTCTGGTTTTGTTAAGACTTATATATTATTATGTAGTTTCCATTTAAAATTTTACTTTGGGTTTCAAGTAATTTATGCAGAACGGATTTTTCCATTCTGCACGCTACTGGTGCTTCCTGCAATATGTATTTTTTTTTATTAACTTTCATCTTCTTCAGGGAGCTTGCTACTGCTGCAGCTGGTGTCCCACTCTTTGAGATTTATTTAACAACAAATAAGAATGGTGAATACAGACAGCAGGTAATCTTGTCATGTAGAATTTTTTAGTTTAATCTAATGCATAAATTACAACTTTCTAGTGGTTGAAATTTAAAATGGGCAATAATAGGCTTGCATTTTCCAGTAAATGCTTGGGACTGTTTTGACTTAATTACGTTGCATGCCTTTGAAAAATGTCAAGAACCATAGGAAAATAGAAGAGAACTCTCTTTTTCAATATTGCTTCTCAAAACCTGCCCCTTCAAAATCTTACATAAAAAAAATTTCATTTAGGCAGCAAACCCTAAGAGAAACCTTTAATCTTCGATAATAACAAGCAGTGAAACATAATGGATGAAATATAAAAGAGTAAGTAATGTTCCACAACGAAAAAGGGTAGGATTTTTAAACATATAAAAATCACACAAGATCCCAAAACAAATAATGGTAAGATGCCTTTGAGTGTTCTTCATCAAATAGACAGATTCGGGTATTTTATTTATATAAAGAATCTGTTATCACATGCATCTGAAATCCATGGTCGATGAAATCTTGAATTATGAAATTTATCTTGCCGGATAGTCTGGCACCATAAGATGGTTATTTTGACAAACTGAGTTTGGACCGTTGACTAATTTGAATGTGCTGTCTAGATTCATAGGATGATATCGTTATGTTGCCGAACTATATTATCTTCAAAACAGAAGTGGGATGGGCAAGCGTAGAGGTTTGACAGGGCCAGTTTGGAGGTTCAATTAGAATGACATAATATACGCACATCAGTATTTTAATTGTAGTGTTGAATATTCAACTACAAAAATTTAGATTGTTGAATACTTTTAAAATTTTGTCAAATGAAAATTTTGAAAAATAAAATTCTGACTTTTGTGACAATTAACATTTGTTTTCCCAAAAAAATATGTGTAAGGAGAAGCGAGAAAGTGCTGATGATTTACTTGTGCACTGTCCACTAGCTGTAGGTTATGGTCAAAATTATTCGGTGAGGCAGGGTGAGCTGTGTGGTTCCAGCAGGATGTTGCGCATTATTGACTGAAAACAAAAGACATTTTCCTTTTGGTGGTGGAATGAAGGGTAAAATCCTGTGAGGATGCAGCTCTTAGTGGTAATTGGATCATTTGTCTGGAAAGGAATAGGACATTAGAGTATTATAAAGGTGTAGTGTGGAAGAACTATGGGTACAGTTTGTGCTTCAAGTTGCCTATCAGTCTCTAGATATGAAAGAGGTTACTTTTCTTAATAACAATTTTGTTTAATGTTGGTTGAACTGACCAAACCCGTTTTGGGGGTTAGTTAATGAAGTGGCCAGTTGTTCTAGTTCCTGGTCAATCCTATATTTGTGTCGATCCAGTCTGGTTTTAATATATAAGCAATGGCATTTGGTGTAAGTTAGTGAAGACTTAAATTATTCTTTGGTGTGAAATAGGATTGGAATAACAAATGATAATTTTGAAGTGGTATTTCATTAATTACTTATTGCTTGTCTAATGCACAAGTATGATTTATCAATTTGTATGCTTAGAAATTTGCAGCTAATGTACTTAATATTTCTATGCCATAAATTTCAGGCTGTGTATTTAAAGCAGGGAGGGGTGTTTCAGGATTCTTCACAAGTTAGCTCCAAATCATTGGATGCCAGTGGCAGCTTGAATCCCTTTGATTCAACTGAAGAAAGAGGTGATCTATTTGTTGCAGATAGTGAAGATGCTGAAGATTGTGATGATTCAGATGATGGCTCTGATCTTTCTGAGGACATCTCTGGTTTTCAAAGTTTCTTGAGAGATATGATTCCTAATGTGAAGGTCAAGGTTTTGAAAGTGACCTCACTAGGGAAGGTAGACAGGGATCTAATATCGAAAGTGATTGAACAGATTATTGAGGAAGATGATGAAGATAAGGATAGTGAAATAGTGAGTTTAGATGCTGAAGATGAAGAACAGGTTGAAGGTGACGAAGAGACAGATGTCATTGAACTGGATGCTGATCCTGGAATTATTCAAAATGCAGAACGACGTGAAATTGCTGTCAAAGTTGTTGTTGGTGGTCTTGGGCAGAAACTATCAAGCAGACCGCCTACTAAAAATTTGCTCCGAGTACCTGCTAAAATAGAGAAGAAGGGACGTTTATCATTTTCCTTTACTGTTGAGAAAGATATTAACCAACAGGATTCCCGTGGAAGGGAACAGTCTTCTGTGGATAAAAAAGCTAAACTTGGAGGTCAACAAGGCATTGATAATGTTATGTTTGATCTCTCTAAGTTCATGGGTAAAGAGAAGATACCACAGAAGGTGGGCTGAATTTTCACTGTACAATTTGAACAACATCCACCACTGTTTATACACTAAAAGTTCTTGCTATTCTATTTTATGTTTTGACTATCAGGTACTCAAAGATGTTGGCGAGTTAATAAATCTTGCTCTCAGCCAGTTTAACGACCATCAACCACTGTCAGGAACAACCACTTTCAATCGCATTGAAATGCCGGCTTCTCCAGATCCTTTAAATGGTGATTTTCTTCAAAATTATGTTTCATCTTTTCCACTTTTTGATGCTATAACGAGGAGGAAAGTGAGAGCACAAATCTGTTTCCCCAACCCAACATCCATCCCAAAATTTTACTGTTTCTCCTTGTCCCACCATAAAGTGACAAGAAGAAGAAAAAGAAGTTGATCCCTTGAGAATTTTGTATCCATAGACAGAGACATCATCCCTTGATCACTATCTTGGAATCCCAGCTATATTCATGCGACTCATATGTGCCTGTTTAATGCAAATCTCCACACCCATCTCCCAAGTAACACTTAATTTCCTTTCATCTAATGTCCCACCCTAATCTCTTTTTCCATCACTCTAGGTATATCCCAAATAAGCATATTGTCCTTTCCCCTCTTTATAATTTTGGGAAGTTTTTTGTACACAACTTTTTATTACCGGAGGGTTGCTATTCTTTAAAAGGATTTATTGCCAAACTTGCTTGTATTATACTTTTATTAGTAGGAGCTTGTTAGTTTGTAGACTCTGAATTCAGTGGATTTATTTTCTTTTCCACCTTTTGATTACCGAAATCCGGTTTCTGATCTCTCCCTCCTCCGAAAAGAGGGAGAGAAAAAAGTAATGTTTGATGCTGTGCAGAAGTTCTTATGGTTGATTACCCTGTTTTGTTTCTAGAATCCTTGATAAACTCTTCAGCTCACATAGGTTCATTTTATCAGGGATTTACATTGGTGCTCATGGGCTCCACACCTCAGAAGTTATTCACCTGAGACGTAA
The DNA here is from genome assembly GCF_019419815.1 of Pyrus x bretschneideri. Classification (NCBI taxonomy): domain Eukaryota; kingdom Viridiplantae; phylum Streptophyta; class Magnoliopsida; order Rosales; family Rosaceae; genus Pyrus; species Pyrus x bretschneideri. Next base: position 5,125,325 of record NW_025999457.1, read on the forward strand.
ATTTGGTCAATGGAAAGAGGATGGAGGGACTGAAGAGCCTCTAAACCTTGAGTTTTATGAATATGTAGAGGCCTTAAAACTTACTGGGGATCCTTATGTACCTGCTGGCCAGGTAATTTAATTTTTTTATTATTTCTAGCTTCATAACATTATATTGAAATAAAACCTCATAGGGTATTTTGTATTGAAACAAAACTTCGTAGGCTATTTTTCTTGCTGATACAAGTTGTTAAGACTTGGTTGACTGGAAACAACCTTAGCTATTCCAAAGCGCTGGTCTCAACTTTGGAATGAGCATTTGGGCTTAAGTTTTGTTTTTCATTGACTAGTTACCTAGTTTTTCTGAAACTTGGTCCTTGTACCTTATCAATTGGTTTCTGCAGGTGGCATTTCGTGCAAAGATTGGGAAAGGATATCAGCTTCCTCATAAAGGGATTATACCAGAAGAATTTGGAGTGGTATGGTCTTAGCTTGTTAGATAGAATTTTTTCTGATCACTAATTATTTTTCTTTATCTTTTGTCCACTTGGCATGCGTGTGTTTCCTTTCTTCAGAAGAGTATCTTTTCTTGATTTTTATTTGTTTTGGAAACTCAGGTTGCTCGATATAAAGGACAGGGGAGGCTTGCTGAGCCAGGGTTTCGCAATCCCCGATGGGTCGATGGTGAACTTGTTATTCTTGACGGGAAGGTTTTATACTTCTCTGCTTTTTATATTTTCCTGTGTTTTTATTTCAAAAAGTACTCATTCAGTATCTCTAGAATGCATAGTGACTATATGATATACCTTTATGAAACTGTTGCAGTACATTAAGGGTGGACCTGTTGTTGGATTTGTTTACTGGGCTCCCGAGGATCATTTCTTGGCGTTCTTCAATCGGTTGAGGCTTCAAGAGTAGCTTTCCATTGTACATAACATTGCAGTTGATAGATATTTTTGCGAAATTTTGTAGGGTAAGTTCTTTCTCATTAAAATTATTCATTCAAACTATTGATGTTTTAGAGTAATACCACAAATGTTGCTGTGTTTTCTGCTAATCAACTCTGCAATTCGTCATAAACTCATATCTTGTCTAGGGAGGTAGTTCAATCCCTGTTCTCCTGAACGTTGCTCGCATACATTGGAGTTCTCTAAATTCCAGTGACAATTTTTTGCTACACTACACATCATCATTTGAATTTGAGTTGGTAATTAACTTTTGATACATAATGTAACAAACCATAAGGTGGGGTGTTCGATATGATTATAGTGTACTTATCTGAAATTTTTATTAATCATCTCAAAAGAGGGACGATCAAACTTAAAAGGGGATATCAAGGCACCAGGCCTATATGTTTCATTACTAGAATTAACGTTTTTTTTTTCATAGGGTTTCCAAGTAAACAATGGGTATTCTGAATTCGGGGTGGTGTAATGAGTAGATGAGTTGGTGCAATAGATTATACTGGGAAAGGCTTAGACTATATATACAGTTAGTTGTGAGCATGGTATAATATTATGTAGGATTTCTTTCTAAAGAGCTGATAAGAGGTGATGTGCGGATGCAACAGTGGCCTTATTATAACCCATCAACTATAACCAGCCATGCTCTTTGAAAGGAGGGACGTTTTGGTGGTTTTCTTGTATGGACACCCGTCGTGAATTTGCTAATCATCGTTAGCAGGCTTTCCTTTGTGATTGTATTCCTACGTAATATGTGAATAGCAAGTTATTTGAATACAACACCAGTATGATAGTTGATGCATTCCCCTCTGATGAAGGTTTCCTTTGCTGTCTCTTGTGTTATGCAGTTTAGAAGATATTTACTATATGTCTACTGGTGCATTTGCAAGCATGTTAACTCAAAGCAACTGCGCTGAAGCTTTGGAATGCAATAGAATAGATAGCTCAAAAGCATTGTCGCAACGTTTTGGAGCTCTGCGCGATTGCACCTTTCGCTCCTCCGAAGCAGCCTCTGAACAACGTATACCAAGTACATTCTGCGTACTTCTCTAACTTATTCGGATGAGCACAAGTGCGTGCATAAAAACACACACACACATGTATATATTCCATTTAGCTCAAGTAATACTCCTCCATTTAGAGACCCATGGGTTTTTTAGCTGCAGCCAAACACAATTGGCTCGCTGTTTTGGCTCCTCTTTCTTTTTACCACTGACCAGCACAGAAGCATTGTGTTACTGTGTAGAGACATGTTCTGTCTGATTTACCTGTGGCATAGGCGCGCGAATAAACGACTGCATTCTTCGAAGGAGTAAGAAACGGCGGTTTCATGCTAATAAAATCAGAGGTTGGGGTAGGCAACTCGTGTCTGGGTCCGTAAGGATGAACCCATGCCAAATAAAGAAGCATTACAAAAGGGGGTGTGTGGGTCACGTGCAGAAGTGCACAAGCCCAAACACAGCAGTCTTGGGTCTGTGAATAACATGATGATGACTAGAAGATGATGAAATGCCTCTATAATTTTTTTGGGTTTTTGAAAAAATAAACTACTGTAACGAAATCATCATTTGATCACATTTTACGAAAAAGAGAAGATTTTTAACCCTTAAAAATACACAAATATCAGTTTTTAAAGAAAATTCAAACATAGTTAAAAACTCATGCCAGTTGGCCAAAGTACCCACAAAATTGAAAACCAAACACCAAAAGGGAAAGAGCTTTTTCTTTTTGGGTAAGCTGTGGTATAACTTCTTGAACTATTTTTATTTAGTAAATTAACTCTTTGAATTACTAAAAATCAGTTAATTAATCTCTTGCAGTTAGATTGTGAAATCAATTCTATCAAATTTAAGGGAAAATTAGTCGTTTCATTATTAATTGTTATTTATCAGCTATAACTAATTAACTATCAATAAAACTTTGACACATGAACACAAAATAATTAAAAAATAAGAGAAATTTTTTCAGGTGACAGTTGCTGAGCTGGAATACCACCTTTTAACATCTGACACCTAAGATGAGTTATGACACTTATTATTTACTTTTAGAATATAATTCAAATTAATTAAATAAGGAACCCAGATTCATCTTTTTCTTGATAAAGAAAAAAAGAACCCAGATTCCTCCCATCATCTTCTGTTACACCCCACCCCATCTCTTCATGTTTTGTTTTTCTTTCTGAGATAAAACTTATGATTTTGTGGGTTGTAGAAAATGCAGCGGGTGGTGAAGCCCAGGACTCTGCACATGCAGCGGATCGTGAAGCCCGGGACTCTGTGGCTGCTGAAAATTGCAGCTTTCATGGGTTGGAGTTTGTGGGTTGTAGAAGCTGTGGGTGAATGTTCAGAGCCTCCAACATCGCCATCTTCAGAGCCTCCATCGCCTAATCAACCACAAGATCTTGTCGTCCATCAACTTCCCCACTCTCCTCACCAGCCTAAAATCGACAGCACCGGATCGCCCCGCCCTTCACAGCCTTCATCTTGCTCGCCTGCTCTCTGTCACGTCCTCGGTCGCGTTGTCCACCATGCGCAACACCAACAAGGGCTTGAACCCGGCAAAGAAAAAGGATTTTGTATGTTTAGGAGTTGGGCGAATCTGCAATCTACCAAGAAAGAAGATGAACAGATTGAAAAATTTATGGAGTTTTAACCTTTTTTTTTTTTTTCTTTTTCTCACATATGAAATACTTTATGAATAGACTTATCTCGAACAAAACAAAAACACAGGCATGAAATTTAATAGAAAATAAACTTGCCACCTGTCAGACATTTATTGGATCGGTACTCCAGCTGTCTGCTATATAAAAAACCAAACGTTTACATAACAAACATTCTCATTATTACACATTATTTTATTTTTACATGTCATAATTATATTATTCATTATAATTAAATAAAAATTGATGAAAGAATGACTAATTTTCTTTTAAATTTGACAAAAAAGTAAATAGAATCAACAGATAAAGTAATTTAGGAATAAACTTTAATTAAAGTATTCAAGAAGTCAAACGATAATTTTTCTTTTTTTAGGGTTTGAATTTTGAGAATTTTAACAAAAAAATTTTAGTACTGTTTAAAAAAATCATATTTTTACATTAAAAAATTAATTCTAATACTATTTATTTTATTATTTTCGATAAAATTTAAATTTTCAAACATTTTTCATTAGTTTTGTTTGGTTTTTTCCATACGGAAAAAGTAAAAAGAGAGCATGATGATTGAGAGGGATTCGTTTTAATTGAAATTGAGCCAATTAAATTGTCAGAATTAAAAAACCTACAACCAAGACGATGATGAAAATTTCACAAAACTATAAAATCTGTAAATTAATTAATGGTTTCCTGAAAATTCGTAAAAAACGTTTCTAACAGTGTTCTTCAAATATTCGTTCTGATGGGAATTGGCCCCAGTTTCTGCAACCCAACACCAAAGACTCCGGCCTCTTGGGGGAGACGAGAGTAAGTGAGAGAAAGAGAGAGAAGCTAGAGAGACAGAGAAGCTACTTGTGATCCTAGAGAGAGAAAAACCGCAGCGGCAGCAGGTATGTATATTTAGAGAGAGAAAGAGAAAGATAGAGAGAGAGAGGGTGTGTAAGCGAAACCGAAACTTTTTGTAGTGGGAGAGAGAGTATTATGGGAAGCACCTTTCTCTCTCTACCAGCGAAGCGTTCCCTATCGACGACAATGTCTTCTGACTTCAACCCCAACTTCGAAAACGGACCCTCCAAGCGCTCCAGGCCCCCTCCTCCTCCCATCAGCGTCCCTCCCGCCCACGTCGCCTTCCGCATGCTCTGCCACGCTTCGCGCATCGGCGGCGTCATCGGAAAGTCCGGTAGTGTGATCAAGCAGCTCCAGCAAGCCACCGGAGCCAAGATCCGAATCGAAGAACCCCATGTCGAATCCCCTGACCGGGTCGTCGTGGTCATCGCTCCGAGCACAATCGGCTCCAAGGTATGGCTGAGAGCTCCAGTTCTAAACAATGTCTACAATGGTGGCGGCGGTGGTTTTGAAGAGGAGATTGAGGTTTCCAAGGCGCAGGAGGCGCTTCTGAGAGTGTTCGAGAGGATTCTGGAAGTTGCAGCGGAGACGGGGGCGATTGCGGCGGGGTTTGGGGTGGTTTCGTGCCGGGTTTTGGCGGAGACGGCGCAGGTTGGGTTAGTGATAGGGAAGGGGGGGAAGGTGGTAGAGAAGATTAGGAAAGAAACTGGGTGTAAAATTAGGGTTTTGAAGGAGAAGCTACCTGCTTGTGCTGCTGCCACAGACGAGATGATCGAGGTAAAGGTTGTGTCTTTGCTTTTCTGAAATGGGAATTGAGTTTTATGTTTTAGTTAGTCGGATTGTTTGTGATTGAGTGACTCCTGCATTGTTTTGGTATTGATATTTGTGTATGATGTGGTGAATTAGTCCCATTTAGTATGGACTCTCGAACTTGATTTGTAAGTTCTGTTTAGGGTTATGTGGAAATCGAAACTTGTTGGTGCACTCGGTGTATGTATATGCGACTGAACTAGTAGGTTGGGAAAGGTGTAGTTTAGTTTTGCTCGACTTTGTTGCCAATAGGACCAAAACATTGAGTAAGATAGTATGGCAGTCTGTAGCTATGCTGAATTTCAAAAGTTGTTTGTGGTTTCGGGTTTTTTCGCATGTTTTCAGTTACATATACAAATAGAAATGGACTGTATCTGGGCTAATTGTTTTGAAGTAGGACTTGATACCAAGAAGACAGCAATAGAATACTAACTGAGCTGAAGGTTTACATACCAAGAAGATAGCAAGTAGAATACTGACGAAACATTGTTAGAGACAAGGGAAAAACTAGAATATCTGTTTTGTCATCCAAAGTGGTACGAAGAGCTTGATTTAGGTAATGTAATTTCTGGACATAAAAGTTTTCAATTGGATATTGACAATTATGATGCTAATTTGGAACCAATGTGATAGGATGTGATAACACAAGCGGTTTCTACAGATATCAGTGATGAGGGAGGTGGATACATATGTACGATTACTTTTAGAATGTTCCAAGGTTATCATGTCTGCTCTGCTATAATTAGGATTTTAATGACTGTTTATCAAAATGAATGAAATCTTTAGGGGGTTATAAATGGTAACAATATCTGTCAGTTACTGATACAAAGGCTGGCAGTTGTAGATCTGCTAAGTTGGGTTAGTTGGGCATGTGCCATTTGCATACTTAATTTTGATCTCAACCATAGCCGTTGACTGGATTGAATTAGGTACCAAATAGGCGGAATGAACTTAGTAGTTGTTAAAGGCCATCATTTTTTTTCAGGATCTTCTTATGTATGTACAATTTATGTAGCTTAACTTCTGACTTCACTTGCCTGAGAACTAGTCCAGTTCTAAACAATGTCTATAATGGTGGCGGCAGTGGTTTTGAAGAGGAGATTGAGGTTTCCAAGGCGCAGGAGGCACTTCTGAGAGTGTTCGAGAGGATTCTAAAAGTTGCAGCGGAGACGGGGGCGATTGGGGTTGGGTGGTGTCTTGGCGGTTTTTGGCGGAGGCAGCGCAGGTCGGGTCAGTGATGGGAGGGGGGGGGGGGAAGGTCGTAGAGAAGATTAGGAAAGAAACTGGGTGTAAAATTAGGGTTTTGAATGAGAAGTTACCTGCTTGTGCTGCTGCCACAGACGAGATGATCGAGGTAAAGGTTGTGTCTTTGCTTTTCTGAAATGGGAATTGAGTTTTAGGTTTTAGTTAGTCAGATTGTTTGTGATTGAGTGACTCCTGCATTGTTTTGGTATTGATATTTGTGTATGATGTGGTGAATTAGTCCCATTTAGTATGGACTCTCGAACTTGATTTGTAAATTCTGTTTAGGGTTATGTGGAGATCTAAACTTGTTGGTGCACTCAGTGTAAGTATATGCGACTGAACTAGTAGGTTAGGAAAGGTGTAGTTTAGTTTTGCTTGACTTTGTTGCCAATAGGACCAAAACATTGATTAAGATAGTATGGCAGTCTGTAGCTATGCTGAATTTCAAAAGCTGTTTGTGGTTTCAGGTTTTTTTTCCGCATGTTTTCAGTGACATATACAAATAGAAATGAACTGTATCTGGGCTAATTGTTTTGAAGTAGGACTTGATACCAAGGAGACAGCAATAGAATACTAACTGAGCTGAAGGTTTACATACCAAGAAGATAGCAAGTAGAATACTGACGAAACATTGTTAGAGACAAGGGAAAAACTAGAATATCTGTTTTGTCATCCAAAGTGGTACAAAGAGCTTGATTTAGGTAATGTAATTTCTGGAAATAGAAGTTTTCAGTTGGATATTGACAATTATGATGCTAATTTGGAACCAATGTGATAGAATGTGATAACATAAGCGGAGTCTACATATATCAGTGATGAGGAAGGTGGATACATATGTACAATTATTTTTAGAATGTTCCAAGGTTTATCATGTCTGCTATGCTTATAATTAGGCTTTTAATGACTGTTTATCAAAATGAATGAAATCTATAGGGGGTTATAAATGGTAACAATATCTGTCAGTTACTGATACAAAGGCTGGCAGTTGTAGATCTGCGAAGTTGGGTTAGTTGGGCGTGTCCCATGCATACTTAATTTTGACCTCAACCATAGCCCGTTTACTGGATTGAATTAGGTACCAAATAGGCGGAATGAACTTGATAGTTGTTAAAGGCCATCATTTTTTTTCAGGATCTTTTTACGTATGTACAATTTATGTAGCTTAACTTCTGACTTCACTTGCCTTTAAGGTCTGTTTTAACAGAAAATAGAAACAAAATATTCCTTTCCCTTATGTTATACTAATGCTTCTGGTTCTTGATTGTCTGTTTGCCTCCACCTTAGCGTACTTTACTAATTAAAAAGAACATCTTAATTTTTTTTCTTCCCCGGAAATTGATTCATTGGTGTGGCAGATAGAAGGGGATATTTTGGCTGTAAAGAAAGCACTTATTGCTGTTTCTGGCTGTCTTCAACAATATCCACCAGTTGACAAGACAAGGATGAGTGCAAGCAGGCCTGAGGCAGTTCCTCGTGAGACTCTACCTGATCTGCGTTTAGATCATCTTTCGCAGAGGAACTCAATGCTTAATTTGCCAAGCAGCTCCATGAGTTATGTTTCAGGAGTTCGTCCATCATCAAGAGAGGCTGAAAGGATCCCCACACTTGAGACAAAACAACAGGAAGTTTCTTTCAGGATTCTTTGTGCCAATGATAGGATTGGGGGTGTAATTGGAAGGGGGGGTTCCATTGTTAGGGCTCTTCAAAATGAGACAGGTGCTGCAATAAGTGTTGCTGCCTCTGTGGCTGAGTGTGATGAACGATTAATTACTGTTTCTGCATTGGAGGTTTGTCATTCTGTCTTTTTTCTTTTCTTTTTCCTATTTTTAATATCTATATTTTTCTTATATCTGCTTCATATTCTATAGAATCCTGAATCAAGGTACTCGCCAGCACAAAAGGCTGCTGTTCTTGTCTTCTCAAGGTCCGTAGAGGCAGGCATTGAAAAGGGGCGAGACTCAAGCTCAAATAAAGGGTCACCCCTTACTGCACGGCTTTTAGTTCCATCAAACCAAGTTGGTTGTTTGCTGGGAAAAGGGGGTGTAATAGTTTCAGAGATCCGGAAGGCAACTGGCACTGGTATACGAATAGTAGGGGGTGACCAGGTCCCGAAGTGTGCCTTAGAGAATGTTGAAGTTGTACAGGTGTGGTGCTATCACATTCTTTAAGGAAGGGATAATAATTGGTTTTCGATTTGGTCCTATTGGTGAAATTCGTTATATTTAGGGATCTGAAGTTGATGATATGAACTTGCAAGTTTCTCATATATTTATCATTTGTTTCCCAGATTTCAGGGGATTTTTCAAATGTGCAAGATGCTTTGTACAATATTACTGGTAGGTTACGAGATAACCTTTTCTCCAGCACAGTAAGTAATTCTGGAAGAAGGAGCAGTTCATCCATGCTAACCGATATAAGTCCTTATGGAAGACCCAGGGATCTGAATCCTATTGGATATCAGCCATCATCATCGGTTGGTGTTACTCGTGATCTGAGCCGTCATTCAACACTAATTCAAAATATGGATCATCTTGGTCTTTCCCATAGTTTAGATCCTTCCCCACCAAGACCATGGGCATCACAGGTAAGTCTCTCACATGGTCTCGACTGTATTTTTTTGTATTTTGTTTTTTTTTATATTTTAGTTGATTTACGGATTGTATTGCAGATGTCATCTTTCACAGATGTTGGAAGGGGTGTGACTTCTTTAAAAAGTGGCACAGATATTGGCAGGTTAGAAAATTATGAGATTGGGCTAAGCTGCTAAGCTATAAATGGGTCTGAAAATGAAATGGATGTTGTTTTGAAGCATGAGTAAATAGCTTCAGATCGTGAGAACTGAGATGCTTGGTGTGAATAAAGTTGTTAGATAGGAGGTCATTCCGTTATGATTTTCCTGGCTTGAGTTACCATTTAGTGGGCTGTATCTGAATTTATGGATGTGAAGTGAAACTGAAATTTGTATAATATATTGGGATTAAAGTCGGCTAGTAGTTAAATTAGACATTGTTAGTAATTTCCTTACGGACTGCACTCTTTGCTCTTGCAGTTAACATCAACTAATGATATTAGGCGTTAAAAACATTTATATCTAGATTCACATTTCTCCACTTTCTAGGAACTTGACCGCTCAGGCTAGTCAATTGTCATGCACAGCCTTATTTCATAAATAATTGAAATACCCTGGACTGTCACCTAAAAGTAATCATAGACTAGTTACCTCTCTATTATTCCATATCACACCTCAATCTGTCACTTAATTGAAACACCCACCTCATTCGGTTTCAAATGGATACTGAAAATTCGTGCAATTATGTACTTAAAGTTTCTAATGGGATGCGCTTTCCATTTTTTATTTGTTTTTTATTTTTGTTTCTTGAACTCTGTCCTTTTGTAATAGCAGTGGGAGCAAATCTGCTGTTGTGACAAATACAACTGTAGAGATCATAGTTCCTGAAAATGTTATTGGCTCTGTGTATGGGGAGAATGGTGCCAATTTGGCTCGTCTGAGACAGGTATATATCATGATTTTATATTGCTTCTTTGATTTTGTTTTAAGGAAACTGTGCTCTTTGTGTGTACCTAGCAAGCACGCCCTTCTTTATAAGGTTTTTGCTTGCTGGATTTCAAACCTCAACATAACCAGTTTGGCTCTATTATATTTTGAGGGCTTCCCATGTCTACTATATTTCTATTTAGTATTTTATTCCTGATAAGGAATTGTGCAAAATTTAAGAGCACATTGAAGTGGCTGGGAAGAACACAGTTATGTTGCCATAGAATAGTTGTTTTTGCTTGGGCGAAGGGGCCTTGTGTTGTTATAAGATGCTTGGGACCGTGAATTGGGGTGGGTTGCAGTGTGGCTTTGACCCGAGCATCTTTGTAGTGAACGCCATCATGAACTTCAAGGATATCACAGTTGCATACTGTTTCAAACTTCACACATATCTGTTTCTACATCAACTTAAACTTATCTTTTGTATTTTTCCTTCTTTTTTTCCCTTTTGAATCAGATTTCTAGTGCCAAGGTCTTTGTGCATGAGCCCCGTCCTGGAACAACTGACAGGATTATTGTCATATCTGGGACACCTGATGAAACCCAGGCAGCACAGAGCCTTCTACATGCATTCATTCTTACTGGACCATCATGACAAATAGTTTGTCTGTGAGACATGTTTGCAGGAGGAGATTCCACCAGGTTGCTTGGTAACCAATTGGGTTTTGATTTTGTCAAATACTGTACGCTAGGTAGGAAGATTCATCCTTCAGGGTTCCTTTTTAATGCCGATCTGGAACTAAGCGACGTAAATTTTGCTCTATCGGCTTTGTCATTTTGTTGCATAGAGAAGTCATTCTGCCATGATTTACTATGTATTCTTCAGAAACAATGTGGAAAGTGTTTGACAAGAGAGCCTTTGCCTAGTTACCTCCGTCTTTTAATGAATTAATCTTTTTTGCTCCATGTAAATTTTATTGTAATGTGACACTTGTGAAAGAGAAAAAATGTGTTTCAATTATTCTGTGAAGGTTAACAAGGTGATGTGTTGATGTGTATAATTCCTCTCCTTAATTTAGATGACAGTAGAATTAAGCGTTAATGAGTAGGGTTTTGTTTGGGTAAGGAGCGGAATAAGACAAGGAAACGAGCGCGGGAAATTCTCAAAGCATGTGAATGTGAGTTAGGTCAGTTATTTAGGGCAGTGCTCATACGCTCATACTCAGGCACATGAGTGCGAGTTCTCTTTCTCGTAAACTAGTGTAGATTACAATATTGCTTTGCCAGTGCCCATACTTTTTTCATTTTTCTTCTTGGGGAGAGGTAAGACGGGTTCGAAAGCACAACAAATAAAACAAACTACAATAGAGGATCAAGAGAGGTTTATGTTGTCTAAGGCCTTTCACAGTAGGCCGGAAAAAGTGAGAATGATGCCAATATATTGAACTCATACTAATGTAATAGTAGTGTTAAAGAAATTAAACTCAAGATGCCTGATTCCTATCTATAGTTATCACATTCACCTGAATCATCGTGAAAGGCCTAAAATATGATCCATATGGTTTTAGGATCAAGAGAGGATGACCTTGGAGTCTTAGACGTCTTAGACCCTTCGACTCTTTGTTTCTGTTAGCTCAACTCATTGAAATGAACACTGTCACATTAAATTACTGGAAGCATACAAGTAGATGGAGGCAACTCAACTGGCAAGTATGGGTCTCTCAAAAGTATTTTACAGTCTCTTTCACACAGACAATACATGAAATTGAAACAGGTGCATGATACTTCTAACTTGTCCCGACTGGCACTGCAGTAGTTGCCTCTGCCGCTGCTGCCGGTTTTGGTTTGAGTATGATCTCCACATTGTCATGGACACCCTGCAGCAGTAGCTCACCGTCGTATGTGAGAAATTTTCGCCTCTTTGCTGCTCTTAGCGTCCCAACCAACGCTTCGAATATGTTTGCACATCTATCATCATTAAATAGCACCCCAAATGTGACCTACAGAAATAGCACCCCAAATGTTCATACATTGTAGGAAACAGAAGTATGATTTACACAAACATTGAAGCTTAAGGTACACGAGTAAAAGGTCGTTAAAAAATAGTTATAAATCTTGTTGGTGAGTGTATGTGTGTGTCAAAGTTTTGTACTCTTTAAGGCCATTGAACTGACATAGCCCAAACAGCAGAGTAGATAACAGAAACCTGAAGAAATCTGACAATCAAAATGAGCCGAATTGACAGACGATGATTTTGCAACATATCAAACACCAAATAATTTAATTATCCTGAAAATGCATCAGCTATAATTGCTTCCTTCAATCCAGACAAGATCAGTTCTTTCTCCGTCCCTCTCAAGTGATAAATGGGAAGAAAATTGCAGTTTTACGACACGAGGGATGCAGAATGAAGATAAAATTCTAATACAGTCCGTTTTAAAATTAAAAGTCTGCCAATCACAAAATTTATAAGCTAATATATGCTCATTTGTCACAGTTTTTCTACTTAAAATTGAATTATCATCCTGTGAACGCTTTGTATTTACCCATTTTTCACATACCAATTGAAAAGATGAAATACATTTACAAAGTTGAATCAAAAGAAGCAAAGATCTTGATACGAATCACGAAGAAATGCGTAAAAATACAAGGAAATCATATCATCTTGAGTACCAATCGATTCGAGTCTTTTTTTTGAAATTATATGTTTTGATGAATGATCAATTACTCAGCCAAGATCAATGATACCATCAGAAACTTGTAAACAAGTAGAATATTACAGATCCAGCATTGACATGGCCCAACAATTTCTAGATCCAAACAGTGAAATCAATACTTGTAATTCGAATTCTAGAGCAGCATTACAATTGCAATTACATATGAACAGTAAGAAAAAGGAAGAGGAGAGGTGGAAAGAGTGGGATTGGATTGCATGATGGTGTTTGTGTGTGAGCGTTGTTACCTTGTAAGAACCATCGTCTTGGAGCTTGCCGAGCCTCTGGATTTCTTCTCTGAGACGCTCGACCTCTTCTTCTACATTCATGGCTGATGATTTGATGGCTTCACTTCTGCAATCCTCCTTGTCTGTTTTCTGCGTTGGGTGTGGAAAAAGACTCAAGGCCGGATCACAACCCACCAGTTGCTTAATCTCTAGCCTTCGGATAACGTAAAAAAAATAAAAAAAAAAGTTGCTATCCATGTACTTTTATCAAGTTTCAGCTGTCGGATCAAATGTGTGCGGTAAAAAAAAGGTGTGAAAATCACCGCCTAAAAGAAATTTAGAATAATAACAAAAACACATCATTATTTAGTTTCTCATATCTTTGTTTAATATTTTTTGGTCGAAAAACTAGGTTGATGACCCAAACAAAGTTATTCAATAATAAATCTAAACCGGTACATTCCAAATTGATCATCATGAACAAAACTAAATTAACGAGAATGAGAATTATCGAAGTAAAAATTGTCTAGATCTATACTCTTGTTTAACATTATTTGATATTTTTGTGTGATTTATTCAAGAAAAAATTTGCCTAGATGAGCAAATTTTGGGCTACATTTCATGATGGGACAACACTTTTTTTCTAAATAGCAAAACTAGGCATGAGAAAGACCACAAGAGCTTCTACATAAAGGTTCGAATGTTCCAACAATATCACAATAATCCAAGAATATGTTCCAACTCATTAGCAAAAGGAAGAGCAGATTTCGTAGCAACAATTTCTTTTCTCCAGAAACAATACCAAACTACCAAGGCACTTAGTTGTATACAAAGAATGTTGTATTCAATTCTAACACACTGAGAAAATGTTTCAACCCTCTGCTCTCTTGCATTGCTCTTTTTTTCTTTCTTTCTTTTGTGTGTTTCTTTAAGTAGGCTTTCAGTCCAAATAATATTGTAGTTATATTATTATCTTGTTAAACTGACGATCATATTTTGTTTGAACACTATGTTACAGTTGAATGATTGCCATAAAGATAACTTGACATTAACAAGGGTACAATACTTGGTACCTATGAGTTTAGCCATTGTGGCCTCATATGAACCACATCGAATTTCATGTGCAAGGTTTTATATCTAGTTCTTAACTTGTTATAATGGTCATTTGACTATTAAACTAAGCCTCAATGCAAATTTGGTATCAAATCCCTATTTTAGCATTTTAATAGTATAATTACAATAATAAAGTACATTGAGGACATAAATTATCAAAACAACTGATATCACACACCCACTTATTTTGCATGAATATGTTCTATACTTTTCCTTGTAATCCATTTTACAAACCATTAGCAGAAGTTTATTGTCCTAGACACTCTACTATTACTAGCATAAGAGATATTTAGGACATAAGAAACAAAAATCTACTAGCAAGGTAAAAGAAACTCACCATAAGTTAGTAGAAGCAAGTATTCATACTTTAGAAACTTTAGGAGGAGAAAGAGAGTATTTACAAAACCAATTAGCAATAGACTTATAAAAAGGTAAGTTCTAGTTTATGATAGATTATTTCATTTAGATTAGTGAGCAACATAAAAGGAAAACCACTCTAGATGAAAATAGTTTAGTTTATTATTTTCACTTACGAAACACAATCATATTTTGCATAGTGAAAAAAAAATCCCAAGTAGATAATATTGTAGACCTTATTGTTAGTCAAACAGAAAATATAAACTAGAACAAGAATAAGCATAATAGTTTATTAAATCAATATATAAAGATTTTTTATTAAGAATTTAGATTATATTACATCTCAATTAGAAAATAATAATGAACATATTCAAAGATTTTCTAGTAAGAAAATAAATAAATAAATAAAAGAGCTAATTGATCTCATAAATATAAACCTAAGTACATTTAGAAATAGTTGAGAAATTAAAACTAAAAGTCCAGAAAATTCAATTAGTACAGAAAAAGTTAAAAAGTTAGTTGAACAACTCTTAGGTTATTTGTTTGATCACTGATTCTCAAACCAATAGAAAATATATTCAAACTTTACATGAAATTAGAAAATTAGATAAGGAACAAGTTGGTTTGACAAATTTTGCAACACAAGTAGCTAAAAAAATTATTTCAATTTAGACAAATAATTTAGTTATCCAGTTAGTATTAAATTTAGCATAAAAATTAGATCAAGTTGATGAACAAATAGTAAATATTATTAAAGTTTTACATAACACATTTTCTTCATTACAACTGTCTTTAGTACAAAAATTAGAAAATCCAACATTGCACATATAACCATATTAGAAGACGTAAGATTAACCTTTTTGATAAATAGAAAATGAAACTTTTCAGAAGAAAAGAAAAAGACATAGTGAGAGCAAAAAATATTTATCCTAAAGAGGAAGAAGCATAATAATTTATTAGATATTTATATGACAAAAATAAAACGACTAATAGGAGAAAGAATTTCGACAAATTGTTGACCCCAACACTTGGAGCTGCCGGAAGAACAATGCATTTCCTAAGACACTTTTTTTCTTTGAGATGCTTTGAGTCTAGTTCTTGCTATAAAATGTTATAAAATGTTGACGTGGCTTAACCGTGACTACACATTACAGGAGGACATAAGGAGAGTATGAAATGGGAGGGCAAACAATCTATCTCCCACCAAGACTTCATTTTCTTCTTTACGGTACAAGCCCGAGATAACCTTCTAACAAATAAGAAATTTTTCAATGTGTCAGGAATACGATCCGGTACTTTAAATGTCATAATACAAGTAGTAATATAATTGAATTTTTTTTCAACTACTTGTATTATAACATATGGTGTATCAAACTTTGTCCCTAGCAAAGTCCCCAACAATGGCGGGTAGGCTAGTTTGCTACGGCAGTCTGCAAGTTCGAAACCTCATTCTGTTTTCAAGTAATTTACATTGTCCTCTTGTTAAAAAACAAAATAAATAAATAAATAAAATAATTGTCCAAGTCAGTGGCATATCCTGTAAATGTGACAGACTTGCAGGGTCGTTTTCCTAACCGGTCATCCTCCTCAACCTCAAACTCCCACCTCCTTTTCTACAGCTTTCAGATAAAATTTTGTTGTTGTGTTTTTTAATAAAAAAAATTCAAGGAAATCAAAATTAGGGTTTGGATTTCCCCAATTAAGTTCCATTGCTTTCAATCAACTCATAATTTGCGCGTGATACGACTCGTTTTGAATTTTGGGTTCTGGGTTAAATATTTTTCGTATCAGAAATGGCAGAATCTGATCACCAGGATTCAATGTACAGCACCGGAGGAGGAGTGACACAGAGTAACCAAGTTGACGACCAAGACGACGACGTTGAAGAGCCCATTGACAACCCTAACATACGCTTCGAAGATAGCACCGCCATTCCTCCAAATCAACTCTACCTTCCCAGCTCCGAATACCCTCCGCCGCCCGCCGCAAACGGTGCCTCTGATCAGCTTACTCTGTCCTTCCAGGGCGAAGTTTATGTCTTCGACGCTGTTTCGCCCGATAAGGTAAGGTTTGGTGCTCAACTTGTCCAGTTTGGCATTCCTGAAATGTCTTCCTTCTTCTCTGAAAGTTTGATTTTTGATCAACTTGTGAGAAAGGGTTGCATAAGGAGCTTGAGCTTTTGTGGTTCTCTTTCACAGGTGCAGGCGGTGCTGCTACTTTTGGGTGGATATGAAATCCCTTCTGGCATTCCTTCCATGGGGCCGGTTCCTCTTAACCAGCAAGTACGTACTTTTAGATATGTATAAATCATGACAAGTTTCTCGAAATCGTAGTTTTTCGGTTGGTTTTAACTTTTATTTTTCTTTTCACTTTGCTGCTGTAATGACTTTTCTTCCAGGGTATGAATGACTTACCTGCAAAGCCAATTCAACCGCAGAGAGCTGCATCTTTAAGTCGGTTTCGCGAGAAGAGAAAAGAACGTTGTTTTGATAAGAAAATCCGTTACACCTGTCCGGAAAGAAGTTGCACTGAGGTATGGCAAGATCATTACTTATTTAATCATTTTCTTTAACTTTTCGTAATTGAAAATTGTTTCTCCTTCCTCTCACACAGACACTCTGTCTCCTTCGGAAATGTATATCATGTTTTTTAACGCTGTTTACCACCACAGCTTTTGATAATATAGTTGTTTTTATTTTATGAGACAAATATATACTGAAGAATGAGAATTGGTATGATATGTAAATTGCGGTCATTAGTGTTCATATGGTCTTGATGCTGGTATGCTCATCATCAAGCAATCTGTACTATTTTAAAGAATAGTAAGATGTCTTCCTTTGAGGAATCTTTGTTGTATAGATTCATGTACATATATATCTTTTAATATTCAACTATTCATATTATTTTCAGTTTGCTAAATTGCAGAGAGAAGAAAAGACATTCCTAAAATTAATTTAAAACAACCCTCGAGTCTGAAAATAAAATGTAAGATGATAATTCCCAAAACTCAGAAGAAACTGAAGCCCAAACGATCACAACCTTACTTCATCTGAGGAAACGTCGACCACTTCTCTATAATTTTCAAAACTTCTTATGTTTCTCCTCCAACCCAAACTAGGCCAACACTGCACGGTTCCATGTAACCGTTTCTTTTTTCCTCCCCCAAAGAGTTAAGTATCTCCCAGGAAGTAGATACACAATCAGCTGGAATTACCACCTCAGACCTCCGCTAAACACAACTTCATCCACAATCTAAAGCAATAGGACAGTGAGGAAATAATCCTCCCTTCTTTTTCATGTTGTCTTTACTTATTGAATAGTATAGATCTTTTTAGACATTTTGATAACCTCATGTCAGGACAATTACCATAAGTTCGTAGCGCATAAGAATCTGTGCGCAAAAGACTGGTTGGATGGTAGATATTTTGTATATGATTTTTTTCTTTCTTTCTTCAGTTGAGTACTTTTAAAATGAAATGTAAAGGTTATCTCATTCAATATCACAGTGCAAATGACATGGATATGAAATGAAAATGAAGTTCATGATTTATGTCGTTACCATAGACCTGATAGACAGCTTAAGGCAAATATTAATGGAAAACCACTTGTCCCTTACTTCTATGCCTTTTTCTTTAATGACTTGACGTTTGTGTTATTTCAGAGTCCTTTTTGTCCTAGCCAACTTTAAATATATGGTGTGTACATATTTCAGAATGCAGCGTAAAAAGGGTCAATTTACATCGTCCAAGGCTAGTTCTGATGATGGAGGCCCTGCTTCATCAACACAGGCCTCTGGTCAAGATGAAAGCATGCGGGAAACTTCGTGAGTGTCATTCATTATTCTCATATTGCTGATTATGTTTTTAGTACAATTAGATTTTTATTTTTGTTGTACTCTAATTGTGTATTTGTTATTTCAAGACAAATACTAAAATCCTGTGTGTTCTGAAAAATAATGATTACTGCCTTTTCAGGTGCACACACTGTGGGATAAGCTCAAAGTCAACTCCAATGATGCGTCGTGGCCCAGCAGGTCCAAGGACTCTATGTAATGCATGTGGGCTGAAATGGGCCAACAAGGTTTGTAGGATTTATAAATCCTTAGTTATTATTGTCTTTTAATCCTCTTTACTATGTATGCATATTTAAAAAGTTATATATGAGTGCAAATTAGACATTATATTGTTTGCGTTGTCATAACTGCCTTGTGGAATATTCAGACGCGTAAATGAGAGAGAATAGATCCATCTAATTATGAGAGACAACATACTTTTAGCCACACAAGAAACATCAAGTAATGAATGCACAATAAGAAATTGATTCTTTACGTGATCTCCACTTCTGCATTCTTTTGTTTCACTTACCTACTTAAAGTGTTTTGAGAGTTTGGGGTTAAATTCTAATTTCTTCTTAACCGCTTATGTCACTTTTCCTCTGTGTAACAAGTGTCCTTAGCGCATCTTAAAGCATTACAGTCATTTATATCAATCCTGAGAACTTCCTGTTGGGGACCTTAGCAGAGAACAATTCTTTGGTCTACAAGTTCTTAGTTGAAATAAGTGACCATTTCTATTCCTTTACATTTTATTCCACGGTTGTGACAAACACCTGCAGTGGGAATGTTTTCCTTTGAAAAAAAAGAAACTTTTATTAATCGCAACCTTTACACCAATGTAGTGGACAATGTGTCCAAGGTCAGAACAAAACAAATTTTTGTCAGCTTGCAAAATTTCAGTCCTGAAATAAAAGAAAAAGGCTGGCTGGCAAGTTACCAATAATCGGAGAGACTTTAGTTGTTATATACTGAAATGAAAAGCTTAGAATGTCCCGATGTAAGACTTCATGCTTTCAACCCACCCCTAATGGATGGATAGAGATAAGCATGTGGATTAATTAGTTCAAGTGTATGGCGAAACTGGACCTGACTTGTAGAATAATTGCCCTCTATAAAATGCATTGTTGAACAATGTTTTTGAATCTTTTGAACCAAAAAATGGAAACAATGTTAAAGGAGTATGTTTACCAATCGTTAGGCTAAGACCATTTCAGCCACCTTGCATCTTATTTGTGTACTATAAATATGATGGAGTTGGCAGCTTTGTTGGTCGCGGATACTGAAACTTTATCGAAAGTGATTGCTGGTGATTATTCACTCATCTCAGTGTATGCTCAACATTTTGCAGGGATCTCTAACAGGTGTTCCTAAGGTTTTAAATGTAGGTATCCACGATCCTTCTTTAAAAGGAATTGAACAGGTACATCATCTCAAGCACCCCCTGAAAAATGATAAGGAAAGTTTTTTATTTTTATTTTTTTATATCTGGAATTTTCTTCATGGATTCATTTTGTGTTGTTGTAAATCAGAGTAACGGCGAAGTTCAAGACTCTGATGTTGTAGCCATGGGTGCCAACGTTGACCCTTCCTCAGCTAATGGCGATAATCCAGCCATGACCGTAGACAGGAAATTGTGAAGTCCCTTGCAGCCTGGTTGTTTTCTGTTTGCTGTATTATTACAGAGGATGTAGATGGAAGAAGTATGTCATCGAGAGTACATACAGATTAGGGACTTAGAGCTATGAATAAGTTGGTTTGAAAACTCTTTATTTTGTGTAATCTTAAGTATTGGGACCATTTAGAAGCTAGCATTTGCAGTAGCAGCGGTAATACCCTTGCCGGTTCTTCCTTGTCTACAATATAATCCATAAAGTTAACTACTAGTGATCAATGCAATCTTTTCCTTTGGTTCGTCAAATGATCAATGTAATCGATGTGTAGCGGCCAAATGATCAATGTATCACTAGACTAATTCTTAGTCTAGTGATAGTATTTCTCTCCTCAACGTTGAAAGAAAACCCAAATTTCAATCTCCCATCACTGTGCATGCTAACATAACAAAGGTTAAAATTCTTATAGCTCTCCATCCCATAAATCTTCAAGTGACTTGTATGGCGATGGGCCGTTCGTTGAAACCAGGTCTTCTCTAAGCATCATTTTGCGCTGCGGGATTTGGTTGATCTTCTCAATGTCATTTTCGGAAAGCTCCCAGTCAAAGATGTCGACATTTTGCTTTAACCTCTCCTTGTTGTAGCTCTTAACAGCAAGTGTTGCTCCTGCTTGATACACCCATCTAATACATACCTGCCAAAAGTACCAATTGTGTGTTTAGGGTTAGGGTGGGATTTCCTCTCCTAGTTGTCTTTGTATTCTTGTAAAGCAAGTAACCTTACCGTCATTGACACCTCCTCGTAACAAATTAAAGAAAATGAATGACAAGGTAATAGAGCATTACTTGAGCGATAGTCTTTCCTCGTTCCTTCGCGATCTCCTGAAGGACTTTACTTTCGAAAACATGATTACTGCCCCAGCACGACCCTATGCCACCCAAAGGAGAAAATGCAGTCACAATTATACCATTGGCTTTGCAGAAATCTCTAAGCTTCTTTTGTTGCCATAACGGGTTCATCTCGACTTGATTCACGGAAGGACGAATTGTAGCGAAAGAGAGTATATTTTCAATCTTTTTGGTAGAGAAATTGCTGAGTCCAATGGATTTGGTGAGGCCAAGTCTCTGGCATTCCTCCATGGCTGCCCACACAGCCTTGACGTCCATGGGCGTAAGGTCCTCTGCATTCAGTGGGTACACCAATGTTCCTGGTTTAGCACTGATGGGCCAGTGAATGAGATATAGGTCTAGGTACTCCAGTTGAAGATTTCTGTACACAATTTAGAGTATTTACATTTTCAGCATTGGATAATATTATCTACATGAGTGCCTCGAGTAAGTTTTGTTTTAGTGGGGATTTTTCGATGCGTTGATTCGGGTGTGATTCTATCTATGTCATTTCGGCTTTGCTTGCACATTCATTATGAATGTGATGTTAAGATTAGTCAAAGAGGAATGTTTTTAATCCATATTCAAATGACATGCTTGTTTTTCATATCGATGTCTCTTGCAATTGAGATACGTAGTACCCTTTTTCATGTTACATTGCTTTTGCATTGCAGCAAAACAGAAAAATTTGAATGCTTGAAATAATTAATGAAAAAATAAAACTATAAATATTGTGATGAGATAGTGAGAGCGGAGTACTCACTGAAGTGATTTGTACAAGGCAGGAACAACAAGATGAGGGTGAGCATCAGTAATCCATAACTTTGAAGTGACGAAGACTTGGTCTCGAGAAGCAACCAAACCAAGTCCAAATGCTTCTTGGATGGCTTCTCCCAGAGTCTGCTCAGACCCGTACATAGAGGCCGTATCAAAGTGCCTGTAACCGAGCTTGATGGCTTCGACAACCGCTGTTTTCAGAACATGAGGTTGTAACTTGTCCGCTGCTGTGCCGAAGCCAATCACCGGCATGCTCCTCGAGCCGGTCGCCGATGCCAGCACCACCTCTGGGATTTTGTCTGCAGCTGCCAACACATCTGGTGCATTCGCCATCTTTTGTTTCTTCTCTATGAAATGATTTTTTTTTCTTCGTTATTACAAGTAATATTTCAAGCTAATTTTTCTTTTCTTGGTATAAAATAAAGTTGCTTTTAAACGTCTAAAATTAATTAATTGTCGGATTTTTTTTGTCAAACTTGGTTGGAAACCGAAATAGGATTATATAACTCTCCTCTATGAGGCTGTTAGGATAATTGATTATGTTATTAATTAGGCTGAGTTAAGAACGGTTGAAGAAGTAAAAGTGAACGTTCCCGATTTGCCATTTTCTTTCTTTCAGTTTTTTAGATTTTAAAAAAATTAGTTTTACGTGATTTTCTAGTGAGGTTGCCATCTTCCTTCCTGCACTTCACAACTATGATCCTCTCCTGTATATGTCAAATGAATGTCATTATTCTTCTGCATCGTTGCATCGAACCAATTACAAACAAAAATGATCTTTATATTCATGTGAATCAAAATCTTATACTTTTTTTAGTACCGATCAGCCAATCCTAACCCCCTAGGCCATCTCTAATCAAGAGGGTTAAAGATACAAAAGTCAAAATATGATATGATTTGTCTAAAAAAATCATCTTCAACTGATGACCAAGCTATAATTTTGTGGAGTCCACCAAGTCATTATTTAGCCAAAGGATCATCAATCTGGCCAAATGTAGCCCCCCTTAGCCCTTTTTTGGTACCTAACTATAATTGATTCAAATTCAACAGGTATATTTAAAAATTCCAAAGGTAGTTTAATTAAATTAACCAATAAATTTAAAGTATAAACTTAAAACTAATAAACTATTAAGGGAGCTATGTTTAGCCCCTTCGGTTGAAGATGATATATGAGTATGGTCTAACACGTTTATTTAAAATTAATTTTATACAAGACTATAATTTTGGATGGAGTTATATTTAGTCCTTTCAGTTTGGAATGATCTTATACGAAGATTTCTTGACCGTTGGTTCATTCCCAAGGGAAACTAGTTAGAAAGCCATGGGAAAAAGGTGTCTTACACAAACTGATTAAATGGAATGAATTATCTTCATTTTTAATATTTCTGGTGGAATCTGGAGCTTCTTTTATGCCTCCATTATGATTTATTCTTGACTTCGCTACTGTATAATGTGCTTTCAGGGCTTATTTTTTATGATAGCCGATTACTAGTTATTTGAATTTCTTTTCAGATCAAGAAATTAGTTACTCAAAAAGACATATCAATTTGACAACTTAATGTATTTGTTATGTTCTTATTGGCTTTCATGCACGTGCTCACGCGTGTGCATAAGGTATTTTTTGAATCATAACATGCTACACGCGACTTACACATTTTAAATGTATTCATATGCATGACTTAACAAAAGGAAAGTCAAATATTTGAAGTAAATGAATAATCTTAGATCATGCTAGAAAAAACCCCTCACAAACCAATCAAAGCAGCTAAATTCACATAATAAAATCGGTCTTTCAATTTTCATCTACATTCTATTGAATTCACATTAAGAATAGAGAAAATAATATTTAATAAACAACTGATTGAATCACATTATTGCTAGCCCATTATAAGGCCAAGCCCACCCTCTCCATCTTAGTGTAGATAATATCGTTTGTCAAAAAAAAAAAAAATAATAATAATTTGACAACTAATTTAATCATATTATTATGATCATACGAAAGACCTTTTTTATAACCGGTATTACATGTTTCTTAAGATGTTTTGAACGTGTTTAAAAATAGATAAAATAATATTTAATGAACAATTTATTGAATCACATTATTGCTAGCCTATTGTGAGGTACTAATTAAAAAAAAAAACTACACAAAAATAATTAATTATTAAAAAAAAACACTGTTAAAATGACAAAAATACACTGCATTATTTTGAGCTGCTTTTGAAATTTTTTGTTTTGAGAGCATTTTTGTCCAAAATTTTTGGTGAAGCTTGTGACCCCAAAAGAGATTATTGGCTTTATATTTAGAGATTAATGAAATATCCGTCAAAAGAATAGGATAAAAAAAGCCCAAGCAAATTAAAGACCCATTAGTGATATGAACTTAATATCGCATGCGGTGTATCATTGAAACATAGAATGTGTATATGCTCCTAATTGATGCATACTAGGCTAATAGCAAACTGATACTACATATTTCTTCTGTTGAGAGTGAATCCAACTTGATGGGAGAAATGATCTTGCATGGGTTATAAGTAAGTTGAGCTACTCCTCATACTGTCAATTAGTTTTATGGTAGAACCTCAACTTTCTTCATGGTATCTGAGCAAGTTGTCCTATATGTGAAGCGTAACGGCCACACGTCCTCTATGTCATTCGAATTGTGTTATCCACGTGTTAGACTTAAAAATTTGCCACATGTGAGGGGATGTGTTGAGAATGAATCACACATTATTATTTTTTTTTTTGTCAAAATGGATCCCACATTGATTGGATGAGGGACCTTATCTAGGCTTATAAGTAAGTTAAGTTACTCCTAATACTGTCAACAATGGCGGAGCCATAAAGTATTCGGTTGGTAGACTAAGCTAAAGGGCTGGAATTTAATACTATTAAATTCTTGAACTGATCAATTTATTTAGCATTTAATTAATCCTTAGTTTTTCTGAAAGTAGTTATATAGTTGAGACTTTTTATTTGCTACAGTCCACTGGGGCCTTGTACTTTGCTCTTCTAGGCGACTACTAATTGATTTTACGGTGGAATCTCAACTTTTTTCACCTTTACCAGTGATTGAATTCATGGTAGGAGTTTCATCACACCATTTGAAACGTTCTTGTCTCTCTTAATTTTTTGAAGCCATAAAACCATTAAACAAACCAGTTAGAAATAAATCTCCAACACATTCTTATATATTGTTTGTTGAACACTTGAAAGGGCATTCTTCTTGAAAATCCATCCATTCTGTTAGTAGGATTTCGATCCAAATTTCTTAACCTTTCCTCATTGAATCATCGAGTATGTCCGTGATCGAAAGCTCGGAGCAACGGCATGTTGCTGTTCTTGCATTTCCATTTGGTGGCCACATTAAGCCCCTGCTTAACTTGGTGTGCAGGCTAGCTAGCAGCACATCCCCAGATATGTGTTTTTCTTTCCTCAACTCAGAAGGATCAAATAACCTGCTATTTTCGGAGAAATCAGAATCCAACATTCCTAGCAACATAAAACACTACAATGTGTCAGATGGTGTACCTAAAAATCATGTCTTGAAAGGGCATCCAATGGAGGCAGTGGAGCTATTCCTCAAGGCCACACCTGCAAATTACAAAATTGGAATAGAGAAGGCGGTGGCGGAGACAGGCAAGAAGGTTACTTGTTTGATTACAGATGCATTCTTGGTCTTTGCTGGAGAGATGGCTCAGATTGGGGTGTTCCATGGATTCCTCTTTGGATACCCATGCCATGCAACCTCTCTGCTCACATTTACACTGATCTTATCCGCAGCAAGCTCTTTCCAAATTATGTTGGCCTTGACAGTGATAACCAGATTGGTAATGACGACCATCGTTTGCACAATGATAATACACTGGAAATTGTTCCAGGGCTGTCCGCAATGCACATTGCGGACTTACCTGAAGAAGTAGTTCCATGTGATTCACTTTTGTCACAAATGCTAAGTCAAATGGGGCGAGTGCTGCATCAAATGACAGCTCTTGTCTTGAATTCCTATCAAGAGATAAATTCCACGCTCCTGAATAACGATCTCAAATCGAAGGTCCCCAAGTTACTGAACGTAGGTTTTCTCACAGCCTCGTTACCAGCAGTCCCAATGGTTGCACCATCAAGTTCGGATGCCACGGGTTGCCTTTCGTGGTTAGATGAGCAACCAGCTTCATCTGTGGCATATATCTGTTTTGGAACTATCGGAGCTCCATCTCCGAATGAGATGATAGCCTTGGCAGAGGCATTGGAAGTAAGCGGCGTATCATTTCTTTGGTCTCTCAAAGACAATTTTAAGGACCTATTGCCAAGCGGATTTGTAGAAAAGATCACATACAAGCATGGAAAACTAGTGCCGTGGGCACCCCAAGCTCAAGTGTTGGCTCATACTGCAATCGGTGTGTTTATTACGCACAGCGGGACAAATTCCGTGTATGAAAGTGTTGCAAATGGGGTGCCAATGATCTGCAGGCCATTATTCGGAGACCAAAGAATGAACGGGACGGATGGTGGACGATGTGTGGGGGATCGGAGTGAAAATTGAAGGCGGAATACTCACAAAGAGTGGAGTGCTCAAGAGCTTGGAGTTGGTTTTGGGAAGTGAACAAGGGAAGAAGATGAGGGAGAAGGCCAGAGCTCTCAAAGAGATTGTAGCAGAGGCTGCTGGGCCTCTAGGGAGTGCTGTACAAGATTTTACAACTTTCGTGGACGTAATTTCTTTGCATTAGCGCACGGTACAAGTCTCATAGATATCCAAACAAAAAGAAAAACTAGAAATAAATCTAAAATTCCAAAAATTATTGTAAAATTTATTGATTGTTATGAAATTGAGGATGTGTGCAGCGAAATAAAATAAATGAGACACAATATTTACGAGGTTCGGCAAGTATGCCTACATCTTCGAGACTTCATTATTTAAAATAATAGGATTACAAAATAATTGTCACTATTTTCTCTCTCTCTAGCCTGGTTCACTGGTATTTTCTTTTGCATCTCTCTTCTTTCTTTCCTTTCTATCTCTTCTTTCTTTTCTCTTCCTTTCTTCTTTTCTTTCTTTTCCTCTGTACGTTTCTCACTTTTCTTTCTTTTATTCTTCAATCTTTTATAGGCAAAAGGTTTAACAAACCTACCAAACTTACTGAGCCACTCTGTTTGACAATGTTGTCAAGCTATGATCATACTTAATTGCTTTATAATGGACATTCATACCTCCATTTACGACATTTTTCTCAATATATATCACTTTTTTTTTCAATGCAAACACTTCAAATTCCCCATCCTCGCCGTAACCAATACTGTCAATATCATCACCATCACCATCGTCGTATCTCTCTTCTACATTAACATTTTTGCTTAACAACAAGCAATCTGCATTTGGCGAAGTTTCCAATGATTCCACCTTTGAAGAACAGACATCATCACCAAAACCACACTTCGAACAAACCCGATTTCTGAAATCTCTTGATTTACCTCTAAAATCAAATAAAAATTCCGTAGAAAATTCCGAATGAACCCAACTTGCAAAACCTTTAGCCCCAAAATAAACACCAAAAACAACCCCAACAAGTTGAAAACTGGCAAGAAACGGCCAAACATGAAAAACCACATCCAAAATCACTTCCCTGATTCAAAAACTTGATACATGAAGCACTCCATCCCCTAAATCCCTAGAAATATCTGCAAAAGCCTCTTAAATAACTGAAGAACAGAACAAAACACAAGCAGCAAGCAAAAACGACTGAAATCTGCATCTACCTTCTCTATAGCATCCTCTAATCGAGAGTACATACAGTTTAGAGACTTAGAGCTATAAATAAATTGGTTTGAAAACTCTTTATTTTGTGTAATCTTAAGTGTTGGGACCATTTAGAAGCTAGCATTTGCAGTAGCAGCGGTAATTCTCTTGCCAGTTCTTCCTTGTCTACAATATAATCCATAAAGTTAATTACTAGTGATCAATGCAATATTTTCCTTTTGGTTCGTCAAATGATCAATGTAATCGATGTATAGTGGTCAAATGATCAATCTTATTCTTTTCGGGTTTATCGATGTAATTTTTTTTGAGTTATATGGAGTAAGAAATAAAATGTGGTCGCTATATTTATTGCGGAGGCCGAGTTGGGAGAGAGGGATTTCATTAGCTTTTACAAAAATTCTCAGTTTGAAGTTTGAATTCAGTTCTAACAATCTTTGTAATTCCCATGGCCAAGGGAGTCCCCATGCTTGTCCCGTTCAAAATTTGTATATTTTATAACTAACTCTTAGTTTAGTGATAGTATTTCTCTCCTTAATGTTGAAAGATAACCTAAATTCGAATCTCCCATCACCATGCGTACTAACATAACAGAGGTCAAAAGGCTCTCCATCCCATAAATCTTCAAGTGACTTGTAGTGTGATGGTCCATTTGCTGAAACTAGGTCTTCTCTAAGCTATTTTGAGTTGCAGGATTCGGTTGATCTTCTCAATGTCAATTTCGGAAAGTTCTCAGTCAAATATGTCGACATTTTGCTTCAACCTCTCCTTGTTGTAGCTCTTAACAGCAAGTGTTGCCCCTGCTTGATACACGCATCTAATACCTACCTGCCAAAGTACCACAATTGTGTATTTACTGTTAGAGTAGGATTTCTTTTCTAGTTGTCATTGTATTCTTGTAAAACAAGTAACCTTATCGTTATTGACACCTCCACAAAAACAAAAAAAATTAAGAAAATGATGAAGAGGTAATAGAGAATTACTTGAGCGATAGTCTTTCCCCATTCCTCAGCGATCTCTTGAAGGACTTTACTTTCGAAAACATGATTACTGCCCCAATAGGACCCTATACCACCCAAAGGAGAAAAGGCAGTCACAATTATACCAATGGCTTTGCAAAAATCTCTAAGCTTCTTTTGTTGCCGTAACGGGTTCATCTTGACCTGATTCACATAAGGAGGGATTGTAGTGAAGGAGAGAATATTTTCAATCTTTTTGGTAGAGAAATTAACGAGTCCAATGGATTTGGTGAGGCCAAGTCTCTGGCATTCTTCCATGGCTGCCCACACAACCTTGAAGTCCATGGGCATAAGGTACCCTGCATTTAGTGGGTACACCAATGTTCCTCGCTTAGCACTGATGGGCCAGTGAATGAGATACAGGTCCAGGTACTTCAGTTGAAGATTCTTGTACACAACTTAGAGTATTTACATTTTCAGCACTGGATAATATTGTATTAGGTATATCAATGTTCATATGACATTTAATTTTGTTTTGTTTTGTTTTGAGAGTAACAAAATTGTATAGACTCTTCACTACCTAGAAGAGTTGGTTTTTTTTTTTTTTAATTTTTTTACTATGCTTTTTGTGTGGATATGTTGCTTTTGCTGATGTCTGGTCAATCTACATTAGGGCCTCGAGTAGGTTGTGTTGTAGTGGCTCGATCAGGGATCTTTCAATGTGTTGGTTTGTGTGCGATTCTATTCATAATATTTCGGCTTTACGTGCACATCCATTATGAATGCGTTGTTGGGTTTAATCAAAGGGAAATGCTTATAACCCATATTCAGTGTCATGTTTGCTCTTCATATCGATGTCTCTTACAACTAAGATAAGTAGTGCACTTTTTTCATACTACATTGCTTTTGCATTGCTGCAAAACACAAAAACTCCCATGCTTGAAATATGAAAAATAGTGAGAGTAGAGTACTCACTGAAGTGATTTGTGCAATGCAGGAACAACAAGATGAGGGTGAGCATCAGTAATCCATAATTTTGAAGTGACGAAGACTTGGTCTCAAGAAGCAACCAGACCAAGTCCAAGTGCTTCTTGGATGGCTTCTCTCAGAGTCTACTCAGAATTGTACATAGAAGTCGTATCAAAGTGCCTGTAACCGAGCTTGATGGCTGTTAGAATTCCTCTGTCTCACATTAGCCAAAGGCTTGAGAACAAGTCCTTTAAATAGAATTACCCCACTCTAACTATCACTGAGGCATTTTGTATTAAAACCCCACACCTGACGGATTGAGTAGGTGGCCAAGTAAGGACAATATCGGTATTGTTGGAGTAGGTCCATGACCCGTCTACTTGAAATTTAAGATGGTATTAGAGCCAGGAGACGGGTTCGTACATCCACGTGAATGGGTGGGTCCCCTTTGGCCCCACGCAAATGGGTGAGCCCCGACATGGCTCCACATAGACCAAGAGATGTCACATGCCACTAGCCCAGAGCGAACGGGTGAGCCCCGGCTTGGCTCCACGTGGTTTGCCGATGTGTGAAACTTCACTTGTGACCCATAAAATAGGGTCTCAAATGCAGGAGAGTGTTAAAATTCCTCTGTCTCACATCGTCCAAAAGGCTTGAGAACAAGCCCTTTAAATAGAATTACCGCACTTTAACTATCACCGATGCCTTTTATATTAAAACCCTACACCTGACGGATTGAGTAGGTGGCCAAGTGGGGATATTATTGGTGTTGTTGGAGTGGGTCCATGACTCGTCTACTTGAGATTTAAGAATGGCATCCACAACCGCTGTTTTCAGAACATGAGGCTCGAACTTGTTCGCTGCTGTGCCGAAGCCAATGGAGGGGCATGCTCCCTGGGCCGGTCAACGATGCTAGCACCACCTCTGGGATTTTGTTTGCAGTTGCCAACACATCTGGTGCATTTGTCATCTTTTGTTTCTTTTATTTGAAATGTACATTTTTAATTTTTTCTCTTTTTTTTTCTCTGAAAAGAGGGACAGCTGGTGGCAAACCATGGTAATCCACCTCTTCCGAGGGCTGGAAAGACTGACAGAAGCATTTTAGCCTCCCCTGAATTTTTTTCTCTTTTTTATTACAAGTGACATTTTGCACTAATTTTCATTATTTTAGTATTAAACTAAATGATGTTGCTTTTAAATGTCTAAATTAATTAGGTTGGAAACAGAAAATAGTATTATGTAAGCCCTAGTTTGGTACTGAGGTGATTCAGAAAAAAGTGGATATCAAAAAAATTGGGAGCTTTTTTATGTTTGGTAAACATTCAGCTTCAGCTTTTTTTCACAGTTTTGAGTGAAAAAAAGCCAAAAACACAAAGCTGCAAAACCCAGCTTTTTTTCACATCTGTTTTACATAAAAGTTTATCAAACACTATAATATTGTTTTTTTTTTTCAAAAGCACTTTTACAAAAAAAGTTTACCAAACACTCTGCTGCTTTATTGCACAGCTGCTTATTCTCACAGCACAGCAGAAGTAGTTTTTTTTTTCAAAGCACAACAATACCAAACTAGCCCATGTCGCCACTTAGTACTACGGTCTAGTGGTATTCCTCTTCATTTGTAAGTGAGAGGTCTTAGATTCGATTTTCGCTAAAAGCGAATTTGAACCACATTGTTGTTAGCTCATTGTGAGGCTAATCTCATCCTCTTCTCCTAGTGTAGATAATATTGATTGTTCTATAAATAAAATAAAAATAAAAATAAAAAAACACTCTCCTACTATGTCTTGTCCAAAAATAAAAAACTCTCCTCCAACGAGGGCGTTAGGATAATTGATTATGTTACTAATCAGGCTGAGTTAAGAACGGCTGAATAAAGTAAAAGTAAATGTTTCCGATTTGCCATTTTATTTCTTTCAGTTTTTTAGCTTTTAAAAAAATAGTTTTATGTGATTTTCTAGTGAGGCTGCCATCTCTTGCACTTCAACAACTCTGATCCTCTCCTATATATGTCAAATGAATGTCATTACTCTTAGTCTTAGGTATCAAACTAGTCAAAAATTAAAATATTCTATTCGTATCATTAAAACCTTAGATCTTTTTTAGTCAACTAGAGACAACTATCATTAAACTAAAAACTGGATGGTAAGTGTTACTAATGAACTCATATATCATTTGCCAAGAGACAAATTGTTAAACCTGTTTTTTATTTAATTGAAAAAATTGGTATATGTAATATCCATTAGTATAGTGACAGTGGTAACGGTAAAGAAATGCTACGGATACAGATTTGTCGTCTTTGTGGTAAATTTGTGCATGCAGGGCTTATTTTTTGTGGTAGCCGACTGTAGCATGTGTTTACAATAATTATTGGTTATTCGAATTCCTCTTCAGATTAAGAAATTGGTTATTTGAAAAGATATACAAATTTGACACCTTGATGTTATTAATGAAATATCTCCATCTGCCACAAATATAAAAAGAATAGAAAAAAGCCCCGGCAAATTAAAGACCCATTAGTGATATGAACTAAATGACACATATGATATGGCATTGAAACATAAAACGTGTATATATTTCTCCTAACTGATTCATACTAATAGCAAACTGATACTATATTCCCTTTACTAGTGATTGAATTCATGGTAGGAGTTTCATCTCACCATTTGAAACATTCTTGTTTCTCTTGAGTTTTTTTGAAGCCATAAAACCATTAAACAAAACTAGTTAGAAATAAATCTCCAAAACATTCTTATATATAGTTTGTTGAACATTTCAAAAAACATTCTTCTTGAAAATCCATCCAATCGTTTAGTAGGATTTCAATCCAAATTTCTTAACCTTTCCTCATTCAATCATCAGTTATGTCCGTGATCGAAAGCTCGAAGCAACGGCATGTTGCTGTTCTTGCATTTCCATTTGGTGGCCATATTGAGCCCCTGCTTAACTTGGTGTGCAGTCTATAGAAACCCAAGTTTTCCAAAGAGCTTTTCTTAGTGAAGAAGAAAAGTGTATATTCACATTAAGTCATCAATGAATGATACAACCACTAATAAATAGTCTTTGGTTATTTACATTGTAACTGACTAAAACTAATTACATTGTAACAAACAAGTAACAAACTAATAACAAACTATAGTCATGATGTGACATCTTCATCTTTACACCCCCTCAAGCTAAACTTGGAAGAGTCAAAGGTTCCAAGTGAAGGCTTGGATTGTAAGAACAGAAACCTATTCTTGGACAATGACTTTGTATGTATATCTACAATTTGATCCTGACTATAAACATATTGAACTTAACCAAATTGGCAAGAACTAACTCCTGGATATACTGATAATCAATTTCGACATGCTTAGTTCTAGCATGGAAAATGGGATTAGATGCAAGAGAAATGACATATATATTGTCACACCAGAGTGTAGGCTTTTGAGAGGAAAGAAACCCAAAGTCTTTGAGCGCTTTGCATGTCCAATTAACCTCTGTAGCAGTGTGAGCCAAGGATACTCTGCTTCAGTGGATGAACGAGCTAATGTGGATTGCTTTTTGGCACTCCAGCTGATGAGATTTGTGCCTAGAAAAATACAAGAACCACTAGTTGACCTTCTGTCAAAAGTACAACTAGCCCAATTTGCATCAAAATAGGCTGACAAGTGTATAGAGCTCTTTTTAAACCAGAGTCCATGTGAGAGTGTACCTTTGAGAAATCAAAGAATGCGTTTAGTTGCATGGATATGAATAACATTAGAGGCATGCATGAATTGGCAGCCCTGGTTAATTGCAAATGAAATATCAGGTCTAGTCCAAGTTAAATATTGCAGAGCACCTACAAGTGATCGATATTCAGTTGGGTTGGCAAGTAATTCACCACTGTGATCTAACTTTGTACAACTAAGAGGAGTACAACATGGTTTAGCTCCATCCATGTTAGTTTTCTGGAGCAAATCAAGCAAATATTTGCTTTGATGAAGAAACAAAGCATTAGTGGTTCTTTGAACTTCCAATCCTAGAAAATAATGCAATGGCCCCAGATCTTTGACAGAAAATAGAGTGCTTAATTTGTGAATGAACTGCTTGCAGATATTAGAATCAGGTCCACTAACTAGAATATCATCCACATAAACCAAAACTATAACCAATGTTGGAGCTTGAAACACAAAAAGAGATGCATCAAATGAAGACTAATTAAATCCCACAGATTTGAGAGTTTGAAATAATTTGTCAAACCAAGCTCTTAGAGCTTGTTTAAGTCCATAAAGGGACTTTTTGAGCTTAAAACATGATGTGGCGTGATGGGATCTTGAAAACCAGGAGGTTGTGTCATAAAGACTTATTCTTTTAAGCCACCATGAAGGAATGCATTGCTTATATCCAACTGGTTTAGAAACCAGTTAAAATGAATTGCAAATGTTAATAGAAGCCTAACAGTCCCTGGCTTTGCAATTGGACTAAAAGTCTCCTGGTAATCAAGACCTTCATTTTGATGAAAACCTTTAGCCACATGGTGTGCTTTATATCTCTCAATGGACCCATCAGGGTTCTTTTTTATTCGAAAAACCTATTTGCATCCAACCACATTTTGAGAAGTGGAAGGAGGTACAAAAGCTCAGGTGCCAGTAGACAAAAGAACATAGAACTCACTGTGCATTGCCAACCTCCAATGTTCAGATTTAGAAGCTTGAAGATAGGTATTTGGAATGATTTCTGTAGAATGAGGTAGTGTATGCTTAGTGGCAGTTAAAGCTTTAGGCTTGTAGATTTCTTTTTTGGATCTAGTAACCATAGGGTGAACATTTTGTGCAGTTTGGAAAGAGTGCACAGGTTATATAAACTGAGTGGGTTGGATAGGAGAATCAGGTTGCATAGCTTGAGATGATGACAAACTTGAAGTTGAAGACAGATCATGATGTGGAGCACAAGGTTGTGATGGAGAAGGATTGAGATAAGTGAATTGTAGGTCAATATGTGATGAAAGAGATGAGGAATGATCAACAAATGATGAGATATGTTTGACATTTTAAATGGAAATGTGACTTCATCAAATATGACATGCCTGGAGATATAGACACGATTTGTTTCCAAATCCAAGCACCTATAGCCTTTGTGTTGTAAGCTATAGCCCAAGAAAACACATTTCCTGTTTTTCCCATCAAGCTTAGAAGAAATATATGGTTTTAATCATGGATAGCAGCTGCAACCAAATACCTTAAGCTTTGAATAGTCGGGATATTTGTGAAACGATAACTCCCAAGGTAATTAGTTTGTCCAGATATAAGCAGCCTAATGATAAGGGAAATTGCAATGGTAAAGGCTTCAACCCAGTATTGATGAGGAACACTTAATTCAACCAACAAAGTTCTAGCTATCTCAATAAGATGCCTATGTTTCCTCTCCACACAACCATTCTATTGTGGTGTGTGTGGACAACTTAACTGATGAACAATGCCATGAGAATTGAGAAAAGATTTGAAACACAAACTAGTAAACTCACCCCCTGAATCTGAACGTAAAGTCTTGATTTTGTTTCCAACAATATTTTCAACATAAGCTTTGAACAATGCAAAAGTAGAATGCACATTTAATTTTGCCTTCAAAGGAAAACACCCACTATATTTGCTAAAATCATCAACAATGAGAAATAATACCGAAAGCCACTCACTGAAGGTACATGAACTGGACCCCATAAGTCACAGTGCAAGAGTTCCAAACTATGAGAAGTTGATGGTCCGAAAGGCAATTTGTGATTCTTAGCTATAACACACTTAGTGCAAAAGAAATCAACAAATGTTGTACCATGAATGGCAAGCTTATTACTAGTTACTACTCTTCGAAATAGGGTTGAGGAATGATGTCCCAGCCGGCTATGCCAGAGCTTTATTGAACCTTTAGTACTTTCAAAAGCTTGAGAGGAGCTAGGAAATGAACTAGTGGAGTGACAACTTTGCAAAAGGTAGAAACCGTCTTTAACTGGACCCTGCAAAAGTGTCATCCCTGTATAACGATCTTTTAGAATTGATCCATCAGAGTCAAGAGTCAAGGCACAGTAGTTTTCTTTAAGAAATTGGTATGAAAATAACAAATTATGTTTCATTTGAGGAACATGAAGCACATTGCTCAATTTAAAAGCAACATTAGAATAGTGCAATGAAGAAGACCAAACATGTTGAATAAACAAACCTTTACCATCACCTATGTAAATTTTGTCCTCTCCAGTGTAGGGTGTTGGTGAAGAAATGTTGGCAATGTCATTGGTAATATGAGAGGTAGCCCCAGAATCAAGAAGCCAAGATGTAGAACCTTTCTGAATTGACTGAAGGCGAGATTGAAGCTGATAATCATAAGCATCAGAAACACCATTGAGTCGTTGCTCAAGCTTGATATAAGGATCTCAAGAAGAAGAGACACCAACTATAAACGAAATTATATCTTCTGAGAGTGTAGAATTCAGCCAAATTAGAAGATTTTGATCATTCTCGTACTAGATTTCGAAAGCAGGGTTGATAGAGCGATTTGGAATAAACGGCGACGGGCATGATTCAATACCTTTAACAATGTTGAGAAGTTCGTACCGCTGGAGAATCAATGCAAATAGAGCACACTATGGGAGATAGTTAGACCATTTGAGCTTAATTGGAACCATGCTTCCGATGTTTTGAATTGTGAGAGAAGCATACGAATTCAACAAATTAGGGTTTGACGAATGATTTGGGGATGAATTTTGAAGAGATTCATGTGGGGAAAAAGAATAGAAGGAGAAGCCACTGCAGAATAGAGGGAGAAGCCATTGCAATTTGATGCAAGAAATAGATCGAGAATCAAAGATGCAAAGCGCAAGAGACGATCGAATCGGCCATGAGGCAAAGGGTGAAGGATACCATATAGAAACCCAAGTTTTCCAGAGAGCTTTTCTTAGTGAAGAAGAAAAGTGTATATTCTCATTAAGTCATCAATGAATGATACAACCACTAATACATAGCCTATGGCTATTTACATTCTAACTAATTAAATTGTAACAAACTAATAACAAACTATAGTCATGATGTGGCATCTTCATCTTTACAGGCTAGCTAACAGCACATCCCAAGATATGTGTTCCTCAACTCAAAATGATCAAATAACTTGTTATTTTTAGAAAAATCAGAATCCAACATTCCTAGCAACATAAAACACTACAATGTGTTAGATGGTGTGCCAAAAAATCATTTCTTGAAAGGGCATCCAATGGAGGTAGTACTAGAGCTATTCCTCAAGGCCACACCTACAAATTACAAAATTGGAATAGAGAAGGCGGTGGCGGAGACAGGTAAGATAGTTACTTGTTTGATTACAGATGCATTCTTGGTCTTTGCTAGAGAGATGGCTCAGAATTATGGTGTTCCATGGATTCATCTTTGGATACCCATGCTCACATTAACACTGATCTTATCCGCCACGAGCTCTTTCCAAATTATGCTGGCCTCGATAGTGATAACCAAATAGCTAATGGTGATGGTAACAACGATGATCCTTTGCAAAAAGATAATATTTTGGAAATTGTTCCAAGACTGTCCACAATGCACATTGCGGACTTATCTGAAAAAGTAGTTCCATGTGATTCACTTTTGTCACAAATACCAAGTCAAATGGGGCGAGTGCTGCATCAAATGACAGCTTGTCTTGAATTCCTATCAAGAGATAAATCCCACGCTCCTGAATAGCGATCTCAAATTGAGGGTGGAATACTCACAAAGCCAGGAGTGCTCAAGAGCTTGGAGCTGATTTTGGGAAGTGAACAAGGGAAAAATATGAGGGAGAAGGCCAGAGCCCTCAAAGGGATTGCAGAAGAGGTTGCTGGGCCTCTATGGAGTGCTGTACAAGATTTTACAAAAGGAAAAACTAGAAATAAATCTAAAATTCCAAAAATTATTGTAAAATCTAGTGATTGTTATGAAATTGTAAATCTAGTGATTGTTATGAAATTGAGAACATGTGTGCAGTGGAATAAAGTAAATAAGACACAGTACTTATGAGGTTCGGCAGATATGTCCACGCATTTGGAGCTTCATTATTTGAAAAAATAGAAGTACAAAATAACTCTCACTGTTTTCTCTCTTCTCTCTAGCCTGGTTCACTGGTATTTTCTTTTGCATCTATCTTCTTTCTTTCCTTTCTTTCTAGCTCTTCTTTCTTTTCTCTCTTCATTTTCTCTTTTCTTTCTTTTCCTCCGTATGTTTCTCACTTCTCTTCTTTCTTTTATTCTTCAATCTTTTATAGGAAAAATGATGCGGTGCCATTAATGTAGTTTGGTGGCTGGTTCAAATTCGATTTAATACTTCATAGTAACTTAATTTCCTGCAAGTGGTGTTTTAATTAGGAATTGTGCTGTCATTTAGTAATGGTCATTTACTATGCTATAGTGGGCTAGGAACTTGTGTTTGTAGTTATTACGGTTGCTGGCTAGGCTTTCTAGGTACTCAGAACATTAGAGACTGCAGGGGATTTTGATGTATTCCAGATTTCAGTAAAGTCCTTTCTCTATCAGCAACCTCCATTATCTGGTACCAGAGCTTCATTACGCTCTTTGGGTTTGCTTATGCCCATTTGTTTCTAAATGGCAGCAATGAGAGGTAGAGGAATGAAAGGTAACCATGGTCCAGAAAATCACAGGGATGAGAGAGACGATGAAATTCAAGAGTTGTAACCTTGCAACTTGAACGCCAACATGCTCACAGCAAGCGTGGAGGATCAAGTCAAGGTTATTCAAGTGATGAATCTGACCAAAATCCATTTGGCAGACATGAAAGAGGTCGTGCTAAAAGATTCACCCGTGACTTTGACACAATCAAAATTGATTTGCTAGAGTTTCATGGTCGGCTGATTCCTGAAGAGTTTCTTAAGTGGCTTAGTGTCATTGAGAAGTTTTTTTACTATAAGGACATACCTAAACATCAACAAGTCAAGTTGGTTGCAACAAGACTTCGTGGCTATACGTCTACATGGTGGGATAAAGTCCAAGAGATGCGGCTATGTAAAGGAAAGCCTAAGAGTTCCTCTTGGGAAAAGATGAAAACAAGATTGCAAGAGAAATTTCTCCCACCAGACTTCACTCAATATAGTTTTTCACAATTCAACCTTCGTTAGGAAACTAAGAGTGTCATGGAGTATACCGAAGAGTTTACAAGTTGTCAGCATGTAATGATATCCAAGAAACTGAGGAACAACTCACTACAAATCATGGTGCAGCTGCGGGAAGTCAAAGAAATAATACCAACAACTCTAGTTCTTGTTTCAAGGGTGGCCAAACCGGTCATCAATACAAGAGTTGCCCAAAGCGGCAAGTTGATACACGAGTGCGTTTTGGCTATAAAGACCACAAGCCTAAATACTTTAATGATTCTGTTCAGCCTAATTTTGATGAGGACAATGATGTGGAACGTGAGGAAATTGAACCTGAAATTGGTCAGAGTTTGGTGATTGATCAAGTGCTCTCCAGTTGGTGATTGATCAAGTGCTCTCCAGTTTGGTGATTAATCAAGTGGTTTCCATTCCCAAGTCAGAATCAAATGAAGACTAGCTCCAATCAAGCATTTTCAAGACATGTTGCAAATCTCATGGCAAGGTGTGTACTCTTGTAATTGATGGTGGCAGTTGTGAAAATATTGTTTCTCAAGACATGATAGATAAACTAAAGCTCCAGACGGAACCACATCCACGAACTTATCAAATCGCGTGGTTCAAGAAAGGAAATGAGGTAAAAGTTTCCAGGAGATGTCTTGTTTCATTTTCAATGGGGAAGAATTACAAGGACCAAGTTTGGTGTGATGTAGTTTCTATGGATATTTGTCACATACTCCTAGGAAGACCATGGAAATTTGATAGGCGCACTACCTATGATGGTCACAAAAACACCTTTACCTTTCGAATGGGAAAAAGTGAGATTGTTCTCTTACCTGGCAAGAAAGAAGCAGCTATTCCAAAAATCCAGCAAGAGAAAGGTAACCATTGTCTTACTTTGTCCAAATTCTTAAAAGAAAGTGAAGATATAGGTATTATGTATATGTTGGTTGCTAAGGAAGCAGGGAAATCCACAAATGTCTCTAGAAAAGTAGAGCTTGTCTTGGACGAATTCAAAGATGTTATCTCGGATGAGTTGCCTAGTGGTCTTCCCCCACTTAGAGACATCCAGCACCAAATAGATTTGATTTCTGGTTCAAACCTTCCAAACAAAGATCACTACCGCATGAGTCTTAAAGAGCACAAGGAGCTGAAAAGACAAGTTTCAAAATTGCTTGAGAAAGGTTATATCAGAGAAAGCATGAGTTCGTGTACGGTACCAGTTTTGCTTACTCCAAAGACTGATAACACATTGAGTATGTGTACAGGACAGTCGTGCTATCAATCGAATCACTATCAAATATAGGTTCCCTATTTCGAGGGTTGATGATATGTTCGACAGGCTTGTTAGTGCCAAAGTAATCTCCAAGATTGATCTTCGAAGTGGGTACCACTAAATCTAAATTAAACCTAGTGATGATGGAAGACTGTCTTCAAGACTGTGTGAGGGCTTCTTCGAGTGGCTTGTTATGCCATTTGGGCTCTCTAATGCCCCGAGCACCTTTATGAGGGAAATGAATCAAGCACCGTGCTCTTTCATTGGTAAATTTGTCGTTGTCTACTTTGACGATATACTCATTTGTAATGTTGATGAAAGAAACCATATGGAACATTTGAAGGCTGTGTTAATTGTTCTGAGAAAGGAGAAGCTTTATGTAAACCTCAAGAAATGTTCTTTCATGACCGAAAGCCTAGTTTTCCTAGGCTTTGTCCTAACTTCTACAAGTCTGAAAATGGATGAAGAGAAAATCAGAGCTATCAAAGATTGGCCCACACCAAACAGCTTGCAGGATGTAAAGAGCTTTCATGGGCTACCTTCATTTTATCATCAATTCATTAGAAATTTTAGCTCTATTTCGGCCCCTTTGATAGATTATATGAAGAAGGGGGAATTCAAGTGGAGTAAGGAAGTTGCGAAGAGTTTTCAGCTTGTGAAAGAAAAATTGACCAACGCTCCTGTACTATCTTTGCCCGACTTCGAGAAAGTGTTTGAAGTTGATTATGATGCATCTCATGTGGGAATAGGCGGTGTACTCAGCAAAGAAGGTCATCCAGTAGCTTTCCCTAGCCAAAAATTAAATGAAGCAAAGAAGAATTGTTCCATTTATGATCTGGAATTCTATTCCATTGTTCATTTACTTCGTCATTGGCGGCCTTATCTTATTCAAAGAGAGTTTATCTTGAATTATGATCACGAGGCTCTCAAACACATAAACAACCAAGGAAACTTGAATAGATGCCAATTGGGTTGCATTTCTACAAGAGTATACTTTTGTAATAAGGCACAAGAATGGGAGATACAACCAAGTTGCGGATGCTCTTAGAAAACGGGTGTCACTTCTCAATACCTTCCGTGTTCAGCTGAAAGGCTTTGATAACATTAAAGAAATGTATGTTGGTGATACTGATTTTGGGAAGGTTTGGGAGTTTTGCTAGGAAGGACATCATAAGGATTACCTTGTCCAAGATGGTTTTCTTTTTAAGGAAGCATGTATGTGCATTCCTAAATGCTCATTTCGGGAATATATAATCAAGGAACTGCATTCGAGAGGTTTAGGTGGGCATTTTGGGAGAGACAAGACAATCTGTCTTGTAAAAGATAAGTATTATTGGCCTACAATCTATAGGGATGTGACTCACTACGTGACAAGGTGCAGAATTTGTCAAACATATATGCAAAGGCCAATCACAGAATACTGGTGTTTACACCCTCTTACCACCTCCCAATGCTCCATGGGAGCATATTGGCAAGGATTTTGTGGTTGGTTTGCCAAGGACTCAAAGGGGAAATGACTCCATCTTTGTTGTTGATCGCTTCTCCAAGATGGCTCATTTTGTTCCGTGTAAGAAGATTATGGATGCCTCCTATGTTGCTGATCTATATTTCAAAGAAGTGGTTAAACATCACGTTATTCCAAAATCTATTGTTTCAGATAGGGATACCAAGTTCTTTAGTCATTTTTGGAAACACTTGTGGGGTAGATTTGGCACTAATTTGTTGTATAGTAGTGCTTATCACCCTCAAACTGATGGCCAGACCGAAGTGGTTAACAGAACATTAGGCAATCTGCTCAGAGCATTGGCAGCCAAGAAACCAAAGCAATGGGATATGACTCTTTCTCAAGCTGAGTTTTTTTTATAATTACGTTGTAAACCGTTCTACCGGAAAGAGTCCCTTTGAGATTGTTTATAGGAGGACTCCAACACATTATCTTGACCTTGCTCCCATTCCAAACTTTTCATTACCAAAACCGAAAAAGGCTGAACATTTTGCTGTATCCATGGCCAGAATACATGAAGAAGTGTGGAAAAAGCTTGAAGACAGCAATATCAAGTACAAAGAAGCTACCGATAAACATCGCCGTGTGAAGAAATCTGATGAAGGTGATCTAGTGTGAGTATATTTGAAGAAAGAGCGTTTTCCTGGTGACTACTATAATAAGCTCAAAGAAAAGAGGATTGGTCCATGCAAGATCTTGAAGAAAATCTATGACAATGCTTATAGGGTTGAGCTTCCACCAGACCATAAACACTCACCCAACTTTTAATGTTCGAGATTTGTCAGAATATCATGGAGAGTTAGGTTCAAACTCGTGGGCGAGTTCTCACTTGGCAGGGGAGGATGATGCAGTGCCATTAATGTAGTTTGGTGGCTGGTTCAAATTCGATTTAATACTTCCTATAACTTGATTTCTTGCAAGTGGTGTTTTAATTAGGAATTGTGTTGTCATTTAGTAATGGTCATTGACTATGCTGTAGTGGGCTAGGAACTTGTGTTTGTAGTTATTATGGTTGCTGGCTAGGCTTTCTAAGCACTCAGAACATTAGAGACAGCAGGGGATTTTGAATTTTGAAGTGTACGTAAGCAGAGAGTATTCTCTAATTGTTCTTTTTTCAAGGTTGTATTCCAGATTTTAGTATAGTCCTTTCTCTATCACCAACCTCCATTACAAAATGTCTAACAAACCTACTAAGCCACTCTCTTTGACAATGTTGTAAAGGTATGGTCATACTTAATCGCTTATTACAATGGGTATTCACACCTCCATTTACAACAATGATTACAGTATATATCTTCCACATAACATTTTCTCTCTCTTTTATTGTGTTGTGTCCCTTTTGTGCCCCTTGACAAAGTTACGTAATTTTACAGGGTTTCTCTAGCGTGTAAACTCTGTTTTTATGACAAGGGAAGAGTTAATATTTCTAGGAGTTATGGTTTTTTTTATCTTTTTAAAAAAGTGACTAGCTGGTAGTTTTGCCACGACAGTCCACCCTTCTGAGGACGGAAAGTCTCACATAGACATTTTAGCCTCTAGCCATCACCGTGTAATTCACTAGCATTAGGAATTGAACCCAAGACGTGCCGTGTAGGATATGGATATATAATTCGTTCTCAACCACTAGACCACCTCGTGGTGGTTTAAGAGTTAAGTTGGTTTAATTTTGAGGCTATTTAAAATATGGAGCCTCACATAGAGTGACAAAAACATAACTTACATTACCTAGAATTTCACTACTTTTCAATTATTTCATGGAAAGACAAAAAATCAAAACACACTAAACCCAAACTGAAAACAAGAAAAATCATTTTTCCAGCACTTCCTCTGGAAGTCCATTATTCAACTAGGGCACAATTGTAACTGGAAATTCAAAGTATAGACATAGGTGTTCGAGGGAATATGTAACATAGAAGGTTTCTATGTGGAATTGTAGAGTGTGTCGAAAACACAGTCCGGTACATTAAGTATAGTAAACAATTGAATGAAAACTTGAAGAAGAAAAAAAGTTCAACAAATTGTATTATACCACTGAATATATCAGCTGTGTTTTCGAGAAAAATTTCCCATGAAATTGTTTTTACTGGTTTTACATTGACAATTAACCTCTCTAACCAGAAGGACATTTCGTACCAATCCACTAATTAATATATATTCAAACCAAAAAATAAATTAATAAAACATGTGTAACATATAGGACATTGTCTGTGGTCCCCTACTAATCCACAAGACTTTTGGACCATTTTCAACCTACAAAGCTAAATCATAGAGGAATGATTAAATTCACACGACATTCTCTTCTTCTTTTTTCATTGCACGTCAATAACAGAACATGACAACGTTAGAGTTTTTAAACAAAATCATCTAAACACCAATTACCAAATAATCATATAAAAACAAAGAGTGCATGTAGCACCTTATTTACTTAATTTACAAGATTACATGGATAAAAGAGAAGGTCACATTTGTGTTCATATACACAAATGCCTCCTATTTGATTCAACAGAAAGACAAAGAAAAGTATGTTTTGTAAATAAAATTACTCGATATGCATTTCGGAAAGGAGCAGAATTATTTGTACCGCATTTACGATCTAAGTCATAAACAATATTTATCTATATATATTCACTGATTCGCATGAAGCACATCATCTCGGCCGTCTACGGCATTTTCCACATGTAAGCGGACTTCAGGTTATTGATGTTGTGAACCACAATGTGGTTCATAATTGCGGTCGCACCGGCTCCCACGGATCTACGTCAAACCCATCATCCATGCAATTCTCGATTAGGTTGGAACTCGGATCAGCTTCTTGGGATTGTGCCACCGTTTCATCACCCTTAAGACATTGCTGCAACTTTTGCCTGTACAGCCTCAGTTGCTCCTCCAGTGGACTCCTCTCCGATTCGTGTTTCATTATAATCCACTGCATCGATTGGAACATCACTTCATCGTACTGCTGCTTCTGCTCCGCCATTTGACGGTACTGCTTGGCTTGGATTTCAATACAGCTTTTCTCGTTTTGAAGACGCAGGATCATGGCCATAGCTTCCTCAGCTGCAGATGCGGCAGCCATCCTTTCCTTCTCGAGCTCTACGCGAGCCTCATTCCTCCTTCGCCGCTCAATCTTCACCATTTTTCTCAATGCAAACACATCAAATTCCCCATCCTCGCCGTAACCAACACTTTCATCATCACCATCGCTATCACCATGACCGTCGTTAATATTGACATGATCTCTCTCTTCTGTTTTGACATTGTTGCTTAACAACAAGCAATCTGCATTTGGTGAAGTTTCCAATGATTTCACCTTTGGAGAACAGACATCATCACCAGAACCACACTTCGAACAAACCCGATTTCTGAAATCTCTTGATTTACCTCTAAAATCACATAAAAATTCCATAAAAATCTCCCAATGAACCCCAACTTGCAAAACCTTTAGCCCCAAAATAAACACCAAAAACAACCCCAACAAGTTGAAAACTGGCAAGAAACGGCCAAACATGAAAAACCCACATCCAAAATCACTTCCCTGATTCAAAAACTTGATACATGAAGCACACTCCATCCCTAAAACCCTAGAAATATCTGCAAAACCCTCTTAAATAACTGAAGAACAGAACAAAACACCAACAGCAAGCAAAAACGACCCCAAATTTGCATCTACCTCCTCTAGAACATCCTCTAATCCAATCTTCCCACCACCTTGATATATACACTAATACTTTAAATATAATTAAGAAATAAATTAAAAGCCTTTACGAAATTAATGAGAGGTGCCTACGCAATGACCCAATTGGACTTGGGCTGTT
The DNA here is from genome assembly GCF_019419815.1 of Pyrus x bretschneideri. Lineage (NCBI taxonomy): Eukaryota > Viridiplantae > Streptophyta > Magnoliopsida > Rosales > Rosaceae > Pyrus > Pyrus x bretschneideri. Next base: position 5,170,198 of record NW_025999457.1, read on the forward strand.
GTTTCTTTGTAAACTCGATTACATAGAAGGTTCAAAGGCACTAATTAAGCTTCCATAGCAAGAACAAGCCTTACCGTTCGAGAGATGGCCAGAAAGTTGGGGACTTGCATAGAATGTATGTAAACAGTGACAGTGAAGAGTTGAGCTGGGTTGGGGATATTGGGATTCGAGATAAACGTGGGGCGTAGAAAACGAGGAGTGAGGTGCGACCAATGTGGATGATGTGGGGCTGTCTATATATTGGTGTTATTTATATGACTTTTTGTCACATGCCACGCTGCAGTCCGATACGGTGAGTAATTGAGTCCCTCTCTGTTGCAGAAGACCGTTGAAACGTTACGATCCCGTTCGGTGGGCATTCTTTCCTGTAAACAATGTGTCGTCGGCAAGTGGCGGCCTAACCCTAAGGATCGTTTGTCTTAATTAGTGTAAAATATCGATATCGGGTAAATATTTATATTTATATTTATAAAAATATTTATGAATATATTAATATTTATATTGTGACTGCAATGATGAAAATTTGCTAAAAAATGTGAAAATTTAAAAGGATATTGTTGTTGTTGTTTGAATTGTTTTTAATAAATAGAGGAGGAGGAATTCGAAACTATTGCATTAATTTAGGTGGGGGGAAATATCGAATCTGGACGCATGAGTGGAAAGCCAACACTTTATCTACAATGATATTGAACCACATGCTCTTATTTGAGTTAAGAATGTTCTTATTTGAAGATTATTTGAAGGGTAATGCTATGGAGACTAAATTTGAAAACTAAATGATGCGTCACCAATAAGAATGAGCACGTTTATCAATGCTTAAGTAATAATTCAATCATCAACATCCATGTCATTTAGTTTAGTAAATTTTATTTACAAATTTAGTCAGAGATAAGATTCAACCAAAGAAAAAAGATTATTTGGATAATGATTCCGTTTTAGTCTCTTGTATGCAAAAGATGGAAAGTTATATAGCATTTAATAATTAATTCTTAACTAATACATGTATTATAGTTTGATATGACAATACTGAGAGTACTAATTTGAAGATGAAAAGCTTTAATTGTATTGGGTACATCAACTCATTCATATTTAGTTGAAATTAAAGAAAATTTTATCAAATTTTTTTTAAAAGTTCAAAACATGCAATGTGTTTCAGCGGAATTTCCGTAGTAAATCGGTAAATATAGTCTATATTCATGAATTTTCCATTATCTCGTCAATATAGAGTGACTGTATTCCCCCTTCCCCACCCCCCCCCCCTTTTTTCTATATCAATTCTCTATTTTTTGGGTATTTCGACTAAAATGTCGACAATTTCCAACACACACTCCAATACCTCCACCTATAGTAGACTTCACAGTCTCTTCTCTCGAAAAAATTCTCAAGACACCCATCTTTACACCCTTCATTGAATTAGACCATGATCGAGACCGACTTTGATGGCTTGGATTGACAATGACTTCTGTGATAAAGCCCCGTAAATATCCTGTAACCTGTTTATGTGTCACATCAACATATGACAGAATTTTTGACAAAATTGTGACTGAATGACCATATTGATTTGAGACACCTATTTTCAAGGATTATACTGATAGTTTTTTAATTTCAGAGATCATCTTGATAGTGTGGGTCAATTTCAGGGATCATTCCTTAAATTTATGTTTCTTTTTGTAACTTTAACCCAACAGTTAAATTACCTAGATGATAAGGATCAAGTGCATCTAATTCCAAATTCTAATGGTTCATTGATTCAATCCCATTGCGTTATCTGCAGTGCCAAGAGAGTTATCGAATTGTGCGTTTGAGGACTAGGCTAATGAACATTTTGGTGGAAAGAGGAAGCCTCAAGAGGCCCAATCCCTTTTTAATGGGTTAATTGAGGGAGGCGACACATGCCATCATTGATATCATACACTCCTCTCTTGGCTGCCTTGAGTGCCCAGAAGCGCTTCGAGTCCATTCGTTTTGTTATAACACAGGTAGAAGAAAATGGGATGAGTCATAATTTGATATTCTTCAATGCTGTTGTCAATGCATTTTCTGAATCTCGGAACGTAGTAAAACTTTTAGGAAGATGAAAGAGGGTGGATTGAAAGCCACCACCAGCAGTTACAACGAAACTTAGGTTTGAGATCTTCAACCAACTCGCCTAATGTAAATTAATGTAAAAACTATATATTATCATACGCAAGGGGAGCAACTAGGGACAAATTATCAATGTTTATGAATGTTTTATATGCAAAGGTGAGGTTAGAAAGTTCTGAAGTGCCGATTAGCGCGATTAGTAAAGAAGGAAGTTCTACTATATATGTATCTAGAACATTTTGGACAATGAGCAGTTCAACACTGCTTTAAACTTAAAAAATGTTATCCTACCGTATGTTGTTCCTCGTTATAAAGGAGGTCACATAATAGATTTTTACATGTATGTAAATATTAGGGGAGCTTTATACATGGAGACAAAAAAATTCACTATATTTTAAAGAACTCCATCAGTTTTTAAACATGTCAAGGAGAGAGAAAAACATAAAAACAATTAAAGCACAGCCTAAAAGCATGAAAACAATGTTTTAAAATACCATCCATAACCTTAAGGCCTTAGGGGTATTAATAGAACTCAACCCTCACAACTCTGACAAAATTAATGTATCATAAGCTCAACATATCTTCGATTATTTTTGCAAAATCAATTTTGAAACTATATGTAGAATCAATTTGTATCATTTACTACTAGAATTAGTTTAACCCGTCATCGATCATTTTCGAAAAATCAATTCAACCCATCCTCGACCATTTTTGTAAAATTAGTTCAACCCATCCTCGACCATTTTTGCAGTTTTGCATAATCAGTTCATGAGCTAGGGTGTGAGCCATACCTTAACTATAGAAATAAATTCTACAACCAAGATATGGTGGAAAAATTAAAATAAAATTACACAATACATCATGTAACAAAATCTTACATAAAATTTATCGAATGCGCAGTAGGATAACTTAGTGCACAAATTAATTTACAACAAGAACTACCAATTAAATAATAATTAAATTGTAACAATTCTTTCAAATGCATGAAATATATGCAAATGAGATGGATGAATGTACTCACTCCTTCTAATCCCGCTAACACATACCTAAGGTACCAAGCCTGCACATCCCATACCATGCTTATACCACTTGGCTCCGAATACCTTAGAATATGAGATAACTCCCATTCATCCTTTAGGCCCAATTTTTTATAATTAAATTCTCAATTTTCACTTTATTATACAGGCACTTTCCCCGACGCCCAATTGTATATTCAAGCCCTTCCCCCGACGCTTGACATATACAAGATTTCATTATTTTATAACCATACTATACTTATACCACTTGGCTCCGAATACCTTAGAGTATGAGCTAACTCCCGTTCATCCCTTAGGCCTAATTTTTTATAATTAAATTCTTAGTTTCCACTTTATTATACAGGTACTTCCTCCGACACCCAATTGTATATTCAAGCCGTTCCTTTGACGCATGACATATACTAGATTTCATTATTTTATAACCAACCGGTTGCATAATCGAGCCCTTCCCCCGACACCTGGCATATACAAGATTCATTATTTTATATTCAAGGCAAACTTCAGCCCTTGAATATCCTCACAACTCAAACACAACTTAACTCTTTTTCTTACTTTACAAGAATGCTTATGTATATGCCATGTAACAAGAATATCAATAATCATATGCTCTAAAATATCTGCAATACTAATCAAATTGTTAGTAACCAAAATTGTATTATATTATCAATAATATAGTATTGATAACACACAACAATCTAATTGAGAAATATTACCTTACCATTTTACTCCATCCCTCTCTAGGTGATATTGATGCATGACTCCATTTGAGTTCCATAAAGCAATTCTGTTGGGTAAGCTCTCATGCATTTTCTAGGTTTTGTCTCTTATTTTACAACATTCTCAAGGGAAGTAAATGGATATTTTTGATGGTTTGGTAGGAGTGCTTCCCATAGCAATGGAATCCAAAATTAAGCCTTCAATGGCATGTCCCAAATTCTTTGCTACACCTGGACATCTTGTAATTGGAAGCAATAATATCTAATCATGTTATAATCATTACCATGCATGTGGACAAATGCTCAAAAGCCATGTCCAAACTCTGCGGAATATGAATCCCACCCGTTCTCGCCTCATTGGAAGATTTGAAACAAAATTGAATAGAGAATATTGTAACCAAATGATTAAGATTCCTCTTACCCTTGTGAATCAACACTCTAAAACCGCAAAATATTGCCAACTGATGCACTTAGACACATGTATAAGCCAAAGGCTTCCCACCTCCACATTTAGAGTGGTGAATAATCACCAAATCGTTAACTCCTAATGATAACAAACTTTCCAACTCATCCTTATGTAGACTTCCACCTCTTATTTTAGAATGATGAATAATACATACTCTTTATTCTCTAATGATTGTCAAAACGACATCTTGCCTTTGTAAGAAAAATCAAGCCAAACTCATATAATCTCAACTTAATCTTAGCTCTCCAATTCAAGCTAAAGACCTCTCTAATTAAATATGAAATAATATATACTAGCCAGTGTTGAAATAATTTTGTAGCAAAATAGTCTTACATTGAGACTAGTTTATATAACAAAAATATACGAGTACTTGTACAAAAATACGAGTCCTTGTATAAACATAGTGTAATAAAGAATTTAAAAAAAAATTACAATTTGAGGTAAAAAGAGTTACACACACACACACACACACATATATATATATATATAACCAATTTCTTTTAAATAAGGGGTATTACAAGTTTAACCTGTCCTCGATCATTTTTGCAGAATCTGTTCAACCCGTCCTCGACCATTTTTGCAGAATCTATTCAAACCATCACCGACCATTTTTGCAGAATCAGTTTAAACCGTCACTGACCATTTTTGTAGAATCTATTCAAACCATCATCGACCATTTTTGCAAAATCAATTCAATCCATCATTGACCATTTTGCAAAATCAGTTCAACCCCGTCCTCAATTATTTTTTTGCAAAATCAGTTCAACCTGTTTTCGACCATTTTTGCAAAATCAGTTCAATCCGTCGTCGACCATTTTTCTGAATCAATTCAACCCCGTCATCGACCATTTTTGCAATCAGTTCAACCCCGTCATTGACCATTTTTTTCAGAATCAATTCAACCCGTCCTCAATCATTTTTTTGCAAAATCAGTTCAACTTGTCTTCGACTCAGTTCAACCCCGTCCTCGATCATTTTTTTCAGAATCAATTCAACCTGTCCTCGATCATTTATTTGCAAAATCAGTTCAAACTGTCTTCAACCATTTTTGCAGAATCAGTTTAATCCGTCCTCGACCATTTTTCAGAATCAATTCAACCCCGTCATCGACCATTTTTGCATAATTAGTTCAATCCCGTCCTCGACCATTTTTTTTTAAAATCAATTCAACCCGTCCTCAATCATATTTTTGCAAAATCAATTCAACATGTCTTCGACCATTTTTGCATAATTAGTTCAATCCGTCCTCGACCATTTTTCAGAATCAATTCAACCCCGTCATTGACCATTTTTGCAGAATTAGTTCAACTTATCTTCAACCAATTCAACTTGTTCTCGACCATTTTTGCATAATCAGTTCAATCCTTCAACTATTTTTGCAGAATCAATTCAACCCGTCATCGACCATTTTTGCAGAATCAGTTCAACCCGCCACTGACCATTTTTGCAGAATCAGTTCAAACCATCTTTAATCATTTTTGCAAAATCAGTTCAACCCGCCACCGACCATTTTTGCAGAATCAGTTCAAACCATCTTTAATCATTTTTGTAGAATCAGTTCAATCCGTCATTGGTCATTTTTGCAGAATCGGTTCAAACTATATTCGACCATTTTTGCATAATCAATTCAAACAGTTTTCGACCATTTTTTCAGAATCGGTTTCAAATAACTTGACCCTAGTAAAAATTATTGAGTTAACACTGCTTCACTAATCTAGGTACATAGTAAACAAAGAGAGATCCTTAAATCCTGTCGAGCCGATGACGAAAATCTAATTTCTATTCCAAGCCAAAATATTGCTACCACCACTATATTATGTCATTAGACTTTTAGCTTTCTTCCCCCTCCATAACACTTTATGCAGTTGAATGGTATTATGTATGACATTGAGAAATAATAATATTCAAAAATTTAATAAAAAAAAAAATTTTGCGACTAGTTTTGTCGTTAAGTCTCCATGCTTTTCTCACACTAGCTAAACTATTACGGTTATAATAATTGTATATAAATATTTACACCAACAGGTCCACCACCGTGGGTTCCCCATCAACCATAAATGTTAATGACCTTGCTTCCAGTAATACCTGCATCACCCATGTCCAACTTGCACAACTACAATGATTGTCGTTCCAAGCATTGGATAGATTTTGACTAGTATTTGATGTTGTTCCCAACACCATTTGTGTCTAATTCAAGCCAACTTTCCTACTACCAAATAGAATGACAGTGCATAAAGCCTTTTTTGTCGATGAAGCATTCCTCTCCAGTCTAATTAATTCAGCAAACACAATTTGTATATTTGCTGCGAACAACTCAAATAAGTGAATTCCTTCACTAATTGAGATGCCAAAACATGAACCACATATCATGCATTACCTGCTCGATGCAGTCATATGATGGATAAGAAAGGTCATGAAATTGAAGAAATTATTGTAAATTTTTTTATTTAAAAATAAATATAAACAGTACTTGACGAAAACTGACTGCACGATGTAGGATGAACAGACGTGATCGAAGAATCTCATCTTCCAATCACATTCATTCATCGTACATTGTGAGGTCAGAAATTATTGTAAATTTTTTTATTTAAAATTAAATATAAACAGTACCTGACGAAAATTGGCCACATGATGTACAATGAAAAGACGTGATTGGAGGATCCCCAGAATCCTCACAAAGAGGATCCTCGTTCGTGACTAATGAGGATCCTCTCCGAATCCTCTTTGTGAAGACCTCGAGGATCCTCCAATCATATCCTTTCATCGTATATCGTACAATTAAAAATTATTGTAAATTTTTTTATTTAAAATTAAAAACAAATAGTGTCTGACCAAAACTGGCCGTATGATGTACGATAAACAGACATGATTGAAGGATCCCCAAGATCCTCACAAATAGGATTCGAAGAGGATCCTCGTTCTATTGTGACTTCACTCTTCTCTTAGCTATTTCATCAAACAGTTATGGTGTGTGCAAATAAGACTTTTAGAGGTATTTTTATGCACTTTATTTGCACACACAATCTCAATCCATCCATCATAATATGTAGAATGAATTCCCATAAGCATATCTAATCAAACAATAAAAGAACTTTTATTTGGAAATTAAGAAAAGGAACATTTGATTTCGAGCCTATTTTTGCAGGCTTGGGACATCCAACAAATTTGTACATTCATATTAACAAGGCGTTGGCTTGGGGCATTTGATTCCGAGCCAGTTTATGCAATATCACCATTAACAAGGCGCAGTCTAGCAAAAACAATGCGGGTGGTGGTGAGGAATCTACAACTAGGGAGGTGGGCATAGCGACCATGGGAGAAAGTGTGAGAAACAACAGATGAAAGGAGATAGAAATGTGAAGACATTACTAGTATAGAGGAAATTTTCGTAATTTACACTCAAAACGGAAAAAAAAAAAACAAAAAAAAGCCTTATAATATCCTGTTTTGCACTTTTGTCCCTCCTTGAAATGTTTAAAAAATGTTGTTTCAATATATAATTAAGTATTAAAACTATACTTTATGTGTAATTTTTCCTAAATATTATTGCTTATCATATATATATTTAGAACATTTTATATGTTGTATGCTGTAAACATGAAAATCCTGTATGTCTACATATACCATTTTAAAACCCGCAGCATGGTGCAGGCACCCTCGTACTCTATGCACTTTGCCAAATTTTGCAAGTGTGCGGTACACGTAAATACCATTAGCTGCCACAATATAGGCAAACATGCAGCAGGACCAATCGGTTTTGCTCGTCTAAGAAGTTTTTAGTGGACAGTCTAAGCACAAAAATTTGTAGCTTTATCTTGCCAAAACTTTGCAGCTATCTTCTAGTCGAAGAAAATTTGTAGGCCCCTAATTAACATGTATTCCTATTAATATGTTGGTGGCCACCACGAGTGACAAGAATGCTTTGTTTCGGAAATAACCCAAACAATAAAACAAATGTGATAAGACTCCTAACATATTTTGTATTTTTATTACATCCAATTTTACAGTTTCACCCATACGTTTTAGGTCATTAGATGCAAGATTTGTTTAGGTAATTCTTCTAGATGTTATTGTAATATTAATAGTCATGGTAATTATCTACAAGGTTATATTGGTTATGTTAACTTCTTGATAATTGTTGAAGTCACTCCAAGGGGATTGAATGGAGATGGTGTTCAGGCAGGAAATCTCGAAGGTAGGGCGTTCCTAGCTCGAGCACACAACTTCCCGAGGAGTTGGCACTTTGGTTGGTTGTCGAGCTCCTGCTTGTCGGGATGCTGTAAGAGGAGGACACAGTTAGTTCTGAAATGTGTCTTTGTGGGGTCTTAGGTGTAGGCTTTGAGGCTCGCAACCAAAACTAAGTGTTAAGGCATGCCGCTGCCATCTCTGTATGGCAGATGTAGAACAAGTGTATTTAAGCCGATTACTTGTGCCCCAAGTTATTCTGACTTCTTATTATCAAAGGATTGTCGTGAATGGGTTAAGTCTACATTAAGTTCTTTTCTATGCCTTGAGATCAAGGACTTTTAGTTCTTTATCTTGTATGCTAAAAGGGCGGAGATCAAGATCTGATTAAGTCATCAGTTTTAATCACTTTAAATCTTCTTATGACCATGGAACCACTAAATGAACCAGATATGAGAACTGATGGAACTTTGGATCACCAAAAGACTAGAAATGACTTGAATATGTAATGGGGAATACATTATAACAATAGATCTATTGATTGAAAGACAAAACAAAGAGAGGCGGGCAAGATTTCACCTTGTCGGACAAGGTTGAACGTCTTGCAATTTCTTTGTTGTAATTCTAAAGCGTTAGGTACTGAAAGAGGGATGAAAGGTAAATTGGTTTACACAAGAGAATCAATACTACATCATTTGAAAAAGGTAGCAGAGCTTTTACATAGACAAAATATGTCTTTCTAAAGGAAGTCTAGAGCTAAAAGGGTGCAGAATCTGGACAAAGCACAGCTTTCTGGATATTTGCTTGACTAAGAGGCAAGTTGTATGTTTATTTGTTTGATTGGTTGAGTGTCCTTATCTTTGGGCCTTCTTCCCCTATTTATAGGTGAATTAGCCCGACTGTGCTGTTTATGCTCTTGCCCGAAAGCAACTGGAAGGTAGTAAGTCATCAGCATTTTTACATGTTCTGCCATTCAGAAAAGTGATTTTGGGCCAAGAGTTGGTTGATTTCCATCAGTTGTCACTTCTCTTGTAAGCACCTAACCTTTGCATTTAATAGGGAGCCGTCATATTGTCTTGAAACAGGTATCTGGGCTTGACTCTAGGCCTTGGGCCAAATCTCCTCTATTGAGCTCTTTTGGGCTTCCTCCCCTTTAAGCCCAAAGTTAAATATTAACTCAAACAAATGGTAATTAGCTTTGTGAGTTGGCTTATCCTCCTACTTGCACGTAATGCCAAAAGAGGTGTGGGAACTGTGAGGACATAAATTAATCATATTCAATTGGAATAGGCCATGTGGATACTAGCTTAAGATGATGGTTTTACCTTTGACATCGTGAGCAAATCATCTTTTTCATCTCAATAGATCTAGCAGAATTGTCCATCACCATCATGCTTTTCCGACCTGTTACAGACATCATGAGATTGGCCCATAAAGTCTTTTTCTTACCTTTTGCCCATATGGCTTGAGTAGGCTAGGAATAACTCTACAAAGTCCCCTTGGGTATTTTCCCCGTTGCAGCATGCCAATTACCAAAAGACAAGTCTTCCACTAGAGATTTGCTTTTGTCCAACTCAGGGCATCCCTGCTAGTAGACAACTTAGGGGCAATCTCTCCTATAAGTAACCAAGTTTACCAGAGAAATCGATAATTGCTTCTTCACCACTAAGAACTTTCTTCTTTAAATTCAGTTTCTCTCAAACTTTTTTTTGACTTAGGCATAAAAGGCCCTTTCACAAAAAACTTCCTCCTCCTCAAGTGTTTGTTAATTAGCCTAATAGTGTTATTTGTTTTGTAGGTTTTATCGTAAATTATCCTTGGCAAAATTTGCATCCACAAATTGGTGCTTTCATTGAGATATTTGAAATATACTTATTGGGTGCTTTGGGTAAATCTCAGTTTACTATCCTAAAGTTTCTTGGTTTTCAATATTTCAAACATCAAGTTTTTTTCATCCCAGTTTGGTACCTAAAGTGATCATTCTGGGACACTTTCATACATCCGTTAACTTTTTGTTAAAACAGTCGTTAACCTGTGACATAGTGCCCAAGTGGACAATGATTGGGCGCCACGTGTCAATTTGGGTCCACGTGGATATTGAAAAATTAAAATTAGTTAAAATTAAAAAATTAATATAATTTGCTGCCAATTCATAAAATTTCGTGTTTATAATCAGAATTGTTTAATAAATCACTTTGTAAAGATTATCTCTATAATAAAATAAATTTAAATTTAGGTCGTTTAGTCAATCAATTTAACAATTAGATAGACAGTTTGTAATATTTTTACTGTATCTGACCATTTTTTTTTATACAGTTCGATGACTAAACGATCTAATATTTTGTTATTTTGTTTATTTTTTGTAGAGATGATCTTTACATAGTGATTAATGATTAAAGAGAAATTGTAGCAGTGGTCTCTCAACTTTAATCAAATTGGAGCAATGAACCCTCAACTAAAAATCCATTACCGTTGGTCTCTCAATTCATTAAAACACATGTAGCTATGGTTTTTTTCGTCAACTCCGTCACAATTTTGTCAAAATGAGTTATGTTGGAAAAACCATTGCTACAATTGGGTTAAAGTTGAGGGATCATTGCTCCAATTGGGTTAAAATTGAGGTTAAAGTTGAGGGACCATTGATACAATTTCTTATTTGATTTTCCATGTTTTGCCCCTTAATTCAACCACGTGCATGACACGTGACTCATTTTGACGGAAATTCTAACAAAGTTGACAAAAAGAATCATAGATGCACGTTTTAAAGAGTTGAGGGACCAATGGTAATGAATTTTTAGTTAAGGGATTATTGTTCCAATTGGGTTAAAATTAAGGAATGATTGCTACAATTTACTCTAATATAAATGGGTCCAATCATAAGCATCAGTAAATCAATAACCAAGCATCTGAAGGAGTAACTCCTCATTCCTTTGATTAATATCAATTGAATCGTCTAGAAAGGAAAAAATAAACATAATAAGGAATCCGTCCTTCAATGGATCAAATAATAGAGATGAGAGATGAATTGGAGCTATTGTTCCGTCATCGAGATGGCATATAAAGAATTGGTGGATTCATCAGCTACCACTGACATAATTTGAATGAGATGATACATGAAAACTGGAAAGTGGTAATCGTTGTGATAAAAACTTTTGTTGGTATTATTGCATACCCAACAGGCAAGGCGCATAACAATAATGGGATTCCCCCAATCAAACTCATAGTCATATTGGCCAACAAAGAAAAAAAAAAAAGGCTTCCACTGCGACTGGAGGGAATTGATAATGTACTGGTAAAGCTATTATAAAGTAAACAGGACTCCTGATCAGTGATCAGGTTTCTCGTCCAATTTTCTGGAATACGCATCCTCCTGACTGCATCTTGCTCTTGCATCCAATTTTTGTATGGGTTTTTAGAGAGAGAGAAAGTGGAGAGAGAGTGATCAGGCTCCCATAGAAATATATATTTTTACTAATGGGAATGATTGTGGGGTTATATATTGAATATATAATCAACTTCAAAGTGTTCTGTTCAAATTTCAGTGGAAGTAGATATGTTGAATATTTAACTTCAGAATTAGCCACTTAATATTATTGTTTAGTAGTATTTCTCTTCATTTGTAAGTGAGAGGCTTTAAATTCAATTCTTCGAAGGCGAATTTGAACCATATTATCATGGCTAACTCAAATATCAGATTTAACCTACTTCCTCACTCCAACTCTCATCCTTTTAATACAGATAATATCATCTGTCCAATATAAAAACCTTTAGAGTCGCAGATGTTTGAAACCCTCACGGATAAGAGTGAGGAATTTGACCCAACCGCTGACTGGCCTTGCTTTCCTTGTGTAACGATTCTTCATTTGTTACTTTCCAAAACGTCAAAGCCCAGGGTTTTTTTTTAGTGTGGGTGCTTTGTCAATGAGTAAGTGCTTCATATCACGGTTATCACATTCATCTAGTGCTACAATTTTATGGTTCTAATAATTTGGCAAACAAAGCGTGCAAGTTAAGGATGTAAGGAAAAGTAAGGAAGCATTATTATTATTATTATTATTATTATTATTATTATTACATTTTGCAAAGTCATGTGCAAGTCACATTGTAAAATAATATGATAATTTTATCAACATGTTAAACATGCAGATTTATCAACATGTTTTTTCTCCTTCGTCACTCTGGTATTACAAGAAAAATAGTATGATAATTTTTTCTTTTCTTCAAGGACTATATATAATTGAATATTGTTATTCATGTATCTATCTCCTGTAAGAATATCTGTGTAACAATGAATTAAAGAATGATTGGAACAAATACAGAACTCACATAATTTTTAGAAGATATTAGCTATATATGCGTGTGTGTGTGTGTGTGTGTGTATTGTCTGATGGTTTTCCTTGTCCTGCAGCGAACAATTTTAACATTTTGGTTTGTTATATTGTCTAGCTATTGCGTTCGCTAGCTTAGAGCTTCTTCTATCTGGCTGTGTTGACTGTTCTCTCTGCTTGGGCACGATCCTTAAGATTTCTAATCAATTGTTTTGCTGATAAAAAGATAATCTTTATTGATAAGCAAATTCGTAAATTAAGTTTCTTCCTGAAATTCGAATATACTCCATTTTTAGATGAATTATATAAGAAATAGTTGATTTCATAGTTTCACTATTCAAATTTTCCTTTTTAGATTTTTTTTTTTTGTTTTTTTTTTTTTTTTGTTTTACTTATAAAGCTTTAAATCTCAAAAAAAATTATGTTTAAAGCTTAACACATGGCAAGCTATGAATGGTGTGGCACTGCCACTCAACAATCAACATAGTCCATGGCAAATTAAGAGCATCTTTAAATGAGACGTCAAATTCAAAACATCAAATTTAAATTTGATGGCTGACTTGGTATTTGACATATTGTCAATATTTTCCTTTCACCTAGTATGCCAAACTTTATTGTTTCATTTATGTTTTTTTTTAAACAAAAATAATAAAAGTGGGGTTGTTGTTGGTTTAAAAATAATAAAATAATACTCAAATATGCTGGCATTTAAGGTAAGGCAAGCAGAATGCCTTTGGAAATAGAAAAAATCAAATTTGAAGGCAGCTTCAAATTTGACATCTCTTTGTCCATGTCAGCTTAGCCTTATTTTCCATGTTATCTTTGACATCTTGGTTAGAGTAAATAGTACATCATTTGTTACTATTATATGTCTATGTGGCATTTTTGACATCTCTTTTAGAGATGGTCTAAGCCTTACACAAGTTTTACTGAAGACGCCTTTATATAGTGGGGTGCGGCTATCCTGTTAATTTACATAAATATTTTTAATTTAATAGGAAAAATCAATTATCTAATCAATTGAGAAATGAATAACATACGTAATTGAGCAATCAATAGCCAAAAAGTTACATAAATCAATAAATTAGTGGATAGATGCAAATGTCCTGCGATAATAAGAAAGATTTTAATATAAGTTAGATGCGTGGTTATACCATCATTGTGACATGTGAACAAATTAAAGAAAACATTAAGCCCTAGCTTCCCAAACTGATCATTATCATTTTCAATTCACCATTCTCCAACAATCTGCATTTAACACGCCACACACCAGTCCTCCATGGTCAAAAGGTCACGAAAGGAATACAAAACAGAAAAAAATAAATAAAATAAAAAACAAAAAGATAATTTTTATATAATTTATTTTCTAAACAATTCCTTAAACGCAATACCTTATTGGTTTAAAATAAAAAATTGTAAATTCCCCATTCCCATATGCAAAATATGCTAAAAAAATCTTTTGTTTTGTCAAACGATAAATTTTGTTTTATTAGATATTAGATTAGTCATCAACAGAGTTCGAACCAGCGTCATCATGTAAGAACTCAACACATTTCCATCATTATGGTAAATGATCACTTGCCAATTTATAGATTTGACTCTCTTATTTTTGTGGGGTTTGAAGTCCTTAACTTGGGGAAGGTAGTGGAATAAAACTGGCAGGGTGGGAAATGTGACAAAGTTCATCTGCCTTATAAATGGAGGCCATTAAGCCAGGCACATTCATTTATCTTCACTGTAACCAGCATGGATACAAAAAATTAAACACCAATAAAATAAAGGGGCTTTTCAATCTAAGTCCAAAAACATAGGTAGTTTTTTAACTAAGTCCAGTTATCCAATTACATATTTTTATACCAATTTTGCCTTTTTAGATAAAAATATTTAAATTCTTTAATTTTTGTATCATTTATTCAGTTTTTAATTTTGAATATTTAAATACTAACTAAAATATTATCTAGTAACCACCTAATGATGTTTACCTACAAAACCGATATAATTTAGTAACTACCAATTGTATAGGAAGAAAAATACTTTATACCAACAAAACATATGTAATCTACTGCAAAACAAAAATAAACTACCTATTGTATAGGAAGAAAAATGCTTTATACCTACAAAATAGATATAATCTACCAACAAAATAAAAATAAACTACCTATTGTATAGGAAGAAAAATGCTGAACCTCCATGGCAGAACATTAGAATAGAAATATGATATAATATACCTCCATTAAAGGAACAAATACTAAACAAAAAAAAGGAACAAATACTAAGTTTCAGTTTACCTTTATGATACGCACAAAAATATAATAGAGCAAATATAAATGCATGATACTGTATTATTGCTTGCAATTGATATTGTATTGCCGAACGAATATGTAAAAAAATTGTGAAAGCTATGTAAAAACTGAAATTGTCATGAAGGAATTTGGAGGGAGGAACACAAAATATCACCCATGAAAGATGAGAGAAGAGGATGATCGATTCCATGATCTAACAAAGGGAATTGTTTAGAAGAAGGAAAAAAAAGGAGGGATAAAACAGATTGGGGGTTGAGATTTTATTGCTATAACTAATCCTACAATTAAGGGATTAGTTAAACCACAAATAATCATATAATTAAGAAATTTTAAATATTTCCTACAATTTATAAGTCTAAGGGATAAATATGGTACAAATTACAAATAAGCTTACGTGGAATATCAATTATTGGACCTATTTCAATGCAGTGGACTAATTATAGTAATGGCTCACAAAATTGGATCTATATCAAATTATCCCTAAAATATAAAATACGAAATTAAACATTACGCATAGAAGGGGGTATTTTTGGTAAACCAAAGCAGGTGTCAAAATTGTAAAATTGGGTTCGAAACGTGAGCGTTTCTAGAACCCACCAGTTTAAAAGCATCGGGCTCTGGCAATCTCTCTTGCAAGTCCAAAGAATTTCAACACCCATCTCTCAACATCAAGACAGAGAAGAGCCTCTCTGTCTCTCTGTCTCTCTCTAAAAATTTCCTCTTTTGGAGAGCCGGGGAGGCATTGCAATATCTCTTTCCAATACCCCATTTAGAAACCCAAGCAATCCTCCCTCTCCTTCCAAACATTTTAAGAATTTTAGAGCGAGGGAGAGAGAGAGAAGCGAGAGAAAGAGCTAGAGAGAGATGGGTGGGAAGAAATTTGCAGTGCTTCTGTGCGCAGAGGACACGGAGTTTGTGAAGAAGACGTACGGGGGGTATTTTGGGGTGTTTCTGAGAATGCTGGCGGAGGAGGGGGAGACGTGGGACTTGTACCGGGTGGCGCGCGGCGAGTTTCCGGAGGACGATGAGATTGAAAACTACGATGGGTTTGTGATATCCGGAAGCAGCAGGGATGCCCACGGCAATGATGCCTGGATCTGCAGGCTTCTCACCCTCCTCCAGAAATTGGATTCCATCAAGAAAAAGGTTCTCGGCATTTGCTTCGGTCATCAGGTAATCTTCCTCCTCCCAACAATATTTTCTTCATTCTTTCTTTGTCTCTGTCAATTTTTTATTTTGTTTTTTTGGAAAATTGGTTTTTTTTTTTCAAGAAAGGATGGTCATTTCACATATTATAATATTAGAAAGAACAAAAGTTGGGGAATAGACTGTTTCGTGCTGGGCTCTGGGATTTTCCGTTACTTCAGATTAAGGGTGTAATGGTCTTTCAATGGGACGAGATTAATTGTGATTGGTAAGTTAAGTAATTGTTGTGCGGCTACTTAGTATTACGGTCTAGTAGTATTCTTTTTCAATTGTAAGTAAAAGATTTTAGGTTTGATTCTCGCCAAAAACGAATTTGAACCACATTATTGCGAGTCTATTATGAAGTTAAACCGACCTCCTCTTCTTGTATTTTGAGAAGTTTGGTGTGTAATCCATCAGACGGAAGCTTTGCTGTCAGTGGTCCTGTAACCGTACGATCGTGACTTTTAGCTTCCGCGATTAACATTCATGTCGTTTACTATTTAGTCGTCTTGTGAGCTGATACCATGTGGTCCCACAAAATAATGAGTTTTAGAGAGATGACGTTAGCATGTTAAATAGTTGTTAAGGTAGGAGAAGTTGGTGAAAATCAAATCCGTTCTAAAATATATAAACATAATTACTTTCTATCCCTGTTGTTATCTGCTAAGAACATACTTGTTTAAGTAAGAAAAACTAATATATGGGGTATGTGAGGTTCTAAGGTCGACAGTTTTAGTTGTAAAACACTAATATACACGTCACTTGTACGAATAGAATGAAATATAAAAAGTTTGTGTTATCGTGTGTGACGCTGTAACAGTTTCTTAGATATTTAGTTTGTAACGTTCATATCGAATCAATTTCAACTTTCGTGATCATTTTTGTGGGAATTAATACTATAACCATGACTTATCACATATTACATGATTTGTTAACTTAATTTAGCCTAATACCGACAACGGTAAGGAAGCATGTTTGCATCATCACTTCACACTTGAAGTGACATTCCAACAAGGAAGCGATTTTGCTCACCACCACCATAAATCCTGATGTATGCTTATATCATACACCTAATTATCTATCATGTGTCTTTTCACTTAATTTTGGTTAATTTTTTTCAAAATTGATAAAGTAACATTTAATGTGAATGTTAACTAGAGTTAATTAAAGGAACACGTAACAAACAATTAAGTGTATGATGAGTATACACCATAATTATTATGATAGGCAAAAATGCTCTCTTCCAGCAATTTTGCTCACATCCAGTGGGACCTACCAGTGATTTGGAGCTAAGCACAGGTCTAAGGGATTCCGCTCTTCTTCTCTCTTTGTCGCACCAAGTCAAAATTTGGGCATTGATTAAAGGTTCCACTATATATAGTCTCCTTCTGTTGAAGATTCCTCAAATCAGCTTATTTGAGGGATCTTTTGTAAAGTCCACTGTACATTGTATTTTTAACAACTTAATTGTTTATTTTTTAGGTTTTTCATCAAAGATATATGTACTGAAAGTCATCTAAATTCGAAACTATAACCATTGAATTAAATAGTGGTTATAATAGTGTTTACTCGATGGATCGCTCAACGGACGAGAACTTATATATATATATGTAATATGTTTGTGTGTGTTGACAAAAATATAAAGAAAACTCGAGTTTTAATCAAAATGACAAAAAGTGTTGTAAGTGAATAGTACCATGAGTGATTTTTTAGAGTAAAAATGTCATTTTCGTTAAAAGTGAACAATATCAAAAGTGTTTCATTAAAACTCCCAAAAATATATGAGTAGTATAGTATATCCATAAGGACACTAAATGTTGCAAGATTAGATGTATGCCACTATGCCTACTTAGTCTTATCAGTTTAATTACATTCTTGGAGAACCAACGTTGGTTCTCATTTTGTTATCACTAACTTCTGAGACTTGACTTGGTTTTACTTAATATATTCGTCATCAAACGGTCAGATGGCCCCAAAAAAGCGAATATCATATCCGATCATATTGGTTTTTGTTTTGCTTAAATGCTTTAATTTGTTAGTGATTATCATGACATCATTGTAGTTGTGTTGCGCTTTGCATGTTTCAAAGGGAGATTATTCCCTATACATTTGTGTGTGTGTGTGTGTGTGTGTGTGAGGTAGGTGGCTATACTATTCTGGGGTATGATTTGATTGGATTAGGATAAAGGATAGACACGTGGAATTGATTCAAAAGATGATGGCAGAATTAAATATAATATCTATGAAAGTTGGCAGAATTAAATATAATATCTATGTAAGTTTGCATGACATGCTCTTGAAATGCTTTTTAGGCTCGTGGGTGTTTGTTGTGTGCTTTTCCCGTTTTGTAACTTGTCGGTGGCTAACCTCGATGGAAAACGTGGTTTGCTTTTGGCATTTGGTTTTTGGCTTTTGGCTTTTGGCTTTTGGCTTTTGGTGTGCAATTGCTTTGGCTTTAGGGTGTTTTGGGGTGCTTGTTGCATGGTTTCGCATTGCCCCCCATTCTTATAAATGAGCGTGAGATAAAGGTGTCCAACACCACATTTACACGTTAGAAATAAACTAATTCCATGCAGCTTTGCCTTTATTTGGAGCGACTCAGATTCTCCTCGTGGAGGAATCACTTCACCATCCGATATATGGGATGTCTGACCGACGATATCCTCTTCTGTCCATTGCCGCTGCCTTATTTCAGACATGCGTTATAAATGATTTATACGGAATTCGTATTATTCTTATTTTGATTATGAATTAGTAAACGAGTCTATGATGAAATATTGTGATATATGTAGAATCCACTTAATGTGACAAAACATTAGGATTAGTCAATTCTATTAATTATTTAATTAGTTAGTTATATTTCTTTTTAGGTTACATGAAAATGGTTGAGCTGTCAACTCCTTATCCCACCCTTTAAAGTAATGCCTCATTTCTTGTTATGTCCTCCACAATGAGCTGTCTTTATCTACTCTCTATACATGTGTGATTGTGATGAATGAATGATCGAGAGTTGTTTATATATGATTTTGATTAGATATTGAGCCGTGCGCTGGGAGGAAAATCTGGTAGAGCCATCACAGGCTGGGATATCGGAATCCGAACCGTCCACTTGTCACCATCATCCAAGGCCTTCTCCTCTCTCAACGTTCCAGCTCTTCTCTCCATATATGAAATCCACCAAGATGAGGTGTGTATACTTCTCCGTCGTCGTCGAATATAAATTTGAATTTCCTGCTGAGTACTTCAGTATTTACGGTTTACCATGCATGAAACTCAAATTTAATAAATAAATTCATGTTTATTCTCATTTGAAAAAAAAATAAAAAAATAAATAGGTGTGGGAACTTCCTCCCAAGGCAGAGTTGATTGCATGGTCGGATAAGACGGGTGTGGAGATGTTTAAGTATGGAGATCACATGATGGGCATCCAAGGCCACCCTGAGTACACCAAAGATATTCTTCTCAATCTTATCGATCGCGTTGCCAAACTCGAATACATCTTGGTAAATATATATATCTATAAAAAAAGATTTCCAAGGATAACGATTTTGGCACGTAGAAATTCTATAAATATTCAGTTTGGAAGGCCAAACGCTAAACTGGGAGTACCAAAATCGTTATCCTTTCGAATGTTCAGCTAGTTAACAAGTCATGCAACAGTTTAATTTGATTACACGATTTGTTCTTGTGGATTTGGTTTCAGGTCTCGGAAGCTGAAGAATTGAAGGCCAAGGTGGAGGCATGTCAACCAGACAGAGAGACATGGAAGAGGGTTTGCAGAAGCTTTCTCAAGGGGGGATTATGATGATAAATGACTAATTATTTATGAGAGAGAAAAGAAATTAAGTGTAGAAATGTTGTGTTTTGAGGAGAGGCTCAAAAAGGGTGGTTAGTTTTCACAGTTTGATAGGTTGGCAACTTAAGAATTAAGATGTTAATTTAAGAATTAAGATGTTATCAAGTTTAATTTGAAGGAAAATTTGCAAAGTTGCTTAATTTTGCTAATAAAATCATTGCATTTTCTAATCATCTCACTGAAGTAGTACAATATAATTGACAAATGGGCGACTGAATTTTCAGAGTAACAAATAATCCTAGAACGGTTCAGATGGGCGACATCCCAGGTATAGAAATATTATGGTCCAAACCATATTAAGCTTATGAAGTTTTGATTTCCGTTAGAACAGTATTCATATTGACTCTACTAAATGCAATCTTTCTACTAGGGATAGAATTTTGACTTTTGCTCCGTCAATTCCTGTCACTTGCGTACTCTGCTCTATTGCTACGAGTTCCATTGCCACCTCTTCTTTGAGTGTCCTTTTACCAATGGTATTTGGTCTTCAGTGCTATTCAATTGCGGTGTCCCTTGGCTAAGGCTCCCTTGGCCTCTTTTGTCATGCGGGCTACTAGCCGTTACAAGGGAAAATCTCTATCGTTGATAGTTTTAAAGTGAAGTTTTGCTGCTACAATGTATTATGTTTGGAGAGAGTGGAACAACCGTAAATTCAGTAACTCATGTCAACCCGTTGCGGTGGTTCTCAACTCAATTAAGTCCACCATTAGATTTCAATTGAGTTCTTTGAAAATCACCTATTTTGCTGCTAATGACTCTACTTTACGGGAATGGAATATAACTATGAATAGTTAGTGCTTATTTTTGTTGCTTTGATGCAGTGTTGTTGGTTTTGCTGTCTGTTTTCCTTGTAACTGCAGCTCTTTGTTGCGTGTTTGTTTTTTCAACTACTCTTTGCTGCTAGTATTCTCTTTTTCTCATCAATATATTTTTTATATCAAAAAAAAAAAGAAAAAAACATGTAGAGATTGTTTATATTATTATTTTTTTATATGGCACCTGATTGAAAATGAATGCTGCTAGTATTCTATTTTTCTCATCGATATATTTTATATATCAAAAAACAAAAAGAAAAAAACATGTAGAGATTGTTTATTATTATTTTTTTATATGGCACCTGATTGAAAATGAATGTGCAATCCATAGGTACCCGACTGTATCAAATAGATCCAAATGAGCCGCAACCACTAATAAAATTACAAAAATCTGAACAACTCGTTTATGAAAAACAAAGTCGAGTTCGAATCTACCAAAAAAGGACCCGATCGACCCGCGCCTATCCCTACTTTAAATTGTGATATTAAAATATGAGTTGAAAATCCCTTTTAAGTGCCTTTCCTTGTGAACTCAAACAAAAAAAAAAGTGCCTTTTTCTTGTTGTTTAAGAGTTAGAACGCTTTGTTTTCTAGTTGTCTATATCGTAGGTCTTAGAAGTAAAGTTTTTAGAATTTTCAAATCTTTTCACGCATTAGGAGATAACGAATAATGGCAAATCCATTCACGAACCCAGATGGTCCCAGATCCAACCAAAAGTTTGAATAAGTGCCTGTGAGGCCCTCAAAGGACCATCCAACGATCTAGACAGTTTGAAGGAGTGCGTATGCGCAAATACGGTGCAACATAAGCTTTGTATGAAGAAGAAAGATCTAATTTTAGGCAAAGAGCTACACAGAGAAAACCACTTACTCTACTGTTCTTGAACCTTGGTTTCAGCAAAGAAGACGGAAGAAGAAACTCTCCCCATTTTTCACGAGACCGACTCTCCATCTTTTTCTTTTTTTAATTGTTGTCCAATCATTTTGTTCCACCTGGCATTTTAATCAATAAATGGATAGTGTATTACTCAGTCGAGGAGAGATTTTTCAGATGGATAGTGTATCACTCAGTCGAGGAGAGATTTTTCAGTGACCAAAACACGGAATGATACATTACGTGTCAGTATACAAATGATTGAATATCTATGTTAAAAAGTTAATAACTTAATAAATAAAATTTTTCACCCCATGTACGAAAACACATGATGTACCAACTATATTCCGATCACAATAAAATAGGCCATAGAGACACCAATCTGTGTGCGGTCTTAACCCTAAAGTGACTGTATCTCACACCCCTATTAGTCTACGAGCTTATAGGGTTTGTCCAACCCTATTGTAACTTAAACTCTGCATTTGGGTTGTATACATAGGCAGCGTAAACAGCAACTCTACCGCTATAGATCTACAAAGTCTTGGTTGTTTGATGACTACCTTACACTTAAACAAGAGAGACATGATTAAACCCAAGGCCAGAAGATAATTTATGTCCCAGTCCACCTCCCACATCAGCTCCAGTAAAGAAAGGACCAGAACAGAAGATATAAGGCTCAAAACACACTAACCAGCATAAGCTCCAAAGATCATTATTTTACCACCATGAATACTCAAAACAAGAACCAAGTTCAAATAAAAGGCACTACTTAATGCAGCATGTTTCCCCATGCATACAAAGATTTATATAAACCTTTCCCCCACAATAGATCACTAATTTCACCATCATGACAGGCACAGGAATGAATAAAACGTTCAGACTTTAAAGCAGGTAATAATTCATTGTATGGCAGAGGAAGTCGTGCTTAGGCATTCAACACGCCGGAGTTCCTCTTGCACTCGGATAGCATATCCATGTAGAACTGGCACTTGCTGATATCACTTCCAAAGTGGTTGACGCACTGCAATGTCAACAAATAGACCGGACTTAGTTCTCAAACAATTTCAAATTTCCCATTTCATTTCATTTAATAAGGATCAGTTAAATTTATTACGAGAGAATTGTTTGAAACATGAACATTTTGATGGTCAGGTAAACCAAAATGAAAACCATTAAAAGATATTCATGTCTCAATTAGCCAGAAAACTCTTCCGCAGATGCATGAGGAAACCTCATTACACAGATCTCAAGATACATATCATCATATTGTTAATGCACATACAACAACACCAACAACACAGCCTTGTCCCACTAAGCAGGGTCGGCCGTATGAATCCTAGAAAAGATGAGTTACGATCACAATTACAAACTAAAAGGGATCTTAGGAATGGGTATAAAACAATTTTTAGCAAGAAACTACCGAACTTCACAACAAAGAAATGCCTTATGTATGGGCAAGAGAAGGTCAAAAAATTAAAAACTAGAATGGTATATTGCTATTTCTTCCCCTTACTCATCCACAAGTATAACAAAGAAACACAATAGCATTTTATTTGAGACACTAAATTTTCAGGAAAATAAAAGGAAAATGTTGTAGAGTTTTGCATACATCTTGGAATGCCTTAGAGTGATTACTGCATGCATCTGAGCCACCCATGCTGCTAACCATGGGGACTGGAGCAGCAGCAGTGGCCTCAGAGACTACAGCTTCATGTTGAATAGTGCGAGGACCCATCACAGCATCCACAGCTCTGTGTGCCACGGCACTTCCAGTACCAAAAGCCATACCTGCAACAGAAGGGTAAAATCAGACATACAACACCAATTGTAATGATAGTGCATGCACGGTTATAAGCAACCAGACAAACATATTACCCTGGGCTATGGTTGATCCAATTCCCGAAAGCATAGATCCACCACTTCCAGGCTGAGCTGGAGCTGGAGGAGGAGCTTGGCGAACTGCATTGTCACACAGATAATTCAATTAGAGGTGAAAGGACAATATTATATTAACAAACAAAATAAACATGACAGCAATAAATGCTAACGTAGCAATAGTGCTAACTTATCAAAAAAGTTTAGAATAGTTACCAGGCTGAGGCGGGTTGCGTGCAGGTGCATGACGAGGAGCTGGGCGAGCAGATCGACCTGTAAAAGGATTTTAAAGCACATTAAACAAAACATATACAACCCATAATAGAAGAAAATGAATACACATATAAATTCATCATGGCATGAAGACATCCAACCCAAACTCAAGCTCCCTCCAAAAGCTTACTACGACAAAAATAATACAGTGTTTACCCCAGACACGGCGACATACAAGCCCTAAAGTTATGGAAATTGTAAAAACATGTAAAGCGCAGCGCACTATAAACTGCTTATGTCTCTTGATGTACTAATTAGCCTAATCAAACAATAAACCTAATTCGGAAAATAAAATGAAAACGATTAGAAAAAAAAAATCTTCATAAAGTAAGACAAACCCAAGAACCTCCATTTCCTTTGAAATTGGAA
The DNA here is from genome assembly GCF_019419815.1 of Pyrus x bretschneideri. NCBI lineage: Eukaryota > Viridiplantae > Streptophyta > Magnoliopsida > Rosales > Rosaceae > Pyrus > Pyrus x bretschneideri. Next base: position 5,194,568 of record NW_025999457.1, read on the forward strand.
ACCCTAGAAACCTAACGCTAATTAAAAAGCCGCATACACAAATGTTATTGTACAAAGAAAGAGAAACTTCATAAAGATTCAATGGTTTTCTCAGCAAACCCAAAACCCTAGAATAAACGGAAACAAATGGAAATCAAATCACACAAACGGAGGGTTCTGATCTACAGAATAAGAAGGCAGAAACAGATATCGAGGAAGAGAAGAGACGGCGGCGTGTACCTCCTGAGCTTCGGCGAGCCATGGCAGCGAGAAAAACCTAGGGATTTAAGTCTGCGAATATCAGGAGAGAGACAATTTGAGGAAGAACGAGTCTGCAAAAAGCTATCTGGCCCCCGGTGGCCCTCACAGGCTTCTTTTATATGCAAAAGAGTGCAAATCTGCTACGCCAATGAAATCGCGTACTCGGATACGTGGCACAAACCTATTTGATTATCTCATGGTCTTCATTGGTACTTTGACTTTTGGATGAGGATCGCCGCTAAACTTGTTTTGAATGACGACCGGATCCGGGCCGTGGTTGTTAAGGTCACAGTTAAAAGTTGGAATTATCTAGAAACAAGTAAAAATAAGGAGGGACGTATTGGTAAATTTAAAATTGAGTAAATCTCAGTCTACTATCCTCATGTTTCATAGTTTTCAATATTTAGTACATCATGTTTTTTCATCCCAGAGTCATACTTAAAATGTTAATTTTAGAACAGTCTCATACATCTATTAGTCAAACTGTTAAATCTGTCATTAACTGATAATGTGGTGCCCATGTTGACAATGACTAAGCGCCACGTGTCATTAAGGGTCCACGTGAATTTTTTTTTTTTTTTGAGAAGGGTTCAAAAAAAAAATTAGTGGTTCCTAAAACTGCAGGAACCATGGCTTTATCTTCATCATCCTAAACCTATCTCAATCTTCATCTCCAAAATCCAGAAAAATCAACAACCCTACAAAAATTGAGCTAAAACTTTCAAAACCCAAATAAAAGCTCAGCCCCAAATACCCCCTAAACCATGAAAAAAAAATCAAACAACAAAAAAAATTTGGAAAATCCAACAAAACCCAAATCCAAGTTTCCGTCGATCTACACGCAGAGCCATGAAGATCCGAACTTTGAAGCTCCAAGAGGCCCACGAGCAGTGGCGGGGGGGGGGCCGTCGTACCGATCAGTGCTGTGGGACCAGAAAGCTTACCACGTTGTGACGGCCTTCTCCTCGAGCCCACAATCGCCATCCACAACTCTCTTATCCTGTCCAACCCTCAAAAGCTCCTTTGCCCCCATCGCAATAGCATCATGGCTATTGCTCTCAACCCCAACTCCACCTGCCTCGCCTTCGACTTTGTCGACCACTCCGTCAAGCTCTATAAGTTTCCCGGTCAATATCTCCTAACCAAGTAAACAAACAACACCCATATCTGAATTTCCATCCAAAATCAAATACAACAAATTAGGGTTTTGTAATCTGAGAAATTGGGATGTGAGATTTGGGTATAACAAGGAGAAAAATAACAAATTCATAATAAAGTTTGAAGTTTTTAAAAATACAAATATGCACAAGAATGTAAATGGCAGGTTAATAGTACAAGGATCCATATATTCAAATTTTAGATAGAGAAAGAGAGACAGTGAGAGAGAGAGAGAGAGGAGAAAGGAGAGACAAAACTTACTCAGGTGGGTGTAAACGGCTCTTTAGGGTTTTCCCCTTCTGGCGAGAGAAAGAGAGAAAAAAACTTATGTGATAAAGAGAGAAAAGAGGAAAGAGAAGAGGAGAGAGGGGAGCGAACGGTGGAGATGGAAGCTGGCGCAGGCGAGGGAGGCAAGGGGCTTATTCGTCGCACCAGTGGGGAAGACAAAGGGGGAAGTAAAAAAGGGGGAAGGAATCTGGCCCTTTTTCTAGTGGGGAAGATGAAGGGGGAAGGAAAAAGAGGGTTTTGTTTTTTTTATTTTACCATCGCGCCCAGTCATTGTCCATACAGGAGCCACGTCATCAGTTAACGGTAGACTTAACAGTTTAACTAACGGATGTATGAGACTGTCCCAAAATTAACACTTTAAGTATGACTTTGGGAAGAAAAAAAAATTGATGTACTAAATGTTGAAAACCACGAAACTTAAGGGTAGTAAACTGAGATTTACCCTTTAAAATTACAGCATGGTTTCTTTTCTCGTGGTGTATCTGCTGTAGAAGGATTTTATTTTTTTTTTTTTGTCTCTAAAGCAATACAAGTCGAAAAGAATTATATATCTAAAAAAAAAAAAAATTACATATCTCAAATCCGATTAGAATCAGATGATTGTTGAAGTCTTCAAACGGCATAGGCAATTACACAAATGGTGATGAGTGTGCACATCAGGATATGACCAACCTAAGATAAGTGACTCGTTAAAACTTTGTTAGGATAGTAAAACTTAGTGGGACAAATGCTCATGAACTAAGGAAAATAGTACATTAAGGTCACTTGGTATCTACCAAATACTCCTTCTAAGTTCAACAAAACTCCTTAATTAGACTTCGAGCAGTATAATTTGGACAGTTTACGCATTCTATTTTCTTGGACAAATTATGAAAAGTGGACTTTAGTAATGACTTGGTGAAGAGATTGACGGGATTGTCTTCTTTTGCTTCGATCTTTTTGATGCTGTTGCTATTGATGAGAGAATAATAACTTCGGTGCAATGTGATTGGTATGGTCTCTCTTGATGTATGCTTTTCAAAACAGCTATGCATGCAAATTGTCCTCAAATATTGTTGTTGGGGCGTCAATGATAGACGATAAACCACATGTGCTTTGAATATGCTTGACTAGCGGTAAAATGATTTTTATTTTATTTTATAATATTTAATCCAATTACGTTTTTATACCACACATTAGCACAAAATGGGTTTGTCACATCACAAATATACCACAAACTGATCGAATTGATTGTGCATCAGGGATCTCCTCAAGATTGATCTTTTGTGAGGATGTTTTTGGTACAAATGATGGTGTCACATTAGATCGGTGGCCAATAATGTGGCTTCGGCGGGTTTCGTCATCAGGGAAGAGGATGGGAAGCCTAAGATTGCCGGAGCTTTTAATTTAGGAGATAATACGATTATGGTAGTGGAGGATATGGCTCCGAGGGAGGCCATCTCACATTATTGTCCAAGGAGATTCCAAGCTGATTGTCGAGGCGGTTCAGGCGCGCTGTGAAAACGCCTTGGAGGGTGAAAAGCATTCTTGAGGATGCCGTTGGGATGCTTGATTACTTCCGGGAGGTCCAAGGGTCCCATACTTTTCAAAGAGACAAAATTTGTTGCTGATGTTCTTACATCTATTGTTAGGAATGTTCAAAATTTGCATGTTTTGATATTAGGAAAAGGGATGTGATATTCATACACCCCATTTTACTTCTCACACACTTTTTTAATTTTCAGCCGTCGGATCGGATGAATTAAAAAAGATCAACGGACAGAAATTATCAAGGATGTGTGAGAAGTAAAATGGGATGTGTTGATAGCACATCCCTTAAGGAAATTGGTTGTGTAATAGGTTTCTTGCTTTAATATATTATTTAAAAAAAATAAAAAAAATAAACATATACATTTTAAAACTTATACATGCCTCTCACTTAAAGTTCGTTGAAAATAAATTTTAACCACATTATTATTTAATATAAATAATATCGTTTAAAAAAAAAAAAAACTTGATACAAAATTTGATTTTTGAAACTGTACCTTTGGTGTGTAGAACGTCGTCGATCCAAAAGTAAATTAATCCTCCTCCTCTCGTACCCCTTTCTCGTAAAGAACGGACTTAAACGGCTAAAACTCAAAAGGCTCCAGTCACACGATAATCAAATCAAACTCTCTCTCTCTCTAGTCTCTCTCTCTCTCTCTCTCCAAGAAATTTCCAAAACCCTAGGGCATCACCTTCCAGTTCCTTCCTGCAAGATCCAATCCAACCATGGCCGACGAGCCCTCAGTGGCACCCCCCCAATCCGGTTCTTCTCCTTCACCCTCAGCTTCCCCTCTCGGCAACTCTGTGATCCCCATAGTGAACAAGCTCCAAGACATCTTCGCGCAGCTCGGTTCCCAATCCACCATCGAGCTCCCTCAGGTGGCCGTCGTTGGCAGCCAAAGTAGTGGCAAGTCCAGCGTTCTCGAGGCCCTCGTTGGCCGTGACTTCTTGCCGCGTGGTTCTGAAATTTGCACGCGCCGCCCCCTCGTGCTCCAGCTCTTGCAGACTAAGCGCAACGCTGACGGCACCGATGAGGAATATGGGGAGTTCCTGCACGTCCCTGGGAAGCGCTTCTACGATTTCTCTGAGATTCGGAGGGAAATTCAGGTGCTTTCTATTGGATCACTTGTCTGGGTATTTTAATTTTGTTGTTTGACTCCTCGGGCATGTTATGCAAATATGATCTGAATTTGAATATTGTAAGAAGTGACTTCATTGGGTTGCAAAGTAAGTGCAATTTTCTTTTCTGAACATAATCGGTTTAGCCCGTCTTCCGGGTCAGTAGTTTAAGCGATTACTATTCAGCAGTTCAGTGTTAAAATGCCACCATAGAAATGGAATTTTTGTACTTAAATGTAGCCCCTTTAAATAAAATATTTACCAGAAAGTTTGCTTCCTGTCTGACTCTAACCCTTACTTTCATTCTGCCAACAATTTTTTGTTCCAATGCTTCCTACTTTTGAAATTAAGGTGGTGAGAAACTAAAATTGTTATGGTAAGATTCTGCTTCACTTTTGAACTTTCTCACATTTGCTTCTACTCACCCTAGTGTGGAGATCATAATTGACTTATACTTTCATTTATATTATTTAGTTTTCGTTATGTATTCTTATAGAAATTGATGTATTAAGTTATGTACACACACATATGCGGTCTTCCACTTCTAAATAAATTTCTATTGATGTAGGCTGTGACAGAGAGAGAAGCAGGGGTGAATAAAGGTGTCACAGACAAGCAGATACGCTTGAAGATATTTTCACCAAATGTTCTTGATATCACTCTAGTAGATCTACCTGGTATAACGAAGGTTCCTGTTGGTGATCAACCCTCTGATATCGAAGCAAGAATTCGGACAATGATCATGTCATATATCAAAATTCCAAGTTGTTTAATTCTTGCTGTTACAGCAGCAAATTCTGATCTAGCAAACTCAGATGCTCTTCAGATTGCGGGAAATGCAGATCCTGATGGTAATTTCTGCTCTTCTGCATTTAGCATTCCTGGTTAAATTGTATCTGACTAGCAGTAGTATGTGCAATTTCCTATTGACAGGTCTACGAACCATAGGAGTAATCACAAAGGTGAGATTTATTTTTTAAACTAGATTTCTTTTACAGGGTTAATACATTGACACATTTGCAAGATGTTTATTTTGTGCTGATATGGTTTTGACTCATGTTTTAATGACTTCAGTTGGATATAATGGATAGAGGTACTGATGCCCGTAATCTGTTGCTTGGAAAAGTGATTCCCCTGAGACTTGGTTATGTAGGTGTTGTGAATCGTAGTCAGGAGGTACTTTATCTTAAACTTCATAAAAGATTGTTTATTCTCTGCTGTATGTGAGATGATGGTGGTAAGTTTTAAAGATACTTTATTGCTGTGGAACATGAATATATAAATCTTGTTAAAGATTTAGACTTTTTTTTACTACTCCCTTTTTGTTCCTTTGAAAGTCATACGACTCATACCTAATAGTTATTTTAATTTGATGTTGGCTTTCTTGCGTATATGCAAATATGGATTATCAGATTAGGAAATTAATTTGAATTGTTTCTAATAAGGCTGTTTATTGTTGTACTTCAAACAGGATATTATGATGAACCGAAGTATTAAGGATGCTCTTGTGGCTGAGGAGAATTTTTTCCGCAGCCGCCCAGTATGCTTACTCTTCCTTGAATTATTATTTATCTGTTGGCATGGATTTAGAAACTCTTCTAAATAGAAATTTTTCATATGATGGTATAGGTATATAATGGTCTAGCTGATCGCTGTGGCGTCCCTCAGTTGGCAAAGAAGTTGAACCAGGTATAACATTTTTTGAACTCTTATAAAGTTGTCTTGTGTTTGCAACTGTTATACTACTGTAATTTGGGCCGTCCCTTATGAAGGTTGCTATATTAATGCAGATAGATTATGAACTTAACCTTTATAATTATTTACAGATTCTGGTACAACATATTAAGGCAGTACTTCCGGGGCTCAAATCACGCATAAGCTCTACACTAGTTGCTGTTGCCAAGGAGCATGCCAGTTATGGGGAAATCACAGAATCAAAGGTGCACTTATTGTTAGTTAAAACTATAGGTACCGTTTGGTACGTGGGACGGGACGGAACAGAGTGGGACAAGGCGTTCCGTCCCATGTTTGGTGCGCCTAAAACGGGTGGAACGAGCTGTTCCACGAGACGAGTTTTGGGTGAATTTTCGTTCCACCTCACCCCCCTGGAATGACTCGTTCCACATCCGTGGAACACAAAGTTATAACCTCTCCGTCTCCTTCTTCTTCCTCCTTATTTCCATCCGATGGCATCTTTACTCCCGCTCTGTTCCGTTCCGTCCTGTCCCGTCCCGTCCCATCCCGTTCCGTCCCGTCCCGTCTGCATACCAAACGATACCATAGTGATCTATATGGATTATATTATTGGATGATTGAGTTTTATGCTGTAATATCTTGAGGTTATTGGGTTTCTGTCCTAACCACAATACAGGACTTGTTTGTAACTTATAATCTCTGTCATGCAATCTTCTGTGCTATATTTTGATGTGATAATAGGCAGTTATAAATGTGATGCAACTTCAACGACCGTTGCGATGCCAAAGAGTTGTAAACTTGACTATTTTGACACTTGAATTCTATGCATAGATTCCCTACTTTAAGTTCTGGTGGTCTTTGTCCTGAATATGATTTCTTTATGTTTATATAACTATCTTTCTTATCTTTTGTTGCCAATAGGCTGGTCAGGGAGCTCTTCTTCTTAATATTCTTTCAAAGTACTCTGAAGGTAAATATGGTTTTACGTGCTATTTATCCTTTTGTCTTTCCTAATAAATGCTACAGATCATGTTGTTTAGTTTGTATATTTTACCTGTGTATGCATCTGTTTTGTGTAGAATGTGTAAACTGATCTACGGTATCTGAAATTTCTTGTTGAAAACAGCATTTTCTACAATGGTTGAGGGAAAAAATGAAGAAATGTCAACAACTGAGCTTTCTGGTGGAGCGCGAATTCATTATATTTTTCAAAATATCTTTGTGAAGAGTTTGGAGGTTTGAACTTTGTGTTACATATCTGGCTGAGATCTTATATGGCCGAATCTCTCTGATATTCTTTAATTAGTGGAGCAGCATACAAATAACATTTATGCTTTAATTTTGCATGTTACTTAAAATACAATTGTTTTGCTCTATCCTAAGCATGATTTATTTTCCTTCATCTTCAGTATGATGACAGCATACTGTATTACAGTTTCAATAATATTACTTTCAAGAATCTGTTCTATATTTTAATTTGTATGCCAATTTAGGTTATTGGTCCATTTGGACGGTTGAGAGCACAACAGATTGCAATTTAAAAATTATACTATTTTTCACTTCACCAATTAAATGGAGTAATTTTCTTATTTGTTTTTGTAGGAATGATAACTTTTAAAATCTTTAAAAGCGTATGCTTTTTTTCAATGTGGACACTGGTGTGACTGTTCGATGTTATATGGATATATGGGTGCTTAAAATTTAAATTAATGCAAGTTTGTCCTTTTTACTTTTTTTCGTTTTTAGCTGTTTAAGTCTTTCTACATGTATAAAGGGTAACTCAACTGTTAAATGTTTCAATTTAAGTTTCTTTGTGATGAAAACAATATGACCTTTGTCCTTAACACATTTTGAATTATATTTCTCTGTGCAACTTTATAGAGTTTAAAAGTGTCAGATCTTGCTTATAGAGAAGTATGGTATGATGAGGTTTAAAAGCTAAATGACTGTTATTCAGTCTTTCCCTCTTCCTAAGGTGTTTTGTCGTTGGTATAGGGGCCACCTTTATAAGCTTTGCCATCATTAAATGATATGATTTGGTTTCAGTCTGTAGGAGGTGGATCCATGTGAGGATCTTACAGATGATGACATTCGAACTGCCATTCAAAATGCCACCGGTCCTAAATCTGCATTATTTGTACCTGAAGTAGGTTTTATTACTTTCTCACTTTCTGCTTTCTTTTTTTCTGTTTTTTAAATTTGTTTACTTGTGATTTAGATGCAGATTGTTTAATTTTACATTAGCATTGTCCATTCTTTCTTTATGTCTTTTCTTTTCTTTACTTGGACTCTCTCCATTAATCTAGAGTGTCATTTTAACTTTCATGCATATAGGTACCTTTTGAAAATCTTGTCCGGAGGCAAATAGCTCGCTTGTTAGATCCAAGCCTTCAGTGCGCTAGGTTCATATATGACGAGTTGATGAAGGTAGAAAAAGTGGTACTTGTATTTTCATTTGTTTTCTCGGTTATACACATTCCTAATTCGGTTTTCAAATAATATTGTTATCTGTTCAGATTAGTCATCGCTGCCTAGTAAGTGAATTGCAGCGATTCCCTATTCTAAGAAAGCGTATGGATGAAGTCATAGGGAACTTCCTGCGGGAAGGTCTTGAACCCTCTGAGACAATGATTGGGCATATTATTGAGATGGAGGTATGGTGGTTAAGATACTTTGCACTATAGTGCTGGTGCATTATTTGAATTAATTGGTAATGCTAATTCTTTTTGACCTCTGTGAACCATAATTTTTTTTTTTAATAACTGCCTTTTATCTTTGCTGGTATCATATATTTCTTAATCTATGCCCCTGTTCTGCCTGAGTTGGAAATGATGTTGGGTCTTTGGTATTTAGTTTCCTTATGTTTTCTGCTGTATCTGGCCCTGCCTGCTGTATTATTGTCATTTGGTGCATATACTGTTAGTGTTTATGGCTATTGATTCTGAGTTTTTATGAAGGATTATTTATTTGAATTTCTGGGTAGAACTGCAGAGAATGTGCAGCGATGGTGATGTGAAAGATGATGATTCTATTGATTGTATTTTCACACATATAGTGTAATATTACCGTTAAGGAGAGAGGAGAGATTCTTCTCTAACTTACATCAAGATCAAATCCTAGCCTTCAATCTTATCACCCTATGAGATGATTACACATGTCATAATTCATTGCTTAAATCTTAGGCTAGCTAAAGAAGCCGCTTGGACTATGATCCAACGGCTCTCATTACATCCAAATGAAAACATTATAAAATGAACTTCAAATGTAACTTTGGCTCTAAGAAATCTGGAGAAAGGGTTAAGCATCAACATATACAGTCATGGAATTGGTTGGCATTAGTGTTTTTACTTATAACTTGATTTTGTAATAATGTACATTTGTCTAAACTGGATTCAACAAATTCCCTACTGCATAATGGCTCAGTGATGCCATTTTCGTAACGCGGAATTCTATTGGGACCCAATACTTATTTTAAATGTGAATCTTCCATTTTACCCGATATGAAATTACCATTACGGACAAAGCATTTAAAAGAAATTTCACTAGACCCAAAAACTGAAACACATACCTACAACCCACATCTTCATCAAACCCTCACTGACTCTAGTATTCTCACAAGGTCAAACATCTAAGTAAGGCCTAACAAGGTTTAGACTGCTCACATTGATGCAAATTAGCTGTTCTTGATGGATGGAGGGTCAAATTGTTGTTTGAAAGCCTCCAAATGAGGTATTGACCAACTTGTTTGAGTTCTTTTTAGCAACCTTTCCATGAATTGAAAACTACCAGGTCACGGTTTTGTTGGGTAAACTAGCCTTCTGAAATAGTTTCTTGGGCATATAGAACTATTGGCAAAAAGTCAGGTTTTGGGAATCATAATAAGCTTCACTTTCTCCACCATCTAGGGATCTGTCATTGTCTGTAATTTTATTAGATTGGGGAGCTTGTGTAGGATAGCTGTTCGAGTTGTACTACATTGTAAGAGAGTATTTTAGTCTTCTTTGAGAGGGTAGCTTTTCAAGTTCTACCACTATGTTTTGTATGGGTTTTTAACTCTTTGGTAAAATTTAGTTTCTCATAAAAAAATTTGAAATGAGCATGTTGGGTCCCAATAAGGATCCCATGCTTTAATACAGATTTTGGAATAGCAACTTTAGAACCTTTCAGAGCATCTGTAATTGTTTTTTTCTTTGTCTAATGTATTTTTGCGAGCATATTTGGGTCTTATTGTAATTCATTTTGCAGATGGACTACATCAATACTTCACACACAAATTTTGTTGGTGGGAGTAAGGCTGTGGAGCTTGCATTGCAACAGGTGAAATCCTCTCGGATACCACTGCCCCTTTCAAGGCAAAAGGTATATGCATTAGTTGTATAATTTTTTCACTGCAATCAGTCGGTCCCCCCTTTTTTTTTTTTTTTTTTTTTTTAATTCTTTAATGTCTTTTATTTCTGTTATGTGAATTAGGATGGTGTAGATTCTGATAAGGCACCAACATCTGAAAGAAGTTTGAAATCTAGAGCAATTCTTGCCAGACCAGTAAATGGAATCGTGCCTGACCAGGTATGGGAAAGTTGCCCCTTTTCTGAGGTTCATTATATGGCAACTCAACTTGAGTTGCTAAGCAATTTTTCTATAGTTACCACAGTTACATGTGTAGAGAGATGCTACATTTACTACCATTAATCACAATCAGTGTTTTCAATGGCATTAGCCAAGCGCTTCTTAAGGTTCTATTCAAGTTGAGGCGCAACCAAAACGGTTCAGGTAGTCCTCTGGAAAGTGAACTCCTGAAATTTGTAAGCCTTTTTCATGAGGCGTACTCGTCATTCCTTTAAATTTACCCGTGCCAACAGATAAGAGTGAAAGTTAAAACAACCCAAAATATCCCTTTCTCCCTCTCATTAGCAGTTGACTTGGAAACCCTAAGATTGAACTCTAAACTGAATTACAGCAGCTCTCAGCTTTAATCCATAAAACCCGACTATCTTGGAGGTGAATTAGGAAATAATCCCTATCTCTGCAGAAATTCTGGTAGTTTCTGTTTGTGCTGCTTGTGCTAGTGTCCTTGATAACCCATTTTGGGTTTTTAACATATAAGACCTTGATAAGATTACACTTTTAGAGAAAAACACTTCAAACCCCATGAGAGAAGGGAAACAATTGAATTTTGCAACTAATAATAAATTAGAACATGACAAGTGGATAGTTGAGGTTTTTTCTTCTTCTCCAATTTATCTCAGGAAGTGTTTTATTATGAAACTTATAGTTGTCAGGGTGTGTTTTGTTTCTTTCCCTTTGTTTTTCTGGTTTTAAGCTTTCAATAAAACTTCAGAATCTAGGAACTGGTTTTGTCCTTTTGACTTTCGTGATGAGGACATTAACAAGAAGTTTTTATGGTTCATTGCTGGAAGAGTTAAAAAGAGAAAGAAGACAATCCAATTCCTTTTAGGACTGGATTAAAACTTTTGGGCTGGGTTTTATGATTAGTTCCTAGATTTATTTAAAGTTTCCCGTTTCTAAAAGGATTTGGTTACTTTCCTATTCTAGTGGGAGTGTCATAAAAATTGTAGGGGGTTATTTTATACTATCATATTGATATATCGAGGCTTCCACCACCTTGCAAGAACCAAACGCCATGTCTTATGCCTTCACCATTGAAAACACTGGTCTCTATTTCAGCTTGTAATTGTATTTGTGATTTGTATGGATGACTGACAGGGTGCACGACCTGTGGCAGACAATGAAAAAGTAGCATCTTCTGGGAATATATTAGGTAACACAATTTCGTTTTTAATATTTTTGGTGATTATGGTAACATGTTGAACACTAAACAATGAATTCAACAATACCTGTATAATATCTATGTCGTCCTCTTGGTGGGATGATAGTGTATCAATGCGTTACATGTTGGAATTCACATGAAATGATGGAATGTCATCTTTGCAATTATTTAGGAGGTTCAACTGGTTCAAGTTGGGGGATTTCTTCAATTTTTGGTGGGAATGATAACAACCGCACACCTGCTAAAGAGAGCTCAATAAACAAGTCATATAACGAACCTATCCACAACATTGAACAAGCAGTCTCAATGATCCATTTAAGAGAGGTATTTTGTCATTTTCAATATTGACTTTGCCTGTGGGCCTTTATCTTGTAATTCATTTTTAAATATCCGACATTATTTTATTTTTCTGTGTTTTCCTAACTTGTTTACCCTTCTTTCAGCCGCCAACTGTATTGAGGCCCACAGAGAGCCACTCAGAGCAGGAGACAATTGAAATTGCAGTCACAAAACTCCTATTAAGATCATACTATGACATTGTTAGGAAAAATATAGAGGATTCTGTACCAAAAGCAATAATGCACTTCCTGGTAATATTGACTTTCATGGATGTGCCCAGCTATTTACTTTTTATTTTGCGTGTTTTTTCCTTTTCCTTTTCTTTTTTCCAATGTTTTCTTTTTCATATTCTAGAATGGTATGATATTATAGTTTTGTGTTATACAATTACCTATGCGGTACAAGTGGTAGAAATGATTTTCATCTAACGTGGGATGTCAAATTTATACAATGATGAAACTTCAACAATTTTCTTGCAACCTCTTAAATCTAAATGCTTCCTTATTATACCCACAAATTTTTGGAGTCTTGTGAGTAAACAAAGGTTTTTTTTACCATATATATGTATTTGTTTGCTCATCCGCCTTGCATATATTCTTGTACTATTTTATTGTACGAAAGTATATGTAGTTAGTGTTTTTTTAAGCCATAAATTTATGTGTACTTTCCCAAGATTGATATTGCATGATCTAAACTGATTTATGAGCATTTCATATATTCTAATTACTATTTTTGTCATCAATATGTACTCAGGTAAATCATACAAAGCGTGAGCTGCACAACGTCTTCATTAAGAAGCTTTACCGGTAACAGAAAAAGCATCTGCCTATTTTACATGACACTGTATATGTTTTATGCCATTTACTAGTTTCCTGTATTGACTGTTGATTGATCGGTTTGGTTTTTACGATGTCAAACAGTGAGAACCTATTTGAAGAGATGCTGCAGGAGCCAGATGAAGTAGCAATGAAGAGAAAGCGCACCAGGGAAACCCTCCGAGTTCTGCAACAGGCTTTTCGGGTATGTTTTTCCTAATTGAGCTCCAGAGGTTGAAGGGCTCAAGTTTTTTCTTTGCTTATAAACAACTCCATCTAGAACTCCGTGGAAATAGAGTCTCTGCATTATCTGTGCGCATTCCGTACATTGGTGTGCGTATATCATCCCAATTAAATGCCAATGGCAAATTGAACTTCAATCTGGGCAAAGCAGTATGGGATTTTAGGAAATTTTGATTTACTTAAACAAATATTACATATTTTGACATAGGTTAATGGACATTTCATTTTCTAATACAGGTTAATGAAAACAAATTTTCTCTTCAATTAAGGCCAATACTTGTTAAAACTTCTCATCAACCTCCCCTTAAAAACACAAAATGTTGATTGACCGAATCCTAATAATTTATATTTTGTGATCTCAAACAAATCACCCCCTTAGATTCGACTTCTGCTTTGCAAAAAGTGTCAGTCGCTGAGTATATTTTAAATTCAAAACTAAACATTTATAAAAATGTGGTCACTAATCTGTGCTACTTTACTAAATCGGAACGCTATGTTTGGTAGATGGCTGGGCAGTTTGGGTCTTGTTCTACTTGGAGGTTAATATGCTTCATTTCTGGTAGTTATGTTTGAGATTGTATGTTTTTAATGAACAACTTGTCGACAATGTACTCTATTGTGTCATTAATTAATTGATGATTCTTTTCAGAAAGGAAAACGAAATTACTGCTTTTAGATCATACCGTGCGAAGTGCTCAGTTTAGTACCTGGTACTCACTGTTTTTCTTTGTTGTAGACATTGGATGAACTGCCTTTGGAAGCCGACACAGTTGAAAAAGGTTACAGTTTGGGTGCTGATCCAACAGGGTTGCCAAAGATCCATGGATTGCCAACATCATCAATGTATAATACAAGTAGTTCACATGATTCCTACTCAGCATCACCTAAGAATACGAAGTCTAGAAAGTCGTCTCACTCGGGGGAGCTTCACTCGCCATTTTATTCTAATGCGGATTCAAACGGAAGTGGACGCACGTACATGCCTGGTCAATATCCAACTGTTGATCAATAAGCGGTTCGAGTAGCACTGCAAGTCTTTCAAAACAGTGTCAAAAGTATTTATTCATTTGATTGCTCTATCCGATTGGAGGTGATTGGAAGTACACCTTCAGTAGGCAGATTGCTGGGGAGTTAGTATCCGGCATTGCCTTTACGTCTGCGTATTTCTCGACCCGTTTATTTTACATAATCGTATAGGAAGCTGATGATTGTATTGTTTTATTGTTCTTAACTAGGCCCCAAGAATAACAGGGACTCACTCTTACCTATTTTTGACAGAGTCAGATGGTTCTCTCAAGTCCGCACTCTCAGATATGCATATTATGTTACCTATATTTTTCGTTTTTGTTTTTTTCATTTGATATCTGTTTCGAAATTATGCGTACCGCAACAACCATTTGTCAATTATCCAAGTGCGGGGAAATTTCTTTTAATTTTCTTATGTGTTTTTATTTTATTTTTTCGGTAAGGAATTTTCATATGTTTCATTTCTTTATTGCAAGACTGGATTTCTTATGTTTTATTTGCCATGGATCCTAAGATCTATGGGAATGTTATCACAGCCGTCCTGTTATGACTCATTCTCGTCATCTTTAGTTGTGTGTGTGTGTTTTTTTTTTGTTTAGGTGCAAGTCAGTGATATTGGATGCTAATTTGTTTCGTAGTTGTATATTCAGTTAACTCGTTTCACGAGATGGGGTGGGCAAACGGGTCTAGCATCTGTAAGTTGGGGCGTGTCCAGATATTCTAAATACAAAATGGCCGTGCCATGGTGGGTTCAACTAATTGGCAGCGCAGGGCGGGGCAAGTCCAATTGTCTTTAATTAGAATTTGTCAAAAAAGGAATTGAGTTGGTTTAATGTGTAGGTAAGAAATAAACAGATAAAGATAATTTGTCAAAAATACTTTTGAATTTAACAGTTGTTTAACGGAATGGAGTGAAGTGAGTCCAAAACAGTTGAAAATGTTAGAGAACAAAGTGATACAAAATCAATTTTAGGAATAAATTGAGACTAAATGACAGTTATAATAAACATTTCAATTGGTAGGCCTTATTAATAATTAACAATTGAATATAAAAGAGAAATAAGTGTGTCCTTTGTTAAATAATAGATTCCCACTGTGACAGATGAGAGAGTAGAAATTCAAAAAAAGAGAGAAAAAAAATTGTGAGTGGATAGATCGGAATATAAAATAGGACAGCTTTCAAATATAATTCCACCTGTATAGACAGATAGCTGTCAAACATATGATCGACGACTCAGGAGTAGAATTCTCTCTCCTCTTATCTCTATCTCATTCCCTCCTCTCTCTCATACTTTGTTTTTTATCTTATTATCTTTATAAAAAATCAATATAAAATATTGACGTGACTTTATTGTAGCTATTTAAATAGAAAAGAAGCAAAAGAAAAAGAGATTAGGAGATGAAATAATCATTCCATGGCTCGAGGGTCTGTGCCGAATCCTCGTATGCCTGCCTATTTGGGAAACCTTACTACTTTATTTCCTAGGATTCTTTTTCACGCACTCCACATCAACTAATGGAACATAGTCGTTAATTAACAATTTAATATAAAACAGAAACAAGTGTGTCCTTTGTTAAATAATAGATTCCCACTGTGACAGTAATGCTCAAATCTCAGACAAGAGAGCAGAAATTCAAAAAAAGAATGAAAAAATTTGTAAGAGGATAGATTGGAATATAAAATAGGACAGCTATTAAATATAATTTCACCTGTAAAGACAGACAGCTGTCAAACTTATGATTGACGACTCATGAGTAGAATTCTCTCTCCTATTCTCATCTCTTTCTCTTTTTCCTCTCACACTTTGGTTTTTTATCTTATTATCTCTATAAAAAATTAGTATAAAATATTGACGTAGTTTAACTGAACCATTCGTATAGGAAGTAAGCAAATGAAAGAGATATTAGGAGGTAAGATAATCATTCCATGGCTCGAGGGTCTGTGGGCCGAATCCTCGTATGCCTGCCTATTTGGGAAACCTTACTACTTTATTTCCTAGGATTCTTTTTCATGCACTCCTCCACATCAACTAATTGGAACTTGGTCGTTACAAAGCATAATAATATAATAATATAGCCACATGGTCACCCATTTCAAACCCTCATCGTTCAGCTAGTAGCTACAACTGATCCCTATCCAACTTGGTCGGCGACCTCCCACAGAATTGAACCTCAATCCTGGGTTTGTGATTTGAGTAATATTTTATTTCTCATCACTTATCATTAAGAGTTTTTATGTTCAATTTTCGTCAAGCAAATTCGAACTAAATTGTTATCGTTAACTCACTGTAAGATTGTGCACAAAAATTTCTATTTAGATAATAAACATCGTACTTCATTTTAAATACATGTATTATAATTTGGTTAAAGTGGTTTCGTGGTAATCATTATATATCTAGACAATCAACCTGTCACACAATATCTAACTGTCACGCACAATAATTTATTTTTATTAAGAAGCACTGGAATAAATTCGATTCCCGCTTCATTTACTTTATGCAAATTTCTTTCAGACTCTCATCTCTACACACATTTCCCACTGTCAATATGGTTGCCTATGGTCTAGCGAAGCTTCCTTTAGTTTTTTAGTATGATGATACTTTAAATGTTTGAAGAACCTCCAAACATCATTCTGGGTATTTTATTTCGATACTGTAATATATTCTTATTAATTACAATCGAATCTCTATATCACGCTTTTCCTCATATAACTCCACAAGTTTAGAAGGTAAGCGTTGAACTATTATTCGCCAACCCTTTCAAAATTTTAACAATTATGTCTATAACATTACCACATTGCATTATATATATATATAATTGATTTTTATAACTTTGTTTACGGTCGAGCTGCATTTCTTTATTTTTGTATCCTTTTTTTTACTGAAAGTATCTCCATGGAATTTGACAAATTGTACGGAATCACATGCAAATCCTGGCATTACAAGTTGCCAAAGCAAGTGTGCGGTCCTCCTTCTGTCGATCCTTGGTAATCGGATTCGAGCTCAAGTGCTATAGAAAATTAAGACGGAGTAAGAGGACAAAATACAAACAAACAAACAAACAAACGAAACCATATTTTAACTTGGCCATATTTCAGAGTTGTATATGATTGGTGAAAAGGTCTGCTATCAATTCAATTCAAGAGGGTTTTTTTTTTTTTTCACAGAGAGAGAGAGAGAGAGAGATATATATATATATATATATATTTTTTTTTTCTGTAAGAGGAATACAAATAATCTAGAAAATGATGTTAAGAAATAATAAATAAAAAATCCTAAGACTGTAACAATACATTAGAATATGGGTCGCATGCATGATTTGTAGAAGTCAAATCCTAGGTTTGTAAAACGAATCATTCTTCAAACGTACTTAAACAAAAGGTTGTGTGAACGGAAAAGTAGTTATGAAATGTCTTCACTGCACATATATCAATTTCACATGCATGGAACAAATAGTTTTATCAATGTATTTGAACAGTACAGACAAAGTGTGAACACTGAGGGTACGATTCTTAATTAGGTTTTATCTTCCCCCTCCTATCATTCTTGTATTATAAATTAACTAGCTTATGTAAACATTTATGTTCAAATTTATTAGTGAGTATTTCATTAAATAAATCAAATCAAAGCATGCTCAAGTTTGGATCGTACACAAGTTAGTGGTATCCATGTTCTAATATGTGGTAGCTGTCAGCAGTAAATGTTTGTAATATATATGAATTAAAGAGAAACAAACTAATCAACAGTGACAAACATTCAAACTCATACATGCTCGTATACGTATAGTGTTATTATATTTTAAACTTATCTCTTAAGATCCCAACTTTATATTCTTTTCTTTAATAATAATTAGATTAATTTACAGACAGCCTGTGTCTTCATATTCATGAGAATCTAAATAAGTAAAATAATAGACTCGATTAAAACCATCATTCAATTTGAATCGATGATAAGCTAGACAAATCAAACTCTATCATATATATAATCTAAAATATCAACGTCAGCAACAATAAGCACTTAGTTAAAATCAAATAACAAAACTTACTTATATATGCATCATTTATTAAGAATAGTTAGAAAGTATTTCACGTTTAAAATTAGTTGATTACCAACGCTAGCCTTTGCTTGAACTATTATTCAATTCAAAAGAAGGAAGAAAAAAGGTTAAACATAAGAAACTCAAACATATACATATATAACCTAAGTACTCTGCAAACTTTCTTTAAGTTGGTACATATATAATAAACATAGAGAACAAAATAAACTTGTGTTTGCATCTCTATTTCAAACCTGCTTTCTTCACACGCTAAATGATTGTCAATCGTTCACCTACATAAAATCCTCATACATAACTAACAGACACACTGGACAATCTAAGCATACTTATCATTACCAATGAAAATATAAGAAAAATACTAATTTTCTTTGAGTCTCTTAACTCTCTTTTAATTTACACAATTCAAATAAAAAAATAAACATAAGTGCCTTAATTTTATAAGAGAAGAACAGCTGGGCATATACTATAGCTAATCGCTAGTAGGCAGACTAATGAGAATTGACTGAGAAAGCCAAAACCCCCCAGTCCCAAAAAGCATGAGAGCGCCCTTGGTTTCCAAACACAACGTGTCAATCATCTATACGTCACCCTCACCCATCATTTGTGCACTCTGCACTCATACAAACAACGAATGCCGGGCCTCTCTGAGAGTCCGAGGTTTCCCAATTCCCCACGCTTCTCATTTACACTCGCCAACACTCGCTCTCTTCCTCTTACGCGTGCCCATTCTGATCTGCCTTTTGTAACGTGAGCACCTCCTCCGATTACCTCCCGCTGGTCAACAGGCCTCTGTAACTTTATTTGATTCACCTGGCAAAATATGGCCCCAGAAAGCGAGTAGAATTGTCCTTCTCTACTCTAGTGAGTGGGGGATGCGGTCCAGACCATTACCACTAAGCGGTTTCCCTCCAGAACACTCCATACCGCGTTTCCTCAAATAAACAGGGTTTCTACTTTGTGGCTTTGCGTAGAAAGCATTTATAGGTAGGTATATCTGAGGAAATTAAGGAAAGAAGGAGGCTGCTACTGTTTTTTTATCAGAGCTTGTTTCTTCCAAGTAAGAAACTACTACATTATTTTTTGAGGAAAAAATCAAAAAGGAAAAACGACTATTTCTTTTTTTAGATAAATATGATGATTTTTGTTCTTTGGGTTTTCTTGGTTCTTGTTGGTAATCTCGTTTTGCTTCGTATTACTGTCATCTCTAGCATGCTTTTGATCTTGTTTGCTTCAGGTTTTGATAACCAACTCAGGAAAATAGGAAAATTTTCTTGAATATGAATAACTAATTAATTTCTCTATGTATATATCTACCGATCTGATATAGAAGAAGGTATGGGGAGAGGAAAGATTGTGATTCGAAGAATTGACAATTTAACGAGCAGGCAAGTGACCTTTTCCAAGAGAAGAAATGGGTTGATTAAGAAGGCTAAGGAGCTATCAATCCTTTGTGATGCTGAGGTTGGATTGATTATCTTCTCTAGCACCGGCAAGCTTTACGATTATGCTAGCACTAGGTTAGATATCTCTCTCTCTCTCTCTCTCTCTCTCTCTCTCTCTCTCTCTCTCTATATATATATATATATATATATATTGCCAGTGAACCTTTTTGTTGGATTGAGTTTGCACTGGAACTAGAGCTACTTGTTCTTTATATATGTCTTTAATGGTCTATCGAATTTTAATTTTCCTAGCTGACTTAGGAGAATTTATGTATCCATGTTGATAATATGCTGTATGTTCTAGCATAGGATTTGAGGTGGACTTGTTATTGGACTAGTTCAGACGACATATATCAGCCGTAGCGTCCTTTTTTTATGAATCTATATATATATATTGCATGTCGAATTACTTACCCGAAGATGTTATTTGGCTATGTTGCTTCCTGTCTTAGGTCATGGATTGTGTAGATCGAGCTTTCCCTTGTCTATTTTGCATAGGAATTCAGAAAGCTATATTATCTCTGATAAGAAACTGCTTTTAAAAACTTCCAACGAAAAAAAGGTTACAGATATAAGTATTTACATATGAATGCTTCTCACAGTGTGCTATATGTAGGATTCAATTATAATATATATGCAAGAGCTGACTATTTACATATAATGATAAATAAAGACACGATGGAGTTAATGGATGATATAAAATTACATTAAATCTAGTTATTTAGTAATGTTCAACGAAGAGGGGTTTCTGAGGTGTATGTGTGTGCGTGCATGCACGCATGTGTCCCTCTCAGTTATTAGACCGTTTTCTCTTTAGCAGTTTTGGTTGGGGAGGGGGAGAGAGAGAGAGAGAGAGAGAGAGAGAGAGAGAGTTTATGATACTTCAAAGGTCTAAAGCATGCACGAGGAGAACTTCTACAGAAGTACTATTCAGGCAACCCCTCCATACTTTGACGTCCTTAAGAATGTGTTGCATGAGATGTGTTGTCTTAAAGGAGAAGTTTGTAGGTAGTTTGTCAATTCTCGCGAAAAACAAGGATTATGAGGTGTACAGATTCAAGTATATACATGTTAGCAACTGTAATATCATCTAAGAATATCACATTTCTTTAGGGACTAAATTGAGGAATAGTGTAGGTCGCAATTCATCGGTGTCATTTCTTGGTACAAAGGAGGATGATGGGAAAGGCAGTGTTTTCTGAAAAGACTTCTCTACCACTGAAGTTACAATTTCCCACTCATGTGCACCAATATATATCAAGTTAAAAATTAGGGAATTATTATTAGGACTCCAAAAATTTTATTTACACTCATCACAAGTGTTTTTTTCTTTTTAATTATGAAAAGTTTAGAGTGCCAAATGAGATTTGGAGTGCTAATAACAATTTCCTAAAAATTAATGAATTTTAATTATCGTTTTTAGTATTCAAGAGAAAAAAAAAAAAACATAAGAGATAAAGTTTGATAGGGATGACAATGGTTCAATGGAGCACAGTTAATCAGTGCTATTAAATCGTAACTACATATATATATATATATATGTAGTTGACAAATACACTGTAATAGCATACCACACACTTACTTTATAAGTGACCTCATCATTCACAGACTCTTTGTGACATTTTGACAACTTGATCAACAGCAATGATGTGGGGAGATTTACTGATATATACCTCTACTCTCCATGTTAAAAAACCGATTTCTCTTCTGATCTCCCTCCATGATGATTTCATAATGTTCAGCAACACTTGGTTGTTGTAGCATTTTGAATGCTCACTTGTGAAGAGAACCTTTAGCAATTTGATGTGAATGATTTGTTCACGATTGTTTTATCTTCGTTCAAGGTCTCAGTCAAGTGAAGGAAGAGTCTTTATACTTATCAGAACAAATATGTTTTTGAAACATGATATTATAGTTATATTGGGTTATACTTTACTTTTAAGTTTTATCTATATCAAATCGTGCAATTTTATAAGCATGAAAAAAAATCGAGAGTTGCCCAATTGGCTACATCAATAATGCTTAGAGAATCTCCAACACTGGTAGCTACAAATTTGTTAGTTAGCATGAAAATGATTCAAAATCTATTATAGCTAGTCAGTTTATTATGAGCACCTCCTACATTACTAGCTAAATAATTCATTTGCAAGAGCTAGTTGTTTTTGTAAAAAATGTTGATTCATTTAAGATGGACAAAGCCTCATGAAATATTGCAAGCCTTAAAACCATTTAAATCATTTTTCATCTCAAGTGGTTAAAGGATCAACAAATGAAATGAATAGTACAGAAACTATACGTCCTCAATCACAACCCAGCTCCCTTCCTTTGCCTTGGATACTCACCTAATAAGTGCTTGAAATATCCAGCCATGGTCAAAGCCAAATAAGCCAGACACCAAATCAATGTGCAAAGTGAAACTCGTCATTCATCAGTCAAAACTTCTTGAAATGATGATTTGAGGGTGCAATAAAGCGGTATATTTTGGTTAATTTTCTAGCTAGTAGAGCCTCAATTGAGACAGAAAAAAATAATAATGTTGAAACTCAATATTTTTCTTTCTTAATTGTAAATTTTGTCTACAAATTTAGTTTCCCTAGTATTACTCTTTCATTTTTGTTTTCTTTCATCGGTTGGCATTTGTCACATTATTTGGTATTGATATTGGAATTTGCATTGGCATTGGTAACAACATCAACATCAACATCAAAACTAGCTGTTTTCTCAGTAAACTCATGATCTAGTGTACCTTCATGAGTTTGATGTGAGGTCTTGGAAAAGTTTTGCAATTTGGTTTCTTTATGCTAGGCTATTTTTAGTATTTTATGTCTTAGGATTTCCTACCTTATGTTAAAATATACAAGGACTATGATGCATACGTGGGTGTAGCCACATTTGCAAAAAGGGATCATGCATGTGAGTCCAAATCTCCCTCCCTATAGTTTTATGTTTGTTTACTTTTTATCTACTAGGATAAGTATAGTTCTTTGCTAACTGGGAAAATTAATTCTTGAAATGTAACCATTTTGTTCCCTAGTCCCCTTGGCAAATAAAGCCAAAATGTAACTCTTTATACTTGTTTGCTTCAGTTACATATGAAATAGGCGTATTACACCCCAAATTTGTTGTTGCAGTTGCATTGGTTGTTAGACCAAAAGGGTATCAGCTTAAGAGAGTATTGGCTCTTCGACGGCCGGTCACCAATGTTCTTGATATCTATGGCCACCAACACTTTCTTGTAGGTAAAAGTCTATTTGAATGGAGTTAGACGGAGCCATTATTGAGGAGGGTTTGAGTACGCTTGCAATGGTTACTAAAGTTTTCAGAAGATCTCTCCGCATAGATGTTTCCAAACATTTGACATATATGCCCAACGTCAGGTTAGGGTTAGGGTTAGTGTTTTAAGACTCCAAAGAGCTACCATAGGTGATGGTTGAGTAGAAATGAGTGTGGGAGATTTCTTGGTAAGGCTAGGGTTAGGGTTTTAAGGGTACAAAATAAGAGGAGAAATGAGTCTCGGTAACTAAGGTAGGATTTCAATCAACTTTTTTTAAGCCTACAAACTAAGGAACCGGATTCTCACTTCAGCAGTACGCTAGCAAGCAGCTAGATCAGTGACCTAGTTACCGGATTTGGCTATCAACTTAGATTTGATATAGGATGGCTTCTTTTTCATTTTAATCATGTGTGGCTTCTTTTATTGTTGGGAAGAAAAATATCACTCAACAGTGGCTATGCATAATGCGAATCATGGCCAACAAATATCATCATTTAAGCAATTGAAATGACCAAATGACCAAAATATGTAACAGCATGAAAAAGTATTGCTAGATTCCTTAGTACTCAAAGGGACTCTAGCTTAAGTTGCCAATGGCATTTGGCCCTCCCGCAGTTTGTCTGCATACAAAAAACCGGGTTACAGATTTCCACAAATCCATTTAAAACAAATGTTAACAAATATTACTAGTATTTCCCCTATATGCTTCATAAGATTGTTTAAACAATAGTTAAAAAAGATTGTAGGGATTTTTGCTTTAGTTTAGTCACTTGAATAAAGTAGTGGAAGCAATTCAACTTACGTACCATACATATACATAGATATTATTCATAACATAAACAGTATTAACACTATATAGCAATCACATTGGTCGAGAAACATACGAAGTGTATATATCCATTGAAAAAGGAAAGGACAGAAAATATCTCATTACAATCAAAACCTAAATAATATTTACAAGGTACATGATTGTTGCATCTAACGACCATAACGCTTTGACTTTCTTATCAGCATGAAATCAGTTATCGATCGTTTCAACAAACTGAAAGGGGAGCATCAACTGCTGAATCCTGTTTCGGAAGTCAAGGTAACCACTCAACAAAAAAAGCTCCAATTTTCTTTGTGCTGAATACCTGCAATTATACTGAATAGAGGTATTATATCTATCTGACACTGTCACTAAGCTTCGTCGACAACGAGTACATACTAGCCAGAGTTGCTTTCATATAATTTTTTATGCTATACTTAATGTCTACGCATGCATACCACTTCTTTAATTACGTAGCTCTATGGTTTTGCCTATGTATAATAACAAACATTAGCAAACATATATAATCCCTTATGAACAATGTTGGATTATATCCTTTCGGAGAGATTATAGACAAGCAAACATAGAAATAGCGAGAGCTAGCTATCCAAGCGCCAGTGGTCTTTCTTAGTCACAAATTTAACTGTATGGGAAAGTACATGATGGGATTAGTCTAGATAGTCTGAAATAGCATTATGAAAGAACATGTATGCCTTGAAAGTTCTGAGACAATCATAGAGCTCTATCCTCTTCAACGCATTCTTGGCACTTGACTCATGAAGAGGTGTATAAAGGATTATAGGGAAGAGAAGCTCAATACATTAACAAACCGTCAAACAATTGCACCATTTTCCAAAGGTCTAAAATGCATAAGATTGAAAGCCTGATAGGACATTCAGGAAAGACAGATACATGCTCTTGCGACACTGACAATAGTAACTATGAAGTCCAAATTGGAAAAGAAACATGGAAGAGAAGAGATTTATATTATTGACAAAATACTTGTTACTACAATGCGACGAGGGAAAGGGAGATGAGTTTCACTAATGATGCTCTGGGACAGCTTCTTTCTCATCTAGCTGACATAACTTAAGTTCAAACAACTTGTTAAAGTCTAAATGAAGTTCTAGCAAATAGAAACACAAAGTTTACAAGTTGATATTATAATTCGAATTTTTGTCAGAAGCAAAATCTGGTAGTAGTAATAATTCAAGGAGTTCTCGTCAAGGGGTTTTCTTCTATATATCTGGACAAAAGCCCAGCGTTACTTAGGGAAGGGTAGCACTTTCCTTTTAGGGATGCTATTGCTACTTCAGAATATACATGAGACCTAGATTATAATTTTTCTTTTATGAGGAGAGAACTAACCATATCTCAACCACTCTTCAAAAGAATGTAGCAATCTAAAATAGCCATGGTACTCAAAGGAACCATTTAACATCCTTGCAACACCCCACTAGCCAGAAATTGTTGTGGAATGAATACAATACATGAACATGCGGAGTTGACAATGAAGCCAGTCTTTGATGGATTGTAGAAAAAAAAGGAAAATTAAGACGCAAGGCAAGGCAACGCCGTGAGCTAATGCATATTTGTTTGCGAGAAATGTCTAGGGAAGTATGGTTGCTTGAGCCCAAAGTTAAAATAAGCTTCAAAAAGTCTGGAAGAGTGTTGAAGTCCATGTTCCTGCGTGCCCCGTGAAGCTTTAGGTTGATGGCCCCACTGAGAAATTCAACTTGCCCCATGTAACGAAAAACTTCAGCCTAGGATTGCAGTACGGTGGAAGGGATAATTTTCATTTCCATAGTTATTGGTAACATATAGTTTCTTGAAATGTAAATCAATGTTGAATTATAAGCTATGAGCTGATTAACACTAGTGAATAAGCTATGTGTTTAATTGTGTATCACTTATGGTTAAGATTGCCAAGTGTAAGGCTCAAATATGTAAGGTCAAAAGTGCCATGTGTAATGATCCTAGTTGTTTAGCTAGATGAATAGCTGAGATCATCTTCTAGAGAGAGAGTGATCGAGCTAAGAGTCTCTAATTGTTTTATTCTCTTTTGCACGACTTGTGTGAGAGTAAGAGAAGCAATTAATGTGAAGAATTATTTTTGTGATTTGTAGAGAGAAAAAGAAACAACTATTCCTTCTCTTTGTGTGCCTGCATCTTCCCTTCGGTTCTCTTCTTCCAAAATTATCAATTTACTAAGCTATTTTTCAACTTACTCTAACATGGCCTTAGAGCCAGGTTCGATCATTTGTAGCTGGATGTAAACTATGAGATTGGGACGTCGCCGAAACTGGAAAAATCAAGTTTCAACTGAGCTCATCTTAGTCTGGT
Organism: Pyrus x bretschneideri; assembly: GCF_019419815.1. NCBI lineage: Eukaryota > Viridiplantae > Streptophyta > Magnoliopsida > Rosales > Rosaceae > Pyrus > Pyrus x bretschneideri. The sequence continues at coordinate 5,220,729 of NW_025999457.1, forward strand.
GAAGTTCACCGGAGTTCCTTGTGTGATCTAAAACCACGCGTTTTCGATACATCGGAGCTCACGATGGCTTGATCCGGAAGTTCAGAAGTAAGAACTTCGATCTTCTTCGGTGAGAACTACGAGTTCTGGAAGATCAAAACGACAACGATTTTCAAGTTTCATGGACCGTGGAAATGGGTAGAGAAAAGGATTGCACTCCTTGAAGACTCGAAGAAGAAAAAGAAGGGTTGATGAAGCTGAAGCAATGGATGATGATGATGAACAAACTATTGCAATGTTCATGAAGGATGCTAAAGCACTCGGGATTATTCAAAATGCAGTTTCCGATCAGATTTTTCCTCAATTCGCCAACACAGATTCATCTAAAATGGCTTGGGATATGTTGTATGGTGAATACCATGGTGGTGATCAGGTACGATCGGTGAAACTTCAAAATCTCATACATGAGTTTGGATATGCTAGAATGAGAGATGGTGAATCTTTATCTAGTTATCTACTCGTTTAAATAAGATGATTAATCAAATGAAAACATTTGGAGGGACACTTTTGAATGAGAGATTAGTACAGAAAGTGTTGATTAGTCTGAGTAAGGCTTATGACCCTATATGTCTTGTGATTGAAAATACTAAATGTCTTGAAACTGTTGAGCTACAAGAAGTGATTGTAATTTTGAAAAGCCAATAGCAGCGTTTTGATTTACACTCCTCCGATGCAACTGAGAAGGCTTTAGCCTCTTTATCTGTGAGTAACAATGGATAGAATAAAAGCAATACTCAGTCTGGTAATTACCAAGCACAGAAGAGTAATTACCAAACAAGTACAAGTAAAACAATGCTTAATAATGGTGTTATCGTCGCCCAAAGGCAAATCCATAAATCTCATCAATGCTTGTACTTTCTAGGGGTATTATAATCGCCCGAAGACAGTACCTGTCCATCATCTGAAGGTGAAGCTATACGACACTGGGTTACGCCAGTGAAGAAACATGGTAGGCCCCATCACCCGAAGGTGAAGCTGTACACCTCTAGGTTACACTAGAGAAGAAACATATACATATAACATCACACACCAATACTAGTCGTGGCTAATGAAGTTGTTCGACATTGGTTTCACCAGTAAAGCTGGGGGGTATAACATAAGTATCCTCAACTGTGTCCTATAGCCATAGATGTCTACATATCCGTGTTGTGTGGATGCGTTGTACGATAACCCACTAGATATTTACCGAAAACATATCTCAAAAACTCATGCCAAAACATCAGAGCTCAAAAGCTCAAAACCTTGTCGAATAAAGCCATGTCGTAAATCCACTGAATTTTTTACCTATAAAACAAATAGTTCATAACCTTTAATAGAATGTAAATTAGATAAATCATAAATATTTCATAAAGCAATTTAAATAAATCACAAATTCTCCATAAACCAAAAATATGGAAATCTGTAAAACATACTTTAAAATATGCTCAAATTATGAAATAAGATATGCATGCAATCCTAAGATTTATAAAATATTCATTTGAGAAGAAGTCCACTCACAGTTATTCCACTACTTGAGATGCCGCTTGAACGAGGGAGGACGAGGTCAAACCATAATTAGAGACCAATTAATAAAACGTTACTAGAACGATAGAATTTGTGAAAACAAAATGCGGATTTGGAATCAGGATGTCAAAATTAGTCTAAGAGAAGTCTGACCAAAACCTAAAAAAGTCACTTAAAAGTACGTTGACAGTCAACTGGTCAACGGTGATCGAAAAGTCAATGGGTCAGGTCAACGGGTCAGATTTGGGCTTGGGTTGTTGGGTTGGACCGGAGTTATTGAGTTGGGCCTGAGTTGGATCTGGTTTGGATCCGAGTTCTAGGCCTGATGGATTGAACCTGATTTAGGGCTAATGGGCCAAGGGTTTTGGGTCATGAAAAATGAGTTAAAAGATTTGAGCTAGATAATAGGTTGGACTTAGTTTGGGTTGTGGGTAGGGTCGACCCAGTTGAACTCACAGGTCGTAGGCCCCAATGAAGAAGAAAATCCGGAATTTGGGGATTTTGGCCGAAAAATTTCTCTGACTTCGATTTGGGGTCAATCTCAGCCATTTCACATGTTCTACCTACCAAAATGAAGATAACCAAGTGTAGATTAGGATTATACCTTTCTCCGAGTCAGCCGTGGCCGAAGTTGACCAGAAATTTGCTCGCAAGCCGTTGGGTTTCTCACCGAAAATGGAGATTCAAAGAACAAGCATGCATGAATATATATATATATATATATATATGTGTGTATATGTGTGTATGTATAATCCCAAACTCAACCCCAATTCATCAAAAATATCTAATAGAACTTACCTCCTTCCAAAATTACAGAAATTTAAACACGAATCACGCCAGAGCTGGACAAAGGGATTTGGAGCTCACGGTTTCATTAAGTCCAGTGTCTTCCCATCATCTGATCGTCCATGCAAGCCCAAAAATTGACTCATGTGGTCGAGTTACACTCTAATTTGGTAAGATTGTTCTAGATTTCACTGGGAAAGTGTGTTGGTGTGAGTGGTTCCCTCGGTGGTTCTCGGGAAGAGAGAGAGAGAGAGAGAGAGAGAGAGAGAATACAGAAAAGAGAGGTGAGGGACAGGTTCGAGAAAGAGAGAGATAAGTGTCAGCACTGTCAGGGGAGTGAAAAGAAAACCATGGGATGATCCTACGAACCCACGCAGGGGTATTTCCGTAAATTTGTACAGAGTTTGAAAAACGGGTAGTTTCACAACGTGCGTTGGGCTTTGCTTCATTCATATGGTAGCAAGACTTCCTTGAAACGGATTCTTGGAAGAGGTAGACAGAAACAGCCGAAGAAATTAACCAACAATTTGTGCCCTAAGCTATGATGAAATATAGTTTACCAATGTTCCTATAATCTTTAATTTGTGAGCACATGCAACCAAAACCAATTGGTGATGAGTGGAGACACCCAATATATGTATTTTCAGGACAAATATAAAATAAAATAAAATATGCGTGATTTTACATTGGCTAACATTTTCTAGTGCTCTTATAAATGTGCTCATTTAGTGAGTTCATATTTCATGTATAACAATATTTACTGTATTTGTATTTAATAGTTTTGGCGAAGGGAAGCAGCAAGCTTGAGGCAACAATTGCGGTACTTCGAAGAATGTCACAGGTACAATCACTGCTTTTTATTGAATCTTCAACATAACCTAGCAATTTGATTCAAGTACCAAAACCTAACAATGCATATTTCATGATGCTTACTGGAAAAGGATATCATACTAACTACGGTTCATCTAACTACCAAACCAGAAAACCTTTTCGACATGGAGGATGAGTAATGAAAAGATGTTTCTTGATTATTCATAAGAAACCGAACAAATAATTAGTAACAATTAATTAAATGCGGTATCAGTGGGCAAGAAGCTACCGAAAAAAAATAAATAAATAAATAAATAATTAGTATCCAGCTGCTCAGCCCTAACATTGAATATACAGACGCAAAATCAAGAAATCTTCACAAAAGAAAAAACGAAACGTCTCTGAACTCCTAAAAACTGAGCTCCCGAAAAAAGTTTCACATCTTGTCTAATGTATTGATCTAACATATAAAAATATTAATTATATAATAAAAATGTATTGATAGCAAAATAGTTTCACATGTTGCCAAACATGTATTGATCTAACATATAAAGATATTAATTATATAAGAAAGGTTCTGCTAATTTCTTTATATTACAGAGATTTGAGCCAGAGTACTCAATCCCTTCAATCATCTATTTAGGAACTTGAGGTAGTGACTGTTATTGTTAGTGTTCTTATTTATATGGTGATGAAACGATCCCGGTGAAGTCTACTTTTCGGCAGTCAAAACTAGTTTTTTGGGGACATAAGCCAGTAATCCTTTTGTATGTATTACATGAGTTGGAATCGAAGGGAACGCCAAGGATTTTAGGTCTAGTGTAATTGCTCTACTAACTTAAATAGTTTGCGTGACAAGGGAGATTTTGTCGCGCAAAGCATTCTTAGGTTGCACAAAAACTATGGCGACCAAAAAATCGTCGTGCAAATTTTGTCGCGCAAAGGTCGTGGAAAAAGACATTGCGCGATGAACAATTTCAAATTCGTCGCGCATCCAAACAATTGTGCGACGCTTTATTACTCGTCGCGCTAAAGTTATACGGACAAAGGTGTCCATCGTACGATATGAATGGGTACAAATGCACTTTGTGACTAGTTTGTCTCAAAAAGTTTGCGCAATGAAAAATGTAAGAGGCGCGTGGTAATGCACGACGAAGTAGTAAGATGCGCTTAATTTTGCGCGATGACCGGTCGGAGTCGCGCAAGTCTAATATTAATAAATAAATAAATAAAATAGATTACAAGGAAAATTAAAAAAAAAAAAAAAGATTTCATACTAATGGCAAAAGAAAAAAAAAAGCAAATTAATGAATAAAAAAAACAAATTTTATTTATAATATAAATAAAAATGTACGTACAAATATAAAGTTTTAAAAGAAAGCGGGAACAAAACTACGAAAAAAAAGCGAAAAAATCTATAGACATGTCCTTTGGAGGTGCTTGGTAATCTTGCTGCTGGTTGGGGACGGGGTCGGAGGTCGACGAGCTTGATTACTGTGCTTGCTCAATGTGGAAGAGCTCTGAGGGCAATGTGATGCGTGAATTATACGCACACAAATTAACCCTCTTGTTGTCAAATTGTAGTAAGGATGCAAGTAGGGATCGTTCTAGACCGGGGATTAGGAGGGCTTGCTAAAACCTCTAAATTGACTCAAAAACATAAAAACAAAGTTAAAAACGTTCACAAAGACTCAAAGGACTCAAAACAGGTTCAAAAGACTCAAAACTGCCTAAAAACACTAACTAGGCAGTTTCTGACCTTAAACACAAATTTGGACGAATTTAAGATTAAAGGTTGATTCAAAACACTTTAAAACACAAATTAAGACACTTTAACACTAAACTAGACTCAAAGAATGCAAAACTAAAAGTTAAAACACTTAAACAACCCTAAAACCCAAAACAGCAACTAGAAGACTCAAAACTGCCTAAAAACCACTTTCTGGGCAGTTTTGAGCACCTACACTAATTTGGACGAAATTGGATGAAAACTTGAATCAAAATATTTAGAAACACAAATCAAAACACTTTCTAACTAATCTAAGACTTCAAATTAAAGGGGGATTTGTTTTGGAGGAAAATTGAAATAACGAAACAAGTTAATAAACTAGACAGAATGTAAATATGAAATTGATGAAATGGAATGAATGGATGCTAGCCAAGGGGTTCATCTCCACACATGTTACACTTGCATAATAAAAAGATTTCCAATTGCATTTCAATAAATTATGAAACTCATCACCCCGGGTTAATTAGGTCCGCTTAAATTAACCTTCAAATCTTCCTAACGTTATTGAATTGGATGATTGCATACGACAACCCAAAACATTTCCCACAAGTCCCCTACATGATTGCATAATAGAGATACAAGCAAGAATCATTACGCTCTATGAAAATTATAAGTGTTGACGAGGCATTCGTTACTATGATTGCATGAAACTTATGCCAAGAATTCGTTTAACGCGATTGTTTATAAGCAACCTCCACTACTTGTGAATATAAGTTCGTAACTATTAGGTGAAACTCACTTATATTCTAGCGTCATATTCATGCATGAAAATTAAGCGTGCACTCTCAATAAACATACATAAATAAGTTATCAATCAAACAGTTAAACAAATTGAATCCACGACTTATGAAATGCAATTAGAAGTAATCAAATCAAAACGCAAGCATAAACATATATTTCGAATCCCCCCCTAGCCAAGGGGGGGTTTAGTTCCTCATGATACAAAACAAAGAGAATCAAAGAAACACCTAAACATTCCAACAACTCAAACTTGAATTGTATGAACGTTTAGGCCCTCTTCTCTTCCATTCCTCATTCGTACAAAACAAAGAGTATTGAAATTAAACATTGAAATCAAAGAAACACCTAAACATTCCAACAACTCAAACTTGAATTGTATGAACGTTTAGGCCCTCTTATCTTCCTCTTCGTCGTAGCACAAGGTCTAAGGATAGTTTGATGGTGTGAATGGTTTGGGGAGTGGTGAAAATGGAAGATGATTGGTGTTTGGATTATAAGGGAATGGGGACTCACGGCTAGGAAGAAGTGGATGTGTTTGTGGTGTGGTGTTGTGTATGAAAATCTGAAAATGGAAGAGTGAATGAATGAGAATGAATGCAATGGATGCTTATTTATAGGTGAATGAAGGAAGAAAAGAGGGAATATGACAGCTAGGTTGTGATGATGAATGCATGTGGGAGTGTGGCTGAAATGATTATGAAGCATGTGGCTGATTTATGAAGGGAATGCATGTGGATTAAAGTGGAATGACAGCTAGGTTAAATGATGAATGCATGTGCAAAGTTGGTTGAATGATTATGAAGCATGTGGGTGGAAATGCATGTGGAATGGCTGTTTGTTTATGATGATGAATGCATGTGGAATATGTTGGAATTGCATGTGGAATGGCTTAAAGGATGGAAGTGCATGTGGCTCTAAGGTAGCCTTCTAGAAATCAGGTTTTTAAGCCCCCTTGCAACTCCCTAACTGAATTCAAGCCTTTCAAATTCGTCCATCCTCATGCCTCCATGCTTGCACTATCCAATCTTGGCCCAAAAATGCTCTAGAATGCTCCAAATTGCTTCGTTTTGCATACTTTGACACTAAAACCTGAAATTGCACGAAAATAACTTTAAACACTATAATTAACATAGTTTAGCTAATTAAATGCAAGAAAACAAGCTAACTAAGTCGTATAAATATGCTCCTATCACAATGGTGCAGAAAAACCAGGGAGACGTATTCTGTAGGAACTGAGGGCTTATACAAGCATTGACATTTAAGACTTGTACGATGCCAGCTCACTCCTCAGGCCAGCGACTTCCTGCTTTAAAGCCGTAACCTGGCTCTTTGACTACGGGGATGATGAGGCTCCACTCTCCCGCCGCCTGGCACTTCCCATCCCCCGACAATATGTCCCTGGCCTCTGACCGAAAGTTTGGTCCAACGTCTCTGGAAACTCTGCTTGAAAAGCCCATCCATTAAATTCGTTGCTTCTCATCAGTTTCATCAACATCCTAATGAACCTACATTAATGCCAATAACAATAAATTAGTAATTTAAAAAATATTACGTTTTAACAAAAATAATTGTTCTTTATTTACCACATACTTACCAATAAGTCTCCCAGCATTGACTTCTTCAACTCCTCAGGGACTTTTTTTCAAGACTCAAACTCAGCAGAACAATCTCTCCATACCAAATTCCCAATGTCATACTTAAATTCAGTGTACGCCTCAGCCAAATTTTTGCCTTCAAAGTACGGCACTTGCTTTCGTCGATACCTCTCTAATCGCACTACAAGTTTCTTTTTGCCAAAACCTTCTCCAGAATCGGCCATTTTTTTAAAACAAAAAAATTTCAAAAACTAGGGCTTTGAAACTGTGTTTATATAGTACTAGGACACCTTTGCGTGACGAACATATTCATCACACAAATCTCCAAGTTCATTGTGCAAAATGCGTCATAAATGCACAATAAATTGGAAGGTTTGAACGCAATCTAACTATGCTTTGCGCGACAAACACATGGATTTATCGCGCAAAGATGTTTGACGCAACGAAGGTAGTGTTGCGAAATATATTGCGCAACGTTTAAAATAAGGGAACTTTAACGAAAAGCTCACAGTTCACTTTAACGAAAAACCACATTTTTACATTAAAAAGTCAATCCTGGTACTATTCACTTTACCCTTTATTTTGTTCTTATCGTTAAAATTCAAAGTTTTCAAGCCCCTTTTTATTAGTTTTCCTATAAAATAATTGTAATTATAAAATATTTAATACCTTAAATATTTATTCTAAAAATAATTAATACTTTAAATATTTATTCTATAAATAATTAATACCTGAAATACTATTCTATAAATAATTAATACCTTAAATATTCATTCTATATATAATTAATGACACACCCCGACCGAAATCAAGACGTGTTGGCCATCACATGAGGATGACGTAGCCATGTGCACAGTGTAGAAGCAATAATAATAAAACAATTACAAATAAATAAAAACCAAACTACTAGATAAACTGGTTAAAGTAATACGCTAGTGTAAGACTAACTATGATAAACATAATCAGAGCACAAAAAACATAAGTGCAATCCAGAAGAACGAATACTAATTATACAACACCTAAAGGTGATCCTACATTTGCATTGTTCTGTCAGAACCATCGTTAAAGTCCTCGTGAGCCACCAAAGCGCTTCAAACTAGAATCTGGAAGGGCGCAAAACAGAAAGTGTGAGTGGGCAAAAACAAAGCTTTTCAAAATCATTTCATTCTCAAAAGTTCTAACTCATCTCCGTAAAACCTGTATAATTTCCCAGAAAATAGAATATATATACACACACCACAACCATGCTCAAAATAACAACATTCACAAATATGCTATATCGAATATCTCAGCATAAAGTATAAGTAAACCAGGTGATATCAATCAATGCAAATGATGTGTCAGCCGGAGTTACCTAACGTGACCTGTACTGGCTAAATCTAGAGCTCAAATCCACATCTCAACAACTATACATGCACACGAGTCGGAACCACCTAAAGTGGTCTGTACGACAGGATTGAGTGTAAATAAATACGCTCAAGTGCTATGATTACGTGAAGACTGTGCGAATAATCGCAGGTCACCTACGAGTCGGAACCACTTAACGTGGTCTGAACGACAGGACTATGCACCTAACTTGGATCCAAGGTGAGCGTACAATGCGGGAGGTGAACATCACGTGAAGGACTGTGCCCTACTCTGGGCGGGAACACTAACACTGGGGTGCAGGTTTATGAGCTCTCAATGCATCTCACATAACCACTAATTCACAACCATAATTTATAAACTTACCTGGCACTTACCTGTGTGTCCGCTGCACCAAACATACATACATGCAACTACTAATGCATAAATAAATAGGCAGACATTTTGCATGGCATTTTAAAACATATTAGCATTCAATTTCATTTTCTAGGAAAATTCTCAAGTATATAGGTATATACGAAAAATCAAAAGCCCATTCACTGGTATATATGGAAGGGTCGTCACCCCCGAGCCTCGAGTGACTGCGCTCGTCCTTAGGATAGGTCTCACCTATATGCGAAACAACTATAAAAACATCAATTTAAAGCACATAACCAAAACTAGGTAACAACTTCTCATACAATGCTCAAATGGGGTGTTTGAATATACCAACGTGATCTACTCAACCTCACGAACATCCCCATATTTTTAAAATAATTTTCTGACAACCCACGCGCAGTCACGCTTTCTGGCCAAGGCACGGCCAGATGCGCCGCCCACGCGCGAGTGCGTGCCAAGCACACTGACAGTAAGAGTTAACGTTGTTAGGGAATATTCTATTAAAACAAGCATAGACCGTTAGAACTAACTTGACGCCGTTAGAATATTCCGTCAAACTTGACGGAATATTCTGTCGTCTTCTTCCTTGGTTCGCCGGACCATCGCCGTTGTTAGAAAACTGGAAAAAAAACTTTAAACCTTTATATCTCAGTCGTTTTTCATCAAATTTCATGAAATCGGTACCAAATTGAAGCTCATAACTTGTAAAACATTCCCTTACCTGCTTAAAGCCCCAAAAACGATGGAATATCGCTGGAAAAATCGTGATATTCTGATCACCTCTGCAACTCACTATTCTCGAGTTTCCTGACGTCCAATTTCTTCCAAAATGCTTCTCTGAGCTTTGTGAGAGTGTCTTAAAGCTCACTATAACCTTAGAATCCTCTGAAACCATCGCATTTACGTATGCATGAACATTACCTCGAACTGGGATCTCAGGTTCTCGGGTTTTCGAGCGTTTCAAGTTCTAAAAATGGTATGGATGTACTCAGGAGCTTGCCAAGAACTCAAAGACACCAATTAAAGCCTCAATCCATGAGTGGTTTATGGTGTTCAAAGGTTGTCCGTACGGTTTGTACAAAAAAATGCAGAAAATCGAAAGAGGAAGGAGAGAGAGAGCACACAGGTGTGTGTGTGTGTGTGTGTATGTGTTTGTGTGGTCCAAAGTTGTCCACCCCAACCAACCAAAACAAAAGAAAATAAAACCCAAGTCTTTTTTTCCAAAAAAAAAAAAAACTTAGGAAATGTTAAAATTGTCCAACTTAAGTACATATTACACACAACACACTTTAACATCCAAGGGTAATTTCGACATTTCATGCCATCGATACTAATATTTCGGGACGGGCTGTGACAATTAAAGCCTTAATCCATGCAATTATTTTCAGCATAAGTACGATATTCATTGAAGATTAAAAACACATATAAACCGAGGATAGAGTGTTTACATTAGGTTTCAATAAAAAAAAACCCAACAGGAATTGAAACCTAATTAAGTCCAAATACATAACTTATAAAAACAAAAAAAAACCTTAAATTTAAATATTGTCATACAAAACATAAATTTAAAACTACTATTTCGATGGTCTTGGTCCATTCCACAAGACTTCATAACACCATCGATTGTAACATCCCTCCAACGCATTATCCATCAACTTCATCAAATGTTCGTTTGTATCATCATCAAGAGTATACTTACACTGTTACACATATATGCAAATAATTAATTCCAACATATAACTAAAAATTTCACAAACTTAATTATTAATCCATCAACAATATACTTACTAATAGTTCATCCATCATAGCCTTGTTCACATTCCCTGGCACATCTTCCCAAGAACGTCACTCAGCAGTGGGACAATTATTCCCCATGGCTACAGCGATCACATGCGCAAACTCAAAATGTTCCCTCAAATTATGCGAGTTGGTGTCGCGTACACTCTTATCCTTGTTTTTATCCGCCATCCCAGCACGAATAGAATTTTGAAGAATAAAGATAATAGAATTATGAAGAATCAGGACAACAAAAGCGCATATTTATAGGAAGGTTAAGACCTTTGCGCAACGAAGCCTTTGTCGCGCAAACACCTATATTAAATGTGGTATTGATTTCTAGGATTCACCTATAGTAAATGGTCAAAACTAACAGGAACTTGCGTGACGAATCATTGGTCGCCCAAGTGCCCCTCTTTCGTCGTGTAAGTTTTTCGTGCCAAACAAAATTACCCCACGTTTTCTTGCTGACTATACGCAACGCCAACAATTATTCGTCATACAAAGTGTTCTTGCGCAACGAATATCTTCATTGCGGATTTTTTTTTTCTTTTTTTTTTTGTTCCTATCTTTTCTATTTTGTGCGACAAAGTATATTTTTCGTTGCTCAAGTACATCTTGCGCAACAAAATACTCTTCGTCGCGCAAGCTGTGTTTTCTACTAGTGTTGGGTTTTAACTTTTAGGGCATTTAGGTCTATTTAGGTGTGTTTTTTTGCCATAGTTAATAGTTTTTTTAAATAAAAAATGGCATTTCTAAAATTGGAAGTTAAGTTTTGGCTATTTATGATAAATTCTCCTTTTAAACCAACTGAAATGCAACTTTGTAAAAATCGCTTCACAATATCCTGATACCGTTACTTAAATATTGCTAAAACACTTAAGGTTTTCCCATGAAATGTGAGATAATGATTTATTGGAAAAAAAAATGGTATCACACACACACACACACAAAGTAACATTTAGTATATATGAATTAGTTTGTGAGAACGTTTAGAGTATACCCTTACACCTTCTGTAAATTATGCAGGCAGTTAATGGGGGAAGAACTTTCTAGTTTGAGCGCCAAAGATCTACAAAATTTGGAAAGCCAACTTGAGATGAGTTTGAAAGGTGTTCGAATGAAAAAGGTATCAAAAGCCTTAGCCCTGAATATAGTCACACTTAATAATTTCATGCTGCCTTATTTATTTAACACATGCATGGCACTCATTGTTTTATTTTTTCTATTCTGCAGAGCCAGATATTTAATGATGAAATAAAAGAACTAAACCAGAAGGTTGCCCAAGAGCTGGCTCAATTTCTCCCAGTTGATTAATATTAATTCATTTTATTGGGGGTAAATTGATGCTTATTATCGTTGTTTTTACTTTATTTTCAGGGATCTTTCATACATCAAGAGAATATAAAACTGCATAAGAACCTAGACCTCGTAAGTAAAGAGAATGAGGAACTGCAAAAGAAGGTATTGTCTATACATTAAGTTCTACTTTTATATTTATCACATATTATAATTCATCAAAAGGATAGAGAAAGGCAATGGGTAGAGGGAAAGTGAGAGGAATCAAATGAGCATAAACCTTAAAACCATTATGTTATTTTACTTATCAAGCAAATGTGAAGATGTCTTCTCTAGCAAACACTAACACAAAATAAAATATTTTGACACCAGGTTTATAAAGCAAGGGATGTGAATTGAGGAAACAAAGGCTCTCAGCCTCCATATAGCATCAATAATGAATATGATTTGCATGCACCCATCCGTTTGCAGCTAAGCCAGCCACAGATTCAAACTTAGCCTAGGCATGGGCCTTCGAACAATGAAGTACCAGCAAAAGCTATATATAATCCTATTAACGTGTAATATATCATACCATATTGATCCAATGGACCAACCCCAAAAAGAGAGAATAAGCAAAGCTCACTGCTTTGATTGACATCTCTTGAAAGTGTGCAAACATATTACAAGTTGTAGATAGCTATGTCATAATGCAGAACGCAGGCAACTTGCACCGCAATGAAAGTCAACCTTCAAGGAGTGAAATGTCATACAGTAAATGGATCCAACGGAAGGACCAACATCTTTGGTATGAAATGTTCTGTCAAACAAACTTTAGCATTCTTGTAAGAGAATTAGACAACCAGTTAGGTGTGAATTTATGCAATAATGGCAAAGAATTGTGTTAGGACCAACTTTATCCATATTAAAAATGTGTTGTGACCAACCAAAGAACAAATGTCAAGATTGACTCCTACTTCCAAGACACTTTTTAGAGACCCAAGATTTCATTTTACCACTCACTACAGCCAGTCTATGGTATGCCTAAAAGATAAAATGAACAAAAACAGTTGCAAACATAATATATATATATAACACCAAGCTACTAACACTTCTGATTTGAAGAGAAAATGTTTCATGATTGGTATTTATTGTTATCCTAAAATCAAAGAGGGGTCTATGTGCCTACATTAATATCATTTCAAGAAATACATGTCTTATTTAACAATCGATTTTCTGCTTTTCTATGAAATCTATTAGATCAATCTCAACCACTGATTTTAGTTTTGAATACCAAACAAACAATGTGTGCAGCAATCAATAAGTGAATCTACTATAAGATAACACAAGATTCTTACCTTTGTGGAAACTATGACCAGTATTGCAGCTCTTAGTTGCTAAATAATCCTTTGTTGCTGGTGGCCCAATATTGGAGCAAATTTTTGTGGCAATTGATGTTAAATGCATAAAATAAAGGTAATGAAAATAAATTAATCACCCATTTCATTAATCGCCATTTTCTAAACAGATGCAGAATGATCTTTATTTACATTTGGGGTTCAACAGATGTTAACAAAACTCTGCTTAATCTTCTAAAAGGTGGCCTAGGAGTTTCCAGATAAGAAGGGATGCAATCCAATTTTCACTACCTCCATTTCTCTTGAAAACTAAGTAAATATTTCTATCAAAGTCTCCCAGATGAGATATTTGCATTCCTTTTTTTTAATTCACTTTGCATGCTACAAATGAATATTTGTTATCTTGCTTGGTTTGAAGAGTCATTCGATTATTTATTATTTTTCGTTTAACAAACTGGGTAAAAACCCAAGAAAGCTAAGTAAAGAAAACTTAGACCATAGAACTATGAGTGTTCCGAAGATTATGTTTTTGGATTAGTGATCTGTTTCGATATTTTTGAATACCAATATGGAAAAGGTGACAGAAATAGTTCATGGGAGAAAATTGACTCATCTGGGAGATATTTTATTCATTAAATATTCTAGATTCTTTCATACTTACAATTGCTTCAGTTTGAATTATCTGGTGGTTGGAAAAGGAAGAGATATCAAGCAACATTCAAATGAACAATTTGAAGACCTGTTGACTTTAACAACTGATTGCAGAGTTTATCAAGTTGGAGGATTGCCTACATATATCTGGGAAAGAGAATTAAATCATTGGTATAGTTATAAGAAAAGATGATATAACATAAGTAATTAAGTATAACATCATGCATGGATCATTTTTTTATGAGTGGCCTATGGTGGGCCGTTAAGGAGATGAGTTCTCCATGGACTTGTCTTTGTGCAGATGGCGGCGTTGCGATTGAGTTAGGAATAGAAAGCCTACATATCTTTAGGAGGGGAATCAAATCGTGTGTAGTTCAAATTTTGCTCCTCTAATTGATCTAGAGGTGTCTGAGGGAGGTCCATCTTAGAGTGATGGGGATTCTTCTTCTTGGCGTTAGTCCGCTGCCCTCTATAAATACAATTGATGTTGAGAGTAGGTTTCTTCACTGGGCACCAATCATCATCATCATTGCACTTATCAGACCTGTCCCTATCATTTGGTTCAACTGAATCCTCCTTTCTTGCCTTGCCCATAATGTGTTCCCAGCAATGTCCCTGATCCAACAATTCTTCAATGTGGTCTCTCAGAAATTTCAAGTTGCATGGCTGGTACTTTAGTGGAAAGAGCAATATTCGTTTGGATTTTTGTTTGCTAGGTGCTTAGGAAGTGACTTTGGACATTGGAGGTAGGTTTGTCCTTGATGTTGTGGAGAATGTTGTTGACATTAGTGTTCAAAGCGGTGTATAACTTTGGCTTGGTAGAGCTTGCATGTCCCTACGCCTCTTTTGTTTGTCTAACGTAGAGAAGGTGGAAGAGTGTCATGTCGTTCATCCTTTAGTCCATCTTTTTGGTATAGTCCTAATCAGTGACTATCTTCAGGGTTTTATTGTCCTAGTTTGTGAGGTCATCTTCCACTTCGATGCACTCCGCTAGAGTAACATAGTCGTATTTTCTTTTATTCAGCTTCTGGGAGAGAAATGAATGGACATAGAGGTCTTGTTTAAATAACATGGGGGCCAGCCTATTGTTTGGCTTATCTACTCTACTAATTTAGCACAGAAATGCTTTAGGTAAGCCTTAAGACTTTCATCCTTGCACTAAGAAGTCATTCTGAACATGGCCTCATGACGTTTGTGGACATCATAGTACACTGAGAAAGTGTTGGTC
Organism: Pyrus x bretschneideri; assembly: GCF_019419815.1. Classification (NCBI taxonomy): domain Eukaryota; kingdom Viridiplantae; phylum Streptophyta; class Magnoliopsida; order Rosales; family Rosaceae; genus Pyrus; species Pyrus x bretschneideri. The sequence continues at coordinate 5,236,026 of NW_025999457.1, forward strand.
AAAAGGTCAGCTAGGCTCTCGAAGCAATCGACGGATCTGGCTAGCAACACCGGGAACCATCTCATGGTAGGTCTTTCTAGTGTGGATGGGAACATCTTACACAGCCAGGCATCATTAACACCATGGCATTTTGGTAATGCATAATGTGGTAATCCGGAACCGAATCTTCGCGGAAAGTCTTGAACCGAGGCTGAGTGAACTTCTCAAGTGGTGGCATAGACTCAATTGTCAAGGAGAGGGGGCTTCTGATCTGAATTGTCAACTTAATAGGGATGAGAGGGTGGTGTTCTCTCATCGTCACTTAAGAATAGTTAGTACTACGATTTAGTGATATTCCTCTTCACTTGTGAGTAAGAAGTCTTAGGTCCGATTCTCGTCAAAGGAGATTTTGAGCCACATTATTGCTAACCCATTGTGAGGCTTAACCTACTCCCTCACCCCTTAATTAGTGTAGATAATATCGTTTGTTCAGAAAAAATTAGTTGATTATCAACTCTAGCCTTTGCTTGAACTATTATTTAGAAGAAGAAAAAAAATGTTAAACATAAGAAACCCAAACATATACATATAAGCTAATTAAGTGTGCAAACTTTCTTTAAGTTGGTACATATATAATAAACATAGAGAACAAAATAAACTTTTTCTGGCATCTTTATTTCAAATCCTCCTTCACACGCTAAATGGTTGTCAATAGTTCACCTACATAGAATCCACATAAATCAGCAATTGACCAACAGACACACATAGCAATTTGAGAGTGTATTTAATTACCAATTAAAAAATAATAAAAAATTCAATCACAATAATAAAAATTACATATTAATTTTGAGAAAATAGTTTCCTCTCATATTTATTTATTTCTGTATCTTAATTTTGTTTTATTTTACTCAATTTAAATACTTCAAATAAACATAAGTCCCTAAATATATTTAATGAGACAAGAACAGGTGGTGGGCACAGACTGTATATATTAATAGCAGGCAGGCAAGACCAATGAGAATTGAGAAAGCCAAAACGCCCTCCCAAAAAGGAAGAGAGCGCCCTTGGTTTCGCAAACAACACGTGTCAATCACCTATACGTCACCCTCTCCCATCATTTGTGCACACACACACACCACGAATCCCGGGCCTATCTGGGAGTCCGAGGATTCCCAATTCCCCACGCTTTTCATTTACACTCGCCAACACTCGCTCCCTTCGTCTTACGCGTGCCCATTCTGATTCCCTCCTGCTGGTCAACAAGCTTTGTTTGATTCACCCGACAAAATGTCGGCCTCAAAAAGCGAGTAGAGTGGACTTCGTCTACTCTACCGAGTGGGCTTTCCGGTCCAGACCATTACCTCTAGGCGGTTTCCCTCCATGGTCCATACCATGTTTCCACAAAAAAACAGCGTTTCTACTTTTGTGGCATTCCATATAAAGTATTTATAAATTTTAGTTAGAGGTTACATCTGAAAAAATTAAGGAAAGAGCGGAGGAGGTTGCAACTGTTTTCTCCATAGCTTGTTTAATCTTCTAAGTAAGCTCTCTGTACCTTTATTTTTTAGGAAAAAAGACTTCTTTTTGGGGATAAGTACGATGGATGATCTTTGTTCTTTTGGGTTTTCTTGGTTCTTGTTGATGATCTCGTTTTGCTTCATATTACTGTTATTTCTGACATGCTTTTGGTCTCATTTGCTTTAGGCTTTGATAATCAATTCTCTTGAATAGAAAAAATCTACTGAATATGAGTAACTGATGTAATTTCTCTATGTATCTACCGATCTAATAGAGAAGGTATGGGGAGAGGAAAAATTGTGATTCGAAGGATTGACAATTCGACGAGCAGGCAAGTGACCTTTTCGAAGAGAAGAAATGGGTTGCTTAAGAAGGCTAAGGAGCTATCAATCCTTTGTGATGCTGAGGTTGGACTGATTATCTTCTCTAGCACCGGCAGGCTTTACGATTATGCTAGCACTAGGTTAGATCTCTCTCTCTCTCTCTCTCTCTCTCTCTCTCTCTCTCTATATATATATATATATATATATTGCCTGTGAACTATTTTGTTGGACTGAGTTTGAACTGGAACTAGAACTACTTGTTCTATATTTTGTCTTCAATTTTCCAAGCTGACTAAGTAGAATTTATGTATCGATGTTGATTATGCTGTATGTTCTAGCATAGGATTTGAGGTGGACTTGTTATTGGACTAGTTCAGACAACATATATCAGCTGTAGCGTCCGTTTTTTATGATCTGTATAAAGCATGTGGAATTACTTACCCGAAGATGTTATTTGGCCATGTGGTTGCTTCCTATCTTATGTCATGACTGTGTATAACTTTCCCTTGTCTTTTTGCATAGGAACTCAGAAAGTTATATTATCTCTGATACGAAATTGCCTTTAAAAACTTCCAACGCAAAAAAGGTTACAGATAAAAGTATTTACATATGAATGCTTCTCACAGTGTGCTATATAAAGGATTCAATTATCATATATAGGCAACAACTGACTATTTACGTATAATGATAAATAGAGACAGGATGGAGTGAATGCATGATACAAAATTACATTAAATTTAGTTATTTAGTAATGTTCAACGAAGAGGGGATTTTGAGGTGTGTGCGTTTGGGTGTGTATGTCTCTCTCAGTAATTAGTCCGTTTTCTCTTTCGCAGTTGCTTTTTTTTTTTTTTTTTTTTCCGAGAGATAGAGTTTATGACACTTTAAGGTCTAAAGCATGCACGAGGAGGACATTCAGCAACCCCATGCATGCTTCTCCTTACTTTTTCGTCCTTAAGATTAATTGTGTTGCATCAGATGTGTTGTCTCCTCATTGATTTGTCAGTAGTTCTTACAATGACAAAGTTCTTAGATGAAGTGTACTTGGTCATACCTCCTCCAACTGGAATAGCACAACCATGTTAATTCATGCTATTAAATCGTAGCTACGTTTATATCGTCGACAAATACACTTTAATACCATAACCATGGACAAACTTACTTTATAAGTGCCCTCATCGTTCGCAGACTCATTTGTGACATTTTGACAACTTGATCAACAGCGATGATGTGGGAAGATAGTTTACTTCTCTATATATACCTAATCTCCATGTTAAAAACCGATTTCTTTTCTGATCTCCGTCCACGATGACTTCATAATGTTCAGTGGCACTTGGTTGTTGTAGCCTTTGAATGCTCGCTTGTGAAGAGAACCTTTAGCAATTTGACGTGAATGATTTCTTCACCATTGTTTTATCTTCGTTCAGTGCCTTAATCAAGTGAAGGAAGAGTGTTTGTACTAATCAGAACAAAGATTTAGTTGAAACATGATATTGTGGTTATATTAGGTTATATTTTGTTACTCTTAAGTTTTATCTATATTGGATCGTGCAATTTTGTAAGCGTTAAACAAAATTTTGAGAGTTGCCCAGCAGGCTATAGGCTATATCAATAATGCTTAGAGAATCTCTAACATTACTAGCTATAATTTGATAGTTAGAGTGAAAATGATTCAAAATCTATTATAACTAGTCAGTTTAGTATGAACGTATCTCCAACATTACTAGCTAAATAATTCATCTGCAGGAGCTAGTTGTTTTCGTGAAAATTGTTGATTCATTTAAGAGGGACAAAGCCTCATGAAATATTGTAGCTTCTGTAAAATATTGCAAGCCTTAAAATCATTTTCCATCTCAAATGATTCAACAAATGAAATGAATAATACAGAAACTATAAGTCCTCAATCACCTAAAAAGTGCTTGAACTTTCCAGCCATGGTCAAAGCCAAATAAGCCACGGACACCAAATCAATGTGCCAGAAGCGAAACTTGGCATTCATTTGTTAAAACTTATTGAAATGATAGAATATTTGATTTGAGGGGTGCAACGAAATGGTATCTTGGTTAATTTGCTAGTAGAGCCTCAAATGAGTCAAACAAAAAATAATAATCTTGAAAGAAACGGAGGATTCAAAATTCCAAGAGATGGTGGAATTAAGGAAAGCATCAGAATAATGTACGGAAGTTGCACTCAATTTTCTTCAGAAGATAGTTCTTGTGGTAGAAAGAAAATTAGGATTTAAGCTTTTGTGGCAGAGTCTATTAGGATTTACAATTTAGGTCCAAAATTGAAAATTCTGTCAACTCTCTGTTAATTATTAGTACTTGAGCCATACATATGAGGCTAGAACAAAACTTTCCGTTAATTGTTAGTACGTGAGGTTTACATGTGAGACTAACTTTATCCTTTTATAGCCTCACATGTGAGGCTCATGTGCTAACAATTAAAAGATAGTTGATGAAATTTCAAATTTTAGGCCTAAATCCTAGCAGACTTCACTACATGGGCTTAAATCTTATGAAGGTGTATTCAATTGAGATTTTGAGAGATTTTAATTCTTTTAATAAATCTAGGAGTATTCAATTAGGATTTTAAGTGATTCTCTGAAATTTAATGTGTATTCAATTAGGATTTTAAGATATTTTATTAAAATCTTTAGAAATTCGGGTGTATTCAATTAGAATTTTAAAGAAGTTTATAACATTACAAGTGTATTCAATTAAAATTTGAATTTAAAGAATTTGGAAAAGTTGAGATTTGGAGAGATTTTGTAATGTATTTTAAGCATAAACAAATCTCACCTCTCCCTATGAGATTTCGAGGGAATTGAATCAAAATTTTATATAGAATCTCTACAAATCAGTTAAACTACATAAAAATCCATAGATTTATAAATCCATTAAAATCTCTCAAATTCCCAATTGAATACACCCCCATTAATTTTTTTAACCACATGAGTTATCTTCCAACTATCCTATCACCACGGAGACTATTTATCCAATTAAGCCTTTCCTGAATGGAATAAGAAATACACATTGGTTGGCCTCAACTTTTCTTGGTTTTTTGCTATTTCTCCTTCTCTAGTTTTGGGCTGTTTTCATTTTTGTTTTGTTTCATCGGTTCGCATTTTCTTTGGAATCGATATTGGAATTTGCATTGGCATTGGCATTGGTATCAGCATCAACATCAAAACTAGTTGTTTCTTCTTAGTAACGTCTTAGGATTTTCTACCTTAACATAAGGATTATGATGCATACGTGGGTGTACCCATATTGACTAGAGAGAATTATGCATGCGAGTTCAAATCTCTCTCTCGGTAGTTTTATGTTTGTTTATCTTATATCTACTAGGATAAGTATTGTTCTTTGCCAAGAGGGAAACTTAATTCTTGAAAGGTAGGCATTTTGTTCCCTAGTCCTCTTGCTTTGTATGACAGCCCCACATCAGCTTATAGGGGATTCAACTATTCACACACTAATTTTTACTTCTCGCACACTTTTGTTAATTTTTAGCAATTGATCTTCTTCAATTCATCTGGTTCAATAGTCGAAAATTGAGAGGAGTGTGTAAGAAGTAAAAGAAGTGTATGGATAGCACTTCCTATATATATATAGGCCATCCAACACTTTCTTGTACGTTAAAGTCTACTTGAATAGAGTTAGACGAAGCCATTATTGAGGAGGGTTTGAGTCCACTCTTGCAACGGTTACTGAAGTTTTCATCAGATCTCTTCGTTAAGTTGGGGCTAGGGTTTTAAGGCTCCATAGAGTTACCAAAGATGATGATTGAGTACAAATGAGTGTCTGCGGGAGATTTCATGATAAGGTTAGGATTAGTGTTCGGATTTTAAGGGTACAAAAATAAGAGGAGAAATGAATTTCGGCAATTAAGATAGGGTTTCAACTAGCTCATTTCAAGGCTACAAACTATGAAACCGGACCACTTATATTACGGTCTAATAACATTCCTCTTCACTTGTAAGTGATAGGTCATAGGTTCGATTCGATTCTTACCAAAAGTGAATTTAAACCACATTATTGCTAGCCTATTGGAAGGTTAAGCCCACCCCCATCCCTTAGTTTAAATAATATTGTTTGCTCAAAAACTAAGAAACCAGATTCTCACTTGAGTAATACGCTAGTAGATCAGTGATCTAGTTACTGGATTTGGCAATCACCTCAGATTTGACATAGGATGACTTCTCTTTCTTTTTAATCAAATAATGGAGGGGGATTCTAACGTAGGGCCTCTTTTATTGGCGGGAAGAAAAATATCACTAAACAAATATTATCATTTCAGCAATTGAAACGAACCAAAATATGTAACACTGAAAAAGTATTGCCAGATTCCTTAATACATAAAGGAACTTATAGCTCAAGTTGCTAAACATTTGCCCCTCCTGCAGCATTGTCTGCATAGAAAAAACGGGTTTACAGATCTCCGTAAACCCGTTTAAAACAAATGTTAACAAAGATTACAAGTATCCCCTAAATGCTTGATAAACTTGTTTAAAACAATAATTAAAAGATTATACGGATTTTGACTTTACTTTAGTCACTTGAACACATACGGTACAAATCAATTGCACTTTCTTTCTTACATTTGCCTTCTGTCTTTTTATGCACAAAATTGTAGGAATTTTACTTGCATCAACACTAAAGCAATCACTTTGGTCCAGAAACCAAAACCTATAGAATGTTCAGAACGTACATGATTTTTGCATCTAACGACCATAACGCTATGAATTTCTTACCAGCATGAAATCAGTTATCGATCGCTTCAACAAGCTGAAAGCTGAGCATCATCGACTGCTGAATCCTGCTGCAGAAGTCAAGGTAACCACTCCAATTTTCTTTCTGCTGAATACCTGCAATTATACTGTATAGAAGCATTATATCCATATCTAATACTGGCAAACATTAAGCAATAAACTTCGTCTACAATGAGTACATGCTAGCCAGAATTGCTTTCATAAAGTTTTCTATGCTCTACTTAATGCCTATGCATGCATACCACTTCTTCAATTCCGTAGCTCTATGGTTTTGCCTATGCATAGTAACAAGCATTAGCAAACATAATCCCTCCTGAGCAATGTTGCATTACATCTTTAGGAGAGATTATAGAAAAGCAAACATAGATATAGCGAGAAAGTAGTAGAAATTACGACTCGGATATTACTACCAGTTTTCACTACAAAACTTCTGAGACAATTGTAGAGCTCTATCCTCTTCAATGCATTCTTGGCACCTAACTCATTAAGAGACGCATAAAGCATTATAAGGAAAACAGGCTAAGTACATTGACAAACTAAGTGGCAGGAGAAATCATACAATTGCACCATTTTCCAAAGGCCTAAAACACATGAGAATGAAAGTCTCAAATAAATTATCAAAAGTGAGAACACTTAGGTCGGAAGAGTAGTGGATTGCAAAAGGAAAAACAATCCGATGCATGGAAATACAAGATCATTCAGGAAATACAGGTACATGTTCTTGCGACGCTCACAATAATCAACTGAGTCCAGATAGGAAAAGACACACGTAAGCGAAGGGATTTGTGTTAATGACCTTGTCCTTCAACGGACTCAGGTGAAACGCGGAGTTTAATGAAGTTATAAGGTATGCCATGCAAACTAGTCATTCTTCCTGGTTGAGGGTTTTAATTTAAAATACTAATACTACGACGCAATGAGGGAAAGGGATATGAGTTTCACTAATGATTTTCACGATCAATAGACTGCTCTGGGAAAGCTTCTTTCTCATATATGATATAGCTGACATTAGTTAAGTTTAAATAACTTGTTAAAGATTAACTGAAGTTCTAGCAAATAGAAACACAAGTCTACAAGTTGATATTACAATTCGAATTCTCTTCAAGGGGCTTTCTTCTATATTACTTAGACAAGGATAGCACTTTCCTTTCAGGGATGCTACTTAAGAAAATACCTGAGTAAAGCCTGGATTATATTGTTTCTTATGAGAAGAGAACTACCCGTATCTCAACCACTCTTCAAAAGAATGTAGCTATCTAAAATAGCCACGGTACTCAAAAGAACCATTTAACATCCTTGGAACGCCAAACCAGCCTGAAATTGTGGTGGGAAGAATACAAACGTGAACATGTGGAGTTAACAATGAAGCCTGTCTCTGAGGGGTTGTAGATAAAGGGAAAACAAAGATGCAATGTCAGGGCAACCTACACTTATCTTATGTACAATAGTCCACTTCAATGAGGCAATGCCTTAAGCTAATGCATATTCGTTTGCATTTGCAGAAGAAAATAACAATAGTCCAAAAGAAAGTATGTTGGTGCTGAAGCTTTGATGGCACCAACAGTTTAAGGATCCAACCTTAAGAAAAAATCCATTGAATAATAGTTCGTTTGTCTTGAACCAGCAGTTTCAGACTATTCCAACTCATATTCAATTTGAAGGCTTTATATTTACAAAAAGACAGACAGCCTGGTAATCCTGCCCAGGCTAAAATTTCAATAAACAAAGGTTTCGGGCATCAGAATTCTGAAGAAACAACAAAGAAGTTAATATATTGATCCAATGAGAAATTCGACCTGCCCCACGTAACAAAAAAACTTCTATTGCAGTACGGTGGAAGGGAATATTTCCATTTCCATAGTTATTGGTAACATATAGTTTCTGGAAATGTAAATCAAGGCCTCCCACAAGAATTCCTTGATTGATGGGAAGAAAAATTGAAGAAACAAGTGCAGAATGAAAATCTTTGTGTTGATGGACACAAATGGTGATATAAATAGTGTGGGTGAACAACTTCCATATCTTTTGAAAACCAGCAATAACGATGAAGAGAAAAAGGTGACATGGTTGTATCCTAGGGTTTCAGTAAAACATGGGAGCTATTAGAGTTTACCAAACAAGATTGCAGCACTTCTGAACAGCTCACAACAGGTGAATGTTGTCGTAATTTGCTCTTTAGTGCGGAGGATACTATGCATGGCAGGTAACTGAAGGAAAATTTGTGAAAAACATGTTCATTTAAGCAACATCAATAGCATGCAATTAACAATTAAAGGCGGAATCATGCTTGTATGCACTTAAAACAAAACATTTACCCATGAAATTCAAAGCCTAGTAGATAGGTGAACCAAGACTCAACTCAAAACAAAGTGAGTTGAGAAATCAATACCTTTGTAGATTCCTCTTTGCATAAGCAAAGGCTAATCACCCAAAGAGAGGGCCTTCATTCCTTGCATCTTAGATCCATGGATTTGAATGGATGAAAAGGATTCTCCAAGTTCCCAAAATTGAGAACCTCTAAGTCTCCACACCAAGGTAAGATTGGAGAAGAAATGAGTGACCTTGAGGAAGTAAGATTGCTAGATGTTTTCCTCAAGGGTGGCTGAAATTTTAGAGAGAAAAGAGAGCTTGTGTTCTCATCCTTTCCCCCAAAATAACCCTTAGAAAACCCTAAGGATGAAATGGCTATAAAGATGTCTTTATACCACCTCACAATGGAGTGGCAAACTTGCAATTAAGCCAAGTTCACTACCCTCCTCTATATGGCCGAATTTAAGGGGATTTATTGGGCTATTTGGGCCTTTGTGAATCATTATTCATTAAGTTGTCATACAACTTAAGTCAATGGACTTGACGTTCGAAGCCCATTGGGCCTTAAGGTCCAAAACTATCCCGAGGTCTTTAACGAACTTATTCGTTTGATTAATTAACATATTAATTAATCCTTGCCATAAATAATTAAACCATTTAATTATTCTTACTCATCTCCGTTGAATCTTCAATCTCTACCTTACACGGTGTACGATCCATTAGGTTCCTTTTAGCGAGGCAGTGGGCGATTCAAACTCTTTCAAATCGATTGTGAATTGAAACTTACTTTCAATTCTCCCGTTAGTGATAATACACTTTTAGGGCTTCCACAAACCATGGTTGACGCCTAGCAGCATGTCATGGTTACCCAAGCTAATCAGAAGAGGTGGAGAACCTATTCAGTTTAGGATTACAAATGCAATACGGTCTTTCTCTAATACAATACTCTTGACCACATTGTTTGGTTTGATAGTTTATTCATGTCTACTATCCAATGTGAATCTTGTACTTATATGATTACCTTGAATGTGATCTGGAACGCATTCCAACATCTCATTCATACTCTGGCCAGAGATTCTAAATCATATCATAGAGTATTCTCCCTCAAATAGTTTGAAGGTTAGAGATCCCTTGTTGCGCATTCACTTGCCTCCATGGCTAAGTGGCTTAACCCCAACGATGCCGTGGACACCCTGATAGAGTGACGTTGACATAATCAAAGATTAAGGACCTAACCACAAGACAACTGTGATGCCTCAGGTCAAAAGACTAATTTGCATTATCCTAACCATGAGTTCTCATGTGACATGAATATGAGAACTCTTCGTTGATCGTGTTCAGTGAACTCATTCTCTATTGAGCACCTACGTACTTGTCTTGATGTCACACACACCAATGACTCGAGACTAGTCACTCTCCCTGAGAGAAGACATAGCACGTACTGATCTTAACGGACTGTCAATGCCCAATTGACAATCCTATGATCAGGAACGTTTAGGATGTGTCAACGAAAGAATGGTCTCATGAATCTAACTTCTTTAGATCGCATTCTTCCAATCACATATTCCTTGGACTTATCGTTTAAGCATATAACATTTATATTAGACGGCTCAAACAATAATCTTTGCCCTTTAAACTACATTAGTTTGAAATGTCCGTAAAGTATCATCATATGATTGGTTTTAGGGCACATTTCCAACAATCTCCCACTTGCACTAGAGCCAATCAGCTTAGTCATCATTGATGATACCTCTTCTGTAATTCATTTCATAAATGGCTGAGTAGTAGGCCTAAACAATGGATATCTATATGTTATCCATAGAAGCAACCTTGAGAATAACGACGTCACCATTATACATGATTCTCAATCATGTGGTTCAGTCTCTCATTTGAGTTCGGACCTTGATGAGACCTTGATTCCCTGGCTTGAGCTATCGCCCCATTAGTGTCATACACTTTCTGGTTGGAACCGAATGAAGAGTTCATGAATGAACTTTCCCATCCAAACAACAATGTTGTAAGCTTCTATATGGCAATATATTTTGCATACATGATGGAACACATTAAAGTCATTTACTTTTAACGTTTCTACCCAAATATCTCTTTAGTCATAATAAAGAGATATCTCATTATCACTTCATTCATAATGAAGAGATATTCTATGATGGATTAGATTCATAATCTAATACATTTACGCTTCCATTACGTTACTCTAATTCTTCCTCATTCTTGAGGAATCCATCCTTAGTATTTCTTAAATACCTAAGGATTCACTTGACAGTTGCCATGGTTCTGATCCTGGGCTTGCACTGATATCATCTTGTACCGTTCTAGGTACGACTTATATCAATGTTTTCATACAATATGAAATACATAAATCACCTTTCTGCATATGCATAAAGGATTCTATTTACGCATTTATTTCTTTGGGAGTCAAAGGGTACATTCCCTTTGAGAAGAACAACTTCCTAGTCTCACTAGAATTGTCATTCTAATTGAAGTTTATCATCATATGAGAAACTTCCTAGCATCTCTTGTCTATTTTAGGGATTGATATAATCCAATTATATCTTGAAATCTATCATTATAGATTTCCATCCCATGTATATAGACTATGTCTCCCATATACATTCTATCATTATAGAATGTTTAAAGTCATAACTTTAACGATGAAGAATTCCTTTCATTTTCAAAATTAATATATATCATGTATATATATATATTCTAATTTAGGAATATGATCAACTCCCACTAATCTTTTGTAAACCTAGTAAACAAAAGATTCATTTACATCTTTATGAGAAATCAAACAATTGATCTTTTCTCATAAGACGCTTATAGCTCCCACTAGCTTGCTAAGATCCATGATGGATGGATCTTCTTACAACTAACATGTCTTAGAAGTATATATCATATATATATGGGTAATTGATAATGTCCAACGAACTAAATCTTATTTATGTTCATTCTCTTCCTAATGGAGAAATTCATTATCTTATGATGCTACTTTCCTTGATATTTTTCAAGGAAATTAATCTAAAGTGTTACTTTTTCCTTGGATCAAATCTAAGGAGGTAAATACTTTAGATGTCTTACTCATCTACTTACATTTCTTGAATTCTTTGAAACCTTTTGCAAAGTATTCGGACTTGTGTTTATTCAAAATAAACTATAGTCCAACCGAGAGTGATCTTCGGTGAATGTCATACAACATGAGTAGTATTATGTTGTGGACAAGTGCCACTAACATCTAAGTGAATTAACCTCAACAACTTTGTGATTCTTTCTTCTTTCCAAAAGAATAAAGATTCGAACATTTCGCCTCTATACAATTTTAACAAGAAGGTATTGGATCCGGATCTAACGATCCAAAGCATCCATCTATGACCAACTCGTAACTTATGTTTTTAGAGGTATCACAACTCAGTTGGGATTAGTCACTACCTTGTAACCTTTTGGGTTTTAAGCATCATCGTATTCTAAACAGTTAAACTACCACATCATCTCTACTATAGAGACAACCAATTAGATTACAATAATCTAATTATTGATTAATAAAGAACAATGTTTTGTTAAACAAAACATTTATCCACCTCTACTATAGTGACGGATTTAAGTTCCTTAAAATTGGAATGTAAAGACAATCTTTTAGTATTTTCCAATTTCTTTGGTAGTTCATATGAGGAAGTAAGTACAATCCGCTTTCGCAGAGATCTATATTCGATTCACGTTTGGAATGTGAAGTACTTTCTCTTCTCTCATTTAATCTTCTACTTTTTATTAGCACACTTTTACAACAATTGTAAAACATAGTTACTAATACGGAATCATGCATTCAAGTAGAAGAACCAACTGTTGTGAACTTTTCAAGAACATTTTACAACACCTTCAAAAGGTGTGTTCTTGACACTTGCAAGACATTTCTTGCAAATACCCCTTCCAATGTCCATCCTTTCATAAAGAAAGTTTGTTCCCTTGGAGTTATTTTGCCTTCTTCATTTGACTTCCCTTTTGATTACAATAGTCATGGTCCCTAAACTCCCACTATCTCTCTTGAAACTCATTTCAAATGTGTTATACACATCAAACGATTTGGAGAGCGTGCGGTTATTGTTCACTATATAGTTTACAATAAACTTAGTGAACCATTAGGATAGGGACACAAAGGTGAAGTCCTTGCCTAGTTTCCGTCTCGTTAAGTGGTTTAACACTTCAATCACTCAATGATTCAAAATCATCATAAGTCCATATAAATGGACTATTTTTGTCAACCAACCATTATGTTCTAAACATAACAACAAACTCTCAAGAGTTGTTCAAGGCAACTCTCATTTCTTCATACAACATTTTGTAAGTGAAGAATCATGGCACATAAAGTGTCCATGCCCTTGTGCTTACTTCTCAAGTTCTTTATTCGTGTAACAAAGAGACAAGCACTAAAATTTGTGTTGATTAAGGGTTGTTCAAAGCAACTCTTATTTCTTCATACAACATTTGTATTTGAAGAATTATGACATTAAAAGTGTTGTCCTTCTCATGTTAGACTTATCTAACATATTCTTCCAATGATACATTATCAATAGGAAGATTGTGAGGATGAGACTACTTAGTTACATCTACAAGCCATTAAAGACAATCTATGGGATTGTAGAACTAAGTCCGGAAATTAAAGCGTTCGATTTTTTTTTTTTCAAGTTTTGGATAGCGTTTGCAAATATATTGGTAAACAAATACATAACGAATATAAATTGATTGATTTTAAGCCATTTGATTCGGGTCTTTAAATCAAATAGCACCACCCACTATTTTTGGCAAATTCCATATCCCTCATCGGAATTCGAGAGTTTTGGAGGAAACTCTTAGTAGGGTATGGGAGGCTCACTATTACCAAGCCCACCTCACGATGATACGATATTGGCTAGCATTAATAATAATGAGAGAGTACGCTTACTCATTTGCATCTTATGCAAGTACCCATCTTATTTGGCCTCTAGAGAATGTTGCCTCACAATGATATGATATCGGCGCCATTGCACTTAGTTAAGTTATTCCCACCATGCTTAGTTCATGAAGGGGTTCAAGAATAACCTCACAATGATATGATATTGGCCATCCTCGTTGCCTACACTCACCTCATCATATGCGTATAGACTCCTCCTGAGTGTAAGCATGCACTTTGTACTCCCCCATGATAGGGTGAAGCCGGTGTACAAGTCACAAACGATTGAAGCCTACCACGGTGGAAGGCCACGAAGAGATATTCAAAGCATCTCTCGCTTATCAACTTAATATTGATTTGGTTGAGGGTTTTAGGTCTCATCACATATAAACATACATTTTAATCTAATTAAAACATTTTGATCCTATTACAACTATTGGTCCATTTGATTGATTTAGTTGTATATAATACTCCCACTAAGCTTTTAAAACGGTTTTTAAAGCAAGAGTATATGATACTACTAACATAAGGTTTGCATTCATTGATGGACTATATAGTTGCCTTAGGGCCTTAGGATGACTATGAACCTTTGATTCGATTCAACACGAGCCTAGTGTTGAATCTCGGTCTAGGGATGGAGATTGATTTTAGTTACGCGTTTAATCACATTAAGGCGTGTTGTCTTATTGGGCGTTGGACCCAACTACTCCAATTTCATGCATATCGAATAAAACAAGAAATGAGTACTTCAAAGTAAATAAGAGCTTATGCTCTTTTACAACAATTGATCAAATCAAATTACTTTAAAGTAAAGAAGAGCTTATGCTCTTTTACAACAATTGATCATATCAAATTACAACCAAAATTTAATCTACACATTCCCATGGTTCAAACAAATTTGAAACGGCCTTTCACATAGCTCAATTATCGTAGGCTAAGGTTCATAATCACCCTTTCTTTAATTAATTAACGCTTTAACTAATTAAACTAGAATGCAACATTTTTCATTTGGTTTTTGTATCCATAGAATTGATTTAAATGGAGCTAAATGAAATGAAAATCCAATTCTCATTTAAAGAAACAAAACAATTTTGTTCTCTACCTAATTTGGGCCAAAATTCTATGACCTCAACTTGTTTGGGCCATAGTGCAATTAACCTCAACTTTTGGGCTATTTTGCAAAAACTTAAACTTTTGGGGTCACTTTGTAAAAACACAAAAGTCCACTACTTCATGTAATTACAACTAGAACCCAAAATTTTCCACAAAAAATAAAACTTCATTAAAGGAGCAAAACAATTTGTCCTTTTAGTGATTTTGGACCTTTACGTAAAAACGTAAACTTTTGGGTCAAAATGCAAATACACAAAAGTATCAAAACTTTATATAATTGCATGAAAGCCCCACAAGGACCCTAATTGAGTAGGGTGGCTGATTTTGAAGCAAAGTAATAAAAAAAAATTTCAAAGTTTTTGTAAGTGGGGTGTGTGTAATGGAATAAATCATTACACACCAAACCCACTAAAATTTCTTTAATTTTTCAAAATAAATATCTAATATATTTAAACATAAGAAATATTTCAAAACAAAAACTTTATGAAATAAATCAAAACTTTGAATCAAAACACCAAACCTTTTGTTCTTGGCAAGAACATATCAAGAACAATGAAGAACATTCATGAAAACCCATAAGAGCTCCATGAACATTCTTCACCCAAAAACATACCAAAACCACTCAAACTTAAGGGAAATAACATACAACCATACTAGGGTACATAGGGGTTCCAAAAGTCACTTTAAAACACTTTTAACAAGTCAAACAAGAACCCAAAATTCCACCCTTTGGATTTGGCCGAATTTCCCCAAAAACATGGCACCAAATTTTAGCTCCAATTTCATGCTCATATGAACTACATCTACAACATTTGAGATGGCAAATTTTCTAACAAAATTTACATTCAAAGAAGCAAGAATAAAGCTTGTAACAATTACAACATTCAAATCATAAACTATGAACTACAAAACCCAAAAGGATTCACCAACTACTAGACTTAGGCTCTGATACCACTTGAAGGAAAATTTGTGAAAAACATGTTCATTTAAGCAACATCAATAGCATGCAATTAACAATTAAAGGCGGAATCATGCTTGTATGCACTTAAAACAAAACATTTACCCATGAAATTCAAAGCCTAGTAGATAGGTGAACCAAGACTCAACTCAAAACAAAGTGAGTTGAGAAATCAATACCTTTGTAGATTCCTCTTTGCATAAGCAAAGGCTAATCACCCAAAGAGAGGGCCTTCATTCCTTGCATCTTAGATCCATGGATTTGAATGGATGAAAAGGATTCTCCAAGTTCCCAAAATTGAGAACCTCTAAGTCTCCACACCAAGGTAAGATTGGAGAAGAAATGAGTGACCTTGAGGAAGTAAGATTGCTAGATGTTTTCCTCAAGGGTGGCTGAAATTTTAGAGAGAAAAGAGAGCTTGTGTTCTCATCCTTTCCCCCAAAATAACCCTTAGAAAACCCTAAGGATGAAATGGCTATAAAGATGTCTTTATACCACCTCACAATGGAGTGGCAAACTTGCAATTAAGCCAAGTTCACTACCCTCCTCTATATGGCCGAATTTAAGGGGATTTATTGGGCTATTTGGGCCTTTGTGAATCATTATTCATTAAGTTGTCATACAACTTAAGTCAATGGACTTGACGTTCGAAGCCCATTGGGCCTTAAGGTCCAAAACTATCCCGAGGTCTTTAACGAACTTATTCGTTTGATTAATTAACATATTAATTAATCCTTGCCATAAATAATTAAACCATTTAATTATTCTTACTCATCTCCGTTGAATCTTCAATCTCTACCTTACACGGTGTACGATCCATTAGGTTCCTTTTAGCGAGGCAGTGGGCGATTCAAACTCTTTCAAATCGATTGTGAATTGAAACTTACTTTCAATTCTCCCGTTAGTGATAATACACTTTTAGGGCTTCCACAAACCATGGTTGACGCCTAGCAGCATGTCATGGTTACCCAAGCTAATCAGAAGAGGTGGAGAACCTATTCAGTTTAGGATTACAAATGCAATACGGTCTTTCTCTAATACAATACTCTTGACCACATTGTTTGGTTTGATAGTTTATTCATGTCTACTATCCAATGTGAATCTTGT
Organism: Pyrus x bretschneideri; assembly: GCF_019419815.1. NCBI lineage: Eukaryota > Viridiplantae > Streptophyta > Magnoliopsida > Rosales > Rosaceae > Pyrus > Pyrus x bretschneideri. The sequence continues at coordinate 5,253,044 of NW_025999457.1, forward strand.
ACTTATATGATTACCTTGAATGTGATCTGGAACGCATTCCAACATCTCATTCATACTCTGGCCAGAGATTCTAAATCATATCATAGAGTATTCTCCCTCAAATAGTTTGAAGGTTAGAGATCCCTTGTTGCGCATTCACTTGCCTCCATGGCTAAGTGGCTTAACCCCAACGATGCCGTGGACACCCTGATAGAGTGACGTTGACATAATCAAAGATTAAGGACCTAACCACAAGACAACTGTGATGCCTCAGGTCAAAAGACTAATTTGCATTATCCTAACCATGAGTTCTCATGTGACATGAATATGAGAACTCTTCGTTGATCGTGTTCAGTGAACTCATTCTCTATTGAGCACCTACGTACTTGTCTTGATGTCACACACACCAATGACTCGAGACTAGTCACTCTCCCTGAGAGAAGACATAGCACGTACTGATCTTAACGGACTGTCAATGCCCAATTGACAATCCTATGATCAGGAACGTTTAGGATGTGTCAACGAAAGAATGGTCTCATGAATCTAACTTCTTTAGATCGCATTCTTCCAATCACATATTCCTTGGACTTATCGTTTAAGCATATAACATTTATATTAGACGGCTCAAACAATAATCTTTGCCCTTTAAACTACATTAGTTTGAAATGTCCGTAAAGTATCATCATATGATTGGTTTTAGGGCACATTTCCAACAGTAACATCCTTCAATTTCAATAAAGGTAAGTCATCGGTAATGTTATTGTTTGTTCCATCAGTAGAATGATCTAGACACCTGCTCTCAACAAGTTTGTACCATTAGTAGTCATCGACTAGCTTAGTAAATAAGTGAAAATGCAACCTTTAGAGCAGACATATGATGCACGTTTGGGATCAAACAAGGAATAATAATATTCACCAGCATAAGATGCACGTTTGTGACAAACCTCAAACCATACGCCATCTGAGTGGACCATCCATGATGTTCTCAGTTGGCATGGTCCATCGGGCTAGTTGACCACGTGTGGTATAGATGTATTCATGTAAACCCCAGTCAACGGGCATTGGCCTTTGCTTTATTCAGATTGGCTATGATAAGAATAGAAATGGAACAAAGCGAGTTACTACCATATGGTAGCAAGACTTCCTTGAAACGGATTCTTGGAAGAGTTAGACAGAACAGCAAAGAAGCCACCAAATTGTGCCCTAAACTATGATGAAATTTGTAGTTCACCAATGTTCCTATAATCTTTAAATTGTGAGCACATGCAACCAAAACCAATTGGTGATACGTGGAGAGGCCCAAGATATGTATTTTCAAAACAAATAAAATACAATTAAAAAATAAAATAAAATACGCATGCTTCAGACTCCTGATGTGTGATTTTACATTTGCTAACATTTTCTAGTGCTCCTATAAATGCTCATCTAGTTAGTTCTTATTTCATGCATGACAACATTTATTGAATTTATACCAAATAGTTTTGGCAAAGGGAGGCAGCAAGCTTGAGGCAACAATTGCAGTACTTGGAAGAATGCCACAGGTACAACCATTGCTTTATATTGAATCTTCAACATAGCCTAGCAATTTGATTCAAGTACCAAAACATAACAATGCATATTTCATGTTGCTTATTCAAAAGGATATCATACTAATTAAGGTTCATCTAACTACCAGCCCAGAAAACCTTTTCGATGTGGAGGAAGACTAATGAAACGAGGTTTCTTGATTATTGATAAGAAACAGAACAAATAATTAGCACCAATTGAGGAAATACAGTAGCAGTGGACAAGAAGTCCACTGAATCTACCAGAAAAAATAAATAAATTAATAAATAATTAGTATCTAGCTGCTCAGCCCTAACATAGAAAATATAGATGCAATCTCAAGAGATCTTCACAAAAGGAAACAGGAAATGTCTCTGAACTCTTAAAAACTGAGGACCACAATGGAGCCCAACAACACATTGACCTAAACCTAAATGATCTGGGTGTTCCCTATGCTTCCTCCTTAAGCGGTTTTTAAAAGAGACGAAGCTTTAAATCAACTGAAATGCAACTTTGTACAAAACATTTCACAAGGTAACATTCAGTGTATATGAATTAGTTTGTGAGAATGTTTAGAGTGCACCCACACACCTTCTGTAAATTATGCAGGCAGTTAATGGGGGAAGAACTTTCTGGTTTGAGTGTCAAAGATCTACAGAATTTGGAAAGCCAGCTGGAGATGAGTTTGAAAGGTGTCCGGACGAAAAAGGTATCAAAAGCCTAAGCCCTGATTCTAGTCTCACTTAATAATTCCATGTTCCATTCTTTATATAGCACATGCATGGCACTCATTTTTTTTTTTTTTTTCTATTCTGCAGAACCAGATATTTAATGATGAAATAAAAGAACTGAACCAGAAGGTTGCCCAAGAGCTAGCTCAATTTCCCCCAGTTGATTAATATTAATTCATTTTATTGGGGGTAAATTGATGCATATTACCGTTGTTTTTCTACTTTATTTTCAGGAAATTTTCATACATCAAGAAAATATAGAACTGTATAAGAAGCTAAACCTCATAAGTAAAGAGAATGAGGAACTACAAAAGAAGGTATTATTTACACATTAAGCTCTACTTTACTATTTAACACATAATATAATTCATCTAAAGGATAGAGATAGGCAATGGGTAGGGAAAGTAATAGGTACCAAATGAGCTTAAAACACAAAGCCATTATGTTAATTATACTTATCATGCGAACGCAAAGATGTTCTCTCCAGCAAACACTAACACAGAATATTTTAATCTCAGGTTTATGAAGCAAGGGATGTGAATCGAGGAAACAAAAGTTCCCAGCCTCCATATAGCATCAGTAATGATTATGATTTGCATGCACCCATCCATCTGCAGCTAAGCCAGCCACAGAATCAAACTCAGCCTGGGCCTGGTCCTAAGAACAATGAAGTACCAGCAAAAGCAATATATAACCCCACTAAAGAGTAATATAGCATACCATATTGATTCCAATGGACCAACCCCAAAAAGAAAAAATAAGCAAAGCTCACTATTTTGATTATGTTATTAACATCTCTTCAAATTGTGCAACAGATTACAACTGCATTAGCAAAGCTGTTTCACAGTTGTGGATGGCCATGTCATAATGCAGAATGCAGACAACTTGCACCGCAGTGAAAGCCAATCTTTTAGGAGCGAAATGTCATACTACAGTAAATGTATCCAACCGAAGGACCAAAAGCTTTGGTACGAAATGTTCTGTCAAACAAACTTCGCATTTCTGTAAAAAAATTAGACAACCAGTGTGTAAGTTTATACAATATGGGAGAGAATTGTGTCAGGACCAACTTTTATCTGCATTAAATATGTGTTGTGACCAATCAGATAACAATTGTCAATTGTTATGCCTAGATGACTTTCAAACTGACCATTATGTTTTTATTAATTCTAGCAGCAAAATTCTGATGGAAAAATAGTTAAATAAGAAATATGGAGACACGGAACAATATCATGGAAGATACATTTAAGAAGATAACGAGTTATTATCCTTTAGAGAGTAAACCTGTATTTACCCTGCTTGTACCAGTATATGGCTTCTATCGTATTGTTTTATTTTTGTTTTTCTTGTTGTTGAGGATTCACAGGTATATTGAGAAAAACATCTTTTGCATGAACAATTAGTACTTAACAATCCAATTATTATTTCAGATAAATCTTGTACCTCTAAGAACAAAGTATTGATAACTGTAGATAAACAACCTGCTGAAACTATGAGTCAGCAACATACGCAGACTAACAGAGTAACACATAGAATAGATGAGAAAGAAAAAAAGGCATGTCCTATAAACAGGATGAAAGTATTTTTATAACTAGTAAACATTTATAAACCAACAAAAAAATTTTAACTATAATTTCTAAGAGTTTATCAATTTGTAGTTGAGTTAAAGATTAGCAGTACATGAGATCACTCATATGAAGTTTGTTATAATTCTGAAGGTGAAAAAGAAAGATTTCCCTGAGTTCCATTCATAAATTCCCTTGTCACTTAAAGGTAGTACATTAGAAAGTGCAGTGACAGAAAGCCAGAATTTCAGACATTGGACTCCCCAGAACTAGAAGTAGATTACCCAAAACCACATAACATTGCTCTACACATTAAAGGAGATCTGAGATACAACAATGAGAATGTGTGCACTATGTTCACATTTTATATCACTACCACACAGATGATACAGAAAACACAAGTAGGCATGGGTTAATATATTTAGTCCGCACAATGTCCAGCGCATTAGCAGACCCATTTACTTTGATTTATTAATTTGGCACATAATAAGAGACAAACCACTAGAATCTTCGTAATGTAAGGGCTTAACTGCATTAGTAGTGCTTGCAGGCTTCTATGATGAACTCAGAGAAATTAAAACGTATAGCGCATTATGTGCATCTGCAGTGAAAATTGATAAGAGGAAAGACCTTTACACTGAAATTCTGAAAATCATGGAAGATCCAAATCTCCCGCAGCAATCTTTTCAATCTCAGCTATCACAGCTAACAGATAGGACAATTCACTACTGTCATTAAAGCTGCTCAACGTGATTTTAATCCAGAAAGGAAACTTCCAAATAGTAGATTGCTGGCTCAATAATTTTTGCCAAATTGAAACTGTTCCTATTATTAGCCACTGTGCTAGTCTAAAACAGGCCTCCTGAATGATTGAATAAGATATTTTACTACAAAATCTTCAACTATATCCTCTGTTTCTAAAACCAATTTGTGGTTGATATGTGGTAAGTAGTAACTTTCTGGTTTATTTGTAATCATGATAAAAAAAACATAACCAGTGCATATTTAATAACTTCGAAGGCAATCAATACATATTTAATAAACTAGAAGGTCATCATGCCAATACTTTAAAAGTATTAACACTCTTCTCAAGATTTACTCCTGCTTCCAATACACTTTTTAGAGGCCCAGGATTTCAAGAAGGAATACTACTCACTGCTGTCATTCTATGGTAAGACTAAAAGATAAAATGAACAAGAACAGCAGCAAGCATAAAAACAAACAAGCTACTAACACTTCTGATTTGAAGAAAAAATGCTTCATGGTTGGTATTTATTGTTATCCTAAAATCAAAGAGGGGGCTGCCTGCACTACCATGATTTCACAAAATGCAAGTCTTAAAAATAATCGATTTTCTGGTCTTCTATAAAATCTATTACATAAAGCTCAACCACTGATTTAAATTTTGAATACCAAACAAACAGTGCGCAGCAATCAAAAAGCAAATCTACTATAAGCTAACCCAAGATTCTTGCCTGTGTGGAAACAATGATCAATATTTTAGCTCTTTAGTTGCAAAATAATCCTTTGTTGTTGGTGACCCAATATTGGAGGAATTTTTGTGCCAATTGATGTTAAATGTATAAAAAGGTAATGAAGATAAATTAATCACCCATTTACTTAATCACCATTTGCTAAACAAGTGTGGAACGATCTTTATTTACATTTGGGATTCAACAGGTGCTAAAAAAACTCTCTATTTAATCTTCTAAAAGGTGGCCTAGGAGTTTCCAGATAAGAAGGGATGCAATCCAATTTTCACTACCTCCATTTTTTCCTGAAAACTGAGTAAATATTTCTATCAAAGTCTCTTAGATGAGATGTTGCATTCCTTTTTTTAATTCACTTTGCATGCTGTAAATGTACATATGCTACCTTGCTCGGTCTGAAGAGTCCTTTGAATATTTTTTTATTTTTGGGTTAACAAACTGGGCAAAAAAACGCAAGAAAAAGATAAACAAAAGAAAACTTAGACCTTAGAGCTATAAGTCCTCCGAATATTATGTTGTTGGATTAGTGATCAGTTTCGATATTTTTGAATACCAATATAGAATAGAAAGGTGACACAAATAGTTCTTGGGAGAAAATTGAGTCATCTGGGAGATATTTTATTCATTAAATGTTCTAGATTCTTTTATACATCCAGTTGCTTCATCAATTTGAATTATCCGGTGGTTGGAAAAGGAAGGGATATCGGCAGCATTCAAATGAACGATTTGAAGACCTGTTGATTCTAAAAACTGATTGCAGAGTTTATCAGGTTGGGGGGTAGGTCTGGATGGGGAAGTTCTAGCACATTTTCCTTGCTTTGTGTGCGAAGTACTTCACTTAACTTGAGGTACTGGGTGTAGCTTTTCGACGGGAAAAGATGCCTAATATTAAAACAATCAAGTACTTAGAAGAGTTTTTATTTCTAAACACCTCTTCTTCCAAACTTAATCTGTACTTAAGAACTTGAGTTTCTTAACTAATATGCTAATCAGGTATGCAGACCCATAGATAAACCTACATGCACATGCGCGCGCGCACACATACACACATACATATGGGAAAATAAGATATTAATGATCATACTGTGCTTTACTTATACTGTTATTGTATTTATACAGATGTAAACTTTACATCTGTATACTTCAGCTTGCCTATATTTCACCACAAATGAACCACAATTGCCTAAAACCAATGTAATCAGGTCACCAATGTTGTGGTTTGGTTTGGTTCAGTTTGCGGTTTAACATGCATGTTTACGCAATGGAAAATTCAGAGCTATTGACAAAGTAAATAATAGAAAAAATTAGTCCACTTATCAATTAAAAAAAAAAGTCATAGTCAACATTGGAACTTAAATTTACAAGCTCATAACGTGAAAATACTTAATCTCATAACTCAACTAAAAGTCTCAAACTTCTAATCTCATAACTCCAAGATGTTTGATAAAATATTAATATATATAATATTTATGTGTGTTCTTCATACAATATTATATGTATTATGTATTATGTATTATGTACTATTTTATATTTTATTATAAGTGGTTTGGTTTGGTTTGGTTAACCCACGTTTGTAAAAATCAAAACCGCACACTAAACTGATTCTTTCTGTCTGGTTTGGTTTTATAAACCAACAACAACAACATAGCATTTTCCCCCTAGATGGGGTTGGCTAACCAACCAAACCAACCAACCAAAATGGCTTGGTTTGGTTGGTTTTTCAGGTTTTCGTTTTCTTTGCCCAAGTCTAATGTAAACCTACACCTATTATCTTAAACTTTAATAAAAAGTGAATTATCATATTCTTACTTTTACTTTTTAATACACTAGACTAGATACATAATTGTAACTTATTGCTTGAACCAAGTGCAGAAGTTGGTGAGTTACTTTCATACCAAAGCATCGATAATTTGGCATCCAATCATCTATTGATCCACAAACAAAATTTTCAATGGGTAGATTCAACAGATACCCATGATCCATAAGGCTTCATAGAGATTACTGAAATCCCAGACCAATTTATATTCAAAAACAAAACCCTCAATTGCTTTACGCGATATGAACAGAATTGATTTATACCAAAAGATGGATTAATTAATAACATTTTTTTTTTTTGAAAAAAATAAATTAATTAAACTAGCCTAGTTGAAAATGAAACTCAAAGGGTACATCCAATCAAGCTTGTGGATGCATTCAAGGGTCATTTTGGGACTGCTTTTGTAGGAAGAACTTATGCTCATAAACACTTTTTTCTAGAAGACAAGTTCAAATGACCCAAAATCATTATCAAGTTTTTCTGCCAAATGATGTTGGTAATGGTACGGGCTTGTCCTTAGCAGAAAGCACCTTTAGCCGTTCCAGAAGCAGTCCCAAACTATACATGTTAGTACTAACTCCTTACTACATTATCATATATTACAATCTGAATGGGCTGGTCACCGTATTACTCTAGTCTCTAGCACCATAACATGAATATGATAAGAAAACATTACCCTACACACACACACACATATATTCCTAATACACAGCAGAAAAACCTACAAACCCAAAACTTTGCAATCGTTCAAGTAAATATCTACCAAAAGCTTTAGAAACTCTAATATTCAGTACTAGCCCAAACCCAAAACCCTAAACCCTAAACCCCAATCCCTGTGGGCAATATAATAAATAACTAACTTGCATCCAATTAAAAGTGCTATTTCTTTGTAGAAAATAGAATTTCAGTACCTGTTGCACCAATTTCAATCCAATCCAATCCAATGCAATGCATCCACCTCACTTTGATCGAACAAAAACCGCTACGCCGAATCATCCCAGCCACAAAGTCTACTGTCAATATACGGAAGAAAATGCAAGAAGATACATAAATATCAAAAACCATCACAAACAGAGGAAATACTTTCAGTATATACACGTTACAGATATACAGTCGCCGCACAGATATGCATCTTCAGATACACATCACGCCATAAATAACTATAACTATATATATATATATATATACATTAGACATACATGTACACACATATGTTTATCGTCTTCACCTGTGCGTGAAAAGGAAGCCATGAAAAATACATCTGCGGATCTGAAGTCCTCGATTACAGGAAACAAAGTGTGATCAGCAAGAAGCTTAACTCGGATTAAGGAGAGGAGATGAAATCTGGTTCAACAAGCAACGAAGAGTCCGAATTCCGACGAAACCAGAAGGAGCGTTGCTTGTGCGTAGAGAGAGAAGAAAATATCTCAGGAGCTGTTGATTACATTTGACTACATGAGCCCACGTAACTTGGGCCCCATTAACGGATACGAGTTGAGTGTACAAGTGTCGCATTGGCTGCCAATGTGGCATATACTAATGAATCCGGATCCTCCTGTGAGGATTCGGAAATATGTAAATCGTATATGTTCATTGTGTATTGTGTAATTATTTTTCATCAGATATTATATGTGTTTAATTTAAAATAATTTTTAATTGCACGATGTACGATGAACGGATACAATACACGGATGCAAATAATCCTCACAAAAAGAATCCAAAGATGATCCTTATTCTATACTAACATCATAAATAGTCTTTGGATATGTTAGGAGATATATTTTTTTAAGCATTGATTAACGTGTTTATTTACTATTTGTGACACATTATTTAGTTTACAAATTTGGTTTATATTTTGATCTGCAAATTTAGTTTAAAATTTTGATCACTCTAGCATTATCCATAATCTTTAAACTGAACTAACTTATCATATAGTTTTTAACCTTGAAAATTAATTAAAATCGTCTTTAAACTTGACTATTGCACATTAAGTTGATCATTGCCGTTTATTTTCGTCAAGTTTTTCACGTAGCACACTTGTGGCCAAAACAACCAATGATTTAGTGTCATTTAAACTACATATTAATGAAATCTTTTTTGTCAACCAAAAGATGATAAAAAGACATTTTTGTCTTCTATCACAACAAAAAAATTAAGGATAATAACGTAATTTCACAAAGCAAAATTTTGTTGTTTCTTGTTTAAACCTCACCTACAAATGATTTTATCATCTCTAATTAAAAATAAAAAAAAATAAACATCTCTCCCTCTCTACTCCAACGTTCTCTCTCACCCTCTTCCTCTCTTCTTTAATTTTAAAAACAAAAGTAAAAAATTTCACACGCTTTATGTGTGAGCATATACTAGTGTAAATGATAACAAAAGAGATATTGCTATTTAAGCAAATAAAATTAGGAATCTTTTAGTGTAAATACTGATTTTTAACGAACTTTTAGCTAAACTATCATTTTTTTTTAGTTTAGGTGTAATGAAACGTTAACTAAAACAACTCTATAAATACTATAATAAAATATAATTACATGATTAACGCTCAATCTACCACATTTTAGACCAGTTGATTAAATTTTTCGACTATCGAACAATTATAAATTTTTTAATTTTGTTGTGTATACATGTAGATACATGTAAAAATAATTAACTCACGCAAGAAAACATAATTGAAAATTGACAGTGGCCGGTGACAATTTGTGCAAAACATAATGAAGATTGATCAAATTTTTCCGCTACCATAAAAAGTCGTTTTGCTTATGATTAGATATAGTTAGTTTTCGGCTACCCGCCGATCAAAACATATTTGAGAATATTAATATATTATTTTACTGATCAAAATGATTCACGATTGATAATTAGAATTTACATTAATATATTTTTAATGTGAATCAAAGTCAAAATTATGACATACGATGATGATTTTGGCTCAAAAGTTATTCTTGAAAAGAAAAACTAATGAAAAGAGCTTGAAAGTTTTGAATTTTAACGATAAAAATAAAATAAATAATACTATATTTAATTTTTTTTTTATAAAAATATAATTTTTAATTAAAATAAACAGGATAACAAAGTTTTTGTGCATACTCCCTTTTTGAAAACATTTATAATTGCCTGGTTTCGACCGAAAATAAAGGAAATACCTTTGCCTCCTTTGCCTGGCCCCGCCATGGCAATCTCTCGCTGAAGTGAAGTCGACCCTCTCCTGAACGGCGTCGTCAATGCCTCATTCCCTTGTCGGAAAATGGAGAACCACCATCTTTGCCTCGGCTTCTCCGCTGTCACAAGCCCGGAGCTTCCGTTCAGACGCAGCGTTAGAAGCCCTGGCCAAAGCCTCTCAAGACAAAGTTCCCAACTTGCTTCTCTACAACTACCCTTCTTTCTCTGGAGCTTTCTCCGCTCTATTCGCTTATCTCTTTCACTCTCGCCTCAACCTCCCCTTTCTCTCTCTTCCTTTCTCTTCCGTCGAACCCTTCAGGTTCAATCTCTCTCTCTCTCTCTCTCTCTCTCTCTCTCTCTTATATTTCTTAGCATCCAAACATTCCCTTAACTTTTTGTTCTTAATTTTTTAATTTTGGTTTTACAGAGTTGATGAGTTGCGGACTGAAGGGCTGGAAAGGTGCTATCTTGTTGATTTTCTTGGCCGCGAGGGATTTGCGGTCGAGCTTGCGCAGAGAGCTTCGTGCGAGTAGGTTTCCATTTGTGCATTCTCCAGTGATGAATTTGTTTTGAAATGCATGTACATTTGTGTGAATGATTGAGATGTAGTTGTTGCCAAGTTGTTTTGCTTATGATTGTCGACCTGTTGCTCTCAAATTTCAATTAGGGTAATTGCTTTTGATCATCGAAAAAGGGTACTTCCACAGATACCCTCTAAGGAAGATTGTCCAAAGAACCTCACATTTCATGTGAATCTTGAAAAGAGTAGCTCTAGCGCTGCGTATGACTACTTTTCAGCTCAACTGGCCGGTATTAAATATGCTAATGTAAGTTGGATTGTAAATCTTTTTCATTTGCAGTTTTGGTATCGAGAAATGGTCTATTGAGATTCTTCAATTTTATTTTGCTTTTCTTGAAATTAGGGAATGGATGCAAGTTTATTAGAACCCGAGGACAGAGATCGTGTAGAAATGGTGCTGAAGTACATTGAGGATGGAGATCTCCGTCGGTGGAGCTTTGCCTGACATTAAGGCATTTAACATTGGACTCGGTGAATGGCGCTCCAAGTTAAATTGTGTTACTAATCCGTACATGTATGAACAGGTTTGGAATCTAAATTTGAACAAGGCACCTACCCATCCCAGGAATACTTTTCCCTTCATTTTCAGTTCACCATGCCTAGTTCTGAAGTCACTATTGACTTTCTTAACATCATCCTTGTTGCAGTTACTGGAAATAAATGCTGTGGATGTAATTACCAAGGGGATGTCTTATATTTCCGCTCGCCAGAAAGCTGCAAACAAGTTACTGGATAAGGTTTTTAAAATAAGGCTGGGCAGAGGGTTTTATGGGGAGTGTCTGGTAAACTATTGATTTCTCCCTTTCAAACTGTTTGCCTATGTGCTACTTAGTCGCGATTAGTTTACATTGACGACAATGGTTTAGTAGGATTTGCATGATTGGCATGAAATTATGTAATGCCATATTATATGATAGGATTAAAAGCAGTTATTCTATTGCTTCCTCAATGGTTTCTTCTCACCATTTCTATTTCCTAGTTTGATCCTTTGGAAGTATATAACCAGATGTTTATTCCTACATTTTTATTGTAGGGAGTTAGAGCTGACGGGAATTCTGAGTTAAGTGATGAAATTGCCAAGCAGCTTAGTGTACAAAGTGCCGCTGCAGGTCTTAGGTAATTTAACTGGTAAAATTTTTTACAGTTTCTATTTCTTAAAGGATCTGCTCTCTTAATATAAGATTATTTCTGCACTTTAACGCAGATGCCTATCTGTACAGTGACTACAGTCAACAGTTAAGTATGGAATTGGTTTATGGGTTTTTGTATGGACTTGGATTTATGATCTGCCCCCAAACTGTGCACATTACTAGATTCCTTTATTTTTGTAATTGCGTGACCCTCAATCATGCAAGGTTCCTGGGGATATACAACTGGCTTGATCTTTGCATTCATGCCAAAACGATTCCATAAAGGTTTTCAGTAAGATGCTTCTATTTTTTGTTCAGGCTTTCACAGAGTCAGAATGTGGTTCATTTAGTTTAGGATTCCCTAAATCTTGTAAAATTGATGAGCCAGCAAAATCTTGTTTGGAGAAGTATGAATGTCAAGCAAGACATTTATAGGTGTTGTGGCTACAATTTTATTAGAAAAGAAATATCCACTTTGGATGCCAAGACTAAGCCTATTAGTAACAACAGAATAAGTTAAAAGGTCAATCAAAGAGTTAATGTCAAGCGCCAATAAGAGTGAATGCCTATTTGAGCCTAATTTTGAGACAATCTGTTTTTAAGTTTTATAAGGGTCTCTTATTGTTTAACGAGTCTCTTGATTTTTCTCTGTAATTTAAAGGATAGATTTTGAAAGCCCTGGCGCCTTGATATGTCCTTTACTTTTCTCCTCTACCTTTTGTCTCCCATTCTTCTATGTTTCACCAATTTCTATAAAAATGGCCATGTATAGCTAATAGCTATTCTATTTACTATATAGCAAACCAGTTTGTCCTGTTCTACATCATATTGGTATTAGAGCTCATGTCGGCTCTTTTTTGGATGGTGAGGAGAGGAAGGAATCGAAGAATTTTTTACGATCAAGAAGAACAGGTGGATTTTTGTAGGGTAGGATTCACACTTCTCTATGGACTTCTTTGCCTAAACAGTTTAAGATGCTCCCTTGATATTTTTTTTGTATTTGTCTGTTTTTCTGGTTTAAGAGTGTTTGTGAATGTATAACTCACAATGTACTTGTATTCTTAGGGTTTTCAGTGCCTAGGCTTTGTGTAGCATAGGATTTATGGTTTTGAGTCTGATTGCTTGCTGTTTGCATTTCTGCATTTATAGTTCATAAGTAATCAAACTTTGGTGGAGGAATTTGCACCGTGTAGTGTTCGTTGGATTAAGTTTCAGAATATCTCAAAAGCATTTCCATTCATGATGCAGGCCTATAGGAGCAGTTATATTCATGCAACGGAGAAACCTGAAAATGTGTTTAAGGAGTACTGATACTGCTACGGATACCTCTGAAGTTGCAAAGGTGTGGCTTCAGTACTTATGTGAGCACATATCAGTATTTCTTTTCATTTTTTATTTTTTTGCATAACTATTCAGTTTTAGTGTTGTCATCATCATCACTATTAATTATTGTTGTTGTTGTTGTTATTTCTGATAATGCAACTTGATATGTGAAGGCATTTGGAGGAGGAGGCTCCCCAAGTTCTAGTTCTTTTATCATAAGAATGGATGAGTACAATCAGTGGGTTTCAGGATATTCAAGATGAACATGTCAAGATGTGAAACACTATCGTTAAGGTAATCCTCAAAATTCTTTGAATTACTGACCACCTCTTCTTGCTAACCTTTCTATTTAAGCTATAAATACAGAAATTTTAATCAGGTGTTCTACCTGTCTTAATTTCATCTTGGAAATTTAATATTTTCCTGCAACCACTTTTGAATTTACTCGCACAAGTGAACTTTGATCCGTGCAAACAAGCATTACCATTATAAGGATGACAGGGTTCAATTATATTTTTTTTAATGTATCTCGCTATATAGTAGTTAGTTTTCACCAGTTCAGTGAGCCAAATAATAGATTTCGGTAAACTGTTTGAAGTTCAATGTTCCAAGCCGTTGTTGATTATTTCCAATGGGGTGTGGTGAATGCCTTGTGCATTTGGATGTGGCCTATGTCAAATATTGTGGAGGATGAGAAAGATTGGTTGCAAATTATTCAAACACTAAGTTTAGATTAAGATTGTTCTATATGGCTATGAGGGCTCTAAGTAATGGTGCTTCCCTTGTAACGAGATATGGGTCTACAAATCCTCCCAAGTAGCCATTTTCAGTTTGATTTCCAATCAACAGAAGAGTTGGATAAATTTAGCTTGTTTATGTCTATTGTTTTTGCTTTCATATAAGAGATAGCAAGCCAGTGATTTATCTTTATCGCCTTAGGAGACAAATCCATTGTACATTCAATTATATTCTAATAGCTTCTCGTTCTGTCTCTGCAATTTTAAAAATAAAATCATTTGTAACTGGTGACGAAAATGGGCTTTAGTTCACCGGACAACTGTCTACTGCTATGCCCTTGGCGGTTGGACAAGTAGCCAGGTCACAGTGTTCACCATTTGTACCCCACCAGGTCAAACTTTTATTCTCCATGCCTACTGAAAGGTACAATAGAACTGCCATGAATGCCACCCCAGCATCCATCGCTGCTGAAAGAATATAGTTGTACCTCTGCCACCAGTTCTTCCTGTAACGGAAGACAAAAAAATTGAAAATTGTTCCGACTATGATCCAGGAATTGTAGTTCAATGCTGTTGCTGGTGGCATCAAGCCTGTTGCTCCCAGAAGGACTGGAAGATTAATCAGCCTTATCCAATGTTGCTTTGGGTATGCCTTGTGCAGTACCCAAACAATGACTGGTCCTACTGCACCTCCAAGGAAGAACCAGTTCATGGCACCATAGTTTCCAAGAGATCCAAATATACGTTTAGGTCCTGCCAAACCCCATATCACGGATGCATCAAAGAAAACTCGGTCATTTGGGCATGTCCAAGGGCTATCCGAATGAGGATCATCGACGCACATATTCTTGATAGAGTTTAGCAACCAATGTGCTACTGCAAGGTTGACGGTTCCTGCTAGAATTGTTCCTATGAACTAGGCATACATGTAAGAATGCATCAGAATATATTCTGAAAAGCAAAGTAAAAATATAAACTGGAATATGTCACCTGTAGATTATTTCAGATTTTAGTTCTTTACTTCAGCTCTCCTGGTATTTGTTAAGAGGTACTACTTTTAGAAAAAAATCTCAAGTTTTTCACAAGAATTTTAAGAATGTTTTCAACTATGCCATTAGATTTTTCATTTGTATGTTTCTGTTACATTAAATTTAATATACCTGAACTAAAAACATTGATCTTGGAGGGATCTTCATGTAATGCCCAAGCTTGAAATCGTTCAGGAAGGAGACTGCCTGAGCCATGCTCATATAGCCATAGGTTTTGAAGCATACATTGGCTATTGGTCTTCCCGGTAATATGATTCCCATGACGTACTCTGTTATTATGTTTAGCCCTGGTGTCTGTACATGGAGATGGGAACATTGGTGAGTGCAGCAGAGTAAAGGGACTGAAATGATGTCCTGTGTTATATTTATATAAAATAAAAGTACCAATTGTTGTCAATTATAATGCAGGCGTGTGATGGTGTGAACTTATGCGTCCAATTAATTTGAGCTGGATAAATTTATAACCAGCCGTTTAAAGTTGTATATAGCTAAACTCAAGTGTTGTGTCATGCATTTGTTTACTGAGCATGTGACATGGAAGTCCGGTATAGGCCACCTTGCATGGAAAAACCCACATGACTACTCTAGATAAGCTGTTGTAATGATGACTTGATAGGTTTGACTTTCTATCAAGTTATCCTTTTGCTGCAAGTTAAATGAAAAAGTGAAGACGTCTGAGTCACCTGGTTTGTTGTTGCTGTTATGATGCTGATAGGAAGGGTGAATGTAAAGGCCATGGCACCAGCAAATAGGAGTCCCCACCATGGCATCTGAACCTCATCATTCAAGACGATGCAGAGTACAAGAGAAACTGCTACTGTAATGATGAGCAACATGTAAAACCACCAGCTAGGTATGTCCTTGTATCTTCTCATCAATCTTGTATGGATATCTTCCTTTCCTTTGTAAGAAGCACGATAGCGATCAAGGATCTCTCTGCCATTTAGGTACATCAAAATGTAACTGACTTTAAATCTTTCAGAATGATAATCTTATAGGGGAGAATTGTGCTTTTGTTAGTTGATTTAAAAGGTCGTATATGTTATTTCTTTTCATATGTATGTGTGTGATAAAACATTTAGGAAAACTAGAGGAAAACAAGTGAAGTAACATCATCAAACAATGTGTTACGTTGTTACAAACACATTTCAAACAGAAGAAACAACGCTCTTACTATCAATATGCAATAAACATAAAACGAATTAAGTAAACGCTAATATTCTCTCTTGTTTTTTGCAAAGTTTATGTGAAAATTTTACATTTGAGAGCTTATATATAGAAGGTTTGACATGTGAAAGTTGTGAGAGCTATGTTACCTTCCATAGAATAAGGCTACATGTGTGAGGGTGGATGCAATGGTTGCAAAACCAAAGCCATAAGTGAGAGCGAAAAACATGCTTAAGTGAATCCGCCCTTGCTCCTCATACTTTGAAATATCTAACTGAAATTTGTCATTGACTATAGCTGTTATGTTGTAATCTTGACCTTCTGCCGTAAACAAGTGCGAGGAAAAAATGGGGAACTTTTGTGCACTGTATGAGTCCAGTCCCCAGTATGCCATAGGGATAACTAAATAGAGTATCAATGCATACCCCGCAAAAACATTAACGATGACAAAGAAAGGGCAGATGAGGGGGCTGAACAAGAAGGATGCCACTGCCGACCAGTCAAGTGTCAGGGCTCCTACTCCAAGGCCTCTCATGCCCGAGCCAATCTGCTGAGCTGTAACTGACTTTGAGAATAGCCAGCAAACCCATGAGATGTTAGTGAGTGTTGTGAAGAGATACCCTGGGAAAGCATACCATGTAAAACTGCAAACTAGAGTAATTAGGAAGAACTTTGCCCGCGACATACGTTGCTCATCTTTCTCGTGCAGTGCCCTGCACGTTAAATATAAAAACGTAGTTAGCCATCAGCCGAGAGGTTGACAGTAATAACTGATTATCTAACATAGGATGCTATGCACTGAAGATTTTGAAACTACATTGTCATGAATTTAGCATGTCGCAATGGGATGTTTAGATGGATGACGTTCAATAGAAAGATAGTGTAGGTTCTGTGGATTACTAAGTAGATAGCGAATGTACATGAAGTTAGTTAGTAATGTCTGTTGAGATTGCAAGCATGTGAGAAATGTGAAGGCTATGAGTATTTTTGTTAAGGTCTTGAGAAAATATACGAAAGCGGATATTTGATGTTAGAATTGAGAATGGTACCCATACCCATATTTTTCATACTTATTCAGTGATGCGAATAATTGTGTCGACTTGATAGAAGTTATTTGTAAATTCTTTGTTTGTCTTTGTAATGATCATGTAATGCGTTTCAAATCTCTCTATCCTAAATCCCTTGGTATTTGAGAAATCACCCATCCAAACTTAGGGTTAGGGTCACATGATCCCTAAATTGGATTGGATAATTCTTAAGGTTCAAGGGTATGTATGTTCAAGTAAGAATGGAAAGTAGATGGGAGGGATTTATTAGTTTGTAGGAATTAGAGGCTAAGTTAGAGGTGTTGAGATCCTTTCGTTTTGTACGAATTAGAAGTGGCGAGTGTTATTGATGAGTAATTCATCTTCCACCGTCAACTTGGACACAATATTTTCATTTCTTCCTACGATATATTTTGAAATTAACGAGTTGTACATTTTAGACTGCTAAACGAGCCCTTAATACTTTAAATCAAAGGTACTATTTCATCTCCAGACTATAGTATTTAGGAAAATGGAAAAACTTGTCCTGTTTCAATTTCAAAATGGTTTAACAATTTAACACTTCAGTGACTTCAAACCTCCTGGGTTTATCTTTATAACATGGGAACACACGCTTTTATTCTGTTTGCATATCTTTGTTTAATCTTTTATGTTGTTTATGTTTGATTTATTTAATCAGTATAACCCGAAATTAAAAATAATAAGAAGAAGAAGGTGGTTTTGTAAGAAAGAAAAGATATGTAAAAAAATCAACTTCTCCAAGTTTTTTTTTTTTTTTTTTTTTTTTGAAAGGGATCCTCTCCGGATCCCTTCCTTCTAATCCACCAAATCAGGTAACATGGTATTATTGAAATTTAATCCAACAGGTTACAAACAAGGGTTTACTTTAAAAGTTATAATAGCTTCAGTTATTGGATCAAATTTTAATAGCACGGATTACCTGATTTGATGAATTAGAAGAAGGGATCCGGAGAGGATCTCTATACGGTTTTTTTTTTTTTTTTTTTTTTTTAAGTAAGTAAAAGGACATACCGGAAAAGTGAAACCTGTACAAGTGTATTGGGCCACCACATATGGGCAGGCTCCACAACATACTTCCTTAAAAGCCCAGCCCAGCCGTATCCCAATACCTGCAAGCCATTGTTGTCACCCTTACCAATTAAAATAGGTTTTTTTTCTAGTAGACATCAAAAGTTGCACATAGTAACTTAAGTCGTCGGATTATTTAATTTACCGTCAGTTTTCACTTTTCATAAAAATGTAAACTAGAAACCAAAATGTGAAGGCCAAATTTTAAAAATTCAAGAAAATAATTTTCAACCAAGATCTCAGTTTTCAGATTTCAAATATGTGAAAACGAAAGTTGAAAACAAAATGTTTATTGCAAATGACGCTCTACTTCAGTGGCGGAAACATCATGCATATGTATCCTGGTGAAGGTTCGATCCTCATAATTTCTCTTCACCTCTAACAACTAACAATTTAACTCACTAGCACTATCGCTAGTAAAAAAAAGAAAACTTTAACAAAAAGCTCCTGGTACTGTTTACTTCAACCAAAAACTATATTTTTACACTAAAAAGTCAATCTTAGTACTATTCATTTTACCCTTTATTTTGTTCTTATTATTAAAACTCAAATTTTCAAACTATTTTCATTAATTTTTCTTCAAAAAAAAAAAATGATAGTCAGTCAAACGGTCCAAAGATAAAAAAAACCAATAAACAAAACCAAAATATACGGCAAGCAGGCCAACTAGCAGTTAATAAGACAGATCAGCACATTTAACTATCTCATTTTTTATTGGCCAACCACTTTCGAAACCCACTTTTTATGGGACTAAACTTAAATAACTTGTACTCCTAAAAAATCAAATTAAAAAAAAGCATCATACCTGGGTAGTGATGATAAGCAGCCAACTAGCCAGAAGAGAGATTTTCCGGTGATAAAATGCTTTGATTATGTTAACAATCCCAACAGCATAAGCTGAGCCAGCTCCAAAAGCACTTCCGGCATTAGCAAAAATAGTAATCAGGACGTGCTCTTTTATGTTAAAAGGACCCGGATTCAACGAAAACGTCCGGGACCCGAACCCGGGTACGTGGAACGTTTTCGTTGGGAGGACTTTGGCCATGAAATAACCAATAGGGAGTGTTGATACTTGGACAGTGATTTGGGTGATGATGAGGGGCTCAGTTCTGTAGGAGAAGAATTGGTTGAGAAATGAGAGGAGGGCACATGAGACAAGGCCCAAGAACCACATCCGGAATGTCCATACGGGCAGGGTCGGGTCGTCGGTGTTGGTCACCGTAAGACGGACTTGTTCTATCGGAGAAACATCGTCGTCTTCGGTGTCCAGTTCGAGGGAGTGAGTTGACTTGGGGGTGGTGGCAAAGGAGGTGTTGGGATAGGGCTGCTCTATTTCTAGAGTGCTCATTGAGGATGGTTGAGAAGTTCAGAGAAATAGAGAGGAAAATTAAGAGTGTGAAGTTGAGGTTGGTTTGCTGTTTGGTTTAGTATAATTTGTAGGTAGGGTTGCACGCATGTCAAAAAGTTGGAAAGTAGACACATGGGAGACACTAATTTGGGGACAACAGACCTGACCCAAAACCCATACGGCAGCGCTTGCAAAATCCAATTAAATGCACTTATATTATAGGTAGATCAAAATTTTAAATTAAATTTTATAAACACGTGGTTGTTGATGATTGGATTGTTACTTAAATGTTGATTAACGTGTTTATTTCACGTTGATAACATATCATGTGGTTACAAATTTGATCTCCCTAACATTACTTCTTATATTATATATACAACAACTAAAAGTCTTCAAATTTACTTCAAATTTCGAAAGTGCTAGGTTTTGTTGGTAGACACCACACCAGATGAGCTCCAAGCTTTAATTAGATAGAGCCTAATTAACTAACCATATCTACCAAGCAATTGCGACAACCAAGAAGAAATCGAATCTTAATAAACTTAAATAACCAAAGCAACCTATTGAAGCATCATTAAAAACAAATAATTCTAAATCACAACTTAAACTATATCAATGCATGTGTATGATATGAGGTACTTATCTTAGCGGATGTCTCCGATTTTACTTGACACTCGATCAGAAGCACGTGAAACAAACTTAAGACTCCAACGATTATATTAAAAATATGTGCTAGTCTAAAATTACAAATTGATGTATTTTATTAGGAATTGTCAATTTCTTTTATATTTAAAACAAAATGAATGTATAATGACCTTTTTTGGAATGACACTTGTAAAGGTACATGGGCAGTGGCAGTCAGGGGGTGGGCAAATGGGTCATGGACCCGCAGGTCGGGGTGGTTCCATGCAGTTCGAGGTGGATACAGGGTGGGTCCAAAAATTATAAATACAAAATGGGAAGGGTCAGGCCGAGTCCTAGTAAATAATGAGGTGGGCCGGTTCTAAAAATTGGAGAAAACGGGTCCCTGGCCCTGACCGTTCATTGCCTAATTAAATCTTTACCAGTCTAGCTATCTATCACCCAGACAGCAATTCACTCAAACTCTCCCTTCACCCTCTCTCTCTATCCTGACTTCGAGTCTTCGACAACACCACTCCAAGTCTCTTCCCTCAATCTCTCCTCCTTGAGTCTTCTTTCCTCTCTTGTCTCAGACCTCAATCTCGAGCCCAGGCTCCCATCTCAGTACATCGACTTTCCACACTTGTTCGTTCTCCCCCACCCCCACCCGTAGTGACTGAGTTGACCTTGACTGTGTCAACATCACAGCAGCCAGCCACCATCACCACCGTGGCATCTTCTCCTAACTCTCCATCATGGCATCCCTAGGTAATTTATGAATTAGGGTTTCTGATTTAGGAATTTAGGGTTTTTGCATAAGCTTTTTGATTGATTTAGGTTTCTGATTTTGTTTTGATTTTGTGTAATTTGTAATGGCGAGGTGGAGGTTTTGGATTTGTGAGGAAGATGATGTTGTCTCAGGCTCCTACTTCTCTTCTTCTCGGCATCTAATTTCAATTTTATACTGAATTCGGGTTTAGGAACTAGGGATTCAATTACTTTGTTTTTCAGAAGATTAGAAGGCTTGCAGTTGCAAATCAAATTAGCTGGGAGTTAAATAATTTACTTGCATTTATAGAGAGAGAAAGTAGAAGATGAATCCCATGTTTTGGAAATCTGTGGTTTGTTGATCACTGAGATGTGGCAAGCAGACGACGTTAATGCCTTTACACAGCGGACTTTGCGATGGAAAACTGGGGTCGCAGACTGGTGGTAGCAGTAACGAAGCTACACTGGGGGCAATGTATGCTCAGGACCCCAATAACCCAGTGCTCCTCCTTGTAATTTGTTGTCTTGACCACATAATTTGTTCAAAGAAGACCAAATTTGCTGCTGTAAGTGGAGTAGGGCTAGATATTTTGCATACCATCCATTTGGAATTTGGCTTCATCCATTGGACTGGAGATACGAATTTTACTTTCTATTCATGTGGGCTGGTCTTTGTTTGACCAGTTTGTGC
This sequence comes from Pyrus x bretschneideri, assembly GCF_019419815.1. Classification (NCBI taxonomy): domain Eukaryota; kingdom Viridiplantae; phylum Streptophyta; class Magnoliopsida; order Rosales; family Rosaceae; genus Pyrus; species Pyrus x bretschneideri. The sequence continues at coordinate 5,274,887 of NW_025999457.1, forward strand.
ACTACATATGTTCATCTTTTGCTTGCTAATTAGAACATTACATAATTCACTTAGTTACGTCTCTCATTAATTGTTTCAACAACTATCTTCTATTAAGTTTTGAATTTGATTATATTATCATACCAGTATCAATGATGGAGTATCATTTTTCTTTTCAATGGATTAAATTGATCTAATGATTGAGCATTTGTAACGTAAGACATATAATGTGAGCCTTATGACATTCTTCTAAGTCTCAGGGCAATCGATTATATATATTTTGTAATCTTTTTAATACAATGAAATATTTATACTAAAGGGTGGGGGAATGAATTGGTTGTCAACTCATCATTCACGAGATTCGAACCTAAGAACTCTCATTTACAAGTGAAAAGGAATAGCACTAAACAGTAGTATTAAGTGTGACATCCCACATCGCCCAGGGGACTGATCCTTATATGTGTATTCCCATCCTTACCTAGCGCGAGGCCTTTTGGGAGCTCACTGGCTTCGGGTTCCATGGGAACTCCGAAGTTAAGCGAGTAGCGCGCGAGAGCATTCCCAGGATGGGTGACCCATCGGGAAGTTCTCGTGTGAGTTCCCAGAAACAAAACCGTGAGGGCGTGGTCGGGGCCCAAAGCGGACAATATCGTGCTACGGTGGTGGAGCGGGCCCGGGGAATGGTCCCCCCCGGGCCGGGATGTGACAATTTGGTATCAGAGCCTAACCCTGGTCGCGTGTGTGCTGACGAGGACGTCGGGCCCCTAAGGGGGGTGGATTGTGACATCCCACATCGCCCAGGGGACTGATCCTTATATGTGTATTCCCATCCTTACCTAGCGCGAGAGCATTCCCAGGATGGGTGACCCATCGGGAAGTTCTCGTGTGAGTTCCCAGAAACAAAACCGTGAGGGTGTGGTCGGGGCCCAAAGCGGACAATATCGTACTACGGTGGTGGAGCGGGCTCGGGAAGTGGTGCGCCCCGGGCCGGGATGTGACATTAAGTGACACATGTATTTATACTTATAAGTAGGTTAATTCATTAAGTTTTCTTCCTTGTGAAAAGTTTATTTTATCATGACCCCATCATTACAAAATCCTGGCTCCGCCACTGGGTGGCAGTATGCCCAAAACCGAGAAAAAAAAAAAAAAAAGAGTAGTTGGACCCGTGGACCCTTCCCGAACCGGTCTGTTTGAAACGGGCCGGGTTAGGTTCGGTTCCTAAACTCAAAATACCTCTACCCGGCCTGGCCTGTTACATTTTAAAATGGGTAAGGCCAGGTTCCTCCAAATTTTGGCCCGGCCTGGCCTTTGCCCAACCCTAGGCAGTCTTAACCATTACTCCACAATTTCTGCAATTGTCCTCGACAAGCCTTTACAGATTATAGTATTTGTCGACATATGTTTCAGCAAATGTTAGTAGTAATACACAGACGTCCACCAAATGCTTAATGAAATGATCCAATAATTTTTTTTTTTTTGTCGGAATCATAGCCCCGTATGAAAATTATGGCTCTGCCACTCTACTGGGGGACGTGGTCCACAGCCAATCGATAAAAAAGGCAACCCAAATAAAGAGAAATTAATTAACAAGATAAAAATGGCGGTAATTTAGTGAATCCCTCCTTTCACTCTTTCACCTCACAAATCTAACAACAAATCCATCTTTCCTTGTTTATCTCTTGAATCAAACAAATGAATTGTAATCAATTATCTGAATAATTAAATATTACTTAAGCAACATAAATAGAATAGTAATAAGTGATTTGATCATTTTTTTTTTTTGAAAAATCAATATATTATAGCTGAAATGATAGATAAAATAAAGAAAGTTGAGTCAGCAAGATCAATTGACAATATAAGAAATAGTAAGTAATTTATAAGAACACGCAAAATCTCTTTCAAGTGAAATTTATTCTCTAAACAATAAAACAAAAATACAATATTTGTACCAGTATTTCAAAATTGGCTTGTTTCTTCTTTTGTTTTGTTTAATATATGAAGTTTTAACGAAAAGCCGCGGTACTATTCATCTTAACGAAAAATCACATTTTTACTCAAAAAAATCAATCAGGATACTATTCACTTTACCATTTATTTTACCCTTATCTTTAAAACTCAAACATTTTAAACTATTTTTCATTATTTCTTTTTAAGTTTCAAGCCGCTTTTGAAGGTAGTTTTCAGTTGTTGGAGGCGGAACTTTCCCAGAAAGCTATTCGTTATGTGCAGAACGTGTGTTGTGTCATCCTTCTTGTTTTCAACGCCGCTTTGTCTCCCAAACCATCCCACCATCTCTCGAGTTTGACCAAAACAAAAAGGGTACATAAACATGCAGCTGATACATCATAATCTTCGTTTGGAATTGTTCAATAGCGTGTGGCTGCTCTGAAACTTTCTGGGTTTTCTGTCTTCCGCCGCTTTTTGATGGATTCTGCTGCCTCTCATTTGGTGCAGTGCTGGATTTCTAGCTTCCCAATGAGGTAAAAAGATTATCCATTTCCCCAATTTTCGATCTGGGTTTTTTGTTTATATTGTTGGGGATGATTTGAATATAGTTTTCATGTGTATTTTCAGGAACTGATGATTTGGAATGATTTGAAATACATGGGCTGTTCAAGTTGATAAGTAATATTGATTTCTGTTTCCATTGGATCCAAAGAGCCTTTCCTTTCCTGTATATATTTGACTACCACCATCTTTGGTGTTTGTAATATATTTGGACCAAAACGTATTGATTGACAACGTACAGATTTGCAGTTGGGATGCAGCCTGCAGCTTTTGGTTGGACCCGAAAAATGATTGGTTAGAGGTTTTATATGATTGGTGGGTAGGTGGATTCAGGATTTTGCTTCTTATATTTGACTTTGATATAATTGCAGACCTGTGTATTGGTAGTATTAGATTGATTATATTATAAAAGCTATACAACTATGGAGCTACCTGATGAGGAGGCCGTCGCCAACGGAGAGGCGGAGGAAATGAACAGAGAGCTCTCTGCGGAGGCTCCTCTCCGGGAGCCCCATTCCTACCAGAGTCATTTTGGGGGGATGGTGAGGAAGAAAGCTTATATCTTTGACGGTCTTGGAAATTTTTACAACAAGGAATGGGATCTTACAGAAGGTAGAGGCAATGAGTTCTGTTGGTACCATGCTGAACTTCCAAAAGGACATCAGAAGCTTTCTCAGTCTGCACAATACCTCATTGGTGTTCTTTGCCCGCCTTTGAAACTTCAGGATATTCTCTCTCTTGTCAGCAATGGACCATTTTGTGGGTATGTTGATGGGGCTCTGGTCTTCAGAGTCAACTCTCCTGGCCCTCCCTCCAGTGATTTCACATTTAGAATTGCCGCAAGAATTACCAAGAATTCAGTTATCACTGTGTCTTTGGGCCGTGTTCCCAGATTGGGTTTCTCACCGGTGGGTCAATCTCTTCTCTCAGAGATTCCTAGTGTGGAGAGTCCCTCGTATCATAGAGGTGAGCAGAGGGAAAAGAGCGGGATTGTCATAGGGGAGCATGTTCTTGAGTTCTTATTGACAATGAATCACTCTGAGGAAGCCGATAATCCCGTGCCAAAATCTGTCTCAAATCTTGTAGTTCATATTGTTGACACGCATGTGGACCACCTCCAAGATGTTGTGACTAAACTTGAGATAGAGTTGGATTCTGTTGAGCTTCAGATGGATAAAGGTGAGTTTCACCTACTACGTTTAAGCTACCTTCCGTCTATTAATTGTTCATCCCAGCATATGTTGTTTTTTCTAACAAATTCCTAGTCAATTTCTTATATCTCATCCAGTGTGCAGAAAATGTTATAAAACTTACAAGTTTCATATTTCATTCCTTGCGTTTTTAATCAATAGTGCTGTTCTCTATCATAAGCAATTCTAAGTTCAGTTGATTTGGTATACCTTCAGTAGCGGGTGGGACGTACTTTGTTGTTCTTTTAGTTATCTGACATGAAATTCTTGAAGACATATTTTCCTTAGACATCATTTTAAACTGCTGATGTTTGAGTAATTGTATTATCTCCCATTTGTAATTAGGACTTTGCCTTCATGTGTAACAAAACGACTACGGAAAGATTAAAAGAGATAAATGCAGATTAGGAATTGGTGAAATTCCATATACACCGACTAACAATCCTATCCTTTGTTTTGTGATGTATTTTATATTCTTTCTGTTTTCCTTGCTTAACCATTTCCTCAATCGAGAGATTTGGTAAATTAACATATCAAAAGAAAGTGTTGTATACTTTGATAATATGCATCTGGGACAATGTACATACGCATGTCCTTCAAATAATGTACATAGTTAGCTCAGTACTAAAATATTTAGAACATTCTTTGATCGAATAATATGCATTCGTGTTCTGATTTGTAACAGGTGGGCTTGCTTTAAAGAAACAAATGCTGGATGACAGGAGATTTCCTAAAATGCATCTAGATCTGCAGCGGCTCCTACAGGTAGTTTATCAGTCCATTGTTTTCTTTAGTTTGTGGAATGGAACAAAGAGGGACCAAGTAAAGCATTACTGCTTATTTTGAGAGGTTATTTCTCAACCTTTATGATAGCAAACAACCCAAACAAAGAAACTAGCGCACTGCAAAATTTCTTCTGTTTGGATTTTTATGCTCCTACTGTTTTGGGGCATCCTGACGATTATATACCTTCTAATCCAATGCTCACCCCACATCATATTGTGCCAGAATGGTATTTCCTACCGATCCATGCCATTCTTTGTAGTATACCTGACAAATTGGAAGTTGTAGCTGCAATAGCACCTGTTTTATGTCTGTTGGCTTTACCTTTTTCTAAAAGTATGTATGTGCGTAGCTCAAGTTTTTTCCCTATTCACTGAGGAATATTTTGGTTGCTTTTGGCGGATTGCTTACTAGGGCGAGGTTAATTGTATATTGCTGTTCCGTTCTTTCAATTAAGCTAATTCCATGAGTTTAAAATATTTGATTGTTTTTCCACCAGCCATTTTGGAGGCTGGGCCTAATAGCACCTAAACATCTAGTTTGTAGACAAGTGTATATGCTCATTGATTGTTCAGAAGAATGTGAATGGGGGATAGAAATTGTTGCTCCAAACTGATTTAAATTTTCGTTTTAGGAATGACCATGTGGGATAAACCTTCTTGATTGTGCATTTAATATTAATGACCTCAGGTGATTGCTCATGGGGAGCAAGTTTTTCCTCGCGTCAGAGAAAGATGTTCCTCGAAGCAATGGTTTTTGAGTGAAGATATTACCTCTCTTGAAGAGCTGATAGGACGATTGAGGAGGCTAAAGGAGAATGTAGGCTTTATAGCAAATCGTGTCACGGCAATACAGGCTGGTCTAGACAGTTGGCAAGCTGAGCAGATAAACAGGAAACTGTATTATCTCTCATTCCTATCTATAATATTCCTTCCTTTATCCATCGTGACTGGAGGTACAGTTGTTTGTTAGCATAAATTTTCATTTGCAGGTTTTTATGAGGCATTCTTATATGTTCCATTGTGAGCAAGAAGCTTTTGACAACAAACCCTTGTGTCTCTTGCAGTGTTTGGCATGAATGTGGGGGGAGTTCCGTGGACGGAACAAAAAGACCCAACGGTGAAAAATGGTTTCCGTAATGTCATGTTACTCTGTGTAGCTATGCTTCTTCTGGCACTTCTCTGCTTCAGCTTTCCTGTTTTGTATACCCGAATAGCTGCTTGGCACAGGAGAAGAGCCATGAAGAGGAGCTGGTCCCTCAACAGGAAATCATACCTAAAGAGAACCCATGGAATTGAAGCTCAAGAAAGAAGGGGCTACCTCCGCATTTGAGAAAAGCATCTAGATTTGCAGTATGTCCTTTTATTTCTTCATACTTGGTTTCGCATTCTTTCTTGTTTCGTTTTAACATTCATATCGTCATCATTGCCTTAATTCTGCTCTAGTAATCTTGTGTTGCTTTCTAAGTTCATGGGCAATAATATCATTTTACTTTGCCCTAGATCGGAGATTTCGCCTGTGCACTTACTGTTATCTGGACAACCAAGAGGAAAAGTTAGAGATTTCTCGTTGGAGACGGCCTGTTCTTTGGATGGTTTTGTTTCTTTACTTGATTTACAGTTCCTCCATTTTTTCACCTTGGAGGTCAGCTTGTAAATGTACAGTCTCTTGTATCATATGTTTAATACTGCTGCAGATGGTGTTGTACAATTTCCACTCAAAAGATTAACAGCTTCATGATCATAAGCAAAACATTCGTTCAACTGTTGTGAGGATTTGGGACATGGGGAATAAGCTGTTTACCAGTTTCATTTCGATTACGAATTGCTCTTTTTCGACGGAAAAATGAAAGAAAGAATCAGCAGTTTCAAAAGATGAGAATGAGAATTTAGCAGTTTCAAATGATGAGAATGTTGGTGACTTAACTAGCTGCTATCAGTTTCATTTCGAATGATGCTTGCTGAAATTTCAACAAATTTTAGATGTTTTACATTTTTTTTCTTCGTGTTTGGAGTGTATGATAACCTTTTGCCGAGTGATAATAACAGTTGTCTCTAAGTTTTGCAAATGAAAATTTACTATGGACTTGTATTTTGTTAAAAAAAAAAAAAAAAAAAAAAAAAAAAAGAAAAAGAAAACTATATATATAGTAATTGACCATTACCATTACCCACAATCCAATGCATACCTTGAAGAACAAGATTTCTGAAACTGAGAATACCTTTCCAAGCTATAGAAGTTCTCATTTCTTGAGCGTCCATGGATCCAAAAAAGCTCAAAGCAACGCTACTTCCCCATTCAAGATGCTGATGGCAATTTTGTTGCAGCAAAATCTCCAGGTTTTGAGAATGTCTTTTCCCCAATTTAGATGGAAGCTTTGGCCACTAGTGAAGGGGCTGCTTTGGCAGTTGAGACTTGAGAGGGGTATGAAAAATGAAGTTGCTCATCAACTAGCAAGCCAGGCTCTCTTTGGTCTCTCCTTCACGTCTTGGTTTGAAGAGCCACGAACCTCATTCTCGATTTTCTCTTACGAAGGCTCTGACTAATGGCTCTAGGTGTTCTTATGGATTATGTTTTGTCTCCCTAGATGTTTAGCTTGTATTGTCTCTTTCTCAATCAATGTATGAATCTACTATCGTTGCTTTGAAAAAAAAAATGATTCACTAGAGCTTTACGATTTAGAGTGCTACCATCAGAAGAACATGTCGTCTTGTGAAAGGTAAGGATTTTTTTTTTTTTGAACAAGCGATATTATCTACATTAAAAGAAAATGTTGATTTAGCCTCATAATGGATTACTTAATAAAGAAAAACTAACGAAAAGTCATAAAAAACTTTAGTTTTAATAAAAAATGACAAAATAAAGGTGTAAGTGAATAGTATCATGAGTGATTTTTCAAGGTAAAAATGTCATTTTCGCTACAAGTGAACAATACCAGTAGTGTTTCATTAAGATTCCCTAATAATAATGCCGTTCAAACTCGTAACGAATCTAAGACCTCTCATTGACAATTTTTTTTTTTTTTTAACAAACATATTATCTACACTAAAGGGGAGAGGGTGAGTTTAGCATTATAACGACTAGCAATAATGAGGTTCAAATTCGCCTTTAACGAGAATCGAACCTAAGATCTCTGACTTACAACTGAAGAGGAATATTACTAGACCGTAGTACTAAGTGACTTCACGCAAACAGGCATAAATATCGTAATGGGACACAAATTGTCTTAATGAAAGGAATCAAGTTCTTGTCTCAACTGTATTTCAAAGTTTCCATTTATCGTGTTTATTTAATATTGGTTGATCCTATCATGTGCATGTATTAAATTGTATATTTATCTGCATGATTTATGTGATTGATTTAATAATTGAACTCTAATTTTTCAAAGAAATTACACAAAATTTATTTAATTAGATTCGAACTTAGAAGCCATTAGTAAAACACGCTGCTTTAACCAAGTTCAATGAACTAAATCTAAACACGTCTAGTTGGACAGTTCGGGGTGCACCGTGCAGCTCAAGAAAGCTTCTTCATCCCGTTCCCACTAAAGTAGGCAGGCACTTGATCAAAGGAAAGGTCAGATCAGACTTCCTCCCTTGGCCACGTAGCAAACAGCTTACCCGACGTCGTCTCGCCAATACAAACCACAAATGGCAAAAGCCCTGACGGCGCCGTTTCGTGTAAGTAGATAGATCCAGAACCTTCCATACGCATCCTCCGCTCATTTTTCCGCCTCATAAAGCAACACCCTTTCCCCAACAAAAACCCTAAACCCTAACTCAAAACCCTCTATCGTCTTTTCTCGACATCCTCGTCTCTCTCTCTCTCACTTTGCTCTAGTCAGCCATGGCCACCGCCGCCTTGCTCCGCTCGCTACGACGCCGTGATTTCGCATCGGCTCCTCTCTGCGCCTACCGATCCGTACGTCTCTTTGCTTTTTCTGAGATTTGTTTTTGAGTTCCCAACCTGTCACTCTCGCCACGCGATCATTTCTCTGTTTCATCTGTTTTTGGCTGAAAGTTATGAGATTTTCAGCTTGTTGTAGAATTTCTTGATTTTATGGAGTATTTGTTTGTTGTGATCCCATAGAATTGAACAAGTAAAAGATTTATAATTCAATATTTGAATTTTTTGGGGCTTCTGATGTGTTATTTTGTCGGTTCGATTGGGTAATGATAGATACCTTTTCCTGATCTGTTATTTACGCCGCTGGCGTATTGTTGTTTTTTATGTCAATTCAGATTACAATCGTTTGATAGAGCTTTATTTTTTTATTTTTCTTTTATCTTTCATATATCACTGCAATTCCCTTGTTGCAGTTTGCTTTTTGTTCTGATTAATTGGAGCTAATTGATGAAATGGGTTGGAGCAGGAAGCTTGGGTATTAATATAGATGAATTGAGGCTTGGTATAATAGCTCGATATGAATCGTGGTGATTATTTACGTGATTTATGTTTTTGCAGTTGAACAGCGCGTCTAAGCCGTCGCATCTCGCTCAAAAATGGGCAAGCTTGGCAAGACCTTTCAGGTATTTTGGGCATTCCCTTGTACATTACGATACTATGTCATTCTTTTTGTATTTTGGATTTTGTTTCTAATTGTATCCTGTAATATGAATAGTTCCAAACCTGCTGGAAATGATGTTATTGGCATTGACTTGGGTACAACCAACTCATGTGTGGCAGTGATGGAAGGAAAGGTAAGGGCCGTTTAGAAGTTCTTGTTCATGTTCTGACTCAAATTATCGTTTAAGCTTTATGCGCATGTGGTTTATGTCTCATTAAGTGTGAAATTGTTATAGAACCCCAAAGTGATCGAGAATTCTGAAGGAGCTCGAACCACACCATCAGTAGTTGCTTTCAACCAGAAAGGAGAACTATTGGTTGGTACTCCAGCAAAGCGTCAAGCTGTTACCAACCCCACAAACACTGTTTTTGGAACCAAGCGTCTGATTGGTAGACGCTTTGATGATCCCCAAACGCAAAAAGAAATGAAGATGGTTCCATACAAGATAGTAAAGGCTCCAAATGGAGATGCTTGGGTTGAAGTCAACGGACAGCAGTACTCCCCAAGCCAAATTGGAGCCTTTGTTCTAACAAAGATGAAAGAGACGGCGGAGGCTTACCTTGGAAAGAGTGTCTCAAAAGCTGTGATTACAGTTCCAGCTTATTTCAATGATGCACAGAGACAAGCAACCAAGGATGCTGGCAGAATTGCAGGTCTAGATGTTCAGAGAATCATCAATGAGCCAACAGCTGCTGCACTTTCCTATGGTATGAACAACAAGGAAGGGCTAATAGCAGTGTTTGATCTTGGTGGTGGAACGTTTGATGTATCCATTCTCGAGATATCCAATGGCGTTTTTGAGGTTTGCTACTTTCCTAGTAAGCTATGTCTTTTAATATTTCTTCATTTTGGACAATATTGTCAACAACTTTTTCTTATCTAGGTGAAAGCAACAAACGGCGACACATTCTTGGGAGGAGAGGACTTTGACAATGCTTTGTTGGACTTCTTGGTGAGTGAATTCAAGAGGACGGAGGGTATTGATTTGGCAAAGGATAGGCTCGCCTTGCAGAGGCTTAGGGAGGCAGCTGAGAAGGCTAAGATTGAACTTTCATCAACATCTCAAACCGAGATAAACCTTCCCTTCATCACAGCTGATTCTTCAGGTGCTAAACATCTGAACATCACATTAACTAGATCCAAATTTGAAAGTCTGGTGAATCACTTGATTGAGAGGACAAAGTCCCCGTGTAAGAACTGTTTGAAGGATGCTAATACATCCATTAAGGACGTGGATGAGGTTCTTCTTGTTGGAGGGATGACACGTGTTCCCAAAGTGCAAGAGGTCGTTACAGAAATATTTGGAAAGAGCCCAAGCAAAGGAGTGAATCCTGATGAGGCTGTTGCTATGGGAGCTGCCATCCAAGGTGGTATCCTTCGTGGGGATGTGAAGGAGTTGCTTCTTTTGGATGTTACTCCTCTGTCACTAGGTATTGAAACATTGGGTGGAATCTTCACCAGGCTGATTAGTCGCAACACGACAATTCCAACCAAGAAGAGTCAGGTCAGTCATTAAAGCCAAACATATCTCAGATTACATTGACAAGGTGTGTTGTGTCAAAGGGCAATTTTTGAGGGAAGCATTTTGTTTGTTTTTATCTTCTAGCTAGAGTTAATTGCATCTTTTCTAATTGGAATTAATATGACTTGATCGTAACCTTGCCTCTGTTAGCCTTAGAGTTTGATCTGACTAAACATTTTGCCAAAGTATCAGACTCTTTCCTTTTGTTGTGGATCTTGTGTTCCTAATTTTGATTTTTATTATTGCAGGTGTTTTCGACTGCAGCTGACAACCAAACCCAAGTGGGTATCAAGGTGCTACAAGGAGAGCGTGAGATGGCTTCTGACAACAAGATGTTGGGAGAGTTTGAACTTGTAGGCATTCCTCCAGCACCAAGGGGCCTGCCTCAAATCGAAGTGACCTTTGATATTGATGCCAATGGTATTGTCACTGTTTCTGCCAAGGACAAGGCCACCAACAAAGAGCAGCAGATTACTATCCGCTCATCTGGAGGTCTTACTGACGAGGAGATAGAAAAGATGGTCAGGGAAGCAGAGCTGCATGCTCAGAGAGATCAGGAGAGGAAAGCATTGATTGACCTCAGAAATAGTGCAGATACAACGATCTACAGTATTGAGAAGAGCTTGAACGAGTATCGTGACAAGGTTCCAAGTGAAGTTGCCAAAGAAATTGAGGATGCGGTAGCAGATTTGAGGAAGGCAATGGGAGAGGACAATGCTGACGAAATCAAGGCCAAGCTTGATGCTGCAAACAAAGCTGTTTCTAAGATTGGGGAACACATGTCAAAGGGTTCTGGTGGCGACTCATCTTCCGGTGGATCACAGGGTGGAGGAGACCAAGCTCCCGAAGCAGATTACGAAGAAGTGAAGAAGTGAGGTGGCTGAAGCTGGTAACTCAGCTTTTTACTTACAAGTGATTTCTGATTCACCCCTGAATTTTTCTGTGCTCGTAAAACCTCATTTATGTCGGCTTTTGTATCTAAGTGTTGGGAGTTTTAAAATGTATTAGGATAGCCATAATCTATTTTGCCTACTTCCTGTCTTTTCCAGCAAGTACATTATTAATTGAGAGGATTTTTCTTCTGCGGTGGTTAGTTATGCCTGGTTTTGACCAGGCTTATTACTGTTCTTCATTTTTTTGGGGGAAAATACTGTTCATCATTTTTTGAATAAAGAAATAGGTTCAGATTGCTCGCTCAATCTGTTTAAATGTGCATTGTGTTTTGCTTCAGTGCAGATGCCCTAGTGAAAAAAATCTTGAGGATCAAAATCGCTTTTGCTTGCTTCAAAGGAAATTGTCATAAAATATTCAAATGAGTCTGTCGTGCTATCCTTATTTTTATGACCGTGGATAGGATGATTGTGATTGTAATAAAGGATAGCGTTAGTGGGTTGAACAATTAGTTGTTAGGGGAGTTGGTTGGGATCATTCACGCACTTTGTAATTGGTTGTCAGGGGAGGGAGTTAGGGATGCGATAACGCCAGTGGGTTGGACAATTAGTAGTTAGGAGAAGAGCGCTGGTGCATATCATGTTAGGATTTTGGCTCGTCAAAGTTAGTTTCTTATTTTGTATAGGATTGATTGTTTTAGGGAAATTAAAGGTGCACTAATTCTTCTCCTAAATGAAACTTGGAAAGAGCCAAAATTTCCTTACAATTAGATTGGGAATTCGTACTTTCCTGTTCCAATTAGAATAAAAAACTTAATCGGAAAATAGGCATGTAAATCGCATCCTATACTTAATCAGAGAATAGGATAGTAGTTGGAAAGCCAGAAACAACACAAGTGAGAAAAACCAATGATAGCCGCCGGAAAGAGAGAGACAGTTGCCAGAAAGAGAGGGATTAGTTTTAGGATTTGCAAAAGTATTGTTACTCTATTATTAATTAAAGGATCTATGATTTCTCTTCCTAGGGAAATCACAATTGGACGGTTTCTAAAGTTCTGCCGAACAAATATAAATCTTGTGTGTTTCTAGTTTTCTCTATTTTGCCAAGTTTTAGTGTATTGTCGGATAGATTAAAGAGCAAGATCCAGAAAGTCAGAATTATGATAGATCAATCTCACACCAAAGTGTATCGGCTTATTGTTTTTTGCACTATGGTAAATGGTCATTTGCATAGGATGTGTTTTTTGTCAATAATAGCTCGTATTTTAAAGGACATTGGTTTTCGTTCACACTGACAATCCTAACTTGATTTTTTAGATGTGTTAATGGTGTCACCCACCAGCATTATACCGCCATAATTAATTTCTAGACGTTTAAGAAATAATAAAGGGCGCCTAAATTTGCTTGGACGCCTGCCTAACTTGCCTAGACTCACTTGAGATAAAATATCTTCAGGGTAAGTTTAATCAGCAATTCATGAAGAGACAAAATTGAAGCAAAATGATTAGCAGGATGTGCTAGCTACTGGACCATTTTTCATGTTAGTACAATTTGAAACATATGCAACAAAGAAATGGTGTACAATGACTACATTACCCTGAAGAAAACCCTTGTTTTGACGTGTTTTTTATTTTTTCATAATGATAGATAAATCAAATAATTAAAAATAGATAAATCAAGTAATAGATAAAGTCAACGGTACGACAAACAGCACTGCTTACATGCCAATTAGCTTCTAAGGTTGAGCACAGGATTTGCGAATGAATGCTGGGTTGGGCCACCTCGAATGGTAAAACTCAAAGCGATCATAGCATTGATTACCTTACCTATATAGCCATTCTTGGAGACCGGGTGTTGCATGGTTGTTTAGAGCTAGTGAAACTATAGCTACTAAAGCGTCAGTCTAGTTGGTTCTTTGCGCCCAATTTTGGTGTAGCAGCTATATTTTGATTCATCCTCTTTTTCCAAGGGTTTCATAATTGAACATTGAAATCATTTCATATGATGGGAGTTGTTGGAGTGTTGGTGCTGCTCTCTTATGCGCTATTCATTGTGCTACCGTAGAAGATACTTTATTTGAAGATGGTGATGGTGCAAATACATTCCATGCTTTAACCCAACTCGAGCTTACTTGTAGCTTGTAAAGCTGGCTTCTGTTATAGCTGGATCCTAGGTTGCAACTTTAGAGAAAGACTTTCTTCTGTAATAGGAGCAAGCCACCTTTTTTTTCCATTTTCAGATCAAAATATGCTTAGGGTTCACTAGCATTACAATTTATACAATACAGACCACCAAAAATTAGTCTGGAAGACAGTTCTAGCTCAATCCCCTCCCTCTTATCTTCAAAAAAGGACTGGATTGTATCCGTGGTCTGATGTCGATGTAATGGGGCTTCCAAGATAGCTCATATTCCATGATACACGCACATTCATGCTTGAGTTCCCAAATCCATGATCCTTTCCTAAGCGGCTCTCTATTCTTGTAGTTGTTAAGGTTAAGGCCCTTCCACTATTAAAACGAGTCATGTAGTTCTCTTTTATAGAAAAGTTATCGTATACACACGGAACACTAACCTTATCTCAAAGAAAAAAGGGCTTTCCTTTTATCAATCCCTATTCTTGAGTGTTCATCTTCACTGATGATTGTTTATAGTGACGAATGTCGTGAACATGAACTATTGTCTGTTCTAGTATCTTTGACTTGTCGAGGTAGAGCACGCCCCTGATAATTGCATCGTTGTACTTGGGCTATGAGGCTCTCAGCCACATAGATAGTTCAATGTGCTCATCAGCGTCTGACCATGCCTTTTCATATTTTTCTCTCTCTCGTCTGTTCCTATCCTAGTAGATAGTTTTGAGTTCTCTTCCTCTTCTTGCCGTGGTGAAATCCAGTTGGGGCAACTGGGCCAGATGACATTGATAGCTGAGTTTCCATGGTAGGATACAAGACTTGAAATGTCGGTCTTGGGCAGACATTGTCCACTAGTACAAACAAGCATCCAATGAGTGATGACACTGGCGAGCAAAATGCAAAATTCGAATTTAAATACATACGAAAATTTTAAGAAAACTCAGATACGTGTAGGCCTGCAAAACATCTATCCTTTGGGGAAAACTTTTGAACATTTTCTTCAGGATATTGTTCTTCAGACAACTCTAAAGTACATGTAGGGTGATTTGAACTCTAACTCAAATTTGGGTCATAAAGAGAGTACTTCCACTACAGCTAACATGGGTAAACCCATGTTTGATACACAAGATTGACTTGAGTTGAACTAATTATATGGGTCGTCTTGAATTAGTTTGGCTTAGGTTGAGTTGTTTCTATTTAGGCCGTCATTTTCAAGGTTCTAAAAGGTGTTAGACGCTAGTCGGCGGCAACAGGCGGATAGCGGTCTTGTATAGGTGTCTAGGCGAGGCCTCTACAGGTTTTTATTTTTTTTTATTTTAATTAAATTTATTATATAACATATAAATAAATGTCTATCCATACTTAAAATAGACATAATTGTATTGAAATATATAAATTACAAAATAGAATGATATATAAATTAGAAAATATTAAAACATGAAAACATTACAAACAAGCATATAATGAGTGTTCATTCAAGTATTGAACAAATATCTTATAATTTATTGAAAACATAAAATATAAAATAAAAGTTATATATTTTCTGTTTAAGTGAAAGACGTGACCTAGGCTGGTCTAGACGCTCTTTCTTAATTTTCAAACATCTGGAAAAAAAAAGTTGAGGTTCCACCATAAAACTAATTGACAATATGGGGAGTAGCCCAACTTATTTATAAGCTCATGCAAAGTCTCTCATTCCATCAATGTAAGATTCTTCTCAACAACATTTAAAAATTAATCGAAATAATGGACAGCCGCTTAACGTTTAGGTGAGAAATTTTAGAATAGCGCTTATGTCAAAATATCTAAAATAAGCCAACATAACACGTCAGCCGTCAAGATCCATCGTGTGGCTCTTCTTAAACACGCACTTAATCCCCCACAAAATGACCTCCGTACTAGAGAAGCAGTGCCTCTTCTGTCCAACCTAAACCCCCAAACCTAAACCGTTCTTTCTCTTCGGCTCTTCCCTTCTCAGCAGCCTCTTTCATTCATTCTCCCATTGCCTCCCAAATTTCCACAACCCTAAGCTCCGATTGAATTTTGATTCAGATGGGCAGTAAAAAGAGAAGCTCCACTTCCATGGAAGCTGCGGCTGATGCCGTCTTTGACGACGGCGGCTTCAGTAATCTGAAGAAATCGAAGAAGGGCAAAATAAAGCAGGAGACAGCAGAAGCTTCTGCCCCTTCTTCTTCTACCGCTACCACCGCCGTCAAACCCATGGAGAGACAAAAGAAAAGAAAAGCTTTGGACAAAGTGAGGCGCCTCCACACTGAGGAGACCAAACCCAAAGAACCTAAAACAATGGAGGTTCAATTGACAACTGAGGTGCCCGCTTCGTCTTCGACGAGCGGGATTCTTCCGGAGTTCCATGTGGCTGTGTTTAAGGACTTGGCTTCGGGTGATGGGTCTGTTAGAGAAGCTGCGGCGGAGGCTTTGGCTATGGAGTTGGTGGCGGTGCAGAGAGCTTATGATGGGCTTGAGAATAAGGAGTTGGTTGAAGGTGGAGTGAAGATGGAAGCCGAGAAGGATGATGGGTTGAATGATTGTGCGCCTTCCTTGAGATATGCTGTGCGGAGACTCATTCGCGGTGTTTCTTCATCAAGAGAGGTTTTCATTTTACCCCATTAATTTGTCTTGTTTGTTATGTGATTGTTGCATGGTGTTCGTGTTTTTGAATTTTTGTGTGTCATGATTATGGTTTTAAGTTTAGGCTATCCTGAATTGAATGCTCCTTGATTTAATGTTGTTGCTTTTAAGAGTGTAATGTGGGACATATTTGTACGCAAGTCTTGGAAGTATTTAGTCTTGCAGGAATCTAAGCTTTTGGAGCTTTGGTATACTTACATTAGTCATTGTTTGACCTTTGTGGTTTATTATCTGATTTAATACTCTCTCGAATGTAAACTGTTTCTTTCTTTTGAAGACGTCGTTCTTCAACTTAGATTTTGTGGTAATAGGTTCATTATATGTCTCGCTACAAGCAACCAGAAGCATCTTTGTTTTTCTATTGTGAATCTCATCCAAGTTCATTATTGAAAGCTTGCAATTGCATACAAGAGGCTTGGTTTTGGGGTACATAAAGGATGTTTTGTAATTCATTTCTTGACCTGTACAATGTGCAATAAAGTTTTGGAGAAGCATATGTTAATGTGTTGAGTTCAATTTTGTGGGTTGTTGTAGTGCTTTTTTGTTAAAATCTATACAGGGTAATTTGCTTTTCAATCTGTCAGTTGTGCAGATTATTATAATATAGTTATCAGTTTGACCTGTTTCATGGTTAGAGACTATATTTGAGAGTCTGAAAATTTTGATTATGTCAGTTGTGGTATGGAAATTTAGACTCTGCGCGACATCTTACTGAAATTCTACTTACATTAATAAATTTTGTTGAATATAATTTATCGAGAATTTGGCATGAGTTAGTGTGTTCTGATTTTAACTTGAAAACCTTCGAATATCCTGTGCTTACACTAATGCATGTATTTTGGGTTTATAAACAGTTTGATCTTGCCAAAATAAACTTGAGAAGCTAATGTAGTGCAACTTGTTTGGCTAACTTTTGTTATATGTACTGTATTTCTTTTCCAGTGTGCAAGACAAGGGTTTGCATTAGGTTTAACTATTTTAGTAAGTACGATCCCCAGCATCAAGGTGAAGTCATTGTTGAAACTCATTGTTGATTTCTTAGAGGTTTCTTCATCAATGAAGGGTCAGGTAGGCAAAACCCTTGCTTTATATTTCAAAGAGTTCTTCGATTCAGTTTTTCTGTATTTTCCCTAGAACGTTTAGTTAGTTGCTTCCTCGTTGCATTGCAGGAACAAAGGGATCATCTTTTGGGTCGCTTATTTGCCTATGGAGCTATTGCCCGATCAGGAAGACTAGCTGAGGAGTGGGTTTCTGATAGAAATACTCCTCTCATAAAGGAATTCACTAGTCTTCTCATTGCCCTTGCATCAAAAAAGCGATACTTGCAGGAGCCTGTTGTTTCGGTTATTGTAGACTTGATTGAGAAGGTAAAGTTTCCTGATAAACGAAATATTGGTTTGCATGTGGAAAATTTATTATCTTTATGCCTAGTCAGGTAACGATTATGATTTCAGCGATCTATGCCGCTAAATTAAGTTCCAATCAATATAAGGTGGCTACATGATTGTTCTGAAATTTACTAATTATTAAGTATTTTTTCAACTCATTGAATAAGCTGTAATATATAAGACTGGTTGTATAAACTTAGCATGTTATGTCATTGGACTGTGTTAGTATTTGTCAGCTCCTATCCATGAATATAGTATCTGCATATAACTTTTCATCAATTATTCGAATTTTATTTATCAGCAGAGGCTAGGTGGCGTTAAAATTTGCCAAAATTCTCGACCTTGTCTTAGCTTTCCAATTGTTTATGCCTCTGTATTACAGTAGGCTGGGTTTTTGTTAAATTGTCTTATTCTAGATGTTAAATGTACATTAAATTCAAATGGTCCTTGATTTGGTCATGAGTTGCAGAAGCTTTCCATGTCGATTAATTTCTCTAGGACTTGGGCATTTCGCCAAGTGCCATGTCGTTTATGGTACAGGCGACTGTTTATAGATTGTTGTCCTGTTTCGTCATAGTCCATATCCAATTATTTTAGAAGACAGAAACAGCAAGTAAACTTGTGTCTTTTTATTTCTTTTCATCATTGCTTTCATTTAGTGAAGGCTATCCTGATAAATTTATTTCACTCACATTGTAGATTTTATATGTTAGTTGCATTATTCAATAATGTATTCTACAGTGTTTCACTGAATCCACAATAGATAGATTAACTGTGATTATGTGTTCTAAATACAGCCTTCCTTTGTACAAATTTTGTAAGACAATTTCGTACCTAAATTTTGGTACTTGACTATAAATCATGCATTGGCGTATAAGGTTAACTTTGTAGCTTTTAGACAACATCAGTAGGCTGCAGCGCTGGTTTCAACTGGTGTGGTTCTATGCTTTGAAGTCTACGTTTTACAGCTTGATTGTGGATCTCTTTTCTTTGTCCTCTAATAGGACTTTTATGCTTGTAGTTCTAGTCAAGCTCAAGTCGTTAAAAGATATAGAACTAGAAGGAAAAGAAAAGCATTTTTCATTCAAATATATTATAAGAGCAGTCTATAATGGTTAGTCCCACGGTTCCTTGGAAAGAATCCAGCCCGAAGTTGAAGGGGTGGGGAAATAGTGAGAAAATATGTCTTTGTATGCAACACTTTGGTGAATGGTTCTCGTACTTACATTATGCTATCATTTTGAGGGGTTGTGCGTTTCCGCTTCTGGAACCTGTCTATGAGTAGAGATAGGGGGTTCTTGCTTCTGTTTCCACTGCTTTGTTTTAGCTCCATGTTCTTTCTTTTTTTAACCGGATTTTTTTGGATGTGAATACATACTTCCTTGTCATCATCATGTCGTAATACATTTACTTCTGTCTATTCGTTGTTTGCAGTTGCACTCGGAGGCCTTGCTGAACCACATGCTGGAGGCCCCAGGACTTAATGAGTGGTTTGAAGGAGCTATTCAAGTTGGAAATCCTGATGCATTGCTTCTGGCTCTGAAAATGAGAGAAAAAACACTTATTGAAAGTTCAAGTTTTGGGAACCTTTTACCAGTCCCATTCAGCCCCAACAAACTGTTTTCTGCTGACCATCTGTCTTCTCTTGCTAACTGCTTGAAGGTAATGTGGGTTTGTGTTTCTGTGCGCCAAGCGTGTGGGTTTGTGTTGCTGTGTTCCATTTGTGTATGGGTGTGCATATTTTTCTGGGTGATGTACACTTCACTATGGTGGAAACTATAACTCTTCACAAAACCATTCCTGAACTTTTTTGTTTGTGGGGAATATGACAGGAATCCACCTTTTGTCAGCCTCGTGTTCACAATGTGTGGCCTGTTCTGGTGAACATGCTTTTACCTGATAGAGTTTTGCAGGCTGAAGATGCAATTTCTGTTTCAAATTCCTTGAAGAGGCCTAAAAAGAATCGCAAGTCTAGCTCTTCTGATGAAGAAATTGCAAAGAATTTCCAGTGCTTCTGCGAGGTGATCATTGAGGGATCACTTCTACCATCATCTCATGACCGCAAACACTTGGCCTTCGATGTTCTGCTTCTTCTTCTACCAAAGTTGCCTGCATCTTTTATTCCGATTAGTCTGTCTTACAAAATTGTTCAGTGCATGATTGATGTACTTTCTACAAAGGATTCTTGGCTCTATAAAGTTCTGCAACATTTTCTTAAAACTTTAACTGATTGGGTTGGGGATGATGATGTGAGAAGGGTTTCTGTCATTGTGGCTTTACAGAAACATAGCAATGGAAAATTTGATTGCATTACACGAACAAAGACAGTTAAGGATTTGATGTCAGATTTCAGAACAGAATCTGGTTGTATGCTGTTCATTCAGAACCTGTTGAACATGTTTCTGGATGAAAAACATGCTACCGAGGAACCTTCGGATCAGAGTCAAACGACAGATGACAATTCAGAGATAGGTTCTGTTGAAGACAAGGATTCCGTTGGAACCATGGGAAATTCTGATTTTTTGAAAACATGGATTGTGGAATCCCTCCCTAGTATATTGAAAAATTTGAAACTGGATCCCGAAGCAAAGTTTAGGGTCCAAAAAGGAATTTTGAAGTTTCTAGCAGTTCAGGGATTGTTCACCGCATCCCTTGGGTCTGAAGTAACATCCCTTGAATTACAAGAGACGTTTAGGTGGCCAAAAGCTGCCACCTCAAGTGCCCTTTGCAGGATATGTATCGAGCAGCTTCAGTTACTGTTCGCAAACTCTCAGAAAGGAGAGGGGCCACGCCCTTTGCCAAATTGCGTAGAGCAAATTGACCTTGGCTCATACTTTATGCGCTTTCTTAGCACTTTGTGCAGTATTCCTTCCGTCTCTTATTTTCGGCCTTTGGAAACCGGGGAAGAAAACACTTTGAAAAAATTGCAAGCAATGGAAACTTCACTCGCAAAAGAGGTACTTTCTTTTACCGTTTTCAGTTCCACGTAATTATTGGTGAGGTACTTTCTCGAAAGAGGCTCACTCCACGTAATTATGCATCTGATCAACTTGATTTACTTTTGATCTCAACGTGGGTTTCAAATTTTAGATTGTAATAAGTTGGAACTTGGATATGACTACAATATGTCATAAAACATGAAATCAGTGAGGTTTAAAATTAGGGGATGGTGTTTCTGATGCGTTATTTCCTAGTAAAGGCCATTTTTCTCGTTGTTTTCATCCAACTCAAGATAGGTTTGATTTTACTGATGCCTTATTCAGGGGTCTTATAAATGGTGTAGTCTTGCCTTCTAGGCCATCTTCAGTAGAACTACTTTGAACTCAAGTTTAAGATGCAAGCTTCTTAATTATTTCTCTTTTATTCTTTCAGTTTCTTGGTTGTACTGTCCTTTCCATGTTCTTTGGCATGACATGAAGCTTCTTGAATGCTTCAATTGCAGGAAAGGAATTGTGGGCTTAGTGGTGATGCAAATAGGTTGCATGCACTAAGATACTTGCTCATCCAGCTGCTTTTGCAAATGCTCCTTCGACCAAAGGAATACTTAGAAGCAGTCTCCGAACTTATTATATGTTGTAAGAAAGCTTTTCCTGTTGCTGATCTTCTTGATTCCCCTGGAGAAGAGGACTTGGATGATGATGGTGCACCTGCCGTGATGGATGTTCTTGTGGATACATTGCTTTCTTTGCTGCCACAGTCATCAGCTCCCATGCGAACTGCAATTGAGCAGGTGCGGTGGATGCTCTTGTGCATACTTGAATGATTGTACAGATATGCTATGTTGGAATGTTAGGAATTTGTTTGATATTACAATGTTTTGAATTTTATTTAGGCAGTCGGACAATTTATCTCTGAATGATATCATATGCCTTCACTGATACTTTACTGGAATTATTCTTTCTAATTCTGTAATTTGATTAGTTGGGGTGTTGAATTATCTCTTCTGATGCTAGAGTAATATATTTCATGCTGGAGTTACATTATTGCATGCCAGATTGATGAACTAGAATACCAGATTGATGTACATGTGTCTGTGCGCGCACATGTGGACGTTTAAAGCAAAACCTAAATGAAGTTAAAATTTATGTGACTAATTATCTGGAGTCCTTGTCTTGTAGGTATTTAAATACTTCTGTGGTGATATCACGGATGATGGTCTGTTGCGGATGTTGAGGGTCATTAGGAAGAATTTGAAACCTGCTAGACATCAAGATGCTGATAGTGACGACATTTTTGACGATGAAGAAGATGATGAAGATTTTCTTAACATTGAAGAAGATGAGGGAATTGATAAAGCTGAGACAGGTGAAACCGGTGACAGTGATGAGCAGCCAGATGACTCTGAGGCTGACTCTGAGGCTGTTGATGCTTTTGAGGCAGTTGGCAAAGAAAGTCCTGAAGCTTCTGATGATTCCGATGGAGGAATGGATGATGATGCAATGTTTCGAATGGATACTTACCTTACCCAGATCTTCAAAGAGCGAAAGAATCTAGCTGGGGGTGACACTGCCCATCACCAACTCATGCTGTTTAAGCTTCGTGTTCTTTCATTGCTAGAAATTTACCTACATGAAAATCCAGGCAAGTGTGTTGTATTCAAATTAGCTGAGATACAAAATGGCGTACAACATGTTTTGCAAGCACGAATTTAAAAATATATTTCTTCCATTTAAAAATTTATCCCTTGGAACTTTTTTCATTTTTTATTCTAACTTTTCCCTTTTGTGTTTGTGGGCATGGTTGACTCAATTAAACAGGCAAGCCGCAGGTTTTGTTGGTGTACTCAAACTTAGCTCGGGCATTTATTGAACCACCCAGTGCAGAAAGTAGCGAACAGCTAGGACAGCGTGTATGGGGGATACTGCAAAAGAAAATATTTAAAGCAAAGGACTATCCGAAGGGTGAAGATGTGCAATTATCTACTTTAGAATCTTTGCTGCAAAAGAATTTGAAGTTGGCCTCAAAACCAATTAAGAGAAAGAAATCCGCAACCAACCTGTCCAAGAAGAAACAGTCAGCCTCGTGGAACCGACACAAAATGATGACTAGCCTTGCACAGAGCTCCACTTTCTGGATTCTGAAGATCGTTGAAGCAAGAAATTTTCCAGAGTATGAGCTGCAGAGGGTTTTTGATATTTTCCAGGGAGTTCTAGTAGAGTATTTCAATAGTAAAAAGTCTCAAATCAAATCTGGATTTTTGAAAGAAATATTTAGAAGAAGGCCATGGGTAGGGCACCATCTCTTTGGCTTCCTTCTGGAGAAATGTGGCACTTCAAAGTCAGATTTTCGGCGAGTAGAAGCACTTGATTTGGTGAGTGAAATATTGAAGTCCCTGGGCTCTACTGATGGAAGTAGCCAGGAAGCGCTGAAGAATATTATGAAAAGCCATCTGGAGAAACTCTGTCGTCTGATAGAACAATTGCTGACAAATATATCAGAAAAACAGTCGAGGCAGGCTGAAGCGCGGAAGTTTTGTAGCAGGATTCTTCAGATGATAACAACCCTTAAGCTGACCAAGTCTTTCTTTAAAAATTTATCCCCAGATGCTCATGCCAAGTGTGAATCGCAACTCGGTGCCCAATTTATTAAAATGAAGACAGTAGCACATGAGTGAAACTTGCTGAGCTCATGAACGAATTATGTTTCATATTTATGTTAAGGGAAGCTTCTTTCAGTCCCCAAACAACAATACTCGGAAGCAGTCTATGGAAACATCAGTCACTATTTTTGACTTTTTAAACAAGGTTGAGCTGATGCTCTTCGACATCACTTTCTTGAGGTAGGTACGTACTATAACTTGAAAGAACTTTCCGTTGTTCAAACATTTATTAAGTTTTAGTGTGATTTCGTTTAGGAGTTCTTTTACTTCTTTTTACGAGTAGATTTTTCGGAGAGGAAGAGTTTAGGCGATAGCAGAGAATTATGTACTTGGAATACTCAGATTTCACTTATTTTTGTACCGAAGAACCTTGCGGTACTTGAATTCCCCAACGTATCTTGTTTTCAAGTGTATGCTGCATGAAGTGCTGAGCTGATTGGTCTATTTTGTGCACGTCACGTTTCGAGTCATGACATTTTCTGTTTTGGGGGCTGCATTTTTGAATTTGAAGACTGAAATAAACAGATTGGGACCATTTGAAAAGCAAACATGATTTTGACATTTCGCAAAGTTTAGAATTCATTTGCCTCTATTCCATACAACACCAGATGAAGACACGTTTTCCCAAGTCCAAAAAATGACCTGAAATTGAGGTCAACAGCAGCATAAAAGTGAACCAACAAGACTTGGTGGAACGAGTGTTGTGAGTTTCTCATGTGTTGGGAATCTTATCATCCCGACAAGTTCATCTGCCTGGGTTTGGTAAAGTTCATTTCGAGATATGCTAGGATCAGTTGCTCTTGCGGTTGAGGTTAACTACCAAGTGACACGTGGATATTTACTATTAAGGTATCAAACAAAGCCAAAGCCTTTACAGCCACAGGTAGACTAGTCATATGATCATATCATGCCGACTTTTCCGTTTTTAATTTTACTTTGTTGGGGAATATGGTATTTGGAATATCAACTTTGGTAGAAGCTGCCAGGCATTTTCCTTTTGATTTTTGGCAGGCGGCAGATGCACTACACAACAAGCACATCAATCTGTTTTCAAAAAGTCACTCACCTTACCCTCCCTTACATTTTAGAACTGTTATTGATACTTTAAAAATCTCATTCTGTGTATTAAAAAAAAAAAAAGGCTTAAAAGACAAAATTAAAATTTTGAAGCGTCAATAACAATTTCGTAATTTAATTATGTTGTTTGGTTCAGTTTTGATATAGGAATTTTAAAGAAAAACTCTTGATACTGCTCATTTTAACAAAAAAATCAATCTTGATACTATTCATTTTAGATCTTATTTTGTCCTTATTGTTAAAACTCAAAATTTTCAAACGCCAGATTCCTTGTGACAGTCGGCTAGTCTATTAATTTAGCGCGGCTACGGAAGAGCAGCACATGCTTAAAGAGATGGAAAGTCTGGCAACTTATCATGCCTCCTCGACTGCAAATGCAAATATTAATACTTCTTTTTACTCCATCATATCATATTATTATATTCAAAGCAACCCCTAAATTGGTATTTAATTACCTCACCACCACCACCCCCATCACAGGTTGTTTACTCTAAAATATACTTTCCAATTTGCAAAAAATCTGATTTGGAAGGATTAAAGGGTCAAACCCTCAGTCTTGTTCAAATAAGATAAAGCACTCTAAACAACTTTTGAGTTGCAATCTCTCTCTTCTACATGGTAGAATCTCTTTGTTTGGAGAGGAGGAAAAAACAGTAAGCACAACAAATAAGAGCAGAATGTAAATGGGGAAAATTATGTACTAACTCTCTTTCTGTAAAATATTGTGTACAAAAAGTGTTTCAAATCTCTCCCTAATCTCTCTTTTCTCACTACTAACCCCCATCATTCCTTCTTCTTTCCACTACTAGTCCTGTTACACTACAATTTTTACCACCTCTCTCTCTCTCTCCCTCTCTCTCTCACCTACAAATGTTTCTTCACACATTTCTTTGTTTTTACACCTCCAAGCAAAACTACCAATTCCCGCTGCTTCTACTTCCAAATCCCCCACAATTGCAATGCAAGCAACAACCACCACCACCCGATCATCACGCCACAAGTAGCTCACACATTTCACTTCTGCTCAGTAGTTCCGATTCTGTCAACTCCCAATGCTGCTTGCATCAACACAGCCAACAATACAATTCATTCAGCTCACGTTTCACAAACCATCATCAGCAGCAGCAACAATATCATAATTTCACACAACCAATTTCAGCAAACCGTACCTCAGTAAAGCGATCCACCCAAACAGTTAAAGCACTCCTCCCCACATGGAAAGCATGCTCCTTAGCTTCCTTCCCACTTGGAAAGCATGCTCTTCAATGTCTGTCTTTCAATCCAATGCAATTGAATGCACAGACTAGGATTGAGCGTTATCGTCATCTGAGTCACTCCCTGAAGAACTTCCAGAATCTGAATCTGCAAACATCCCACCCCACAAGACGTTTAAGCATTCTCTCTTTGTTTTGTTTTTTTCATTCTAATTCAGAAACAATAAAACTTCATTTACACCAAATCTAAATCCATTTCAGTTTTGGGTTATACCGCTTGATGAGGAGGAGCCACTGCTCGAACTACCAGAGCTGCTTGAACTATCACTACTAGCATGGCCACCAACATCTTTCTCAATCTCCACAGGTGGGAAGCTGCTCATTGGCATGTCATCCCCAATGTCCACATCTTCATCTCCCGCTTCACCCTTTTTCGACCTCTTATGCTCTGCAGTTGATGCAACTTCAACCTTCTCACAAGAAGGTTGTTCCTAGAACAGTAAAAACAAAGATTACGATTTCAATAAGAAAACAATGTGCAAGAAAAATCATAGTATGAACACAATGCCATTGTAAAGCGACTTCAAAATTCAATCAGGCCCTTACCCGGTGCCCTCTGTTTGAAGCAATGTTGCTATTGCTGTTGCTGTTGGCGTTACCCATCAATGCTTGCCGCTTAATCTTGCTAACCATCTTCTTCCAATTCGTCACAAGCCGATCAAGCTCCCAAAGGGTCTCCGTATCAACGGCCTCAATGTCAAGCTCAATCTCATCCCCATCCTGCTTCAAATGCCCATTCCTCTTCCTTATAATCTGCACAACCTGCTCCATCTTCTCCTGAGGCAAACTCTGCAACCCAATTCCCAACTTTTGCTTCTCCTCCATACTCATATTCCTCTTGTTTGGGTCCTTCGCCTTTGGCTTTGGCTGCTTCAATGGCTTCACTCCCGACCCCTTCAACTGTGAATTCGTCCTCACAGGAGAAGAATGCGCCAATGCTGGATTTGACGACGGGTTTGATGAGCTCACAGGAGCTGGAACGGGAGACGATCGAACTGCCGGAGGCCGAACCGGCTCAGGTTTCTTCTCTATCCGAACAGGCGTCTCCCTCCTTGAAACCCTCTCGGGCTCAACATGGTTCCAGGAACTCGCCTGCAATTCCTCATCAGAACCCTTTTCGGACCGGAACTCATCTCCGTGTTTGTCAATCAGAGGCTGAAACAACTCCTCGAACCTCGAACGAAGCTGATTGGCAAAATTGTAGACCTCGTGGCCTTGGGGATTGTACCGCATGGCATTCTCGAAAGTCAATCTCACATCAGCTGCAAAATCAGAAGGCGTTAGATAGAGACCCTTGGCGAGATATGTTTTGACGGTGCCGAGATCCATCGGTTTCTTGATGATGTCGTAGTAATCGTGAAGGCCCAACGCAACTACATCAACTGGTTTGTTGAAGATCCAGGCATACTTCTGCTTCATCAGCTTGAATAATACCTGCCCGCAATTCTTCATCAAATCCCCATTTTCCAAATGCGACCTCTTGGAATTGGAACTCGATTCCTTGCCGTGAGCGACCGGCAAGGGCCGTTTCGACCCGGCCACCTTCTTGTTGCCGATCGGCTTCTTATGAGCCGACTTAGGGTTGAAGTCGCCGGCTTCAATTCGGTTCTTGAGAACGCGAATCTGGTCGAGCTCAAAGAGGAGGCGGTTCTTGAGCTCAACCAGCTCTTTTCCCGAATAGCTCGCGATGTTGAAGCTGACGTATTGGGAGTGAACGAGATTTACGTCGTTCGTGTTCGATCGCCGATGGTGGTTGATCGACGAAGCGTCATCTGATGCAGTCTGAGTGACGGCCGGTGACTCATCGTTGAAATCGGGATGATGAACTTGGAATTGTCGCTTTTTAGGGTTAGGGTTACGGTTAGTGTTTGAAGAAGAAAAGGGGACTTTCCCCATGAATCCCCCTCCGGCTCCGGCTCCTCCACCTCTGGGTTGCTGCGGCCAATTGGGTTCGTTCCGGTTCGCTAAGACGGCGGACGCCATAGCTGTACGGTGTTCGAAGCTTCGGGTAGGGTTCCAGTTGGGCTCCGGTTAGGGATTCTCAATGCAGATGAAGAACCAGGCACCATGAATCGGCCCCGACGTAACCTACACGCGCCGCCACTAATTGGGATATAGAGAGGGGGACGATGAAGGTTTGCGTAGAGAGAGGTTAGGGTTGTGGGACTTCACCCTAATCTGAGCGAGGAACGAGAGGAGGACGAGGGCCGCTTCTTAAAGGCGGCCAGATCTACCCGAGGACGTTTAGGGCACTTTCATGACCGTCAGTTGGGCTTGGATCGTTGATCCGACGGTACAACATGATTTCCTTGCTGCCCGCGGAACTGACCTTGTGAACTGGCAGGGACGGTAAGGATGGAAAAGATGAGTGCACGTGGCGGAATGTGGACCGTCGATTTCCGGCGAGGGTTTCCTCGAGGCGGGATCTGTAATTTGGAGTTTGATTTTGGCGTGAATTTGGCGTGAATGTGTCGCGCATTTAGGGTTTTCCGAAAAGTTTGAAGCGTGGGATCCACCGCCGATGACGTGGACTGGGCTCGGTCATGTGTGACTGTGCGTTCCTGCCGTAAACGAGAAGTTAAGCACCCACGCAATGGAAAGATTTTTTTAGTGTGATCCGCACATGAGGCAGTACATCACATATCATTATATAAATGGTATAATATGTGTGTTAAAAAGTTAATAACTTAAAAAATAAAATTTTTCATCACTTATATAAAAATACATAATGTATTATTCGTATTCCGATCACAATAAAAATTTCTTCATGCGATGAGGGGGCAATGATCTCTTGTGAGGTTCCTTTAGTTTCTTCAAGGGCATTTTGGTAAATGAAAACAATACGGGTTTATGAAAAGGTGTTCATATCTCCCGCACCCATTTTTTGTGTGGCATCTACCATTAATTGATACATATCCATAAATTTAACATTTCTTAACATTTCTTAACTCTGTTGTAATAAACTTAATACGTATTAATCAATGACATAAGCCACAAACAAAATACGTACAGAAGATTTAAACTCTACCAAATGGGTATATATCCCAGCACGAGACCTAAAACAATAAGAGTTTCAGTGTTTCACCCCAAAAAAGAAAAATAGACAATAAAATTAAAAACATGCGCGTAAACTTATATATATATATATATATATATATATATATATATATAAAGGGTAAATTACATAATATTCCTTCAGGTGAGACTTCATACAATATCCTTAAAACAATTCACTTTCATACCTCACGTACTATTTTATTTCAAAATAATACATCCGTTAGATTTTCCATCCATTGATCTGTTAAATGCTGATGTGGTTGCCACGTGGCAAAAATAATAATTTTTTTATACATTAAAAATATTATAATATTAACCCTATTAAAAAAAAAAAGAAAAAAAAAACCCAGAAAAACTCAACCCCATAAATCCTTCCCTGCAACCCCACATCCCACCCCAACCCCCTGACCCATCTCTTCTATGAAATCCCGTTCCTGTATTTCATTGTTATAATCTACGTATTTGTATTATTGAGATTTTATATTATTTCTCGAGAATTTATTTTAAATTGTTTGAATTTAGATTTTAATTAAACTAGTTATAGAGTGAAGTTTGGAAAATTATTATTTACTAGTTGACCTTTTGAGGTTACAAGTAACGTTTCTGAATAGAGCTCGATCCCACAAACGCATAAGCGAAAGCTATTTACGAGTCTGGATTATAACAGTATAGTTACAGACGTTTGAAGTTGTGATACTATAGATTTTAGGAATTAATTAATTCCCACTTTGTGGGAAGGAGGCCAATCAGATATTTGGGTTAAGGCGCCAATTAGTTAAAAGAGGGAGGGGACAAATCAGATTTTGGGGGGTGGGAAATGGATAGGCAGCAGCCAATAGAAAGGGGGAATAAAAAAAAAAAAAAAAAAGAGGAGAAGGGGGTTGGGGGGGGTGGGGAGGGACCTCCCTCTTCCCGTTGACCATACCCACGACAAAACAGGTTTCAACCTGGTTATAATTCCGGCCAATTTCTGCCATTTTTCAGGGGAAATTCACCTATCCAACACCTAAAAACTACTCCATAACCTCCCTCTACCACCTCTACCCAAATTTGAGGGTTTTTAGGCCCAAAATCATGGGGAACTCCACCGGAGTACCGGAGGTGCTCGACGGTGATTCCACTGTTCTGGTGAGTTTCACCATGCACCACCACCCTTAGTCAACTCCCCTTGGACCCAGGAACAAGAGCCATCAGGTTGTAGGGGCGTTGGAACACCGAGGAAGTCGAATTGAAGAACACCCATCTTAGGGTTCCGACGATTCGTGGCCATTTTAAGGTGTTTTCCGGCCAAATTGGCCTTGGCCGCAGGTATAAAGTTTACTCTACTTGTTGAGATCTTCATTCTTGTAAAATTTGAGAATTTTTGAAAAAAGTCAAATTTCCCGTTGTGTGACATTTGATTTATGAAAATTCTGTTGGTTGAATATATTATCGTTAAGGTTTACCACTTGATTATTCTAACAATTGACGATCTTACCATTGAATTGACACCAAATTTTAGTATGCTATGGTAGATATTGTTTAAAGACCTTAGGAACTTACTAGTGAAAATCTAGTGATTGGATCTTATGGAGCAAGTGACGTAAGATCATGGACCCTACCTCAGAATGACGGTTCGATCCCTCATTAAATGTTGTTGTGGGAAACATATGAGAGTTTTTGAGTATGTAATATGGTTATTACCTTGATTTCTTATATTAGTATCATTTGTGAATATGACTTGGTTTTATAATGTGATTTCTATTAAAATGTGATTATATATATATTTAGCCATAGACCTATGTTATTAAACATGATTTGGCTTGTGTACTGATGATGATCGTGATATGTGATTGACGTGCATATTCGAAAGGTGGTTGATTTGCATAGATGGTATGATATGATGAAATGCGAGTGACTTTAATATATGTGAATATGAAATGGTTTTATAATAATGTTTCCTATAAATTGTTAATTTTTACATTTAGCCATCGATATAGTTAGATGAAGTGGGATTTGACGTGCATATTGGGAATATGGTTTGTTTTGTATGATTGGCTTGATTTAATGAAAGGTGAGGGCTAGTAGTGGACCGTTAACTCATTGTCATGGGGTTTGTTGTGTAGAAACATGTGTCAACACTCGTGTCATTATTTCATTCTCGTTCGTTGAGTCTTTGTAACTTGAGTAACTTGATTCATGTGTTGTTTCATTGATTGGTTATTATGCATTGTGCTCCATGATTCCGTTGAGTGATGGTCCGGAATCGTGTCCTGGTTTGGATTCCGTTGAGTGATGGTCCGGGATCCTTTCTACTCCACTCCGTGATTCTGTTGAGCGATGGTTCGGAATTGTATCCTGATTTGGATTCCGTTGAGTGATGGTCCGGAATCCCTCTTACTCCACAATTCCGTCGAGTGATGGTCCGGGATTGCATCCCCCTTGGATTTCATTAAGTTTGTTATTGATTTCTTATGAATGATTTATATTCAAGGTTTATAAATTATGATTGATGGCTGGTTTTATTATTGTATCACATGCTTATATTATTGTCACTCTTCCGAGTCTCGCAGCTTATATGAGTGCCTGATTTGCCAATGCACCAATCCCATAATGTAGGCATTGACTTTACATATGACAGGTTTGGGTAGATTACGAGAAACCGCTTGATATTTTGGTTCCGTTGAATGGTTTGGAACCCGATGTTGTTGAATTTCGTTGAGTGGTCCGGAATCCTTGCTCTTGTTCATTTCCTTAAGGTGATCTTAGAATTCTAAATTCGAGTGGATGGGAATTACCCACAATAGATATTGTGAATATAAATTCGAATTACCATGTTTATTACTCATAATTCAAGTGGGGAATTATATAGAGTTTCTTGGTTAATTTGTGAAATGTTTTGTTATCGCATTGCTTGATTAACGTAATTAAATGCTAAGATTGTGCATCTTGATTCACGAATTGATTAATTGACGGGATTGTGGAATGACATTGGATATGAGTATTGTTATTATGATTATTTTAGTTGATTAATATTTCTAGAGAATAATATTGTGCCTTGTTAATTCCTTAATATGTTACACGCTATGAATTGTGATTTTATGTGGGAACGTGATGATTTATGTGATGGATGAAGTGGAAATGTTATTCGTCTTGTGGGATTATTATGTTGGATATCATTGTTATGGTTATGACTAGACTTGTTGATAAGTATGGCGAAAGAATATGATTGTGCTTCATCGTTTGTTTGTTTGAAGGATTGCATGATATACATTGTGATATTTTGTTGGGACATAACAACTTCTGTGATGAATGTTTGAGTATAGTGAAATGGTGAACTATGAAGGGTTTGATCCTTATTGAGGGTACGTAGGCAGTCTAACGAGGAGGTTAGATGCAACCATAAAATATTTGGAAATTACTATGCAATTTGGACCTTGAGTGGTGATTTATTCATATCCCGGAGGCAGGGTGGGTATGTTAGATATACGAGTATTTGGTGGCGTCACGTATTGATCTTGACGTATGTCGGGATCGAGGCGTGACATCTTCATTCCTGTCCGTCCATCTCCTCCACCCCTTCATCCATCCCATCCACCCGAGCACCCCTCAGCGCGGGTCTCACCTCGATCTCTCTCTCTCTCTCTCACTCACTCTCTCTCCCAGAAATCCTTCCCGTAACCCCACATCCCACCCCCACCCCTAACCCATCTCTTCCTTCATGTCCGTCCATCCCAACTTCGACGACCTCCTCCTTTTCAACCCTTCCAACCTCGACCTCTCCTGCCTCACCTCCCCCAACCTCCTGCCATGTTTCTCGAGTTCGATGACTCTTTTTCATTATCCGAACTTAACCACCCTTTAAAGCTGGTTGCGCTCGAGTTCGACCCAACCCACGAAACCCTATTGCGACAAGGCTCCAATCTACTCATAGACCTCTAAGTGCCTTGAGCAATGCAGAGCACTCGAGCTCGATGACCGAGCTTCCCTAGTTGCTTCGTACGAGAACGGATGAGGGTTTACTACAATTTGAGTTTTTACAAGCTTAAATTGCAAAGAGAGAAGATTATGGTTTTTATGAGCTTGAATCGCAAAGAGAGCAAAGCTTCGAGTTGGGGAAGTTGAAATTAGGATTTTTACGAGCTTGAATCATAGAGAGAAGATTGAATTGCAGAGAATCGAGGTGTGATTTCGAGGGTTTCGAGGGTGTGGATGTGGTTTTGGTGGTGAAGGCAAGTCGGACGGATGAAGGGTGAAGGAATTAGGGTGCATATGTGGTTTTGGTGGTGAAGGGAGGGGGGACGGACAGAGGGGGAAGATGAGGTTTTGCTGATGGATTAAGGGAACACATGGAGGGGTGGAGCCAATGGAGGTGAGGCACTGACGGCTTTGTGGGATTTGAGGAGGAGGGCGCCATTTTTATGGGTTTGAGTTCTTCTGGGCATCGGTTGTGGAGAGAGAAGGGAGGGAGGGAAGGTGGGTGGGGTGCAGGAGAAGAAGGTGAGTCGGGGGGAAGGGGGAGGGGAAGGCGGAAGATGGGTTCTGGGGATTTGTTTTTTCTTTAATTTTTACAATAATTTTTCTTTAATTGATTATTTTTAAATGTATAAAAAAATATTTTTTTGCCACATGGCAGCCACATCAGCACAAATGTGGCAGCCACGTCAGCATTTAACAAACCAATGGATGGAAATCTAACGGAGGTATTACTTTGAAATAAAATAGGACGTGAGGTATGAAAGTGAAATGTTTTAAAGATATTGTATGGGGTTGTAATAGACCTTAAACCTAAGAAGATATTATGTAATTTACCCAAAAAAAAATATTCAAAAATACACTCTCTGATGATTTTGCAAGCATCATCGTAAGGTTGAATTATAATGTTTTGCATGTTTAGAGAAATGAGTGAAATTAATTAATTTTGATAATTGTAATTGAAAGATGTGTTTGGTGGTTAATTATGGTAAGATGGTTGTATTGATATGTTTGTATTTATTCATAAAACTAAAAATAAAAGGAATAATTTTTGCATTGCATTGGAAATTTAAAATGCAAGTACCAAAAGCATTTGGACAAAAAGAAAGTGGTCTGTGTAGGGAAATTGGATTTGTGAGTTGAATTGATGGAAAAACTAATCAAATAATGCATTTTCCATTTTACAATCATACCAAATTAATGCAACTTGGGTATTGTTTGAGTTTGAATACTTAACATGTCTAAAACCATGGTCAAAGCCTTGATTGAGTGCGTTTAAATCGTATGTCACTAACTTTTCCTTTGGTTTTTATTTGGTTTCCCATGTTGCCCCTTATGACCTACAAGAAACTGCAAACCTTCTAGATCTTAATTACACACTCATCATCCAATGTAAGGGGGCCACTTGATAATGCTAAGTGGTAGTACACAACACTTACAACTTGCCATGGTTAAGCATTAAATATGATTTCTTATAACACACCAGATTCAAATAACTAGATGAAAACCCGAATCGAAGTGGGTTGGTCGACACTCGAAGGGGGTTGAAACAATAACGTGCATGCAAATACGTATAATAAATAGCTTCGAATAATCTACTAAAAATTTGGCAAAATTTCCTTTGAAAATAGGTTTAGGCCCAAATTCAAAATCTTGTTGAAAACTTTATAATTATTTCAACACAACATCCCCCAAGGGCCACACCTAATCGATTTTATGTCATCCATTACATGCATGATAAGTTGTTCAAAGCACGACATAAGGTTACAACAAAAAAAAGGGAAGACATGAAGGTGCTAGGGAATCTTAATTTCTCATCCATTAAGGAATACACGTTCATACAAAAATGACATAAGGGACTAGTTCTACTGAGTAGGAACTGATCAAGGCTGTAACAAATTACCTCGACGTCAAGAAGATCTATGCCACTAAGTCTAGTAGTATAGCATACAATTCCATATACAAGCGGCAACTAGTGTGAGTTGAAAATGTAGCCATACACTAGCCGTAGCTAGTGGAAGTTGAATGGACATGCCCACGGTAGGGACAAGTTGAATATACTGTAATATAACGCATACACGTGTAAGCTGAATATCATGTTTGTATTATAGACAAGATGAATATGAATCATATACGTGTAACACGAATGACATGTTGGTAGTATGGACAAGCTGAACATGAATTATACACATAAGTAATAGCTCATATATTTCATACATTTATACCATCCATGTCTAGTCCCTTTGTGATATTTTTGAGTTAAACTAGTTGCATTTTACCCTCTTTTGTGTTGGTGTGTAGCTAATTGTATTTTGGAGCACAGTTGAGGACAACAAAATGGTGCTAAAAGTGGAGAATTGAATAAGGATGCTAATGTAGACAAAGAATTAAAAGTGGAAACTGAATATGGTGATGAATATGGCTCTTTATAAGACCATTAGCAAAAAAAAAAAAAAAACATGGGAATTAAATGCCCAATTATTGGGATGTGTTGTCAATCTGTAACAGCCTCTTTAACCTTATAAAACTGAGAGTTTCAGCCACTTTTACAAAAGTTTCCCTTTGGGGACGCCTATAGCTCTCTCCCTCTTCTCTTTCTTTGGCCTTTCTTCCAGAAACAAAATCCTTTCTCCATTCACCATCTGCAGCCACCAAAGAAACCACGTAGCTGCACTATTCTTGGAAAAGTTTAACATCAGAATTGCTTCAAGGGGGTTTCTTCTATGAACTTTAATTTCACTCATGTTGTTCTTGATATTTATATATTATGTATTCATGTTGTGTAATTAAGTTCATAGCTGGGGAATTTGATGTAGCTTTGCAAGCCTATTCTATGTTCTTAAGTTAAAGTATTCAAATTCATCAATCTGTTTTCATGTTTCATTCACTGATTTTATAGTATAATTTGTTTGTTAATCTTAATGTTTGATCACCATTAGGACTGCTTATGAATTATTTGATCAAGGTTATAGTACGCATTATGCTTAATCTTGGTGGAAATGTGAATGAATGAAGAAACTGCTATGCATCCATCCTGCCATGTGATTTCTTTGGTTCTTTGATTGTTCTTAATGGATTCTTATTTGGTAATCTAAGTTGAACATCACAACTAGGTTGCAGATTAGGAGTACTTGATCACAACCACACATCAAATAGATGATCATAAATAAGTAAAACGAACCCTAGTTGCAAATTGGAGAGTTCAATGCGTTTTGACTTAAATTTCATGGAATTGGCTTGTAATGGTGAAATCAGTATCCCTAGTTCCGTTCTCATCGTTTCTGAATCAATCTATCATTCATCTTTATCTTTTATTGCATTGTAAGTTACTTTAGATTCCAAAACAAAAATCTAAATGCAGTTTTCATTTTCATTGTTAGTGAGGGTTCACATAAAGCTAGTAATTCGTATAGTTCTAATCAGTCCCTGTGGTTTGACACCCTTACTTGTGCCATTATACTATCCTTATATTTGCACTTGAAAGGAACACAACAATAAGCTGAATGTCATATTTGTAGTATGGTCAAGCTAAATATAAATCATGCATGTGTAAGTTGAATGTCATGTTCGTGGTACGGACAAGCTAAATATGAATCATATATGTGCAAGTTGAATGTCATGTCCGTGCTATGGATCATACATATGTAAGCTGAATGTTATGTCTGTAGTATGGACAAGTTCAATAGTATTATCATACTCGTGTAAGTAGAATGACATGTTTGTAATATGGACAAGCTGAATAATATCATCATATACGTGTGAGTTGCGTCTTACGGCCATATACTGGTACAATACTCTAAATATGTGTAAGTGTATGCATATCTCAACATAAATAACAATCGATAAATCAATATTCATACAATCATCATCATCATTATCATACTTGTGTAAGTAGAATGACATGTTCGTAATATGGACAAGTTGAATAATATCATCATACACGTGTGAGTTACGTCATACGGCCGTATACTGGTACAATACTCTAAATGACATGCCCGACCCCAATATCTACCAAATATCAGGGTAGGCATGTGCTGACCGACATTCGAAGGTGACGAAGGCATACTAACATGCATGAGAACTATGAAGAAAGAACGAACATAAATAAAACTTGTAAATTTAACTATAATGAGAATGCAATTATGGAACGTGTTCAGAGTATACAACTAATCTAGAACATTTAAGAAGGAATATTATACAAATATACGAACAAAGGAAATGATCTTACACCGAGATGACTCAAAGATACTGATGCGAGAGTGCCTTGATGCTAGGATTATACGCCTCGATTCTAAGTCTTGAGGGGGCGCAAAACAAAACATGAGTGGACCAAGTTATATATATATATATATATATATGGAATACTAAAATAGTTATTCTTCAACGTATTAACCAGTTTAGAAAACTCATATAACTTAATAAGTAATAGGTTTTCTGAAAACCCCAGCATGCCATAAAACCTTCATAAAACATATATCATATATCATATATATAGTGCTTAGTAGTAGTATCACAAAGGCATATATATATATATAACTTCATTCGCCCGAAGGCTCTTCATCTTCTGCCTGTAGGCATATATAAATCTTCATTTGCTCGAATGCCCTACATCATCCGACCGAAGCCATATATAAGTACCATTCACCCGTAGGCCTTACATCACCTGATTGAAGCCATGTATCATTTGCCCATATGCATATATAAGCACAGAAAATCATAAACATTATATTTCCAAAATATATCTCATCAGAGCTCAATAGCTCAAACATCATATTATAAATTATAGGAGCAAAATCATCATCATAAACCATGGTCATAAGTATATAATCATAAATCTTTCAAAGGACGTAAATCCGATAAAGCATGATATTTCATAAAGTGTAAATCCAATTTCTTCATAAACATTTCATAAAACTTAGTAAAAAAATCATGTTTTTCATGTATGTATTTCTAGTAATAAAATCATGCATTTTGGAAGGGGTCCACTTACTTTACTCTGTTGTCGAAGAGCCGTGCAAACTAGAGAAGACAAAAATGCCACTAACAAATGCACCTAAGCACATAAAGGGACCAATTAATAAAATTGTACTATAACAATTGAATTTGAGAAAACGGACGTCGTAAATGGATTCAGGACATCGAAAAACCTTAAGAGGGACCTCGGGTACCCCCACACACACGACACCACGCTCTAAGTTAAGTCGCCAGAAAGGTAGCCAGAAAGTCGCCGGCGCCGCCGTCCACGATGGTGAAGCATAGTACCTTCCAACGGAAGCGCGTATGCTCCATTCGCGTGCCATGATAGGTACCCACGCGCGACGCACTGACCTGGAACCTAGGAACTGGTCGGGTCGGGTCGAATCTGGGTTTTGTGTATAGGCTTAGTTTAAAGGTTTGGGTTTGGGCTTGGTTTAGTAGGCTGAAGGCCTAGGGTGGCCGTGTAGTAACTTGGGTTTGGATCTGGGTTTAAGGGTAACGGGTCAGTTAACCCGATTTCAGGCCGTGGGTTCGGCCGGAAACTGGGCAACACTTCTGAGTTCCATTCGAGCACATGTCTACACCATTTGCAATGATTCAAAAGCCAAAAAGAAGCTTAGGATGAAAAGAAAAGATTCGTACCAATTTGGAGCCGTATGGTGGCCAAAGTTGGCTGGAAAATGGCATGGAAGTTTTAGGATCTTGCCGGAATCTAGGAAAAGCTCACTTCAAGTTATTTCTGCATTTAACAAGTATGTACAACATTAATACAAGCTTCGAGCTAACCTTAAAACACATTGCGAAGGTTCTAGAAGCTTACCATGTCGGAAAAACCACAAAACACGTCGGAGTTCGTCAGGGGAAGATAATGAACAGTGACTCCGTCACTGGAGGGGTTCCACAATGACTATTTTGGGGTTTTTGAGGTTTCCTCATCCATTGATTAGGTTTGTTGTCATGTGAGTGAGGCTCAGAGAGGAGAGGGAAAGTTTGTAGATGAGAGAGCTTGGGGTGAAGGAAATGAGAGAGAAAAGTGAGAGGGAGAGGTTTGAGAGTTGTACAGGGGAAGGTGAGAATGGAGAGAATGAGAGAAAGTGGGGCCGGGGGACCAAAAAGGAAAGTGTGCCTCACATGGCACACCAAACAAGATCTAAAAAGCAACCATTTCAAAATATCTCCTAACCAAAGTGAAATTATAAAATTGCCATTTCGATTTGTAAAATTCAGGACGAGTCGTTACACTAAATATATGTAAGTGTATGCGTTTTGGACCGCCACTCGATTGTGGGATAGGCGAAGATCTGACCATTAGATCGTTATGGAATTATAGTATGTGGTTGTGTATGTAACACAATGCCTTTGAGAATTTACAGATAAAAAAACGACGTGCAGATCTTCTCGATTAGAATACATATAGTTGTTGAT
Organism: Pyrus x bretschneideri; assembly: GCF_019419815.1. Lineage (NCBI taxonomy): Eukaryota > Viridiplantae > Streptophyta > Magnoliopsida > Rosales > Rosaceae > Pyrus > Pyrus x bretschneideri. The sequence continues at coordinate 5,313,859 of NW_025999457.1, forward strand.
CGTAGCGTTGACTGCTTTGACTGATTGTTGACTTTTGGTCAACATGCTGCGAATCATTCTCGAATATCAATATTAGCATCACTAGAAACCCAATAGAGCCTAGCAGTCAGATTTTGCCCATCGTCACTGTATTTCTTATTTCGGTGAAACCTTCATTTCTACTAAGTATGGATATTCAAAAATGTAGCATACATTGAATTTCTGTTATGATAGTGAACTACGATTAGCTTGATCCATTCACATAGTATGTAAGCAGTCTAACTCAAAAGTAGATGCAGCCATAATGTTAAATAAAATTAAATGTTGTGTAGTGTATGGAGTTCGGGACATGACATTATTGTGTTTCGGTCTAGGTACGAACTTTACTAGATTGACAAAGACAAAACTCCTTAAGGGAAAGCTAGCTGGAGGTGTGTTTCGGTCTAGGTACGGACTTTACATGTATGAATATTTTCAGAAATGTTTTCTTTAGCAAATATTAAACATACCTACATAAATATGAATTTTAGTTACATTTTATGAGTTAAACAACCTTTTAGATTTACTACAAAGTCTTATGACTTATGATGATGATGATTGTATGAATATTGATTTCTTGATTGTTAGTTATCTTGTGAACTCACCAAAAGTTTGTCTTGGAAAATCAAGCTAAACACAAGTTCACAGGTCACTAGAAGGTCTTTAGCATTTAGATAACACTCGTGAACGGTCCCCATGCACTGCCATATATGTTGGTAACCATGGTGGAAGGTTTTGTAAACTTAATTTTTCGACCTTAACGAAAATGGTACAACTTATGGGGTAGCTAAAGCTCGACAAGGGAATCAAATTTCATAATTGGGCCCACAACTAATTGTGGCCGGAAACTGACCAAGCGCAGTTGCCAAAACTGGAATTTCAAGGGTTTAGAACCCAATACTATGGACACAAGACCAACCCAAAGAATACCAACATGTATATAATGAAGAGTAGATAAAGTTTCATACCTCACTCGATGGAAATAGTTGCCGGAAACACTAGAAAAAACGACGAAGAAAGTCAAAATGTGTTGTTGCCTTCTCAACGTATTTTCTTAAAATCCGGTGGCTCCTCAACGAAATTGACACTACTAGAATGATGCACTCGTCGAGGCTTGCCATAGAAACCAAGATCACCCCAAATAGAGGACGGATGAGGGAGAATCGATCGGGTCAAGTTTGTGGGTTACAGGGTCCAGAGTGACCCTCAGTTCTGATAGGGGCTTTCCTGTTTGGGAAGGCTCCTGATGCTTATAAGGAGAAGAGGTACTCCTTTTATCACCAATTGATGTTATGATAAAACCTCAACTTACTCTATTCATACAAACATAAATATATGTAGTGGTACTGAAACATATATTTATAAAGATACAGGTATATGTTTTGATGGTCAGTACAAATTTGTGTGTATTTAAATACATGAAACACAAACTGTCCTTTCAATTTGTTCCAAAAGATGATAACATTATCAGGTAACAAATATAATGGAGGGGTCGCAGCAACACTCATCCAAGAGACAACAGCAACACAACGCTGCAAGGCTGCATAATTAGTGCAAGAACAAATTAATTATTAACTGCATAAGAAGTATATTAGAGAGAAACTACCACATCCCTTATTCATACATGCATCCTCATGTGATTACATAATACATACATTTATATAAACATATGACTTGTTCAGAGTGCTTTTGGAATAGCTGAAAGTGCTTTAAAAAAAAAAAATATTTTAATTTCAAAAGCACTTGCATTTTTATTAAGAATTAACTCTAAAAATATGCTTTAAACTATTTTATAAATATTTTCAAACGAGTCCATAAAGGACGTTGTTGAATTAAAATAAATTTTGCTAAAAGTAACAAGGAGAAAAGGAAAGAAATAAAAGTTAGCGTGGCAGAAAAAATATGGAATAAATCAAGAATAAAGTTAATACCATCCTTCAAGGAAACCTGGTTCTCTTTTTGGTGGTGGAGCAGCATTATATTGTGGAGGAGCCATCACAGGAGGTCCTTGATAAGGCCCTGACATCGATTTACAAGTAAAAACTATGTTAATCAATAATCTAGCTCCTAAATGCTATCAATTCCCAATAAACTACATCATGATCTCGATCTCCTAATTAATTATTTTATCATCAAATCATATATAATTAGAAGAAGTCCAAGCATTCCTAGCACAATATCAAAAAGATGAAAATAATTTAGAGATGGTTAATCCATGGGGATGCAGCAAATTATTTGATATAAAATACAGATCAGATCGAAACCTAAATATATGCTTTAGATTGTAAACAAACACAGAGCAAATAATATGATCATGACCAGCAAAGAAGGATCGATCAACGAACGACAAAACCAGTAATCATTATCCATATAGATTAAAGAATAGATCAGAATTATGAATTAAGCAAAAGATTAAAAGAAGCCCTGCACTGCACATATGATATATTGTTTGGTAATCAGATAAGAATAAAATAACAAGTAGAATACGTTCATACGTACCTTGAGGAGGTTGATACGGGTAACCATACTTAGGCTCATTCATCTCCAACACAAGACAATGATCGATCAGTGAAACACCAGAGAGAAACACAACTGCATATATTTCACAAGTTTATATAGATATGGGATTTATATATGGTTCTGGCACTCATATATATAATATTTGCATGATGAAAAGAAGGATCGAGAATATATTTGTTGTAATAAGAGTGAAAGGTACTGCTTAAGAACTAAGAAGGAAGGCTCCAGAAAATGGCTTTGAAACTTGACGATGACTAAACATCCTCTTTTCAATTTTTATTAATTTAATTGGGGTGTTTTGATTGGTTGGTTTACAGGCATATCAATTTAAAGTTTGAACTTTCTTTTACATGATCTATTTTCTTTTCGATGACCTATATGTGTGTGTGTGTGTGTGTGTGGAATGATGAAGAGGGAATATTAATTTTATTTTTAGGGAAGCTGCTTTTTTCTTGAGACATGGGAGTTGATCGAGTTGTGTGCATGAGATGAGAGATTATCGGAAAAGCTTATGTATTAAGCTCACAAGAATATTATGAGAAGGACCACTTGGTGCATTGAGATATTGGAAGCTGCTCCGAAAAGCTCACAAGAATTTTGGGAATGACCTACTTGGTGAACAGAGATACTGGAAGCTACCACACAACTTTTTTTTTTCTTTTTCTGTTGCTTCTTTTTTATATCCCCTTCACATTGACATTGTAAAATAATATCTAATTTACTTCAAATCAATACATTTCAAGTTCAAACTCTCTTTCTCTTCTTCATGTAGTTTAATAGAAATAAAATCTCTCTGTAACACATCCTCGTGTAGAAAATTCTATCTCACTTGTGAGAGTTGGAAATTACAAACATTATATTTGCACGATGATTTTGGTCATTCTTTTAGGCTTATTAATATATTTTTCAAGGTTCTAAAAAACGCTAGGCGTTAGTCGGGCGGCGGATTGAGGCCTAGCGCCTAGGCGGCTGGACGGGCGCCTAGGTGGACTAAGTGGTTTTAAGTATATTTATTATATATTATATAAATTAACTTAAATCATAACAATAAAATAATAACTTTATACGTTTTGAATGATTAGTAATTTAAATTAATTTAATTCATAGGCATAAAATAATAAGTCAAGACATTTTAAATGATTAGTATTTAATTTAAAAAAATAAAAAATAAAAACCCCACGTAGTGGGTTGTGGTTGTTTAAAATTTTAAAATCAAAGGCTTGTTTTGTGAAAAAAAAAAAAAAAAAACAAAAAAAAAAAAAAACAAACAAACAAAAAAAACAAAAATCAGCTTGATAAGGTGTGTCCCTACTTTATAAAAATTGACACGTGTCAGGTGTGACCCCTCCCTTTCACCCCACCTTCTCACGTCAGGCAGGATTCTCAAAACGGTGTGCCATTTTACACCTTGGAGAGCACACAACATTATTTTTTTGGTTTTTCCCTTCCTCTTCTTCCTTGGAAAGCGGAAAGCATTATGACTTTGGATTTTTTTTCCTTTTTCTATTCTTCTTCTCCTCCGATTACTCATCTTCTTTTTCTTTTCCATTTCCTCTTCTTCTCTTTTGCTTTGTAATTCCCTTTCTTCGATGGAGTGTAGAGAGAAAGGGAGTCACGACGGCGAGAGAAAGGAGGTCATGGTGCAAAGAGAGGGAGTTGAAGCGGCGATAGTGTTTTCAATTCTAGGTTTTATTTCAACTTTCTTCCCAAAATCCTTTCACTCCTCCGCCTAAACCGCCGCCTAGACCGCTTAGGCCGTCTAGGAGCACCTAGGCGAGTGACTTACAGGTCCTCGATTTTGCCTAACGATTTGGACCGAATCGCATCAGCACAACGACGCCCAGTGCCTAGGCCGATTTTTAGAACACTGATATATTTACCTGCTAAAATTGCCATTTTCATCTCATTTAGTCCCAATTCACCCATTTTCCTCCACTCCTTCTAATAGACGTTAAATTAAAAGGTAATATGGACATTTCGTTTCTTACATGGGCGAAGATAAACCCCATGCCTAGCAATGCGGTACTTACATGGAAATTTTGGGTGATCACCCTATATTTACTAGGCTGCGCGTGAATTGTAGCGAAAAACATTGGGGAAACAAATTAGGGTTAAGTGAAAGAGGAGAAATGAATTTAGGCTTGCGAATCTAGTCCTTGAGTTCAATCAACAATTACTCTTCTTGTAAAAAGTTTATTGTAACTTAAAGTCAAAATTTTAGTTTGAGTTGTCAAAAATAGAATTAGGATCGTTTTAGCTGGCAAGATTGGAGGCAAAGAGTTGTGGTAAAAATGAAACGTCCATATTACCCTTTACTTTAGTGTCTATATGACGAAATGAACGAAAAGGGTGACTATGACTAAATGAGGTGAAAATGTCAGTTTAGGGGGCAAAGTGAGTTAAAACCAGGGTTATTGTCACATCCCGACCCGGGGCGGATCACATCCAGGGCCCGCTCTACCATCGTAGCACGATATTGTCCGCTTTGGGCTTACCATTCCCTCAGGGTTTTGTTTTTGGGAACTCACGAGCAACTTCCCAGTGGGTCACCCATCATGGGATTGCTCTAGCCCCCTTCTCGCTTAACTTCGAAGTTCCTACAGAACCCGAAGCCAGTGAGATCCCAAAAGGCCTCGTGCTAGGTAGGGATGGGAATATACATATAAGGATCACTCCCCTAGGCGATGTGGGATCTTACAGTTATGGCTAAAATGAGACTAAATAATAATTTCAGGGGAAAATTAATTAATAAACCTAATGTTTTTTAGCCATTATCGTTACATACTTACAGTTTAATGATCTTCCTCAGGCCCTTGCAGAATTTCATTTCTGTTGCATCTCATCAGAAGTTGGCTCATTTACTAATCAATGATCAAAGTGGGAGGAATTGATTTGAGGGGGATTGAATTGTTGAGGAGTACTTGAATGGAGAAGAGTCAGAATCGGATTCGTGTTAGAGTTGTTTATTAAAACCTTTCGGAATCGGAATGGATTCCATATAAACTATTTACTAATTCACTTAAATCATAGTGGTAATTAATATAATTACTAAAATACCCTTAGTTGAAATAAATTATTGGGTAAATTACATTTTACCTCCTCAGGTTTGGAGTCGATTTCAATTCCTTACAACATCTTTAAAACATTTCAATTTCATACATTTACTTATCATTTTATTTCAATTTCATACATCCGTTAGAAAATCTGTTAAATAAATCGTTAAGTGATAATGTGACGGCAAATATGGGATCCATATTTATGCTGATGTGGCTACCAAATTTATGCCACGTTGCAAAAATATTTTTTTATGCATTTAAAATATTAAAATATTTAGCCTATTTATAAAATAAATTAAAAAAATAAAAAAACCCCCAATCAAACCCAGAAACCATTCCCCCCCTCCCCCCCTCCCGACCCACTCCCTCTCCTCCACCCCACCCCACCCCATCTCGCCCCACCCCCACCTCCCCCACAACCTCCCCCCCCCCCCCCCCCGACCTCTTATCTTTCACCTCAACCCAATGGGGCTTCGTTCCCCCACACTCTCTCATTCTCTCATTCTCTCATTCCATAATCGGATCTAATTCACAACCCGAAACTCGCACACTTCCACACCCGTAAACAATGAGCAGAGCCGGAGAGGAAGAAGACTAAGACAACGAGTGCTTCTACGAGTCCCTCAATCGCATTGTCTCCTCCTATTGTTCTTGTTCAACATCGAACTTCGACAAACGAGGATGGTTTCTGGGTTATTGGGGGAAGGAAGTGTTGGAAATGTGCCCTAAAACCAATCATATGATGATACTTTATGGACATTTCACATGTTAAACTAATCTAGTTTAATATTAAGGGCAAACATTATTGTTTGAGCCGTTTCATATAAATGTTATATGCTTAAACGATAAGTCCAAGGAATATGTGATTGGGAGAATGCGATCTAAAGAAGTTAGATTCATGAGACCATTCTTTCATAGACACATCCTAAACGTTCCTGATCATAGGATTGCCAATTGGGCATTGACAGTCCGTTAAGATCAGTACGTGCTATGTCTTCTCTCAGGGAGAGTGACTAGTCTCGAGTCATTGGTGTGTGTGACATCAAGACAAGTACGTAGGTGCTCAATAGAGAATGAGTTCACTGAACACGATCAACGAAGAGTTCTCATATTCATGTCACATGAGAACTCATGGTTGGGATAATGCAAATTAGTCTTTTGACCTGAGGCATCACAGTTGTCTTGTGGTTAGGTCCTTAATCTTTGATTATGTCAAAGTCACTCCATCATGAGGGTGTCCATGGCATCGTTGGGGTTAAGCCACTTAGCCATGGAGGCAAGTGAATGCGCAACAAGGGATCTCTAACCTTCAAACTGTTTGAGGGAGAATACTCTATGATATGATTTTGAATCTTTGGCCAAAGTATGAATGAGATTTAGGAATGTGTTCCAAATCACATTCAATGTAATCATATAATCACAAGACTCACATTGGATAGTAGACATGAATAAACTATCAAACCAAACAATGTGGTCAAGAGTATTGTATTAGAGAAAGACCGTATTGCATTTGTAATCCTAAAACTGAATAGGTTCTCCACCTCTTCTGATTAGCTTAGGTAACCATGACATGCTGCTAGGCATCAACCATGGTTTGTGGAAGCCCTAAAAGTGTATTATCACTAACGGGAGAATTGAAAGTAAGTTTCAATTCACAATCGATTAGAAAGAGTTTTAATCGCCCACTGCCTCGCTAAAAGGAACCTAATGGATCGTTCAACGAGTAAGGTAGAGTTTGAAGAAACAACGGAGATGAGTAAGAATAATTAAATGGTTTAATTATTTATCTAAGGCTAGGATTAATTAATATGTTAATTAATCAAACGAATAAGTTCGTTAAAGACCTCGGGTTAGTTTTGGGTCGCAAGGCCCAATGGGATTTGAATGTCAAGCCCATTAACTCAAGTTGTATGACAACTTGAATAAACAAAGGGCTTGAAAGCCCAATAAACCCTATAGGCTTGCCATGTTAGAAGAATAGGGCTTTTGGTCCATTAGGTCACTTATTTGAAGGGACTATATAAAGGACTTTATAGCCTAAAATTTACATATGGTAATTTTTGGGGAAAGGATGAGAACACAAGCTCTCCTTTCTCTCTAAAATTTAGGCCACCTTGGAGGGATCATCTAGCAATCAAACTCCTCCAAGGTCACTCATTTCTTCTTCATTATGCCTTGGTGATGAATCATTAGAGGTTCTCAATTTTGGGAACTTGGAGAAACTTTTTCATCCATCCAAATCCATGGATCTAAGATGCAAGGAATGAAGGCCCTCTCTTTGGGTGATTAGCCTTTGCTTATGCAAAGAGGAATCTACAAAGGTATTGATTTCTCAACTCACTTTGTTTTGAGTTGAGTCTTGGTTCACCTATCTACTAGGCTTTGAATTTCATGGGTAAATGTTTTGTTTTAAGTGCATACAAGCATGATTCCGCCTTTAATTGTTAATTGCATGCTATTGATGTTGCTTAAATGAACATGTTTTTCACAAATCTTCCTTCAAGTGGTATCAGAGCCTAAGTCTAGTAGTTGGTGAATCCTTTTGGGTTTTGTAGTTCATAGTTTGTGATTTGAATGTTGTAATTGTTACAAGCTTTATTCTTGCTTCTTTGAATGTAAATTTTGTTAGAAAATTTGCCATCTCAAATGTTGTAGATGTAGTTCATATGAGCATGAATTTTGGAGCTAAAATTTGGTGCCATGTTTTTGGGGAAATTCGGCCAAATCCAAAGGGTGGATTTTTGGGTTCTTGTTTGACTTGTTAAAAGTGTTTTAAAGTGACTTTTGGAACCTCTATGTACCCTAGTATGGTTGTATGTTATTTCCCTTAAGTTTGAGTGGTTTTGGTATGTTTTTGGGTGAAGAATGTTCATGGAGCTCTTATGGGTTTTCATGGATGTTCTTCATTGTTCTTGATATGTTCTTGCCAAGAACAAAAGGTTTGGTGTTTTGATTCAAAGTTTTGATTTATTTCATAAAGTTTTTGTTTTGAAATATTTCTTATGTTTAAATATATTAGATATTTATTTTGAAAAATTAAAGAAATTTTAGTGGGTTGGTGTGTAATGATTTATTCCATTACACACACCCCACTTACAAAAAACTTTGAAATTTTTATACACTTTGTTTCAAGTGGCCGGCCACCCTACTCAATTAGGGTCTTTGTGGGGCTTTTATGCAATTACATAAAGTTTTGATACTTTTGTGTATTTGTACTTTGACCCAAAAGTTTACGTTTTTACGTACAGGTCCAAAATCACTAAAAGGACAAATTGTTTTGCTCCTTTAATGAAGTTTTAGCTTTTGTGGAAATTTTTTGGGTTCTAGTTGTAATTACATGAAGTAGTGGACTTTTGTGTTTTTACAAAGTGACCCCAAAAGTTTAAGTTTTGCAAAATGGCCCAAAAGTTGAGGTCATAGCATTTTAGCCCAAATTAGGTAGAGAACAAAATTGTTTTGTCTCTTTAAATGAGAATTGGATTTTCATTTCATTTAGCTCCATTTAAATCAATTCTATGGATACAAAAACCAAATGAAAATGTTGCATTCAAGTTTAATTAGTTAAAGCGTTAATTAATTAAAGAAAGGGTGATTATGAACCTAAGCCTACTATAATTGAGCTATGTGAAAGGCCGTTTCAAATTTGTTTGAACCATGGGAATGTGTAGATTAAATTTTGGTTGTAATTTGATATGATCAATTGTTGTAAAAGAGCATAAGCTCTTCTTTACTTTAAAGTAATTTGATTTGATCAATTGTTGTAAAAGAGCATAAGCTCTTATTTACTTTGAAGTACTCCTTTCTTGTTTTATTCGATATGCATGAAATTGGAGTAGTTGGGTCCAACGCCCTAAGACAACACGCCTTAATGTGATTAAACGCGTAACTAAAATCAATCTCCATCCCTAGACCGAGATTCAACACTAGGCTCGTGTTGAATCGAATCAAAGGTTCATAGTCATCCTAAGGCCCTAAGGCAACTATATAGTCCATCAATGAATGCAAACCTTATGTTAGTAGTATCATATACTCTTGCTTTAAAAACCATTTTAAAAGCTTAGTGGGAGTATTATATACAACTAAATCAATCAAATGGACCAATAGTTGTAATAGGACCAAAATGTTTTAATTGGATTAAAATGTATGTTTATATGTGATGAGACCTAAAAACCCTCAACCAAATCAATATTAAGTTGATAAGCGAGAGATGCTTTGAATATCTCTTCGTGGCCTTCCACCGTGGTAGGCTCCAATCGTTTGTGACTTGTACACCGGCTTCACCCTATCATGGGGGAGTACAAAGTGCATGCTTACATTCAGGAGGAGTCTATACGCATATGATGAGGTGAGTGTAGGCAACGAGGATGGTCAACATCATATCATTGTGAGGCTATTCTTGAACCCCTTCATGAACTAAGCATGGTGGGAATAACTTAACTAAGTGCAATAGTGCCAACATCGTATCATCGTGAGGCAACATTCTCTAGAGGCCAAACAAGATGGGTAATTACAAACGTTGTAAATGAGTAAAGCGTTACTCTCTCATCATTATTTTTGCTAACCAACATCGTATCATCGTGAGGTGGGCTTGGTAATGGTGAGTCTCCCATACCCCGCTAAGAGTTCAATAAAACTCTCGAATTCCGATGAGGGATATGGAATTTGCCAAAAATAGTGGGTGGTGCTATTTGATTTAAAGACCCGAATCAAATGGCTTAAAATCAATCAATTTATATACGTTATGTATTTGTTTACCAATATATTTGCAAACGCTATCCAAAACTTGACAAAGAAAAACCGAATGCTTTAATTTCCGGACTTAGTTCTACAATCCCATAGATTGTCTTTAATGGCTTGTAGATGTAACTAAGTAGTCTCATCCTCACAATCTTCCTATTGATAATTATCATTGGAAGAATATGTTAGATAAGTCTAACATGAGAAGGACAACACTTTTAATGTCATAATTCTTCAAATACAAATTGTTGTATGAAGAAATAAGAGTTGCTTTGAACAACCCTTAATCAACACAAACTTTAGTGCTTGTTTCTTTGTTACACGAACAAGGAACTTGAGAAGTAAGCACAAGGGCATGGACACTTTATGTGCCATGATTCTTCACTTACAAATTGTTGTATGAAGAAATGAGAGTTGCCTTGAACAACTCTTGAAAGTTTGTTATTATGTTTAGAACATAATGGTTGGTTGACAAAAATAGTCCATTTATATGGACTTATGATGATTTTGAATCATTGAGTGTTGAAGTGTTAAACCACTTAACGAGACGGAAACTAGGCAAGGACTTCACCTTTGTGTCCCTATCCTAATGGTTCACTAAGTTTATTGTAAACTATATAGTGAACAATAACCGCACGCTCTCCAAATCGTTTGATGTGTATAACACATTTGAAATAAGTTTCAAGAGAGATAGTGGGAGTTTAGGGACCATGACTATTGTAGTCAAAAGGGAAGTCAAATGAAGAAGGCAAAATAACTCCAAGGGAACAAACTTCCTTTATGAAAGGATGGACATTGGAAGGGGTATTTGCAAGAAATGTCTTGCAAGTGTCAAGAACACACCTCTCGAAGGTGTTGTAATATGTTCTTGAAATAGTTCAAAACAGTTGGTTCTTCTACTTGAATGCTTGATTCCGTATTAGTAACTATGTTTTACAATTGTTGTAAAAGTGTGCTAATAAAAAGTAGAAGATTAATGAGAGAAGAGAAAGTACTTCACATTCGGAAAGTGAATAAAATATAGATCTCTGCGAAAGCGGATTGTACTTACTTCCTCATATGAACTACCAAAGAAATTGGAAAATACTAAAGATTGTCTTTACATTCCAATTTTAAGGAACTTAAATCCGTCACCATAGTAGAGATGGATAAATGTTTTGTTTGACAAAACATTGTTCTTTATTAATCAATAATTAGATTATTGTAATTTAATTGGTTGTCTATATAGTAGAGATGATGTGGTAGTTTAACTGTTTAGAATACGACGATGCTTAAAACCCAAAAGGTTGCAAGGTAGTGACTAATCCCAACTGAGTTGTGATACCTCTAAAACATAAGTTACGAGTTGGTCATAGATGGATGCTTTGGATCGTTAGATCCAGATCCAATACCTTCTTGTTAAAATTGTATAGAGGCGAAATGTTCGAATCTTTATTCTTTTGGAAAGAAGAAAGAATCACAAAGTTGTTGAGGTTAATTCACTTAGATGTTAGTGGCACTTGTCCACAACATAATACTACTCATGTTGTATGACATTCACCGAAGATCACTCTCGGTTGGACTATAGTTTATTTTGAATAAACACAAGTCCGAATACTTTGCAAAAGGTTTCAAAGAATTCAAGAAATGTAAGTAGATGAGTAAGACGTCTAAAGTATTTACCTCCTTAGATTTGATCCAAGGAAAAAGTAACACTTTAGATTAATTTCCTTGAAAAATATCAAGGAAAGTAGCATCGTAATATAATGAATTTCTCCATTAGGAGAAGAATGAACATAAATAAGATTTAGTTCGTTGGACATTATCAATTACCCATATATATGTGATATATACTTCTAAGACAACCTAGTTCCTATACCACAAGCTCCAAGGTAGTCCAGAAGGATTTATAAACCGTCTCAGTTGAATGGTTTGGACATAATATGGGTTTCCGAAACCATTATTAAGATAGTCTTGATAATATATGTCTAAAACTATAAATCACAAGACAGGTTAGTTGTAGAGATCCATCCATCATGGATCTTAGCAAGCTAGTGGGAGCTATAAGCGTCTTATGAGAAAAGATCAATTGTTTGATTTCTCATAAAGATGTAAATGAATATTTTGTTTACAAGGTTTACAAAAGATTAGTGGGAGTTGATCATATTCCTAAATTTGAATATATATACATGATATATATTACTTTTGAAAATGAAAGGAATTCTTCATCGTTAAAGTTATGACTTTAAACATTCTATAATGATAGAATGTATATGGGAGACATAGTCTATATACATGGGATGGAAATCTATAATGATAGATTTCAAGATATAATTGGATTATATCAATCCCTAAAATAGACAAGAGATGCTAGGAAGTTTCTCATATGATGATAAACTTCAATTAGAATGACAATTCTAGTGAGACTAGGAAGTTGTTCTTCTCAAAGGGAATGTACCCTTTGACTCCCAAAGAAATAATGCGTAAATAGAATCCTTTATGCATACGCAGAAAGGTGATTTATGTATTTCATATTGTATGAAAACATTGATATAAGTTGTACCTAAAACGGTACAAGATGATATCAGTGCCAGCCCAGGATCAGAACCATGGCAACTGTCAAGTGAATCCTTAGGTATTTAAGAAATATTAAGGATGGATTCCTCAAGAATGAGGAAGAATTAGAGTAACGTAATGGAAGCGTAAATGTATTAGATTATGAATCTAATCCATCATAGAATATCTCTTCATTATGAATGAAGTGATAATGAGATATCTCTTTATTATGACTAAAGAGATATTTGGGTGGAAACGTTAAAAGTAATGACTTTAATGTGTTCCATCATGTATGCAAAATATATTGCCATATAGAAGCTTACAACATTGTTGTTTGGATGGGAAAGTTCATTTATGAACTCTCCATTCGGTTCCAACCAGAAAGTGTATGACACTAATGGGGCGATAGCTCAAGCCAGGGAATCAAGGTCTCATCAAGGTCCAAACTCAAATGAGAGATTGAACCACATGATTGAGAATCATGTATAATGGTGACGTCGTTATTCTCAAGGTTGCTTCTATGGATAACATATAGATATCCATTGTCTAGGCCTACTACTCAGCCATTTATGAAATGACTATAGAAGAGGTATCATCACTGATGACTAAGCTGATTGGCTCTAGTGCAAGTGGGAGATTGTTGGAAATGTGCCCTAAAACCAATCATATGATGATACTTTATGGACATTTCACATGTTAAACTAATCTAGTTTAATATTAAGGGCAAACATTATTGTTTGAGCCGTCTCATATAAATGTTATATGCTTAAACGATAAGTCCAAGGAATATGTGATTGGGAGAATGCGATCTAAAGAAGTTAGATTCATGAGACCATTCTTTCATAGACACATCCTAAACGTTCCTGATCATAGGATTGCCAATTGGGCATTGACAGTCCGTTAAGATCAGTACGTGCTATGTCTTCTCTCAGGAAGAGTGACTAGTCTCGAGTCATTGGTGTGTGTGACATCAAGACAAGTACGTAGGTGCTCAATAGAGAATGAGTTCACTGAACACGATCAACGAAGAGTTCTCATATTCATGTCACATGAGAACTCATGGTTGGGATAATGCAAATTAGTCTTTTGACCTGAGGCATCACAGTTGTCTTGTGGTTAGGTCCTTAATCTTTGATTATGTCAAAGTCACTCCATCATGAGGGTGTCCATGGCATCGTTGGGGTTAAGCCACTTAGCCATGGAGGCAAGTGAATGCGCAACAAGGGATCTCTAACCTTCAAACTGTTTGAGGGAGAATACTCTATGATATGATTTTGAATCTTTGGCCAAAGTATGAATGAGATTTAGGAATGTGTTCCAAATCACATTCAATGTAATCATATAAGCACAAGACTCACATTGGATAGTAGACATGAATAAACTATCAAACCAAACAATGTGGTCAAGAGTATTGTATTAGAGAAAGACCGTATTGCATTTGTAATCCTAAAACTGAATAGGTTCTCCACCTCTTCTGATTAGCTTGGGTAACCATGACATGCTGCTAGGCGTTAACCATGGTTTGTGAAAGCCCTAAAAGTGTATTATCACTAACGGGAGAATTGAAAGTAAGTTTCAATTCACAATCGATTAGAAAGAGTTTTAATCGCCCACTGCCTCGCTAAAAGGAACCTAATGGATCGTTCACCGAGTAAGGTAGAGTTTGAAGAAACAACGGAGATGAGTAAGAATAATTAAATGGTTTAATTATTTATCTAAGGCTAGGATTAATTAATTTGTTAATTAATCAAACGAATAAGTTCGTTAAAGACCTCGGGTTAGTTTTGGGCCGCAAGGCCCAATGAGATTTGAATGTCAAGCCCATTAACTCAAGTTGTATGACAACTTGAATAAACAAAGGGCTTGAAAGCCCAATAAACCCTATAGGCTTGCCATGTTAGAAGAATAGGGCTTTTGGTCCATTAGGTCACTTATTTGAAGGGACTATATAAAGGACTTTATAGCCTAAAATTTACATATGGTAATTTTTGGGGAAAGGATGAGAACACAAGCTCTCCTTTCTCTCTAAAATTTAGGCCACCTTGGAGGGATCATCTAGCAATCAAACTCCTCCAAGGTCACTCATTTCTTCTTCATTATGCCTTGGTGATGAATCATTAGAGGTTCTCAATTTTGGGAACTTGGAGAAACTTTTTCATCCATCCAAATCCATGGATCTAAGATGCAAGGAATGAAGGCCCTCTCTTTGGGTGATTAGCCTTTGCTTATGCAAAGAGGAATCTACAAAGGTATTGATTTCTCAACTCACTTTGTTTTGAGTTGAGTCTTGGTTCACCTATCTACTAGGCTTTGAATTTCATGGGTAAATGTTTTGTTTTAAGTGCATACAAGCATGATTCCGCCTTTAATTGTTAATTGCATGCTATTGATGTTGCTTAAATGAACATGTTTTTCACAAATCTTCCTTCAGGAAGGTGACAGACGAACAGGTATGGATGGGTTGGTGGGTCTCTGGGGAGAGAGAAGGGAAGAGAGGTGAAGAGAGTGGAGGAGAGGGAAAAGGTGGGATGGGGTGGGGTGGAGGAGAGGGAGTGGGTCGGGGGGGGGGGGGGATAGGTTTATGGGTTTGATGGGGTTTTTTTTTTTAATTTTAATTTTATAAATAGGATTAATATTTTAATATTTTAAATTCATTAAAAAAAAATTTACCACGTAGGACAAATTTAGCAGCCACGTTAGCTGTAATATCCTGAAAAATTTAAAGATATGAATTAGATAATATAATTATGAATATGTGGAGAAAATCGAAAATAAATCGATTTATGGTTATGAAAATAGAATTGGGAATTTTAAAGTTTTATTTTTGTAAATTATTATAATTTACATCGTAAATTTTATCGATACGTGGGAAAAGGAAAAAAATGCCCTAGTGGTATAACGTAGATATAGGAGGACGTATTTTATTCTCATATATCTTGTCGTATTTCTTAGCATAAGTTGATAGAATTAGATTCTATAAGTGTGCAGTCGAAAACCGTTCATCAAACGAAATTATAATGAATAAAATAGAAGCGAACAAAAGTAAGGGCAAAATAGTCATTTAACCATGATTTGGAAAATTCTAGATTTTGGGGTGTTGTGGTGGAAATATGCCATGGGAGTGGCTGACAAGGGAAGAGAGGAAGTCGGTTGGAAAAGAAAAGGGGGGAAAATGGAAAGAGGAGGACGGACCAAGGAGGGTGACCAATGGGGAGAGAGAATCGGGAGGAGAAAAGAGAGAAAAGAGAAACGGAGGATTGGGACCCGGGTATTGGTGACCCGACCCGATCAGCGCCTATACATGTTTCCGACTGGTTTTCACCCCTTTTTTGGGTGAATTACATCAAACAACCACTTGGAAACCCCTCCACGCCCTTCCCTTTTCCTATTACATCCCAAAAATATAGGGATTTGGACTTTAAATTAGGAGAAACCGCACGGTGGGGTATGGCGGGTGTGTGTTCGAATCAACTAAATCTGAAGCAAACTACATCCATCTCCACCACCATTAGACTCCCCTTGAGGTCTGAAACAAAGCCCAAACAATGGTAGTGGCGGCGGAGCACCGGAGGTGACGTTTTGAGGCCACCCGTTTATAAGGTTTATGGCGGGTTCGAGACAAATTGGAGCCTTTACAGGCTAAATTGGACTTGGCCTCAGGTATAAAGTTTGCTCTACTCTTTGAGATCTTTATTTTTGTAATTTTTGAGAATTTTTAGAAATAATTGAATTTTCCGGTGAGCCGGGGCGGCGGACCGCTACCTGCGGCAGCGCACGGCCAGGGAGCCGACATTGTGTTTTTATGCGAATTTCGTTATTCTATATATGCTTTTGAGACCTAACTGTTGAGGTTTAAATATTAATACGATTGTGGTATATGTTGGATTAAATGAATATATTCGGATTTGGTTTGAATTTTGGAAATGTGAACTACGAATGGCTTGATCCCTATTTAGGATACGTAGGTAGTCTAACGAGATGTTAGATGCAGCATAAAACAAGTAAGATTAAATTAATTATGTTTATGTTTATTGAGAGGGAGTTATGGAATTTAAATAAAAAATCATGATTTAAAATTCTGCGAAATAAAACAAAGTTTTTGGGCCGTCACCAATATCATTTCCTGAAATTAATATCTTCGAGCCCAGGGCGTGACAAAATGGTATCAGAGTAAATGATCATATTCTACGAGATGCACTATTCTTGAGTCTTATTGGTGTGAATTATGACATGCATTGTGGTTGCATTAATTCATATTTTTAGGAATAGAGTGGCATTCATGTTTTATATGTGAAATACATATATAAATTGTATTATGATTGTGGTGCAATTTCCTTGGTAAATATGAAAGTTTCGTTAATGGGAATTGTGACTTGCATTTATATTGCATTATTTCATAAGTTCTACGAGTATGATGAAAATTATGTGGAATGCATATATTGTGAATTACGATGCTTTGAATTGAATTGAATGGGAATAGGAAATTTTTAAAATTGTATTCATTTTATAGCTTCGAAGATGAGCATTTGATTAAAGTTTTGGATTAATCTTGAATTGAATCGATATTAGGCTATGCATTATGAAAATGTTGAATGTTAAGGTGATTGTGAGGTGGTGATAAGTAGATGGAGAATTTGTATTATACCTGGCACTTGAGAAATTGAATTGGGCAAAAGGGCCCGTGGATATAAGGGTGGATATGTGAATTGGGCAAAAATGCCCGTGAATATAAGGGTGGATATGTGAGATTGGGCGAAAAAGGCCCGTGAATGTGAAATTGGGTGGAAAAGGCCCGTAGATGTGAAAAAAATAAAAATAAAAATAAAATAAAAAGGAAGAAGAAGAAGAAAAAGAAAGTGTGATGTGTATTGGCCAGGTATATTACAATCTTTTCCAACCTATTAGTTACTGATTGAAATAAAAGAAAATGATGGTGAAATCATTGTTCTATCAATGAAAAGTGTGGATCGAAATTTTAAAATGTTATGGCCAACGATAAATGTGGTTGGAAATGTTAATATTTATGGAAGATATGGTGATTTGTTGAAGGGGAATGAAATTATAAATTGTGATTATGGTTTGCCATTATAATGAGAATGGTGGGTGGATATGAATGAAATTATGGAATGAAATTTTTGAGTTCGTTTAATATAAATGCTTGCCAAACTGAGTTTCTTCGTCTGATGAAAAGAATTGACGGGAAAAGTTGATAATTATAAACTTGATTGGTTTGGTTTGCCATTAACATATTATGGTGTGAAATTCTGATATTTTGTTAGCCACGTTAGTCATGGCTAGAAATTTGGCATGTGACTTTGTCAGTGTGAGACAAGTTAGTTCTATGACTGAGACTACCTTTAAATTGATAATGAACTGATTGCATAATCTGTTTTGGTGAGAAATTGGAAACAAATTGGTTGAATTATTACCATCTTATTCATTGTGTTGGAGTATGTGAAAGTTTATAAAAATTGTTGTTGCACAACTCAGCCAATAAATGATCTTAATATCGATGCTCGTCTTACCATCAAAACGGCGATTCAAAAATAATTGGTTGAATGTGGCATGTTGACTAAAGTTTTTGTAAGAAAGAGAATAACTGCTACCATGATAGCTATTCTTGATTCAAAAATTGTTTTCACAACGTTCACATTGATACCTATGATCTCGTTCCTTGTGTAGTAAAATATGACATAGGTATGCTCTAAAAACAAAACTAAAGGAATGCCAAATTTTTTTTTTTTTTTTTTTTGAGCAAAAGTAAGCATATAAGAGTTGATATGAAAATAATTTGAGTCAAATTTGATCAATGACTCATAATTCGGTTCATTTGTGATCACTTGGTATTCTTCTTTCCATTACCTAGTGATGTGATTGGAAATTCCAATAATTTTGGTTGGAATTTTGGAATTTGATTTGTCAATTTTAATGGTTGGTTGAAATTTTAATATTTATTTAGCCAACAAGACTTATGACTTAAGGTTGATATTATTTTGCCAATGAATGTGGCTAGAAATTTTGAGAAAGAATCGTAGTTACGGCTATGTATAGCCAATGATGGTGGATGGTTTACCAATGATTGTAATTATTATGTTAGTATCTATCTAACCAATAGTAAATGTGGTTTGATAATTTAGTAATTATTATAAGTTATGAGGACTGTGGCATGATGTGGGTTGACACACCCCGACCCGGAATGTCCACTAGGACCCCGAATCAAGCCGTGTTAGCCGACACCTGAAAGGTGACGAAGCCATAAAGTGTGATAATGTAGAAAATGTGAATAAATTAAAATCTAAAGTGCCTAAGAACACGAGTGCGCGGTGAGCGGGTCTGGACCCATTTCATGCATGATACAGAGCATAGGTATAGTACAATAAGGTAATACCATCATAAGAAGACATATGTACTGAAAAGTGCCACGAATCCTCGTCGATTCGAAACTCTGCTACTAGAATCTGGAGTGAGTGAAACAAAACTTTTCAAACTAATTTCAATTACCAAATGCAGTAACCCCTCGCCATAATACCTGTATAATTTCCAAAAAATCATACTACGTAGAAGTATGAAATCAAATGTATACACACAGTAAATCCAGAAATATACCACTACTTATCATCTCATTAGCAATATAGTTAATCAGGTGCTTAATAACCCATACTAGCACGCAAATCTGAAACATCTATGGTGCCTTGTACGACTGCACCCATATCTCATCAATCAATACTAGCATATAAGTCGAGAGTCACCTTTAGTGACATATACGACTTATCCATATCTCATCAATCAATGCTAGCATATAAGTCGGGAGTCACCTATAGTGACCTATACGACTTATCCATAACTCATCAATCAATGCTAACATATAAGTCGGGAGTCACCTATAGTGACTTGTACGACTTAATCTATAGCTCATCAAACATCCTTGCACACGAGTCGGAACCACCTCTAGTGGTCTGTACGACAGGACTAGGTGTAAATAAGTACGCTCAAGTACTACAATCACGTGAAGACTGTGCAAATAATAGCGGGTTACCTACGAGTTGAAACCACCTATAGTAGTCTGTACAACAGGCATGTGCACCTACCTTGAGTCCAAGGTAAGCGTAAGGTGTGGGAGGTGAACATCACGTGAAGAACTGTGCCCTGGCCACTGGCAGGAACACTAACACTGGGGGGGGCAGGTTTATGAGCTCTCAATGTATCTCAATATAACATGTACAACTCATGGGCAACCAGTACGACAGTGTTAGAGTTGCCTAACACATAAATGTAGTCATGCTATAACTCCATCGATTCAACTAATACCATAAACTCACCTGAACTTACCTGGTTGTCCTGCGTTCACCTTTGCACTTCAAAGCATTCACAATAATTATGTGCAGGTAATATACATATGGATATACCATGATGCAATCTAATACTCAACCATGTCATAACATTTTCAATTATATACATATATATAATATGGCATAAAATGCATAAGCTGTAACGCCCTACTCCCGAACTATTTATTTTCGGGGATAATCATCGGTGACAAGCCCAACTAGACACTAGTTTAATTAACTATCATTACTTACGTTTCCTTACTTTAATTTCTTGATTCTTCACACATTGATTTATAACCAACATTTAACCACCAACACATAAGGTTAAAACTCACATTTTACACCAATGTCCCTCACGTTGTTCAATTAGCCAAACAAAGCTATGGTCTCAATTATTTAATCTCACTTCTTGTATGGCTGCATCTAACGTCTCGTTAGACTGCCTACGTACCCTAAACAGGAATCAAGCCATTCGTAGTTCAAGTATGTACTTCTAAACATTCACAGAATGTGTATGAAATATTCAATTTATAAACGTTTGTGGAGATGTCAATCTTATATATAAATATATATATATATACACACACACATACGATAGAAGGGAAAAGATCCACTCACCTTAGGTCCGGGCTACAACTCCCCAGTATGAATATCGTGACGTCACGAACGATCCTCACCTAGAACAATTATTCAGTCACATCTTAGAACTCTTATCCATAGAACCCGTAATTTACATAAAACACATCCCAAGGACGTTTTAGAATGATTTGAGATCCATTGACTAAAAGTCAACCTTCGGTCAAAGATTAACGGTAAGGTCCACGACCCTACGTAACTCAATCCGGAAGATCCGCATCTCGGATTTCCGGTCCGAAACTTCTAAAGATCCACATTATACTTCTAAAACATAATACTAAAGTTTCATTACGATCCAACTGTAGGATCTCCGTCAATTGCCGATTCAAGTGACGGTCAACGTTTTATTTTACGAACTTACAAATCCAATTTTGGAAGATCCGTATGTCAGATTTGCAATCCGTAAGTTTCTAATATCCTCAAATATTACATACCATAATGTATTAAAATTTGGTGACGATCCAACGGTTGGATCATCAATTCATGCAAGGACCCCTTAATGGCCAACTAGGTGGTCAACTATGAAACTATATTAAACATTATAATTTCACTAAACGGATGTTACATATGGAATCAGGGCTTCAAAATTAGCCTAGGAAGGTTAGGTGGAGCCTCGGCCCATGCACCGCCGCAAGTGGTGGCTGGTCGCCACCGTCCGCCGGAAAATTCAACTATTTCTAAAAATTACCAAATTTCACAGAAATAAATATCTCAATGAGTGGAGCAACTTTCATACCTGTGACCAAGGTCAATTTGACCGGGAAAATCCCCAATTCCATGAAAGTCCGTCGAAAACCCTATAAAGGGTGTGCTTCAATTCTTCCCCCTCGATGTTCCGCCGCCCCTAAAACCTATTGGGCTTTGTTCAGGAGTTCAAGGGGAGTCTATTGGTAGTAATAATTGAATGAAATTGTTTCAGGTTTGGTGGATCTCGGCCAAGGATCCTCACTGCGCCCATGGTTCTGTCGGGATGGTTTCCTCCAAATACAACCAAATTCACTATAATAGTAGGTGGAAAAGAAAGAGGAAGGATAGTAGAATGTTTTCCAGGTGATGAATGGCGGCGATTCGCAGGAAAAATCACTTGTAAAGGTGTCGGAAAAATGTGGAGGAATCAGGTTGGGCACAGGTCAAGGAGAACCTGGCGGGTTCTCTCCTTCTTCTCCTCTTTCCTTTCCCTCCTTTCTCTCCTCTCTAATTGGTCAGTCTCTTCTCTCTGCTCTCCTCCAATTGGCAGCGGCCCTCGTTTTCCTCCCTTCCCTTTCATCTTTTTCTTCCCCCGATTCCCTTCTTTTTTATTCCTCTCAGCCACACACATGTGGCATCATAAATTAGTGATATAAAATAAAATAAATTAAAATAGTGATTCCTTTAACATGCTATCGAATTCGTAGCTCCGTAAAACTTTAACCGTAGCTCCACAATCGTTTCTACTTGCGCCTACGCGTCTGTATCCTCGAGTACTTTAGGAATACACTAAAAGAATATTTCGTACATCTCACTACATGTTGGTCAATGAAAGTCAAAACCTTCGCCTCTAGGGCATTTTCGTAAATTCACATTTTTAAAATTAAGAAAATTTTAAAGGCAGGGACGAGTTGTCACATGGGTTCTTATTTTGCCCATGGGAATGGCTAAATTTTTTTAATATTTATTATGCCAATAAAGGTGACCAGAAATCTGAGACTGTGAGTAAGCATCACGATTACTATTCGTTGGGTTAATTATTTACGGAGCTTGAATAAAATTGTAGACTCAGATTTTAATTATATTCACCACAAAAGAAATAGTGGAATTAGTTTTAATTTCTTTTCGTAACTTGGTGGTTGAAATCTCGGGGACAAGATTTATTTTAACGGGGGGTGAATGTAATACCCTGAAAATTTTAAAGATATGAATTAGATAATATAATTATGAATATGTGGAGAAAATAAAAAATAAATCGATTTATGGTTATGAAAATAGAATTAGGAATTTTAAAGTTTTATTTCTGGAAATTATTATAATTTACGTCGTAAATTTTATCAATACATGGGAAAAGGAAAGAAAATGCCCTAGTGGTATAACGTAGATATACGAGGACGTATTTTATTCTCATATATCTTGTATTTCTTAGCATAAGTTGATAGAATTCGATTCTATGAGTGTGCAAGCAAAAGCCGTTCGTCAAACGAAATTATAACGAATAAAATAGAAGCGAACGAAAGCAAGGGCAAAATAGTCATTTAACCATGATTTGGAAAATTCTAGATCTTGGGGGGTTGTGGTGGAAATTTGCCACGAGAGTGGCTGACAAGGGAGGAGAGGAAGTCGGTTGGAAAAGAAAAGGGGGAAAAATGGAAAGAGGAGGACGGAACAAGGAGGGTGACCAATGGGGAGAGAGAATCGAGAGGAGAAAGGAAAGAAAAGAAAAACGGATGATCGGTACTCGGCTATTGGTGACCTGACCCGATCGGCACCTATACACGTTTCCGACGGGTTTTCACCCCTTTTCCGATGAATTACATCAAACAACCACTTGAAAACCCCTCCATGACCTTCCTCTTCCTATTACATCCCAAAAATATAGGGATTTGGACTTTAAATAGGGAGAAACCGCACGGTGGGGTGCGGTGGGTGTGTGTTTGAATAAACTAAATTTGAAGCAAACTACATCCATCTCCACCACCATTAGACTCCCCTTGAGGTCTGGAACAAAACCCAAACAATGGTAGTGGCGGCGGAGCACCGGAGGTGACATTTTGAGGCCACCAGTGTATAGGTTTTCTGGCGGGTTCGAGATAAATTGGAGCCTTTACAGGCCAAATTGGACTTGGCCTCAAGTATAAAGTTTGCTCTACTCTTTGAGATCTTCATTTTTGTAATTTTTGAGAATTTTTAGAAATAGTTGAATTTTCCAGTGAGATGGGTCGGCCGATCACCACCTACAGCGGAGCACAGCCAGGAGCCGACATTGTGTTTTTATGCAAATTTCGTTATTCTAATTATGCTTTTGAGACCTAACCTGAGGTTTGAATATTAGTACGATTGCGGTATATGTTGGATTAAATGAATATATTCGGATTTGGTTAGAATTTTGGAAATGTGAACTACGAATGGCTTGATCCCTGTTTAGGGTACGTAGGCAGTCTAATGAGATGTTAGATGCAGCCATAAAACAAGTAAGATTAAATTAATTATGTTTATGTTTATTGAGAGGGAGTTAAGGAATTTAAATAAAGAATCGTGATTTAAAATTCTGCGAAATAAAACAAAGTTTTTAGGCCATCACCAATATCACTTCCCGAAATTAATATTTTTGGGCCCAGGGCGTGACATCAATCACAAATGTGAATCCCATATTTGCCGCATCATCACTTAACGGTTTACTTAACAGATTTTCTAACGGATATATAAAATTGAAATAAAATGATAAGTAAATGTATGAAATTGAAATGTTTTAAAGATGTTGTAAGGAATTGAAATCAATCCCAAACCTGAGGGGGTAAAATGTAATTTACCCTAAATTATTTTATAAACTATTTTTTTCATTAAATTTTATATACTAATTATTAGAAAAAATATGTCGAATGCCTTTGTTCACCAAATATTAAACACGCTGAAATTTGA
This sequence comes from Pyrus x bretschneideri, assembly GCF_019419815.1. NCBI lineage: Eukaryota > Viridiplantae > Streptophyta > Magnoliopsida > Rosales > Rosaceae > Pyrus > Pyrus x bretschneideri. The sequence continues at coordinate 5,338,298 of NW_025999457.1, forward strand.
GTTTTTAATTAATTCTAATTATTGTTAAATTTCATATTAAACTTGTCAGCGGTTGGTCTGTTGGGTTAATGCGAATAGGTAATCTTGGAATTTTAGAAATAAGTAGGATATAATGGAGAAGAAAAATCTATTCTGATTACCCAATAACTCGGAATTCAAATACTACCTAAATGTAGGGTCAATTCCCCAAATTTTAGAGTTAGTTACTAAAATTTGTGTAGATTCCACCAAATTTTAATTCCCCAATATTCGATAAACATTGTAATATCAAGTAAACGGAATTCAATCCCACTTTTGATTCCAATTACCTTTACCAAAACGTGACATTAAGTCCTGGTTTGATTTAGCTTAACTTTTTAAAAAATGGGTATGAAAAAAATTGAGATATTTTAGGTGTTTGATAAACACTTCAAAACAGTTTTTTTTCAAAGTTATGCGTGAAAAAAAACTAAAATCCCTTATATAGATATGGGATTTATATATAATTGAACTTTCTTTTCTATGATCTATTTTCTTTTCTATGACCTATATAGATATATACGTGAATGATGAAGAGGGAATATTAATTTTATTTTTATGGAAGCTACTTTTTTATTGAGACATTGGAGTTGATCGAGTTGTGTGCATGAGATGAGAGATTATCTGAAATGCTTATGTATTAAGCTCACAAGAATATTAGGGAAAGTACTACTTGGTGCATTGAGATATTGGAATCTACTCTGAAAAGCTTATGTCTTAAGCTCACAAGTATTGTGGGAAAGTACTACTTGGTGCATAGAGATAGTGGAAGCTACCACACAACTTTTTGTTTCTTTTTCTGTTGCTTCTTTTTATATCCCCTTCACATTGACATTCTACAATAATATCTTAATTTATTTCAAATCAATACACTTTGGATTCAAATTCTCTCTCTCTTCTACAATAATATCTTAGTTTATTTCAAATCAATACACTTCAGATTCAAATTCTCTCTCTCTTCTTAATGTAGTTTAATAGAAATAAAATCTCTTTGTAACACATCCTCCTGTAGGAAATTCTATCTCACTTGTGATAGTTGGAAATTACAAACATTATATTTGCATGATGATTTTGGTCATTCTTTTAGGCTTATTAATATATTTGCTTGCTGAAACTGTCATTTTCATCTCATTTAGTCTCAGTTCACCCATCTTTTTTTACTCTTTCAAATAGACGTTAAATTAAAAGGTAATATGGACATTTTGTTTCTTACATAGGCGAAGTTACGCCCCATGCCTAGCGATGCGGTACTTACATGGAAATTTTGGGTGATCACCCCATATTTACTAGGCTGCATGTGAATTGTAGCGAAAAACGTTGGGGAAACAAATTAGGGTTAAATGAAAGAAGAGAAGTGAATTTAGGCTTGTGAATCTAGTCCTTGAGTTCAATCGACAATTAATCTTTTTGTAAAAGTTTATTGTAAGCTAAAGTCAAAATTTTAGTTTGAGTTGTCAAAAATAGAATTCGGACTGTCTTAGCTTGCACAATTGGAGGCAAAGAGTTGTGGTAAAAAATGAAACGTCCATACTATCCTTTACTTTAGTGTCTATTTGACAGAATGAACAAAAAGGGTGACTATGACTAAATGAGACGAAAATGTTAGTTTAAGGGGCAAAGTGAGATAAAACTAGATTCATAGCTAAAATGAGACTAAATAATAGTTTCAGGGGCAAATTAATCAATAAACCTAATGTTTTTTAGCCACCATCGTTGCATACTTACAGTTTAATGATCTTCCTCAGTCCCTCGCATAATTTCATTTTTGTTGCAACTCATCAAAAATTGGCTCATTCATTGATCAAAGTGATAATTTCTTTCTGATGACTGAAAATATATATTGCGGGATTTACACTTACAGATGGCGTGGATAATTTTCAAATTGGTTTCAATTCTTCTGAGAATGGCGCAAGGAAAGGCACAACTTTGGAGGGGGTTCTCAGTTTCCTAGTTATGCTAGGGAGCAAAATGCTGATATTTTGTCCACGTAAAGCTGATGAAAAACAGTTCCTTTGTTACTGTGACGGACTCCAAGGGGAACAAGAAATTTGGGGCGTCCGCTGGTTCCTTACCGGAAATGAAAGGAGGACCAAAATTGGCCTAGTATGCTGCTGAAGCAACTGCCGAACATGTTGGACGGATGTCAAGATATTTCGGATTGAAATCAGTTGTAAATGAAGGTGAAAGGGTTTACTTATTTTAACAAGAAAAGGCAAGCTATCATGAGCTCTCGAGTGGGACTCGCAGTCCAATTGTATACATTGAAGATACAACCCGAAAGCCCCACTCGAGAACTAGTTTGGACGAATGCTATAAACAGGTCATTGTGTGTTGGTAACTGGTTGTGCTTTGAATGAATTCCAGTGTGTCAAGGTACGGTCTGCAATCAGAAAATTGGCAGAGTTTACGAGTTAATGTTAAGCAAAGGCATTGTGCTTCATGTATATGCAGCTGATGGACCATAAAAGCCACCAATTGCTGCAGATGCAAGCTGTGTTAAACTATGACTTGGAATCGAACAATTTGGTTTTCAATTCCACCATGCACCTTTCTCCGATTCCCTCATTCTTCACCATCTTCGTATTTTGCTAACACCGAAAACTTTGTACATGGCAAGAAATTCCTGGTTCTATAAGATTCAGTGGGAAAATAAGGTGTCAATCTGCATATGCAACCATCACGACACGTTTTCCTTTGATGCTTAAATCACGCAGTAAGCACCATAACGTTATCAGTGTATTCCGACAGAAAGGAAAGGAACAAAGGATAGTAGTAGATGCATACAATAACTACATTTGTACAAGGAACTGGGGAATGAAATTAAAAGCACAACTGAACTGACCTCAGAATGCTCAAGTCCTTCCCAGATTGCAACTTGAGAACCAGATTGATGGAACTTGAGAGATTCTGTGGAGAATTTTGGAAGATAACAGAGGCTTTAAACCTTCCGAGAATGATCTTTTTGACTTTGTTGATATATATTGTAGACAATGATCTATTTGACATCACCTGTAATAATATAGAAAACCAAAAACAACCAGGCTGCAAGGGACTTCACAACTTCCTGCCTACGGTCATGCCTGAATTATCACCATTGACGGCGGAAGGGGCAATGTTGGCAACCATGGCTATAACATCTGAACCTTTAGCTTCACCGTCAATCTGATTTAATAGCAAAAAACAAAGAAAGGTAAACACCCATGAGGAATTTCCTATGACCTATCAAAAAATAAGGATCCTTAGAACATAAGGAACGATATATGGAGAGATGGATTGACACTCACAGAGTTTCCTGTATGCTCTCATCTTGTACAGATCCCTGTGTAGCACCAGACGAAGCAGGGGACTCAAATTCAATCACTGAAATCAATTAAACGCATATTAAGAGCATGTTCGTGGATGAGCAGGTCAACACGTCACTGAGAGAAGCTGAAGTACACAATTCTCGGTCTCTTACCTTGATGACTGACCTCTTTTACAAATGAACCGAACCTTGATACCACATTCATCATTAGAACTAACCTTGGATGATGTAGATTGGCCTTTTTACGCTGCATCAGAAATATGCACACACAATTGAAAGCGGCAAGAACGATTCTGCATTGCAAAACGTGTCATTGAACAAAATAGAAGACAACGTACCTCTCCATTAATGCTTTCATCTTTCAGGTCTATGATAACTTCAGAAACCCGGACCTTCAATTTCGTTTCATATCCGTGCCAGTTTCACTGTGCTACAGAAAGCATCACAGATTTCCAAATAAAAGACCAGATTGTGTACATATTCAAGATAGCAAACTGAGAAAACATGTACATGAATCTGTACAGCAAATAGTCCTCTATGGAAGATAGCTTCCTACTGTTTGTAATAATATAATTGCTTAGTGATGCATACTAATATCAAGACAACACTAGCATTAATCATCAGACTTTATGTTTAATAACGCTTTATTTTCTTCGAAAAAACTACTTACACCAAGTCTCAGCTCGAATATATTTTATCTCAAAGGAGAACATCAAAAGCAACAACATTATCAGAAGCTGAATACAAATGACAAATGGTAGTAGGAAACGAATGAATCATGAACTACTTTCTTTCCAAAGGAGATGGAGTGTGTTTGTAAGAAGGGGAGAGAAATTTCAATTGACAAAAGACAAGGAAAATGAATAAACAAGTAAATGATCTTGCATTACCTGAGTGTAACAGATTTTCATATCAAAACAACGTTTTTTTCTCTTCTCACGAAACCGAGTTAAAGATGCACCTCTCTGCGGTTGAGTTGGCTCTACAGGCAAGTCATTCGTACCCTGGAAGAGAAGAGATGTCATTACAGCAGCAATGTGACAGAAAGTAACACCAACTGAGGGATTATATTTTCGAGAAACTTGAAATGATATACACATTACGTATCTAGAACAACATGCTGGTTAAAAGGAACCGGCCCCATGGATGGAGGATCCAGAATGCTAAGAGTAGGTTGCAGTTGCACAAGAGGTTTATAACTAGGGGCATTTTGGATTTTCTATCCTCTAAACTTTCTATACCGGAAAAGGCTTATCACGGTAATGAAAATACGAAGAATTGAATTGAGGGGAGTTGGAATGAGGATAAGTCAGAATCGGATTTTTGTTGAAGTTGTTTACTTAAATATCTTGGAATCGGAATATAAATGACACTAATTCCATAAAACTGTTTACTAATTCAGCAGAATCGAAATATAAACCAGTATGATTACTAAAATGCTCTTGTCCCAAATCAAATATTTTATATACTTTTTTTAATAAAATTTAACACAATATATAATAGTAAGAAAAAACTTAAATTGCTTTTTTATTTCATAGACACACTAAATGCTTTTGTTTATTTATTTATTTTTTTTATAAATTTAAGTATTTACTTTAATGTTTAAATTTTCTCTCTTAAGTTGTAGTTTCTTCTCTTCGGCATATGCATGGAGTTATGCATAATGTGAATGAGCATAGAAATAAAAAAAAGTAAGGAGTTGTGCATAATTAAACTAGGGTTAATGGGTTTATAAAGGATAGTCTTGGAAATAAAAAAAGTAAGTGACGCATAAAGGGAACAAAAGTGTCATTCCGATTGTCCAAACAATTAGGAATTGGATTACCACCTACATCTAAGGAATCCAATTCACCAATACAAGGAATTGAATTCCAAAATTTGTATAGGACCCCATTACTTTTTTGATTCCTCAATGTTTAATAAACTCCGATTACGGATACGTAAGCATGCTCTTAAAATAATTCTATTTTGGCACTTTGAAATCCTTCTATTATGGCTATTCTCTCTCTCTCTCTCTCTCTCTCTCTCTCTCTCTCTGTGGTTAGGTTGCTCTCTCGTTTTATTGCGGAGAGCCTTTGTGATTGGGGTTCTGTGTTATGGTTTAGTGTTTTTGTTTATTTTATTTAGGTTGTGGTTTTGTTGTCTATGCCTGGCAGAGGAATATGTCGACTTCTCTATGTTGTCACTATAGCAGGGCTTCTTTGGCGAGGTGCATCGTTGTGTGGAAGTTCATCAAAAAGTGTTGCAAAGGTTTTGCCCTTGTGAGCGTAGTTTTTGTCTAGTTCGATGTGGTTATGTTGGTTAGGTTTTGTTTCATCTTTTTGTTGCATTAGTAATTTGAGAATTTATTCTTGAACAGTGATGTATTTGGTTTTATTGTTTAATGAAATTTCTACCTTAAAAAAATAGAGAGTATTTTTTAAAATATGTGAGAAGGAAAGTGTTATTCACACATCCAATTCTACATTTCACACACCTTTATTAATTTTTGTGATTAATCTTCTTTAATTCATTTGGTCTAACGCTTGAAATTAAAAAAAATATGTAAAAAGTAAAAATAAAGGTTATTTGAGAAAAAGATTATGCCGCCATGACACCAATTTTTTTATTTTGCTTTTGGGTTAATGGACTACCACCACATTAGGCGGTGGTCTGCTATATTAACCAGTTATATAAACGCAAAATTAGGGATGGGCAACGGTTATGGCTAGTTGGTAACCGTAGTTATTTATCCATAACTGTTTATTTTCATACCCGCATAACTATTTATCTGTTGGGTAATTGCTTAAACGGTTATACTCATACCCATAACCGTTTATAAACGGTTAACCATACCCATTTAACTGTAACTGTTTAGTACTCATTTACTCATTTACTCATTTATCCTTTCTTTTTTACCATTTACTCATTTTTCACTCGTCAACCTGAAAATTAAAAAAGAAAAATTTGTCATAATTTTTTTTTCCTGACAATTAAACACCGTTATTCATCATACATTTTCACATTTTAATTTTTAAAGTCCTTATACCATTCTAATAATTAAAATAATAATTTACGGACGATATTTTTAACTGTTATCAATGAAGGTAATATAAAATTTGCTAAGTATTCTTGGGTTACAAAAATTGTTAAAAGATAATATTCTTGGGTTATTTAACTCGGAATGTAAAGTACTAAGATAATATCTATAATGGACCATAAAATTTAAAGTGGTTAAGGAAAACTATATTATATTAGCCACATAAACCATGCATTATAGTCAATAGCATTGAACTAAAGTTTTATCCGATAGAGAACATGGTTTATGTTAGTTTTACATATACTCATAACCACTTCTTTAAATTTCATAAGTAAACCGTCTATTTACCTAGACGGTTATTTAACCGTAACTATAAAATTTAAATGAGGAGTAACCGCGGATATGTTAAGGGTATTTGCCCATCCCAACCCAAAACCTTAAAAACCACTCTAGTCTCCGTCTCTCCTCCCCTTCTCTGTCCCCGTCTCTCTCAAGCCCTCGTGGTTGTCGAAGACTGACAAACACTTCGACACGCAGAACAGAGTTAGGGCAAATCAAGATGATCATCCCAGTGCGCTGTTTCACCTGCGGCAAGGTACCCCCAATTCTCCCTTTACCTAACCGTAGGCCTGGGTTTTCTGCCCCTCTTAGTTTTATTCATCGTTTCGATAGGGTTTTGGATTTGGGAATGACTGAATAATTGGTGGTTTATATGTTTAATTTTAGGTTATCGGAAACAAGTGGGATACGTATCTCGACCTGCTGCAGGCCGATTACACTGAAGGGTAAGTTGCTCAATTTTGGATTTTTAAAATTTAATAATGTCAATGATTCTTTCTTTGTTTATGCTAATGGAGGCATGTTGTGAATTGCACAATATAATGTCAAAAACCAGTTCTGTATGGGTTGATTATGAGGGGATTATGACGATATGTATGTTGTACGATTGGCAGAAAAACAAATAATAAAATAGGCTATTACAATGACATGGATACGAGGGTTTTCGATGACCAATTCTCATTTTTCAGTACTAATCAGTTGGGTGTAGTTTATCGATCCTTGAAGGGTACATAATCTGTTTCCATGATTTTTACTGTTACATCTGCGTGCATAATAAAATAGGCCTTGTATTGACATGGATGAGAGGTTTCTTGACGGGCAATGCTCATTTTTCAGTTTTGACAGACTAATCTGTTAGGTGTAGTTTATCGATCCTTGAATGGTCATAATAAAATAGGCCTTGTAATGACATGTATAAGAGGTTTCTCAATGGGAAATGCTCATTTTTCAGTTTTTACGGAGTAATCAGTTGGGTGTGGTTTATAGATTCTTGAATGATGCATAATATGTTTCCAATATTTTTTTCTGTTGCATCTGTGTGCATACAATGTGTGTCCACAATCCACATTGGAGTTTAACGTGCAGACAAATAGCTATAAGTAATTTTAAAAGTGTACTCATCACCGGTTGTAGACAGCCAGCGTGAATTGTAGGAATAAGTTATCAAACTAGTTTGTTCTAGAAAAGAGTTTACTAACTGGTTTGAATTTTCTGGAATACAGAGACGCACTAGATGCATTGGGCCTGGTCCGCTACTGCTGCCGGCGTATGCTTATGACTCATGTTGATCTTATCGAGAAGCTTCTCAACTACAACAGTAATCTCTCTCTCTCTCCCTCCTTCCCTCTCTCTCTCTCTCTCTCTCTCTCTCTCTCTCTCTATACACATGCACAAAATCTACTAAAAACGTGTCCGAGAATTCATGTACTAACACAGTGACTCTGGGCTTTGTTACAGCTTTAGAGAAGTCTGATGCCAGTTGAGGAAGCTCGTGTAACATGTGCGAGATGCTCGTTTTATGTGATCTTTGTCAAGTGTCTTAATGTGGTAAAACCTTCCATGTTGTTTTGTCTGGATCACCATCGATCCTTATTACCATACTTAGAAACTTGAAATGTCTAATATGATTATCTATATGTAGGGAGATACTTATGTATGCACTTGAGGCATTTATGTTGCTGCACTAGTTTATGAACTTATTAAATAGAATGAAAGACTGAATGCTTCTGACAAAAAGTAGTGTTATTGTTAGTGTTCCTTGATCTAAATGATGATGGTATGCAAACTTTCGTCTCGCATGTAACTTTGGTGTGATTTGTTCACCATGCTACTGTAGATGCAGGATTTCTAAGGTTAGGTTCCAGGAACATGGTTTGAATTGCTCTTAGTCACAGGGGATAGTTTTCAGAAAAATGGTGGAATGTTGGGAAAAAGAAACAGGCCAGGAACACGGTTCCACCTGATATCTTTTTGTTTTCCTCCCACCTCCACATAAGTGAATTCCCTGAACTCATACTCCCTTCCTGTTTCTAGGTATTGACACCTAGAAACAGTTCTAGTGTTTATTGTTCCCTCCTTTTCCATGGCTTTTTTGGCTGCGTGATTGTTTTCTTCCGAGCAATTCACTCGTTCGTTGTGGAAGAAAGAACAATCTCCAAGTGGAATTGTGGGTGTTTTCTTACCTTCAAGAATTATAGCTATTGTTACTGGCAGTCATGAACGGTCACCTTGTATTTGCTCTCCTAACACCAATTAGAGGACAGGACTTGTTTCAAGTGCAAATAGCGGCATCCTAAGTGTCTGTTTGGTATCCTATTGAAAGATTTTCATCATTTCTCAAAACATTTCTTAAGAACATGAACACCTCTTGAAAACAATTTTCTTTAAGATTTAAAAACTTGTTTGGTATGAGATTTAAAATAGTTTTTAAATTTTAAAATTTAAACTGGACAAAGAAGTCCAAAGAGAGGTCGCAAAAGAGGGAGAAAGAAGAGAGGAGAAAAAAAAAAAAAGCGAGGATTGGAGAAGTGAGAAAGAAGAGAGGATCCAAGGAGCTTAAAAGGAGGAGAGAGGAGGGGAAAAAAAGGTGAGGATCGGATAAGTGAGAAAGAAGAGAGGATCCGAGGAGAGAAAAAGGAGAGAGAAGAAAAAATGAGATTTGGAGTGAGAGGGGAGGGGGAAGGGGGAGAGAAAAAATGAGTAGGTTTAAGTTAACTCTTCAAGTAACGGGGTTACAAATGCAACCGTTGTGATTAGAATAGTACTAAACTATTCAAGGATGGCGGTATTTTGCGCAGGATAACTAATTATGGAATGCTAATCAGGTGGATTAGTCACTTGCCATGATTTTCTGCTTTGCCCCACTCACATTATGGTTGATTGCATCCGGCCGATTGTATTCGACGTAACATCCACGCATTCCTTTTTATAATTCTCGCACTCTTTGAAATTGTAGTCGTCGTGTCAAATGAATTGAAAACAGTCAAAATAACATGTGAGAGCACCACCCTATATATATAACTCACTGACACGTAAGAGAAATTGAGGCAATTTTAGCTTTTTATGTCAGGTGGATTGACTTGTACATTCAATATCTCAATGATATTCAACTTTAGAAAATGCGCCTCAATGACATCCTTATTTGTAAGGAAATTGCGGGAGTGAGGGTCACAATTTTCATCTCCAATAATGATTAAAGCTCGTAAGAATAACAGTTACGGCGAAAGTTATAGTTTAACCAGTGAAGGACCACTCCTGAATAGGACTTTATAGCACAAGATGTTTTAAAAGGAATTGGATCCAATCCGGATCTTAATGTCTGAAACCTAGGAATAAAAGGAATCTAGACTAATTGAATCTAACTATTTTTATGAACTCATCCCGTTGGTCCATTCCACACAAACAAAATGATTTTTTCTGCCACACAAATCAAATGCTAAATTTTTGGATCTCTAAACTCCAAACACTAACATCTGAAGTGAATCCAATTAAGTTTTAAAGACGCTCTCGGTTTATTATTGATAAGAGATGATTAGAGATGAAAATATAAATAAGCCTAGCAAACCCCGGTTGAGAAAAGGAAATAAAACGAGGAATTAAATAAATAACTTTATACATTGAAAATTGTTGCCCTACCAAACATCATAAAAACGTCAAAACCTACTTTTTTGTCATGGTGAAGTGACAACTTGAAATCATCACCTCATTTCCTTTGCGGAAATTTAAATACACTCTTCACCGTAGGATTTCATTATTCACATTATACATCACGTTAACATTTCGAGCTTAGGATAAGGTCTCTTCGGAATACAAATCATTCAGTAAAGATAATATATGCAAAACAAAACAAAAAATTAAAGTCATTTAGTCAAATAATTATAATAAATAGGATAATTTTTTCATAATATTTTTATTAATTTTGAACATCTAATTTCATATAGTTCAATGGCTAAATGATTTTGTTTTATATAATGCTTTATAAATAAATTAAAAGGAAAACTAATGAATATGGCTTTAAAACTTTGAGTTTTAATAAAAAAGACAAAAAGTGTTGTAATTGAACAGTACCAAGAGTGACTTTTTAGAGTAAAAATGTCATTTTCGTTAAAAGTGAACAGTTTTGTTAAAACTTCCTAAAATAAACGATTTTGATAAAACAAAAACATCTGTTAAATAAGCACAAAATGTTTTGAAGAAAACTTCCTATAAAACTCTAAAATAGTCAAGTATTGTTCCATTAATAATGCAGCATAGAAGTAGTGAATCAAAATTTGAAAAGGAAATATTAATGAATGACACGAACACTAACATGTAGCCGCACCCTATTGGTCTAAACAATAAAATTTTCCATGTCCTTGTTTTATATATATATATATATATAGATATATAGATATATCAACTAATTGTGTCAATTGTGTGAATGGAGACATTATGATGGTGGACAGTTGCTAGGAAAATAAGATAAGAAAGGGACTCCTCATACATGATTCATCCTTACCTTTTGCTTGAATTCAAAGAAACATGTCACGTGGCAACTCCCAAATGCCTAGTGGGGCAGATATTTTTCTAATACAACGACTTAGTAAAATATCGTAATACAAATGATTAGATACTTAAATAAAATTCTAACTGTTTAAATTATGCAAGGGAGTATTCCCAAAATTTTGTACAGTGTAGTTGTCATTACTTATTATTCATGCTTGATTCATTGCCAAAACAATCGCACACCTGTCTCTGTGGAAATCTCTTTCATTTTTTAATTAGTTTAATTTTGTTTGGATTTGCATGACATTTTAGAGATAATTACACCTCAGCACTCCGTCGACGTACGACGAGAGGGAAGGACAACATATATATTTATAATAAGTTTCGACAATTTTTTTTTGTCACAATTATTTGTGATCAGTTTCATGGTGCCGAAGTGGTTTTATTGTGATAAAGTTCTTAGGAACTTGATGAATAGACATTTTTCGTAAGGACAAATACACATTATTTGCATATCAACCAGCTCATTTTGTTTATTTGCATTTGGCAGCAGAATATAATATATAGTACATTGCAGATGTACAAATAATTTGTCATTGATGCCGTTTTGTTTTATTTCGAAGTAATATCTTTTTTAAAGAGTCTACTTCGAAAAAACAAAGAAGAGATGAAGAATTCCTACATTCCTAAGTCCTTTTGGCTGTGCTCTCTACCCCTCTCTAAACGGAAATTCTGACTGATTGTAAGTCTTAACCGTCGGTCCCTTGCTTTAGTTTGAGACCAGCGAGAGGCAATCCCCCTCCTCTTAACCTATCCATCTACTTGGCCTCTCCCCGTGCCTCCCCCATCCCCCCTACTTTTCCCCCGATCACTCCTGTGCTTACCTTTTCTCTCTTTTCGCTTTCTCTCCGGTCCTTGGTGCTGCACAACACCTTTTCTCCCCCCTACCATTGTATGGACAACTAATTTTCACGGCTTTGATACAGCCTCTGCCCCAAAGGGCAAGATCTTTGCGACAGAATTGTACTGGCGGTGCTTGTGCTAGTTTGCACGTGTTTGTGATAGCTACTTAAGGTATTATTATTAATGCTTATTTGTTTGCAGTGAAACAAGAAAACCCCTCTTCTGCCTACCTTGCAGTGAATGAATGAGCCCCAGGCCTCTTATACCACTTTTGGACAGCAAACAAGTAACAACACTAATGCAATTTCAATATAAGAATTTAGCCAGATTCAGAATCAACGTTAGAGAACCAGACCTTATAGATTATCCCACCTCCTGGTCAAATACAGGTTCGTGCTGCATAGCTGGGGAGGAACTTTAATCACATATCGATGCTCTCACTTAGTGGAATTTCATTGTCGGGGCAAAAGTATACCGCAACGAGATAATGACTCTCATTCAAGTAAGAGAGTCGTGGAATCCTGTCCCAAAGGTAAGAAGCTGTAGCAGTGTCTAATATGGGATAAAAAACGAATTCTTCACCACAATTCTCTCTACTTTCCACCCTTTACCTAGAGAAGGATCATCAAAAGGCATTCAGCTTTGGGATCCAAGGAGAAAGGCATGATTCAGTCATCTAGGAAACTTCCTTTATGAAGGCAGAGAGAAAGCAAGAAAGTGAAAGTTAGATGACTAGAAAAGGAAAGGGATGTCCGGCAGATGAGAGGCAACTCCTTTGCCTACTCTGCCAAATAAAGCCGACTCTATCTCAGCGAGAATGACGAATAATGCTTATTTGTGCAAACTACACCGATAAAATTAATTGCTATCGTTTCATTTCACAAGAACAATAAAACATAAAAGTTAATAATTACTGAGAGTCAAGGATTATATTTGCGCTTATAAAATTCTCAAGATCGTAAACAATTGACTAGAGTTGCAAAGTTCAACACGAAACATGAATAAGATTATTCTACTGACTTCATTGCTAAAGTTTTCAGTGGCCCGGCCCCCCAAATAAAAATTTGCATAAACATTAGTACTTCAAATTCAAATTAGACGAGTAATATTTTTTGTCAAAATTTGAAGATATCTCAAATGCCATTAATCTCTCTCTAATAAACCATACAACAAAAACAAGGAAAAACTGATAAGATCTTCGACTATTTAATCAAAATATGAGATGAACAAACATAACTAAATGTCAAATTACCAACAAAAACAAGAAACCAACTTTCAAATTTATGTCGTCATATATAATATTTTCAATATCATAAAAGAAGCTGCTAAATAATTAACAATCACACTCAAGCTTGTGGGAGCTTTGAACCCACCACCTTACCCTCCTGACCCAACCCACCGGCCGCTCGCATTTCTCCGCCGACCGGCGCGGGGCCCACTGCTTGATACGCCTGCTGCTGTTGCTGCACAACCCCTCCCGGCGCGGTATAGTATACCTGCCTCCCCGTCGTGCTATCGTACGCCACCTGTGTATATGGTGTTGTGTCGGCGTACGTCGCCACGTATTTTGGCGGCTGTGGCGGGAGATTAGTCGGCTGCTGCTGCTGCGGTTGTGGCACTACATTGTACATCGGCGGCTGTTCCCGGTAAACCTCAGACCCCATTCGCTGCGGCACGTGGTAATACCCTTGACCCGGTGGCCCGGTTACCGGTCGCACCATCGGAGGCTGTGCGTGGTACACTGCCCCACCTCCGGGAGCGGATGTAAACATGTACATCGGCTGTTCCGGAGCTCCCGCCCCCGGAAACCCCCCGCTTGTAACCTGCTTCTCCGGCCAGTAGCCAGCTGGCGGGGCAGCCGTCACCGGAGGAGCCTTCTCCGGCATCTTCTGTACGTAATAATCGCCGGGGGCCCCATAGCCTCCGACGAGATTGTCGTCGTTCTTTCTCCTGTACATAGCTTGCTGATCTTGTTCGCCGATTTGTAGCCTCTGCAATTGCCTCTGGAACTCCACCGAAGTCACGACTGGATCCGATCCGATAACCCGGTCTACGTGGCCCGATCTGACAAACTCAGGCGGCTGCGCAACTTGTCCCGGTATCGTAGGCGCTGGAGGAGGAGGAAGCGACACGACAGCAGGGACGCCACCCTTTTCCATGCCGAAGAGAAAGTCGACATTATTTTCGACCGGAGGCTTGGAATTCTGGTCGGGCGCCTGGGTGGGACCCGAGTTAAGAGCCTCGACGAAACGATCCTTATCGGACCTTCCATCATCCGACCCGAAGCCACCGTTGGGGCTGGCATTAAAGAGGAACAATCTCATGCGGGCGGGCCTACCGGAAGCCCGGTAGAGGCGATCGTACTCGTGCATCATGTGCTCCAAGTCGTCGTCGTTGGTAACGGAGATCAAGGCGTCGAGGTCTTCGCCGGGGAGTTGGTACTTGAACGACACGTCGTACTCGGAGAGGGAGGAGAGCTTGGAAATGATGGCGGCGAACTTGATGTTGCGATCGACAGCGAAAATCTTGGTCTCGCCACCGACGTAGCAGAGCTGGTTGTCGTGCGGGCGAGGGAGGATCTTTCCACCGTAGCTGCACATGAACTTGGCCTTGTAATTTTGGGTCTGAGGATTGGCTGGGTCGACCTCCCATGGCGGAGTGTTCTCGAAATCGATATCTCGTGATCGTGGGGACGAGTTGCCGGACTCGGGATAGGAGCCGTACGAGTAGTTTTCCATTGTTATGGCGATGAAAGCTTGGGTGCTATGAGCAGAGAGAGAGAGAGAGGTTACTGGGTTTCTGAGTCGGGGAGAGAAAGAGGAAGGTTAAAGACGACTTGGTGGATATTTTAATTTATTTTTTTATTTTTTCTCAAGATCTTTTATTTGGGGTTTTGATAACCTTCACCTGGGATTTTTTATGACAAACCCTCAGTTGTTATCGGTTTAGAAAAGAGTAACTTTTTGCAATTAATATTACGGCAGTATTACAATAATAAATACGTAACTATTTGACAGTAAATAAAAAAGATACAAATAAATCTTCAAAGTATAACACGTAACAAATATCGTGGTTTTCGAGGAATATTTTAATGTGTGATGAATAAAAATGTACGTTATATGTTATTATATAATTAGATAAACGTTAAAGAATTTTCTCCAATTATATAAGAACATGTAACTTATAGTTTTGTGTTTTAATCACACTAAAAAATATAATGTTATTTACATATTTGTTTTTAATTTTGATTGTTAATATTTTTTAATTCATTTAATCAAACGCTTAAAAATTAAAAAAAAAAAATGTTAGAAACATAGATAAGTGTACTAGCACTGTCCAAATTTCTGGTGATTGACAGGAGATGGGCGTGGTGATTGGCGCAGGTGGCATTGAAGGGTTGGGTTGCGACTTGCGATTGTGTGAGGTGAGTGGGAGATAGACTTTTGGGGATGGGGTGGGGCCACTGAGCGTGGAGTAAGGAACGTGATAAGAGAGTGATGGGTTGACTGGGATTGGACTAAATGCCAATCGAAGTGAAACGGCTAAAACAAAAGAAACCACAGCTAATAACTGCAGTGATTCGTGATTGTTTGGAGCAGGTTCAAAGTGATGCTCATCGTACCACGTTCTAGAAAGCAGGAAATCCAAAATTCAATTTAAAAATAATAAACTCGGGTTAATTATTTCCTTCATTTAAAAAATTGATTTACTTAAACCATCTTCAACCGAAAGCTGGTCGGAAGGTTCATTTTAGCCTTCTGATCGTCAAAGATATTAGTAGTTTAATAAACAGTACAAGGCCATATTTGTCTCCATCTCCAACCGAGGGCCAACGGGCCACATGGCTCGTTTTAGTTCTGTCACAAAAAACCGTCTCCAACCGAGGACCATAGGGCCAAACATAATTTATTATTTACAAACTACAACTTAAATTCAAATCCAACAGCTAAGTGATGTCAGCTAGCCATTGAATTTTTTTTTTCGCTATAAATAGGGTGAATATTGGGCTATAATTCACACAACTTTGAATTCAATCTCTTTCAATTCAAGTTTGTAATGAATTTGGATCCTCTTCGGATTCCAACTAGGGGTCCTCATCCAATTCCAAATTGGAAGAAAAATGGGCACAAACGAGACGAGAAGATGAGGAGTATGATGAAGAAGTTATAGGAAAAAAATAGAATTTAAAAAATATATGAAACAAATTTTGTAAAATAGAAGTTATAGGAAGTTATAGAAAAAAATAGAAGTTATAGGAAAAAAATTGTGTAAAAAAAAAAAATCAAAAATAATGGCTAGCTGACATCAGCTTGCCGTTGCATTTGAAATTTGGCCTAGAATTCCTGTCGGTTATTAAATATATTCATGTCGATTATATTCGATAAGAATGCTAGAATTTTTGGCCCAGCCCGGGCTGGTTGGCTGGATTGGGCCAACCGATTGGCCCTTTCAAATTCTATGGGGTCCACGAGCCCTCTGGCCTAACCCTCGGTTGGAGACAGTTTTCGGGTTATTTTTAGCCCTCTGGACCCTTCAGTTGTAGATGACCTTAGAAAACTCACAGATCTTGGTTGCATTATAATGTTGTCAACAAATATTTTTATAGGAATAAATTGAAATTTATTTAATCATCTACTGCCACATTACGTGAGCTACAAATATGATCTAAAAACGTAGTTTTTCTAACATTTTCCTTATTTAAGTGTTGTTTTCTTAACTTCTGGTCAAGTAGAATTGGTTTATCGTTTGTGTCATGTGTTTGGGAAGAGATTCCTACGCAATTTTTCTTCTATACACTTTATTTAATTTTAACCTTCAAATTGATGAAATCAGCTAAACATGTGTTTCTAATGTCATTTCTCAAATTTGATCTAATCAAACGTAAACAATATATGTTGCAAAATTGTCAATAATAACCACATATACATTCAAATTGAATGATCGTATTAAACATTATTGAAATGAAAGGAAAAATGAAAAAAAAACACATTAAGCATTATTGTTTGTCTTGTAGAAACATATCATGGGCGTATCAATGTGCATGGCACAATTTAGAAGCAGCATACTAAAGATATGCTTCAATTATTTTGCATGTGTCCAAAATATGGGAAATTATGTCAACAAAGGCACTACATTCTCCACGCAAAAGCAACTCTTGGATGTGACAACTATATATTAACAACAAGCTTCCAAAATTCAAGTTTCATCAGAATCTCGAACTCTGTGGATCCATACTAAGATTTTTTTCTTTCAATTAAGAAGTGTTAGTAACAGCTTTTGAAATAATTAACTTTAGTCGGTTGTGTTCAGATTCATAATTGTACTGGTATAAGTGAGACGAAGATGTATTATATAGCACCACTACGAAAATGAAAGATGACCGCTCAAGTTAGTTAGGAGATCTGATAATTTTAGCATGGAGCTTCAAGGATAGGTTTGTTGACATCAACTTCGAACCACGCGTTGGCCACTAACGAGGAAAGAAGTCTATGAAGGGACATAAATACTACCATACCTAGCCCTCGGATGAAGTGATTTTCAACCATTCTCTAACGAGTGTTGCGCTCGAGACGCGTTGACTTGGAAAATCATGCAAGTAGCTCATTGTAAGTATCACTTTATTTTCACATGTCGAGTGGATAATGAAAGAATAGCTTATAGGTCGTATCTACGTGTTTGGTCCATTAAATGATAAGGTGTTGAGGGAAAGAGACTAAGACTTTTGGCACTCGGTTGGGGCTTATTTTAAGAGTTTGAATACCCCTTATTAAGGGTAAAATTATGCTACATTTTCTATAGAGCTATTGTAATCCACATCAAATATATACATGAGATCACTAAAGTGGACATAACCTATTTTTAAGGGTGAACCACTTAAATCATATTGCCAATTATATAGCTTTATATTTTTAGCCCACAAAGGGTTGACTGTACTAATCCCAGTTTTAAGCATTAAGAATGATGTTATTAACTTATTAATTATGATATTAGGGACTCGTTATTAACATTCCTAACATTCAATATCTATAAAGAAAAATAATTTTCTTCTTAACAAACAATATTATCTACACTAAGGGGATGTGAGAGTGGGTTAAGCCTCACAATGAGCTAGCAATAATGTGATTCAAATTCGTCTTTGGCGAGAATCGAACCAAAGACCTCTCACTTACAAGTAAAGAGAAATACTACTAGCAATAATAATTTCCTTATATTATTCAAATGATAACACATAGATTTAATTTTTATTAGTATGTTCTATAAGTGAGACATATAAATCGTATAGTCCACCCTTACTATAACAGGTAAAATGACGCGACAAGTGACTTGTGTTCTTGATATTCGCAAAAATTTATCTTCTAACTTTAATATACACGTATAACAAAGTATTAGACACAAAACTAATCAATCTACTAATCATCTTCTCTAAGTGAATCTCAAGTACTCTGTATTCGTTGGGAGGGTTAAATTTACTAACGCGAATTTAAGTGGGTGAGATTTTTTTTTTTTTAATTTTTATATTAGTATTTTGGATGAGCATAGAAAAGTGTAAAGAACAGTTATTAACAGCAAGAACAGAAGTGTTGAATATTATCTGTATTGGCAGGAATACAATACAACTAGATCTTTCTAGTTGCATGTGCAGTTTGTAGTTTTATTAACTTCGTGTCTTTCAAATTCATTACTCCCCGATTTTTTAATATTTGACTAATTTTAAATGTTTGTCTATTGATAATCTCAATATATATGTTTATTATATTGAGTGCTTTAACTCAATCAAATAATTGTCAATGGCTCAATGGAATCTCTAGTAGAGTTTTTAAGAAGAAATTTCATTCTAACTCATTGTTCTACGTTGGTTTTTACTAAAATTTCTCATACTTTATAACGCTTTGTCAATTTCAAAAACTGATAGGAGAGATGAACCATTGAGAGCAAAATTAGGCTCAAACCTTGAGTTTGAGCTTTGAGGGTGTGACAATTATTTCATTCTAACCCATAATTATTTCATTAAATTCGGATTCAATTAATTATTCTTTAAATCAACAGACTCATCTTTTCGAATCAAGTCTGAGATGAGGAAAGAATACCACATTATCACACACCCCTTCTGAGAAGATGTCTCCCAGAAGATACATCCCAAGCATACCTATTGCAAACAAGAATATGGGCATTATATATAGATCAATTTGCATGGTTGGCATTTAGAATATAGAAAAAAGAATCCTCCTTATGAAATATCAAAACCTTCTTGCTGAGAGCAAAACGAAGATATTCACCAAAAACTAAGTTTTCATGTGCTGGAATCTTAGTTTGATTGTTGAATTTTGATGAAGCAGACATTTGTCGAACTACAAGGACTGAGTAGGGACGAAATTCTGTTTCGAGCACTGCAATATGCTAGCCTTGATCATTTTTTTTACTTGATTGATGTTAATAATCTGTCAATTTATTGAGTTGTAATTATTATTTATTAGCATATTCGAATTTATATATATATATATATATCTTATCTTATCTTATTATATTATATTATATTAAATATTTATTATATATATAGAATGCCAATGGAAAAGTGCACAGTGTAAGTCACCGGCTTCGACAAAAATAATTGGACGAAAATACCCCTCAACCAAAAATATTTCAAAGCTTGAAATATGAATGCATAAAATAATCCAAGGGTAATTTGGTAAATTTATTTTTAAATACTCTTGTCATAATTGGGATGAACGGTGCACATGCAGCCAAGATTTTGGGGTCACGCATGGTTGGACCAAAATGCCCCTCATCCACAAAAAATCACAACAGCAAAATTGAATGCAGTCAGGGTAATTTGGTAATTTGGCTATCTAAAATACAATATAAATATAAGTGGGAAGAGAGAAAAGAATAAAAAAATGAAAGGGAAGAACGAAAAGAATAAACAAATGACAAAAAACATTTAAAATGTATAAATTACGGGTAGCGCGCTGTAATTCAAAAATGCATTTTGCACGCGATTGTTTATTAAATATTATTTCTTAATTTTTAATTAAGATATGCATAGTGCAGGTTATAAAAATTTTTCTCACACACGTATAATAATGTGATCCAATTAGTTGTCAAATGATCATTTTTTTTTTCTTTATAAAAAAAATCTTTCGCACGCGGATAATAATGTGATTAAATTAATTGTCAAATGATTTTTTTTTTTTAACAAATAATATTATCTATACTAAAGGAGAAAGAGTGCATTTAGCCTCACAATAGGTTAATAATAATGTAATTCAATCAATTGTTTATTAAATATCATTTTCTCTATTCCTAATGTAAATTTTATACAAACCGATTTTATTATGTTAATTCAGCGACTTTAATTAGTCTATGAGGGGTTTGTTCTAGAATGATCGAAAATTATTCATTTACTTCAAATATTTAATTTTTCCATTCTCTTTGAGGAATGTATATATTCAATTTGTATATTTTTATTGTATAAATTTTATACTTAAACTATTCAATTGTTAATCTTCATTTAAAATGACGGTTGTGATCATGCTTGTGTTTAATTTGGTAATTTTCCTGAAATTATACTATCTAAGTTACAATTTGATATGTATGATTTAAAGATTCAGAGAGATCTTCTTTCTCATATGTTTTGTTCTTCCAAAAAAATAAAAAATAAAAAGAAGAAGAAAGAAAGAAACTGGTAATAATGAATTAATTAATTATTTAGTGGGCACTGCACTGACTAGAGTTTGTTTTAGTAGGTACAAATTTTTATGTACAAGGTTTTAGTAGGTACAAATGAGAACTTTTTGGTATGGAGCTTTAAGGATAAGTTTGTTTACGTGTCTCACTTGTTGGTCATCGATGAGGAAACAAGTCTATGAAGAAACATATGTATTGTCAAGCTTAGCTCTGATAAAATGTTTTGCAACCACTCTCTAACAAGCATTGCGCTTGTTGCGCTCGAGACATATCGAGCCGAGAAATCATGCAAGTAGCTATATGTAAATGTCAATTCCTCTCCACTTGTCGAGTGGATAATGAAAGGATAAATTATAGGTCATATCCACGTGTTTGACTCATTAAATGATAGGATGGTGAGAGAATTAAGAGCCCATGATTTTTTGGGACTCACTTATGGCCTATATAAAGGGGCTGAACACCCCTTATAAGTCGTCAGATCCACAAGGGTAAAAGTACACTACTTTTTTCATAGAGCTATTGAAAATCCACATGGAATATACATACATTCATATACATATATATATATATATATGTATGTATAGGTAATGTTATGAAGACTAAATTTGTAGACAAAATTTTATAAATTAAATGACACAGAAATTGATGATTAGATTATTACTAAGTGTTGATTAACGTGCTTATTTTTTATTAGTAACACATCATTTAGTTTATCTAGCATTACTATATATATACTGTCACATCCCGGCCCGAGCCCTCACCATATCACGATATTGTCCGCTTTGGGCCCCGATCACACCCTTACGGTTTTGTTTCTGGAAACTCATATGAGAACTTTCCAGAAACAAAACCGTAAGGGCGTGGTCGAGGCCCAAAGCGGACAATATCGTGCTACAGTGGAGTTGAGCCCGGGGATGTGGTGGGGGCCCGAGCTGGGATGTGACATATACACCACTACAATGGGCGTATCCCATTTTTTAGAATGAACCGCTTAAATCTTTTTGTCAATTATCGAGATTTACATTTTGAGCCCACCAAGGATTGATCGTATTGGTCTTGTGTTTACCTCTCAAATTTGAGTATTAATAGTGATGTTATTAACTTATTAATTACTACGGTCTAGTGATATTTCTCTTTACTTGTAAGTGAGAGGTCTTAGGTTCGATTCATCGTCAAAGATGAATTTGAACCAAATTATTGCTAGCCCATTGTGAGGCTTAGCCCAATTTCCTACCCCTTTAGTGTATATAACATCATTTGTTAAAGGAAAAAAGCAATTACTATATTAAAAAATTGTTATTGGAATTCCAAACATTTAATATTTAAAAAGAAAAATAATCTTATAAAGAGTGCACAATTACGTGTTTGTAATGTCAATTGTAGATTTAATTTTTATTAGTGTGAGACATAATCCACTCTTACTATAACAGTCAAAACGACAGATTATTCTTAAAAATTTCTTCTTCTATTATAATGTACAGATATAGCAAAGGTATTAGACACAAAACTAATCAATCTACTAATCACCTCTTTAAGTGAATCTCACGTACTTTAATCCGGTGAGATTTAAATAGTAATATTTTGGATGAGCATAAAAAAGTGTAAATAATAGGTATTAACAGCAAGAACAAAAGTGTTATTGTCTGTGCAGCCAGATCTTGTAGTTGCATGTGCAGTTTTGTATTTTTAAACTTGTGTCTTGCAAATTCATTACTTCCAGTTTTTTTTAATATTTGACTAATTACCTGATGGAATTATATATGAACCCATATTTGAAATGTTTGTCTGTTGGTAATCTCAATGTATATGTTTATTAAACTATTCAATTTTTTAATCTTCATTTAAAATAACGGGCACAATCAGAGGCAAATTTGAGATTTTAGGGGCTACTTGTGCAGCTGCTCCTTTTGTTCTCCCCCAAAGTCGCCACTAATTATGATTATGCTTTTGTTTGATTTGGTAACATTCCTTAAATTATACTACCTAAGTTACAATTTGGTATGATGATTTAAAGATCCACAGAGATCTTCTTTGTAATCTGTCTTGTTCTTCCAGAGAGAGAGAGAGAGAGAGAGAGAGAGAGAATTGCAACTGGTAATGATGAATTAATTAATTAATTAGTGGGCAGTGCACTGACCAGATTTTGATTTTGTAGGTACAGCAAATGAGAACTAAATTCTCGGCAATATTTGCTGAAATGAACACGCCAATGGCAGGCATGCACCATCTTCATGCATGTTCTTCCCATGCATTATGCATATGCTCTATTGCTATACTACCTATTTCATAATCTATCTCATGTGTTTAAACTAAGGACCATGGGACATACAATGACATTACCTATCTATATAGGGTTTGTTTATAAGTGTTTTCAAAATAGCTAAAAACGCTTTTAGAGAAAATATTTATGAGTTCCAAAAGTACTGATGATTGGTTTCAAAAACATTATCACCAAAAGCATTTTCAGTTATATTAGAAGCACTTCCAAACGAACTCATAATTATAGGGTTGTCTTTTGTTCAAGATTTTGAAAATAGGTTTTGTTCAAAAAAAAACAAAAAAAAAATTTCTAAAAGGGAAGTGTTATTGGCACTCCAAAAATGTCATTTTACACTTCTCATAGGTGCATTTTTCTTTCCAAATATAGAAAGTTTGGAGTGTAAAATGATATTTTTGGAGTGCCAATAATAATTCTCTTCTAAAATAGGTATTTAACCTCAAAAGTCTCCAGTCACTTATTAGATAAGGGAAAACTTTGAAAGTTTCAAAAGAACTACCAATAGTTCGTTTATAAGTATTTTTAAAATGACTGAAAACACTTTTGATGAAATTGATTTTGAATTTCAAAAACATTTTAAGTGCTTTTTAAAAGAAACACCAAGAACTCATTTGTAAGTACAGTTAAGCTCAACTCCATTCGAGAAGAAAATGAAGGCCAATTCTTATCTAAGATCTCCAAGATTTGAACGTGGGACGAGTGGAAGGAAATTTCTTTCAAGCGCACAAAATATCATTTTATGGGATAAGTTGGTATAAATAAGAATAAAGTGGTACAAGAGAATACAAGTACGTAGAATGTTACCTCAAGTAATAATTCAGTTAAGGCAAATGCATTAAACAAATTTATGAAATTTTAAAACAGAAGTAGAATCATCTTCACTTGTAAGTGAGATGTTTTAGGTTCGATTCTCGCAAAAAGCGAAATTGAACCACATTTATTCTCTCATTGTGAGACTTAGCATATTCTCTCATCCCCTTAGTGTAGATACTAACGTATGTTAAAAAAAAAAAAACAAAAAACAAAAATAGGATCCAAGTTAAGTGGATCCTTCAAGAACCTCGATGATGTTGAATAGAAACTAACCTTTTCATGATTTCCACAAGGAATATTATATTCACACAGTCCAAATTACTCATCCCACACTTTTTTAATATTTTAATATTTTTCTATCAAGTGTTAGTGGTGTATAGAAAATATTAAATATTTAGAAGGGTATGAGAGAAGTGATTTGGGATGGTGAATATATTCTCTCTTTCCACAAAAGGTCATGTTACAAGGCACATCGCATAAACAAAATTGAACAAAGTATATTTAACAATCGTTTCATAACTATTTCGTTTTCAATTATTAATTTCCAATTTTCAATTTATTGAAAGCTTAAAATTTGTTTAGCAGTTACTTTTAGTTTTTAAACAAAGCAATACAGATCACTTTGAAATGATTTGGACTTTCACGTTATCCGTTCAGGTTGAGAAATTAGCTTTTCAATTGAAACTTGGTAATTAATTTTGGATGGTGCTATCTAACACCCATTTTTACTTCTTTCACATCCTTCTCAATTTCTGACCGTTGAATTGAATGAATTAAAGAATATTAATAGACAAAAATTAACAAGGACGTGTGGGAGGTAAAGGGGAGTGTGAAAAGAGAGAGAATTTGGTTTGGCAATCATACTACAGAAGCGTAGAACAATTTTGTCTATAAAATGAGCAAATGCTGAGATAGTTCAAAGACGAATACGCTGATACCGATTACAGGACACTGCTGTTTGTACTTGAAATAACCATTTCCCAGCATCAACCATACAGGTCTCATAAAACGCAACCCTGTGCTGCGATCTTTTTGATGGACAATATCCAAATTTGTTCACAACTTCTGGCAGCTTCCTTTCTCTATTGCTATTTACGCTAAGTTCGGACCTTTTCTTTCTCACACTTCTTTTCATCAGCAACATCACTAGGGAGATCCAGCCCCGGAGGAATCTTTCCTGGATAATCAGTTGTTGATAAATCTGACCCTGTCATACTGGAGAACAAACAGAAATATAAGAATCCTAATCAAACAGAAGGAATCCCTTGCGTAAATCACAAACTCACCTTCTGTCAACAATGATCATGGAGCGAAGTTCGCAATTTGCAAAGCTGCAAGGTCATAAAAGAATACGAATGTTGGCATGATAATTGTGAAAATAAGTGCCTAACTTTAGTAGTATTGAAACATCTACTAAGCTTGTGATTCTTGTATGGAGTGCACTTACTGTGTGGACACTTCTTTTTTCATCGAAGGATGACAATCATTTCCTAGTGCATTTAGCGTGTGAAACAGGAACCCGTTATGAGTAACAATCGCTATTTCTTTCTCTTTCCTTGTCCACAACCTGTGAAGTGACAAGAAGAAGGCACCAAACGCATATCAATTCAAACCCATATAACTTTGATGATACAAGAAAACAAGTAAAAAAAAATGTATCGATCTTATGGAGGATGAGCCTCAAATGGGCTGATAAACTTCAAAACTCAAAATTTTGTGGAAGCGTCAAAATATAGCAACACCAACGGAGCATGTGCTCCATATGCTGAGCTTCTTGCTTCTGATGGTTACAAGATAAGATACCAGTTCATGAATTTCATTCCCCTAGCTGCAACTTCCTCTGTCGTCTCCCTCACGTCGGCCTCCCACAATATATCCTCATCAGTTTCTATCTGTAAAATATAAAGACTATAAGCATACGCATATTGATAACAAAATATTGAAAAATATTATAACATCCAAATGTACAGCAACCAAAAGATGAAAAGCACCATAATGTAACTTATAACCACTAATTCCTCCCCCAGTTATCGTTATCTATCCAACTACTTGCCAGAGAAAAATTAACAGCAGGAAATAGAAACTGATAGTCGCTGATATTCCTCCTGCTATCACATGGATGAACGCCCTGCAACCAGAAATTTACAACACAAATTTAAAGCTCTGAGCATCAATATAACATCAAGACTACGCACCAACTCTACTAAGAACCAAGTTCACTATGAGTTCTAACAATTTCTAGTTTAACATACAGAAATAAATTAAAAAAGTTTTTCTGGCATCTATTCTAATCAAATTGATAAGAAAAATTATGACATTAAAAAATACTTGGCAAAGACAAGCCAAGTTAACCCACACTACATCACAGCAATGTAACTATCAAGGGACAAATCAAATAAACAAACCTGCCTAAGAAAACTTAGCTTTCTTCCATAGATATTGGAGATAGCCACTAGGTTAATAATGTGCAATAATTGAGGATTCACCCTTTTAATTGAGGATAGACGTTCCTCCCCCAACCCTCGCAAAGCAAGGAGCCTTGTAGGCTTGGGTTCGCCCTTTTAATTGAGGATTCACTCAAGTTCAGTTCAAATAAAAAATAACATCAAAAAGTCAAAACATTTTGGTTCTTAACAGACATACCAAATGTTCTCGACAAAGCTCTACTGCAATGATTGGCGGGCAGTTGAGACTTGAAATTGCAGGGCGTTCACTATTTCCTGCATTTTCCACCATTAGAGGCAGTACGTCCATTCCATCCTTGTAACCCTCGCCTCCAAATACTCCAACAGCCGTTTGCAGAGTCCTATTCAGTCAAATCAACTTTAATTACAGCATAACAGAATCTAAAATGGAAATGTTCCTCCAGGGAGGAAGAATCTTCCTGATCAGATTAAGCAAGTTCATCAATTGTAACTTGGCTATTGCATTAACAAAGAAAGTTCCAGAAAAACCAAGCTTAATACAATGAAACAAATGTAATATATTTCTTTTCTTTTCAGTAGCTTGGAAGAAAAGATAATTTAAGATTTGGTTCAAATTATATCATCTTTTCAACATAAAATAACTAAGAAAAGGCTCCATTTGCGATAACCTCTACAACCCTAAGTACTAGTTATCATTTAATCTGTGAATTCCTAATCATAAATAAAAGAAGTTATTTTCATACTTATGTCATCTTGTACCAAAGGGGTAGAGGAAGCCCTAGAAGGACTTTGGAAGAGACTCTAAGAAAAGACTTAAAGTACTTGGATCTAACGGAAGACGTGACACAGAACCGAGCACAATGGCGTTCTAGGATTCATATAGCCGACCCCACTTAGTGGGAAAAGGCCTTGTTGTTGTTGTTTGTCATCTTGTACCAAGAACTCTGGGAGTTGCTGTCACTGACTACCAGTGTCTATTCATGTCATAGTAAGAATATAATACCCAGGTCCCGAAATCATACGCCAAAAATTTCTCTGAAAAGAAATAGTTATGTTATACAACTTCGAAATTGTTTCTATATGCTAACCAAAAACCTAATAAACAAAAATCTCTTGACAGAAGAAATTACAGTTTAATATCCAAATGACCCCCCAAATTACCATATTTTCGACTCTAAAAACTACTGTTAAGACCAAGATTCTTGAATACAAGTACAACCCAACCTTTTCGTTTCATCTCTCCTCTCAAGCTCCTGTATACATACAACTTAGTCCAACTAACCAGATTACGCCTTTACAGTTTTTCAATTTTTCTTCCATGAGAAAATTCACGAAACGGATCCTTTTCTACAATGATTTTGTTTGTTGCACTCAACCTTTCAAGCTGAAAATATTTCCACAAAATATCCAGGAAACAAAAAGACAGAGGTAGGCTAGATTCCACAACTATGGCATAAGTACCTTAGCAAAGGAGATGTGATGACCAACTCAATCCTCTTGGAAAGCCCACATTCATGAACATGCTTACGCAAATTATCAACCTGCGACCATAGCAACAAAACAATTCATAAAATTATCTTTGATGACAATGTCTGTTGTTTGTAGTAGGAAAATATCGTTACAGGTTTTGTAGTTCTCTAAGTTTTCGTAACATAGCATCTGTAGAAGAAAAAGTCCATGATTTTCTTCCCACCTGCTGCCAGCCTAGTGGAGTAAGTTGTGCATCAAAATATTCAGGTTTCATGTATGCTTTGTAGTTCTTAGCTCCCTCTACATTGTGGATTCCTTGTCCATGCCTCACCTGGATGAATGGATTTGTAAGACCACAATGCAATGATTTTGTGAGACAAAAAGACCAGAAGGAAGACAATCTTGAATGCCCTAACGAAGAAAGTTGAGGTTCCACCATAAAACCAATTGGCAATATGGGGAGTAGCCCAACTTACTTATAAGCCCATGCAAGGCCCCTCCTCCCATCAATGTGGGATTCACTCTCAAAACCTCAAACCAAAGAAAAGTACGGCTTCAAATCTACAACAAACTGTATGCAAATCCAAAATCAAAGTCGGTACCAACCAGGTGAAGGGTTTTGCTTCGGTGCAGCGGAAACAAACTTGGACCTGAACCATTCTCCATATATGCAGCTTAACCATAGAATGAGAGTACAATCAAAATAAGGACTTCAATCCAGTATTTGGTGAAAATTATAGGCATAAGTATATAGCTGTAGCTTGAGAATTTGAAGCTTGGCAATGATAAAAATCACATGTTAAAGAAGAGATTCATGTGCGTTTGTAGCTTTAGCCCATGAGAAGTTTGACCACAAATTTCATAGATCTTACAATCAGCCATTACAGTAAAAATTTTAATAACATGGCATGTTACTGTTTCAAAATCATTATTTGTTGCAGAACCCAAATCTCCAAGAACTATTAACTCTTTTCAAATTCATCGGTTTTCGATTGATACACTAGTGAAGACTTTGGGGAAAAAAATTGTAGTTACTAGGACATATTCTTCCTAGGAGTAAATTACCTACAACAGAAGCCTGTCACAGTACATGCGGAGTTATGGAAGTGAAGTGCTATAGAACAGTGTATTGTCAAGAATCAGGTAGTAGCACCAACCAAAGTGCATTTTATCAAATGTCATGAACTAGTACTGTACACTGTTCAGCATCGGGTGCTATCACCATTGAAAGTGCAAATCATAAACTATCATTGAGAACTCAGTCCACTGTCATACACAGATTTTATGCGAAAACTTCAAAATTGTAATTTTGTCTGCCTCTATAGTGATTTTGTCTCCACTTACTATCAACCTTACAAGCCTTGGCTCTCACATTGAGCACTCGAAAAACTATAAATTGGGTTAAAAACAATTGAACATAAAACAAATGAGAATGAATCTCTGGAAAAACCAACAGCAATCACTATCTCTCACTTTCTTAAATAATCGCGAGCAGTGGATTTCAACCAGAAAAAAGAAAAAAGAAAGCAAATTTAACAGTTCAACGCCAACCCAGTTACTTCAGGCCAAAAAAGTTTGGGGACAGATCACCATTCCCCAATGAGATGATCCAAAACCAAAATCATTCATGCAGTTTGGATTGGAGATTTTGACGATGTAATTCTAATAAAGCCAGGATCTTACCATCCAAATTCATAAATCAAAGATACCAAACCACCATCTAAGATACTATTATCCAAATCATAAAGTAATCTGGGAAATTAAAACAAGCCCATGTTAAAGAATTCACCAAAAACAAATTGCAAGTTAAGAATTGAAAATATATGCTATGAATATGAGAATAGTTTGGAGATGGGAGAGTTTACCAGGGCAGGGACAGACAGTGAAGATAAGCAAACGGCAGAAGGATGGTGATAGGAATGTTAAAGAGGAGGAGCAGTGATGGTGATATCTGTAAGAGTGGGATTCAGAATCCTGCTTTCCAGTCTCCACTTGAGAGACCGACAGTCTGTCTGTACCTCCCAATTTTTTCTTTAACTTTTGGACACGGTTTCATCTCTCTTGTAGATTGTAAACTGTAAAACAGGAGCCTCCTTTTTTTTTCAACCCCTCGTGAAACTCAAAGACATTCTCAACGTCAAAGTCAATCTCACTTTCTCCATGAAACATAAATTGTGCGATTGGAAATCCTGAAACTTAAATTTAATTCCATTTTGCCCATATAGTTCACGTCCATAAACAAATTTGTCAAAAGAATAATGCAAGGTAGACGATATTTTTAAATCACATGATGTTATTGTTATTTATCGGAATATCACTTAACGTGTTCATTTGCTAAATTAATTTAAAAATTTGGCTTACTTAATATTACTGTGGTCAAAAGATGACATGAGTAAGACTCAATTAGGTTGCATTGTAAGCCTTGTGGGCCAAAATTATAAAAGAATTTAAATTTTTAAAAACGTTAAACATTTGATAAATCTATGGAAAATTAAATGTTATATGAAATAATACACCTTTTTTAAATTGTTATATAGAATAAAATTTTAAGATATTTGTTATTAACTTTCCAAAATCATTAATTTGTCATCTTATCCTAACTACGTTAAGTTTTTTATCCAAATAAACCATGTACTTTGCACATAAATTGGCTTCAAGGTTATTTCGGGCTTTCTAACTCCCCAAACCCCTACAAGATTATTTCAGACATTTCAACTCTATTTTTTAAGAACAGGATAGACTGTTTAGAATCTCAAAGCTTGCAATTAGTTAAACTTCATATTAGTGAGCCTAATGTAGTACACCATAAGTTTTTGAGACGAATATGACATGTTTTTTTTTATAAGCCAAAATTTTTTGGTGCGTACCAAAAAGAAGTAGAGAACTTGTGAAAAGAATGTCAAAAGTCCAAAAACCAATACCAGAATAAAAGATCCCATTGAAACGGCTAATCTCAGGTGTATTGTCTATATATTTGGTTGCACAAATTTCATAGTATCATAAATATAGAAAAAATTCATAGAGGCTCTACTCCAGTTTTTATGAAAGTATTTTTTAAAAGCAACTTATAAGATCTTTTTAAAAGCAATTATCTGAAGGTTATTTCTTTTAAAATAAGCAAGTAATTTTACTTTACCAAATGCTTTTATTGCTTAAATTTAAAATTAAAAAACGTTGGATGAAAAATAAAATTCCAAACGGGGCTAAGAGTTAAATGATCTTGGTCAAGGGGTTGCTTGCAATTTGCTTAAAAAGGAAGAAGAGGGCTGAATTCAATAGAAAAGCACCTTCGGCCGGTTTTTGCAAAGACTGAAAAGCCATTGGTGTACCTCTTTTTTCTCAAAAATAGCAACAGATGACAGATGCTTCTAACAATGGCACCCAAGCTCCTCTCTCCCCTCTTCCCATGGCTTATTATACTGACCCTCTTCCTCCTCTTCCTCTACTCCTCACTCCTCCCCTTCCACCCACCCTCTCCACCAACCCCTCATCCAACAAGTTCCCCACTTTACCCTTCTGCAATTTCTTCAAAGGTCATTGGGTCCAAGACCCCAACCGCAGACCCATGTACGATGAGACCTGCCCATTTCACAGAAACTCCTGGAACTGCGTCAGGAACAAGAGGGACAACATGGGAATCATCAATTCTTGGAAATGGGTCCCTCAAGGTTGCGTCTTGCATCGGATCGACCCGGCACGGTTTCTGGGTCGGATGAGGAACAGGAATATTGGGTTCGTCGGCGACTCGCTGAATGAGAATTTTTTGGTGTCGTTTTTGTGCATTCTGAGAGTGGCTGATGCGGGTGCTAAGAAGTGGAAGAGGAAGGGTGCTTGGAGAGGAGCGTATTTTCCCAAGTTCAACGTTACGGTGGGGTATCATCGGGCAGTGTTGCTCGCTAAATATGAGTAAGATATCCTATTTTTGTATCAACTAATTTCATGGGATTGTTAGTTTTTGCTATTTTGTTTGATTTATGAACATGCGTTGCGCCTTGCATTGACCTTTTTAACTATCTAGGATTGTGGTCTTTGATTGGATTGTGAATTTGTTGTTGTAAACCAATTTGATGTTTGGTCTATTCTGTTAAAAGAATGCAACTCTCTGTTAGATTAAGCATATTCGGGCTTTCGTTGGCACTGACATTAGGAAGTTTCTGGATCTAACCTTGAGCTTCTTAATTTTGTATGTCGAAATGAATGCTAGACATATGTAGATCGACTTGAATGAAGTCATGGGAAACTTTGATTTATTCTTGCTTATGCATTTCGGTATTGGGTTTCCTTGAGTTTTACGGGGGACCGGTGGTGGTTTTAGTATTTCCCTAAACTGGAATTTTAATCTGGAATACTGTTTACTGTCTTTTTTTCTGAGTTTCATTTTTCGTGTAAACGAGTTATGAAAATGGAAACCTCACATGCTCATAGCTGATTGAATCAAGGTGGCAACCAAAACAGACTGTGGGTGGGGATGAAGATGGATTGAAAGGAACTTATCGAGTAGATGTTGATATTCCTGCCAATGATTGGGCCAACATTGCTGATTTTTATGATGTCCTAGTTTTCAATACAGGGCACTGGTAATACCCTTCTCCTTCTGATAATTCACCAAATCTGTTGATTAACGAATTGATTTATTTATTGATATCTTTTTTAAAGCATCGTATATTGTAGTTTCTGTAGCATCGTATATTGTATGGTCCTCTTCAGTAGTCTATTTGATTGATGAAATGGCCCATTCTAACCCTAATCATCAATGAGATTAAATTGATTAATGAATGCCAGGAAAAGGTAGTGGACATAGAGATAAAAAAGAATTTATTTATTTATAAAATACACACACACACACTCACACAGAAAGAGAGGTTACAGTCTGGTTTTTGAAAGGAACATAAATAACTTCAAGTAATTGAAAAACTTTTTAAAAAAAGAATATCAGAAAGCTCGCTTTACAAGTATCCTACAGTAATCCTAATTGGTGTATGCGGGAAGCATTTCCTCTATCTCCCGAAAAGGACTTCATATGGGTTAAAAGGGTCGGTGGCCCTAAAATTAGGATTCATTTGATATTGAACACACTTGTGCTACACTCAAATCTCCTGTTGAGTTTGTTACTTTGAGCTAGCACCTCATTAGTTTTTGTTTACATGTCTGGCCTCTGTTATCAGTTCTTATTCTGCATAAAACAGCATCTGAAGAATCTGTGCTTAACTAGGTGGAATTCTGATAAATTTCCAAAAGAGAGTTCTCTCACTTTTTATTGTGCGGGCAAACCAATACTACCTCCCCTTGATATATTAGATGGATTTAAAGTTGTTCTTGAGAATATGGTACCATACATACAAAACAAAGTTCCTCACAAGACACTCAAGATATGGCGTTTACAATCTCCAAGGCATTTTTATGGAGGTGATTGGAATCAGAACGGCAGCTGCTTGTTCAATAAGCCGCTTGCGGAGCAGCAGGTATGAATTCATTGTGGCTACCCTTATACCACTGACCATGGTTTTATACACCTGTCCATTGTGAAACAAAACCGTAAAATTTTGTGATTTTCTTTTGAATTTGATATTTTTTGGAACATGTCACCAACAATTCATAATCAAACAATGGCTTGAAAATGAAACCAGATCTTGTACTTCCATTTTTTTTTCCTTCCTTTGATTTTTGTTTAGAGTGTTTTCTTGATAAGCTCATAGTAATGCCTCAACAGCTTGACTTGTGGTTTGACCCCAGCAACAATGGACCAAACAAAGAAGAAAGACTGCTGAATCGTCTGATTGAAGGTGCATTACAAGGAACCGATATTCAACTGCTTGACCTGACTCAACTGAGTGAATTCAGAGCAGATGCCCATCCAGCGATTTGGTTGGGACAGAAGGATGCCGTTTCAGTCTGGGGCCAGGACTGCATGCACTGGTGCTTACCTGGTGTACCGGACACGTGGGTTGACATATTATCAGAGCTGATCCATGTTGGGTTGGAGTTGGGATGATGAACAACAGTTGGTACACCTAGACTGGAAATTGCATACAGGGATGACTTTCTGTGGAAGCCGGGTTGAGCAGAATCAACTGATTCTTTTGTAACACAAAGTAGGCCGAGATAAAGTGGGGCATTGGCTGCATACAATCACGGCACAAGTTTAATTGGAAATTTGTTGACATCTTTTTTTATGGAGGATGGCGGCTTTCTGTTCCTTCTGTTGTGAAGGAGAATGGCACGGTACAGATTCCACTGAAACTGTAACAAAACCAGACCGCGAAGAAAAAAATTGTAACAAGTGAGAGGCATCATATTTCTTCATTTTTCATTGAAATTATTTCCGGAGTCAGAGAAGGTAGATCCTGGATAGATCATGGTTTTCTCGATCCTTTAGGTTAAAACAGAATTATCAAGCATTCAGGATCGGGTTTATGTTTGTAATTCAAACTCTTTGCTGCTTAAATGCTTGCTTTCTAAAGAAATGCAAATCAATTCATATGTTACAGGCTGTTGTATGCGTACTTGAACTCTGTACACTTAAATTAAACAGTAGCTGGCATAGCGAAATGATATTGTAAAAGTATACTTGTGTTTGTATGTATGTTTTATCACTCGAGAGCGTTTATTCTTACATTTCTTGTCATGTGTTCTACAAAATATCGATTGTATCGCGGATATTATCAACTTTTTGGATTGGACGTCATATAATATAACAGGGCAAGGGCCACAAATGATGTTAGCATCTGGGCTGTGGCCCAAAAACTCAGGTATTAGACCCAAATCAGTAATCTGCAACAGCATCTCATTAGCCGTACTACTTCCTGGTTCCTTTCCTTCTTCCGAGTTCTCAACCTTAAAGACATCAAACAACCTAAACTCCTCTGAAAATGGCATTGAGAATCCATCTCCTTTCCCCAAAATTCCCCCACCAACCTCCGAAACTGCACACCAATCCCTTCCCCTCCATATCCAAATCCCATCTCAGCACCGCCACAAGACCCAAAACCCGAACAATCCTCTGCACCAGCGGCGGCGGCAGCAGCAGCAGGCAGCAACCATGACGTGATGAGTGACGTGGAGCTTGCGTCGGATTTGTCCAAGATGAACAGTCTCTTGGCGCAGAGGGAGGAGGCCATGAACAAGAGCAGGCAGCTCCTCTTCGCGGAGCTCTGCCAATTCGTGGGTTCGAATTCGGAGGAGGTGAAGAAGAAATGGGGGAAGTTGGAGGAGGAGGAGAAGATGGTTTTGGTGAAAGGGTTTGTTTTGGAGTGGGGTGTCAATTTCCACCCGCTGTCTGCAAAGTCCGTAAAGCAGTTGGTGGAGGAACATGTCCAGGAACAAAACCCTAAACCTGCGAACTCGAAATCGTCTTCTTCTTCTGCTGTTTCTGTTTTGTTTCCTGGTTTCAAGAGAATGATGGGCTTCTCTGACGACGACAAATAGATCCATCCATCCATCACTTTTCATTTTTCACTTTTGTTTTGGATTTCAGTTTCATCAGTCATTCATTTTAATTTGTTATCCAGAAACATGGTTTTTCGTTATCAAAGTTCAAATAGCATTGTAAATCCACATAAATGAGAATTTCTTTGGGGAGCATGAAACATCAAAATTGGAAAAACATATGAAATTTGATGAGAGTAGGCAATCTTCATTTGATAACTAGTCCGGAATGATTTTCTATATACAAACTGATAACCCACATGGATGCAATTTCCCCAAATATCTTACCATACCTTCAGTGGCGAAGTCAGGAATTGTCGGGAGGAGGATCAAAAATAAAAAAGCATCACTCCAAGCCTGTTTCGACAAGGCGGGAAGTTGTTTAAACAGTAGAGAACCTCCTCCTTGTGATAGAAGCAATCCCACTCTTACACTTTATGTAAAGCGAGTCCAACACGGCGGCCTATCGCTGTTATTATCAGTGTTCATTACAATAAAACCAGCCAAGAGTGAAAGGAATAAAATGCATAGGCATAACTAAGTTACCTGTTTTCATACATAAATGCATTAGGGACCATTTGGTGCTTGGCTCACCAGTAGCTGTATTCTATCAAGTTTCCCAAAATTGCTTTTCACAAATGCAAAGTTCAGTGACACAAGCTCGAAACCAGAAACACTAATTGAAGTGTGAAACTAAAAGAACTTCAGTACCGGCTAACAGCTTCAATCTGCGTCCGGGAATTTGTTTCCGCTAACAGTGCTCCAGTAAAAAATGCTTCAAGCTGCATATACAGTGAAAATCAACTGTTACATAGAAAGAGGACGTATTACTCTCAAAAATGCTCCATCTATGAGAAGGGATATCAAACTGTATCACTGAAACCCAACTTTTGGGTGAGAACTGAGAAGTGTGACAAAAGCCTCAGAGATTTTAGTGGCCAGAAATAAAACATACAAAAGGAGTTTAAACCCGTTCTGTTTTCCATGCACACCTCGAAAACTCGTCTAAGAAGGAATTTTCCACCAAGAGAAAGAATACCGAGTCCACCTAAGGCTTTTAGACTTTCCTTTAGAAGCATTGGCCAAAACAATTTCCTCTGCTAGGTTCTGCAGAAAAATAAAAGCGAAGGAATGATGAACAAGTGACAAAGAGCATACACGAGATAAAAGGTGCAAAAGTGACAAGACAAATTAGGCATAGATGACACATAAAATTCCCTTAAAACATGAAGCCATTGATAGTCAAAACAGGTTTCCTGTATTGATATAGATGAGGACATCAATCATATCTTTGTGATTGGATTGTGACATTTTATTGGACTTCCCGAAGTCTCCCCCATAACTTGTGGTACTTTACGTTGCTGTCCATCTTTGCGGAAGATGCTCTTGACTGCAAGATTAACGTTTCAATCGAATCCCACTTTTATCTCCTCCCCTCTCTTCCCTCCATCGAAATTGAATCTTAAATTGAATTCTCTGTCGTCCTTCTCCTCCTCTCCTCTCCTATGTTCACCAAAATCTCTTTCCTCCCTCTCCTACCTCTCCTACCTCCATCAAAATCTCTGTCCTCCCTCTCCTCTCTCCACTGAAATTTAATTTTCAACAAAAATACACAAGCCAACCCCACTATAACCAAAATAAAATTAAGATTTTTGTTTCTTCAATATATTCTAATTTCTGGAATTTCAAAGAAATCAATGACATTTCAAGATTTCAATTTTGGGTTTTGAGTGACATTTTCGAAGAAATCAACTTACATTTCAAGATTTCTGCTTTGGGTTTTGAGTGGCAATGGATTATAGGGTAATGAGTTATGCCGAAGGAGGAATGTCAAGAAACTATCATTTTGGTGATCATATTGCAGGAAGGAGGAGGAGTTGATGTCAAAAGATTCGTTCTGGTGAAAGGATCTGATGTGACACCATCAGCTCATCGCCGACTCAAGGGTCTATCCGAGATGGGTAGGAATTTAAGATTACAAACGTTAGTGGTTGTGACATTATCTTGGACTTCGCGATTACTCGTGGGACTCACACTCCTATCCATCTACACGGAAAATGCTATGAGTATCAGAGATATCGAGGAGCTCCGAGATGAAGAAGAATTCAGCATTCATGATCCGACAAAGTTTTAGGTGCTACACTTATAATGGAGCTCTGAGATGGTTTGGTGGTTGCCTCAGTGGGTGACATTCATTGTAGGTGTAACACATAAACTTTGTCGGATCCCCAATCAAAATGTCTCCGTCTCAAAGCTCCATTGTATGTCCGAGCTTAGCTAAACGGTTTAAGACGTGGGTCTTCTTTCCTCCAGCCAAGAGCATCTTCCGAGAAGATACGCAGGAGTGTAGAGTCCTACGAGTTACTGGGAGACTTCGTGAAGTCCAATAAAATGTCACAACCATTAACTTTTCCGATCGTAAATTCTTGCCCATCTGGAATAAACAGTTGAGCTGGCAGCGATCCTAATGGTGCTGCGTAAGATAATTTCACCAGAACGAATCCTTTGACACCAGATTCTCCTACATCTGAATGTAGTTTCTTGATATTCCTCTTCTGTCATGACTCCTTTACCTTTATAATCCATTGCCGCTCAAAACCCAAAATTGAAATCTTGAAATGTCATTTGATTTTCTTCGAAATTCCAAAAATTGGAATATATTGAATAAAAAGGAAACAGCAAGAGCCATAATTTTGTTTTTGTTATTGTGGGGTGGTTTGTGTATTCTTGTTGAGAATTCATTTCAATTGAGAAAGCAATGGTTGTAATTATTTTGATGGAAGGAGGAGAGGAGAGGGAGGAGAATGATGACAGAGAATTCGATTGAAATTCAATTTTGATGGAGGGAAGAGGAAGGATGAGATAAAAGTGGGATTTATCAGCCTTCACATTAGCTTCGTTCTTCTTCAACCACCATAAAACTTCAACACTACATCCAATGGTAGGGTTCTAAATTTTAGTCCAGAAAATTAAGAGCCTATTTGGTACTATATGAATGGTAGGGTTAAAACCTAAGTCTGTTTAGTACTCTACTTAAATTCAACTTTTTAAATTCAATAACAATTTTCAAGTTTTAAGTCTTAAAAATTTGTTTGGTAGGACTATTTTCAAAAACTGAATTTAAGACTAATTAAAAAATATAGTCTATTATCTAAAAATACAAAAAATGAGTTTTGAGAGTTTTTTTAACTTAACTTAAATTCATTTCTTTCTTTTCTCTCCCTCCTCTCATCTCACTCCAAATCGATCTCTTTCTTTTCTTCTTTTCTCCCCCTTCTCTTTTTATTTTTTATTTTTACTTTTTTCTTCTCTCCTTCAATCCGCTCTATTCATTCTCTTGGTTTTTTGTCTCACTCCTCTTCCTCTCTATTTTCTCTGATCCTCTCACTTATTTCTATTTCCTCCAATCATCTCAAACTTTCTTTCCTTCTCTCTCGACCCCCTCTTTTTGGATTTTTTTTGTCTAGTTTAAGTTGTAAGATTTAAAAATTTTAAATCGTACCAAACAAGTTTTTGAATCTTAAAGAAAATTGTTTTTAAGAAAAATTCTTAAGAACTTTTTTGAGAAATTATAAAATTTTTCAAATAGAATACCAAACAAACCCTAAATTTATAGTCCAAAAAATTTGGAGCCTATTTGGTACTCTACATGAATTCAACTTTTTAACTTAAAAACACTTTTCAAGTTTTAGACCTTGAAAACTTAATTGATATGACTATTTTTAAAAACTGAACTCAAGACTAACTTAAGAAAATACCCTATTTTTTAGAACACTAAAAGTG
Organism: Pyrus x bretschneideri; assembly: GCF_019419815.1. Lineage (NCBI taxonomy): Eukaryota > Viridiplantae > Streptophyta > Magnoliopsida > Rosales > Rosaceae > Pyrus > Pyrus x bretschneideri. The sequence goes on from NW_025999457.1 coordinate 5,377,246, forward strand.
AATTTTTAGAGAACACCAAAAGTAAATGCTTAGAGATTTTAGTTCTTTCTTTTCTCTCTACTCTCCATTCTCACATTGAATCTGTCTCTTTTTTTATTCTTCTCTCTCTTCTCCTCTATTCAACATGTTGGACACTCTTTGTCTCTAAACTATACCCAAAAAAAGGCTATAGTAGTCTGTAGAGTGTTACGACACAAGAACCATATCACCATCCTTTGAAAACACCAAAGGTTTGCAGCTACAGATTCTCCAAGACAAAGCTGCCTCCTGAATAGAATAAAGCAGGGTCCATGATTTTGTCCCTCCACATTCTTTCATAATCCAAACATCACTTCAGGGTGTATAAGCAAACTGCGGAAAAACAAAGAGATCCTCCCAAGACCTCCAAACGGAGGTGTATAAACGGGCCACCCCCGTTGACAGGTGGTGGGAGAAACTCCTCGTACTTGTGGCTGGAAAGATTAAGGGTTAGAATTTTGAAGGGATTTCTATCCGATTTGTTATGCATGAGCCAAGCTAGAACATCCTCCAAAGACACGATTAAACCAACAAGGTGACAAGCAGAACTGCTGCAAGGCAAGGTTGGGATCCTTTTCCATGAGTTGGGCTATATACAAAGACTTGATAACACACAGATACACTACCTGCTACTATCTCCTCCTCCCTTATCTCCATCGTATGCGCAAGCTTCACAATTGCTAAAACTTTATAGTCATCATGAGTTGAATCATACCAGAGTCCGTAGAAGAGGGTCTTGCATAAACCCGGCGGAATCCAATCAATGGATGTTGGGTAAGGAATCGTCTTCCACCTTTGAATTGACGGATTCCACAAATCAATCTCCTCATGTTTGTTTTTAACGAAAATCAAGCCATTGGAGAAGCCCGACACGACAGAAAAACTTTGTGGGATTTCCAAAGGGTGTTTAATTTGCTTATATATGTGGAATTGGAAAAATTCTCAAGTTGAGAATTTTCAACAAAAATCTTAATCTCAAGCAGCATAAACCAGATCGCCGCCGCCACATCTACGGAGGAAGCCAAACTCTAAACTGAGAAGGTAGACATCACCAAGTCCCCTTCCCGAATCCTTGCAAATATATACAAAGAAGGTATCTTATGGGTAGAAAGTGAGCTAAAGGGGTGTGTAGAATACCCTTAATGTGGTTAAAGCCACATAACACTTGACCTCAATGGAAATCCAATATGTTGGTTGGGGGAGGTGGAGTAAGGGAGAGAAGTGGATATGAGATTCAATTTCTGATTGAAACCCATCGATCGGAGCACATGGTGGGGTGGGGATAGAATATCACGGCTAAGTAAGTGGGAGGAAGGAAAATTTAAAAAGACAAAAAACAGTAAAAGCAGGCGAAAAATGAGTATTTATCAAATATAGCCAAATATTAGCCCTCAATTTCAAAAATGTTAGTTTTTATAAAAACTTTCAAATATATACAAAATATCACTTACATAGACACAAATTCCCTTAAACTTTAAACCAAATAAATTAAAAAAACCAAAACCCTATTAGATTGATATTTTGGACGGCAAAACCTAAAAAATGGTGGAGAGATAGTGAAGGCATCAGCTACTGTGGAGACTTTGTGCAACCCTAAACGTATAAAGGTGAGTGTAGATGGTTAATTTTTTCATTCCTCCTAGTCTATGTTTTCTCTTTGCTTTTGTAGTTTCTTCCTTTGGTTGACTTTTATTGAAGAACGAACTGTCAATTTTTGTAAAGTTTACGAAATAGAAATTCTTTAGTGCATATTAGAAAAATTAGGTTTTTTATGTCAATGGAAGATTGACAAATTTAATAACATTTGCCAATCAATTAGAGGTAGTGCTAATAGTTCTTCAGTGCATATTTGAAAAATTAGAGTTTACGGAATAAAGTTTTTCTTTCTGTGTTTTTATTCATCTTATGTTGGTTTGGTAAGCAATATTAATTTAATTTTTTTCAATGCGTAAAAGTAATTGGAAGTACTTCTAGAATAGCACCTTAATCAACAAGGTTCGTCTTCCATTGCTGAAATGCATGATGTTTTGCGTAGATATTAACGCTGTATATATTAACGCCCAACCTTTCTCATGATTCGGTCCTAGGCGAGGGGTTAGAACTTTTGAGAAATAAAGTGACTTTGAAAAGCTTTGTTTTTGCACTACTCACTACTTTCTGTTTTGCGCCCCTTCAGGTTTTAGGTGGAAGCGCTTTGGTGGCTCACAAGGACTTTGACGATGGTTCTGACTAGAACAACACAAATGTAGGATCATCTTTGGGTGTTGTGTAATTAGTATTCGTCCTACTAGACTGCACTTAGGCTTTTTGTGCTCTGATACCAAACTGGCACACCTCGACCGAAATCAAGACGTGACGGCCAGCACGCGTTGATTTCGGTCGGGGATGTGTCAGTTGAATATATATATATATATATATATATATATATTCATATATTCTATTTTCTGAGAAATTATACAGGTGTTATGGCGAGGGGTTAGAACTTTTGAGAAATGAAATGATTTTGAAAAACTTTGTTTTTGCCCACTTACACTTTCTGTTTTGCGCCCATTCAGGTTTTAGGTAGAAGTGCTTTGGTGGATCACGAGGACTTTGGCAGTGGTTCTGACAGAACATCACAAATGTAGGATCATCTTTGGGTGTTGTGTAATTAGTATTCGTCCTACTAGACTGCACTTAGGCTTTTTGTGCTCTTATTATGTTTATCACACTTAGCCTTACACTAGCGTATTACTTTAACTAGTTTATTTAGTAGTTTGGTTTTTATTTATTCGTAATTGTTTTATTAATTATACTTCCGCACTGTGCACATGGCTACGTCACTCTCACGTGACTGGCCAGCACGCCTTGATTTCGGTCGGGGTGTGTCAACTATGGTGGGAGGTGGGCTGACTCAACTGTACAAAAACTACAAAACGAAAGGGTTACTTGTTTCAGACAAAATTACATTTGTGGAGCTTCAGAAGAAAGTACATGGTATTGTGAATGTGGACCCAAATGAGTATGAGATAAGTATGAAAGTCATATATAACGCAATGGAAACTACATGGCCTGTAGATATAGTTGATGATGATGATGTGAGGGCATTTATTTTTGAAAACCCTTCGAGGTCTTGAAAGATTCCCTTGTGTGTTACATTAAAGCAGAAAGTATTTTCTTCGAAGATAATGATGACCCATTACAAGCAGGTCTTAACTTTGTTACTCAAGGTGATTTGGTTCGGAATATTTTTTTTGGTTGTTTAGTTCTTCTTTTGTTTGAGTAATATATATGTATGTGAACATGTAGGTATCGCCCATTGCAACATACTCATTTCATGTATACAATGGATCTCGTATTGAAGTTGTGAATTTAGAGGAAAATAATTGCACATGCCGACAATTTGATCTTGACCAAACTCCCTTGCTCACATGCTTGTGCTGCATGTAGACACCGACAACTTTCATGTTATCCTATGTGTTCTCATTATTATACTACAAACTCCTTGGTCATTGCCTATGCCGAAGTTATATGGCTAGTTGGTGATCAAACTGATTGGATAGTAACTGATGATGTGTGTGAAAGAATTGTCCTACCATCAATTACACGAAGAAGATATGGTAGGTGCAAAGAAAAGAGGATCTCATCACATGGAGTAGAATAATCAACTCGAAAGTGTTCAAAATGTGGTTCAAATGGCCATTAGAAACAAACTTGCAGGAATCCTGTTCAACTACATCCTACTTTGTAGAACCCTTTTAAATTGAAGTTTTTTGAATACAATTTTCTTTCTATCATTTTATTGTTTGGGCCAAGAAATTGGGGTGCAACGAATAAATATTTTCCTTTGATCATTTTATTGTTTATTTTGGTTGTACGTATAATTCTTTACATTTCCGACAATTAAAAGATAATTACTTTTATTTCTTTACTCTAATAGTTCACTTTATAACATACAAGTGTTTTCTGTGAACCATGTGAGAAAGAAAGGTTTCCTTGATTATTTATTAAAATAAAATTGAGAGAAAACTTTTGCTCTTCGTTTGGAAAAGAAAAGAAGAAAAAAAGAGAAAGTTTTAGTTAGAGATTATAGCACAAGAAGTTTTAAGTCTAACAATTAGTTATTTATATAAATTGAGGGTAGTTCTATTTAAGTGAGATTTTGAAAATATATGAAAGTTTTTATAAAAACTAACATTTTTGAAATTAAGGGTTAATTTTTTGCTATATTTGATAAATTCTCGCGAAAAACACTGGATAAGTGGTATGAAGCCCGAAATAGTTGAGACTCGTCTCAAGAAAAACTAAGGTTAAACTCAAGGGAGAACCAATAATTAAAAAGGAAGGAAGAAAACTGGAAAAGTGGAAGGAAGAGGATCAGGGATGTGGGGAAAGGGAATGAACAGAGGAGATGAGAGAGGAGGAAAAGAGGGAGAGGGCAAATGAGAGAGAAACTGAGAAAAGTTCCGGGCAGGGGGGGGGTGGGGGTGGGGGAGGGGGAAAGAAAGAAGAGATAGGAAAAGAAGAAAGGAGGAGGTGTAGATGCCTCCAGCACCTAAGCCAAAGGCTAGGGCAGGCGGCGAAAGTTTTCTGGGTTAGTGTTTCACTTTCACACAAAGAGTTTGAGAGAGAGAAAAGGGAGACAAAAGAAAGAGGTTTTAATATTCTTTTAATTCTAAATCACAAAATTCCACCACCTTGCACTACTCACTGAAATAACTTCTATCATATAGTGATAAAACTACCAGTTGGTCTCCTTTCAAAAAAAAAAAAAACACGCACCACTAGGTTCACTACTTCACCTTCTACTTGCCATCATTTACAATTAGAATTGAGGCCGTACAAACTCAACTTTTGGTTTGTTCTTCAAACACGCAATCTACACGTTGCAATTCCTTGATGAGAGAGGCAATGTTCATTTTCTAGGGTGGTTTCAAACTTTCAAACAGAAACTTTGTATCGCATCACATTCCAACACATAAAGAGGCAAGTTCGACACTTTTATGCACATTAATCCAACATCAAGAATCAAACGAGTCCAGAAGGAATTTCTATATACAAACTGATAACCCACATGGATGCTATTTCCCCGTACATCTTACCATACATCTCTTCTTGCAGAGGACCATCAAATACCATTCAGAAATATAGCTGTCTGCACTGAGCAACTGAAGCCTCCGCCGGACAGTATGGGCATTTAAATGTACGCGTGCCGCTTTTTGACAGCTTCAAGATCGACTGCTTGCAGAGTACATGCAAACACGGCATCAACATAGGTGGATTCTCTTGGCTGCCTTGATCTCTACTCACAGGACAAACAAATATTGAATGGAACTGAAATTCCTTTCCCAAGTCCAAAGGTACTGGCAATTGTTTCATTGCCTGCCACTCCTGCTTCCTTGCAGCCATTACATTTGCCAGCTTTAAGAGAGTCGGCAACCCCTCAAAACCAGCAGCCATTGTCATACTCAACGGGCTATTATAAGACTGCCCCAAGAGGCTGCAGAACTGCCGTGTAAGATCCTCCATCGATTTCTCCCAATGGGTTGGGGATGTAATCTCAGAATATGGGGAGCTGTCCAGCCTTCCAGCATATATCAGGCAACCCATGAGCTTCACGACCTCATCCTTGTGAGGGGAGGGAGGGGAAGCAAAAGGAGAAAGGCAAGTCCTGGCATACTGAAGTGCACTGGCTAGATTTCCCTTTTGTAAAATCTCCAGAAACTGCAAACTATGAAGTTTAACCTCGAGATTCGAACCAATTTGATTCAGCTTCTCACGGTTAGCCGAGACCCAGTTCAGAGCAGGCTCAAGGTTCTTAACCTTCATAGCCTCAACTATCTGATGCAATTCCATGAACTGAGATTTTAAAATGGTTGATTCTGGTTCTCCAGCCTCATCTATTATGCCATCTCCCAGATTAAATGAACCTTCCCGATAAAAATGATTCGCAATCATCTGATTCACAATATGATGGTCAAAATCAACATATCTGTATGCTTTTGATATGTCGGAATTCAAAGACCTTTCAAGGAGTTTAGTGTACTTGCTAAGGCTTACAACTAGTTCCTTATGTGACCCTTCTAACTGGGGGATTGGGCCAATTCCATTGAGCTTGACTTTAAGGTCTGCAAGGACAGATCTATAATCAACAGGAGAAGTGGGATCATGAGCTGAAAGGATTTCTGTCAGTGTCTGTTCAATTTCATGACCAACTTGGTAGATTACGTCTTGGGATTTAGAACAACATAGCTTTTGCTTCTTAACGACACACTCAAATGCATCTTTGATGGTACTTAGCTCCATCTTCCTGTCCAAGTGGCAGGCTCCTGCAAGGCTGACAAAGGCAAAAGTTTCTTTGACTCCACAACACCACAAAATAAGCAACACAAATGTATTTTCTTGAATGCAATTATCAGAAGGCTGGAATTTTGTTTCTCCTCAGACGTAATTGTGCTAAAGGCAATTAACAAAATCTAAGAAAATGGAAAGTTGCGCCACTAATGAGAATAATTAAAAAATTCATTTGAGCAATAAAGATCAAAGAGGATAACTGAACCAAATTATAGAGAAAGGTAGGCAGATGACATTCTATGCCATAGTAGTGCAATTGTTTGTGAAAATTCCCACAGGAAAAAAATGCAAACCAAAAGGCACAAATGTTTATTATGAAATATATAAAGGTTAACTTGAGCTCAATCTTGGGCTCATCTAAAGCTTCCCAAAGTTTAGTTAGATTCCTGCACAGCTCCACCTGAGTTAGCTAGTCATCTTTACTACAGTAAATTGGTATTGCGGATAGAGATATACGGGTCCGAACCATACTTTAAAAATTTTGAATCCCATGACCCAAAATCAGACAAGGTTCTACACAGCATGCCAACCTATGTGAAAAATCATCCTAACTTCAGTTACGGACCACCACTAAATCCCATAGAAGAGTTTATTTTCAAGGCAATCATTTTCAAGGATCAAGCAAAGAAGGGAAGTGACCAAATGAAGGGGCAGGTATGATATTTGGACAAATAAAAGCACATAACACATCAAATTTAAACTTTGAATACACTATAGGAAGAACATATACAACAACATGATGCCAAGAGTGGAAATATTCTTACGAACAATATAACATCCATTAACAAAAATGCCTAAAACACCTTTGGTGCTTAAATTACTCAACTGATTAAACAGTCAAGTGAGGGCTGCATCTTGGCTTGCACAGAATCATACATGCAAAACGAGGCTTCTGAAGTTCATGAAGATAAATGCACACATGAAATGTCCCCACACCATCCATATCATACAAACACCAATTCAACATCTTCCATCACTCCGTTTTAAGCTCTCTTCTATGTATGCAAGACATATCCCAAGGCCAACAACTTGACAATGATGAATAAAGACGCCACAGATAGAAGAAGAAGATTCTATTAAGCTACTGCAAAGCAAAGTAACAACAACTACAAGGTAGGTATTCTCCCTACAGTTCACAAAAACCTCCAACAAAAAACACCACAGTGATATCACGGATTGCTTACAAGATGATAAAGTTAGCAACCAATATATAAAACTCTCTATTATCTTCATTAAATCAAGCGCTCGAGTGATATCACAAATTGCTTACAAAAAGATAAAGTAGGCAGCAAAAACACAAAACTCGCATTATCTTCAATAAATATTAGACACGATTTGCTGCCTTCAAGAAAAAAACACAAAAGAGAAACCTTAAGGAGAAGCAAGGAATACCTTTTCTTGCTCCTAATTGTATCAGTTGATCAATAAATTGTTCCAGTAACGAAAAAGAACGTATCAATAAAACGCAGCCCAATAATTCATCAAAGATCAATTTTGCACACCCTCATTGAAATTTTGAAACTTATAAAGACAGAGACAATGCCAAATTCAAGTTACACAGAAAGCAATTGCCAAATTACAATCCCACACTAAACCAAATTTCACTACTCATCCAATTAAGTCTACTACTAATTTTACTTTTCCAAAACACCGGGTAGCGAAAACACGTTACAATTTCACACTTTGTGAACGAAAAACTAAAAACAAAAATTAAAATCTCCACCCTCGAGCCTGATAATTACAACTGCTACTACTAATTTTAGACAACCCCAATCCTTGTTTGATTCGATAAGACAATAAACTGAATTAAAAAAAAAAAAAAAGACTTCGTTCAGCTAGTTTCGATTCAATCATGCCTTTACACAAAACATAAGATTTGGAATTTGATTTCACTTTTTTTTCCTACTATTTCTCGGCAACCAAACAGAAATTAAGAAATTGATATTTCACAAAAATTCAGTTAAAGTAAATGAAAATTTACCGAATTGGATCGAAATCGAGGGGGTAAATTCCTCGAAAAGAAGCTCTGGTTCGATGTTGGAGGATTGAGGAGAGAGAGAAGACAGAGAGAAGAACGCAAGCGTGCGAGTTTGGGAGAGAAATTTTGGTGGTACACGTGCGAGTGTGTTGGTCTGCTGAATTTGCCCTTGAGCTCTACGTATATCGCCTGTATCCTTTTCCTTACGTTTCTGGGAAGTTTGGAGGTCGAAGGGTTTTGTTTGTGTACGACTACCAATTCCACCAATGCGTTTTCCATAAAACAATTCCACCCATGCTAACTTTTGAAAAGATCCCTTCCTTCTAAGAAATCAAATCATCTGCATCCAAAGTGGGTGTGGTCTCTCTGGAACCCCAATAAACTTCTTATATATATATTAAATTTATGACAACAAAATTAACAAAAGTTAAGATAATGAATACGTGTCAGACACTTATTGAGGCTACAGAGAGGTCACACCTATTTTTGATGCAAAAGATTTGATCTCTCCTTCTAATCCATCAAGTTTGGAGATACGAACCATTAAATTTGATTCAACGACTAAAGTTATTATAAATTTTAAAGTGAGCCCGTTAGATCAAATTTCAATAGTCCGGATTCTCAAACTTGATAGATTAGAAGGAAAGGATATGTTTTTCCGCTAACTTTTTGACGACAATCTTTAAACCATTCTTTGCTATTGAGTTGTTTATATTTTTTGTGACTGTTTTTCAGTAAATATTTTGTCATTAAGATTTTTATTTAATGAAATTGAGAAAAAAAAAAACAGTAAAACTATTTTGATCTTTTCATCATTTTTCAGTTGACGTATAGAGTTTTGTTAATAGTTACTAGATTCTTGGATTCAGTGGAGGATGACCAAAGTGAATGGTCAGACTGCAACATCTATTTCTACCGTTTCAACATCTCCACCAGAGGCAATTGATCATTTTGACGTTGAAGACGAAGGTATTTCTAATGAACATTAATAAAATAAAATATGCTCCCAAAAAAAAGACATGATATTTTAGGAATAATACTTGACTACTCAAAGATGAGTAGGAATTCCTTCTCAAAATTTCTTAAAATCGTTCGTTGTTAATTTATAAAACTTCATGTTTACAATCAAAACCGTTCATATTATAAATCATCCTATAAAGATCACATCTGCAAAAAATTAATTAAAATTAAGATCGTTTAGTCATCAAACTGTTTAAAAAAAAGAAACGGTATTGGTAAAAACATTATGAACCGTCTATGTATTTGCTACAATAGATTAATTAAACGACCTTAGTTTTAATATATTTTTTTGTAGAGATGATCTTTACAATATGATTCATAGTATAAACGGTTCTGAACATAAGTACAAAACTTTGTGATTAAAATACTAAGAGTTTTGAGTAAGAGTTGTATTGTTCACATCTTAGGAGGGTGGTCAGCATACAATTTGAATTAAGGTTGTAAGCAAAATGCTCCCGAAAAAGAAAGAGGACATGTCTAAAAGTAGTGTTATCTAGGACTATAACACTGAAATTTCAATGAATTGTTACAAGAATTACATCAATTTCCCCTCAAAACTTTGGCTTTGGTGCCTACGATCTTGAACATTTGTTAACTACGTTGATTTGGGCAGATTTAATTGTCCCCCAAGAATATAAATCAATAAACACAAAGCCTCCAAATTACTTTCTATGCATGCAATGGCAAGCAGCAGCGTCAGTACGTGGAGCTCTAATATAATTGCAACTCGAGCTAGGACAAAAACAGCTACAAAGGGCTCCTTATCTCTGGGTTCGTTCCACCTTGGCTCGAACCTTTTCTTCCAACAAAGATGTATCTGTCTCGAGATCAAACATTCTGTTTAGAGCACGCATATTCTCTAGTATCTCACTCAAAGCACGATTGTCACTTCCATCACATCTGAGGTGTTCCATTGGACCATGAAGGAGTTTGTTCACTATTCCCATGCTAAGATCGTAAATAGCCTTTTTTTGCTTCTTAGAGATATCATCACCCATCTTTGACAAACACTTTTCAACCTCGGAAGCCCTGATCCTCTCAGCATAAGCTCTAAACTTCTTGATGGTAGGAACAGTCTCAAGAGAATCCTTCCAAGCTTCAAATTTATTTGATTCCTCGGTGATAATTGTCTGAGCTTCCATAGCCTTCCTTAGCCTATCCTCCTTGTGAGCAGCCACAACCTCTTTGAGGTCATCTACATTATATACAGTCGCAGCTTCAAGATCTGAGACGCATGGTTCCACATTCCTAGGGACAGATATGTCAATGAAAAGCCGATTTCCAAGTTCTGGACTCACAGAGGGAAGCGTCTGTACATGTTCTTTCAAGAATAATGGGGTTTCTGATGCAGTGCTAGTGAAAATGACATCCGCTTCAGCAGCACATGCTAGCATATCTGAGAGTGGCCTGTAGATTATTTCAACATCCTTTAACTCTTCGCGTAGGGCAGCCACTCTCTCCTCACTCCTATTAACAATCACCATTTTTGTGCACCCTTTTGCAACTAAATGTTTAATCACAAGTTTTCCCATCTTGCCCGCACCAATCACCAACACTCTGGCTGTAGCATAAGAAGGTTCTGGAAGCTTCATTAGGGCTAGCTCCACAGCAGCTGAACTGACAGAAACTGACCCTGAGGCAATGTTGGTCTCAGATCTAACTCGCTTCCCAACAGTGATTGCATGCTTGAACAGACCACTGATTTTCCTATCAAAACCTGGTACTCCCTGTCCAACTTTCACAACATGTTTGACTTGAGCAAGGATTTGACCTTCTCCTAGCACAAGAGAATCAAGCCCAGCAGCTACTTCAAATAGGTGCTGGGTGGCATCTTTGTTGTACAACAAAACCCGATGTTTACAAAGCTCAGAGACCGGAACACCACTGACCTGAAGAAAAAGGTAAATAATTAACCCATTTTAACATAATTTTGCCAATAAACTGAATGAAGGAAAATTGTTGAAAGAAGAACAAATAAGATTCGTACCCTTGACATCCATTCAGTCACTTCTTTAACCCCGCGGTGCTGAGAGAGAGCTACAACATATATTTCCATACGGTTACAAGTACTAAGCACAGCAGCTTCTTCTATGTGGTTCAAAGCACAGAGCTCGCCAATGGCTTGAGACCACTGCGCTTCAGGGATGGCAAGTTTCTCACGTATCTCAACTGGAGCAGTGTGAACATTCAGCCCTAGTACTGCAATGCTGCTCCTCTCTTTCGTATACCCTAACAGAAATTAAAAGATCCCCAAATTAAGTAGTGCCATCCATATCTTTGTAAGATAGATAACTACACACTCACTGTACAAAATGGAAAGTTGAGAGGAAATACAAATATTAACCCCGGATTTATCTGGCAGCTAGTTATATAGCTAGCAAATTTCATCACGATTACACCAAATATAACACAAAACAGATGACTACTCCCTGAAAGTACACACACGTGTACCACTAAAACTATAACCCATAAACCCCAGAAAGGGAAAAACTTTTGACAACATGGGAAAAATCAAAGAAAAATGGCGACTCTCTCGGACACCTCATGGTTTCCAAACTTCTGGGAAAACCAGATTTCGACATTGGGTATCTGAATGCTGGATTAAGGCCCGTAAACATGATCAATTAAGAACCCACTAGCCAAACCCCAAAAGAAAGCGGAAGAACAAGCACCCTGCATCTATAAAAGGATCTGAGACGCACCGCAATTCTCCTTAAACAAACAAGACAATCTAACCTGAGACCTCCCATGGACTCATCACCAAACATCCTTGGACTAGTAGGAACCAAGCACTTCCAACTATGCTAATTGTCAGATGAACACATAATTAGTGATTAAGAAAAATGATTTTAGTATTAGCAACCACCCTTCCAATTGAATAATACACTAAAATACCAAATCAAGGATTGAGCATATTATGCAAATCAAGTCATTTGACAAATTAAAATTGCTATGCAATTGGGAAGGCACGGTATATGCAAATGAGTAATTGAATGGAGATGAAGGACTCACTGTCAGCTGCGGAGGTTTTGAGGAGCTCGAGAGCCGAAGAGCTCAAAGACCTGGAACCGATGTTGACCGTCTGAACCGAATTCTCGGAGCCTATTTCACACCTAGGGTTCAAAGCGGGTCCTCCTCTGAGCGTTGTGGTTTGGAGAGGCCTGTACGGGATCCGGATTTGGGAATGCAAGGATGTAGAGAAAGAATAGGAGGTGGTGCGCTCCGCGCTGGGCCGTGGAAGAGAGGCCGCGAAGCCACTCGCAGCCGCCGCCATTGGAGAGAGAGAGATATTGGAGTTGAAGGTGGGTGATTAGATGAGCTGCGATGCGTATATGAAGAGAGAGAGAGAGAGAGAGAGAGAATGGTGGAAGGAATTATTCAAATGTTTTATTTTTATTGGGGATTTGGGATTTGGTGCGAAAGATGAAGAGTTTTGAGTCTGACCGACGACCAGAAGGGCGGAAGCCAATGTCAAAATTGAACAACACGTTTTGAATTTTGATGGCAGACCAAAACCGTCAAACCAAACCAAATCAAAGGGAAAAGGAGTGTGTTTGGCATTAGTACTTCGCCAACTCCATTAATTGACCACCGTCCATGCCTAAGACTACACCCCACCCTGATCTAAAAGCTAAAATACCCCACTTATTTCCCTCCCCACCCCCTTCCCTCCAAACACAACCCAACCTAACTCAAATTTTTGGGCTAAAAGCCGAATGCCAAACCAAGGCCAAATACCCTCCAAAATTTAGTCCACAAACGCGTGGACTCACCCAAAATTACCCCACTCGCGGCCCGTTCACTCGCCAACTTGCCCCACGTGGCCTGTGAGCCTTTAGCACCCGACAGGGGGGGCCACTGTCAAGGCTACTGTCGGCCACAACATAGAGCCCAACAACTCTTTTCTGCATCTAACGGTTGGCATTTTTGGACCGTTGGTTGATCCAACGATCCATATTCAAATTTTGTTATTTTAAAAAATGTTAGTTAAAATACATTGAATCCAATGGCTGAGATCGAATATAATCAAATTTAACGGTAAAAGAAAAGATCTAACGGCTCAAATTTAAATTAACGGCTAAAATAATTTAAAATTTTTATTTAACTCAAAATTCACCCAAAACTCTATAAATACCTATGTATTTGTTCAAACATCCACACAAAACACATTTTTCTCCTACAATTCTTCCAATTTTCCTTCTACAATTTCTTTCCATTTCCAAATTGTTCAACATGGCAAAAGAGCATATTAGAGGACGTAATTGGACCTGTGAGGAAGATGTTGCTTTATGCTTGGCATGGGTTTCTGTTAGCGAAGATGGTGCTAGTAGGCACGAATCAAAATAAAAAGGTTTTGGGAATAAAATCATTGAAAAGTTTCATGAAAACTATCAACAAAGCATAGCTTAGTGGAAGGGAAGCTTAGAGAGGGTCTTGGTTGGCATAGCTAGTGGAAAGAGGAGCGCCACAGAAATTGTGAGTTTTTTTCTTGATATTTTATTTGTCATCTACGTAATATTATTTTGCAATTAATTGTTTTTATGTATTTTTTGCATAGGTGACAAAGCAATGGAAATTTATAAGACAAGAGTAACACCAAAAAATCAAGTTTTTAAGTTGCAACATGCTTAGGATGTCCTCAAGGATTGTCCGAGGTGGGGAACTGATGCGGACCAACAATGGGGAAGATTATTTCAACGTGAAGCCGCACCGACAAATGTTGGAGATGAAGGTGTCAATGAAGGTGTTGATGAAAGGACCCCAACTCCTTCTTTTGCAAGGCCCTCGGGAAGAGATAAGCGAAAGGAAGCAAAGAGAAAAGGGAAGTCCCAAGATCCGATAAGTGGACACATTGCTACCGGAATTGCAAGATTGAGCGAAACCCATAGCGCTTGCCAAGAAGAAGCGGCCCGAATGCATTTGCAAATGAAGGAAGAAGGGGATAGGGAGCAAGATGGGTTTGAAATTAATTTCATGATGGAGGACCTCAACAAATACACTCCAGAGAAGAAGAAGTTCTTACGTGGTAAGCAAAAGGAAATTTTGCGAAAGTATGCCACAAGAAGTATATTTCAAGATGATGAATCATCTCAACCCTATATCCCAAGTCCACCACCAAGTCCATCACCAAGTCAAGATGGTGGATATCATTATTGAGTATATGTAGTGTATGAATTATTGATTGTATTAAGTTTATGTGGTTTATTAGTTGTCGTTTGTATTAAGTTTATGTACTTTATTAATTGTCGTGTGTATTAAATTTATGGCTTATTAATTATTGTTTATATTAATCTATATGCCTTCAATAATTATTGTACTTATTATTCCACACTTTGATGTAGAATAGATGCCTTCAATAATTCAACCTTCATTCAATAATTTATCCAACGTACTAGACAAAATACTTTGCACAAGAAGACACTTAAATTTATTACTAGAAAAATACCAACATAGTACACTTAAAATTGTTACATAAATGCTCAACCAACATTATCAACGTTCACCTTCTAGGCGCCATACATGCTCAACCAAATCTATGCGGAGTGTGTCATGACCTTGAGGAGCTTGAATTCTATTTAAACTGTCTCATATACTCACTCAATGTGACCAAATCCTGTCGGGTCTCATATGTGGTTGCAGCAAGATAGTCAACATCTCTTGCAATAGCTCTCGCATGTATAGGTTGGTCATCATCCACATCTTTGTCTGAATCTTCTTCAATTTTGATGTACTCATCTTCCACAATCATGTTGTGCAAAATTATGCACGTCATCATGATTGAATGGAGGTCTTCAATATGCCAAAGTCATGCAGGCCCTCTAACAATGGCCCATTGAGCTTGTAAAATCCCGAACGCTTTTTCCACATCTTTCCTGTAAGACTCTTGCCGCTGCGAAAATAATTTCTTCTTTGCACTATCAGGATGAGAAAAACTTTTGACAAAGGTAGACCAATTAGGATAAATATCATTAGTTAGGCAGTAACCTAGCTCATACCTATTACCATTTACCTTGTACCAAAATTCTGGTGCCCATCCATTGACAACATCATCGAATAGAGGAGAAGACCAAAGAACGTTGATATCATTGTTTGATCTAGGAGCGCCGAAGAATGCATGCCAAATCCATGTGTCATAAGACGCCACAGCCTCGAGCACGATGGTTGGCTTATTATGATGGCCTTCGAATTGGCCAGCCCAAGCAGTAGGACAATTCTTCCATTCCCAATGCATACAATCGAGACTTCCTATCATGCTAAGGAAGCCACTTTTGTCTACCTTGTGTAGAAGCCTCTTCAAACGATTTGGCTTGTGGAGGTATGTGGCTCCATATATAGCTTAAATTGCTCCACAGAAGCGTTTCAGGTTCTCAACAGCAATAGTCTCCGCAAGTCGGCAATACTCGTTAGTTGAGTCTGCAGAGCACCCAGTTAGCTAGCATCCGAAATGTAGATATGAGCTTCTAATGAGGTGATAGACTTTGTTGGCCTACGACATCTATCTTCCTTGCAAAGTAGCGGTCATGATTGACAACTATGTTCAAGATGCTTTTAAAAAACTCTATCCTCATCCGAAAACTGCCTCCGAAAATCATGAGCAGGAAATCTCGGACGCTCAATGAAAGAATCTTTCATCATTCGGTCATGGCACTCTTTTCTATCACGCTGCACAAATGAACGCCACGTGACAAAACCACGATAACTAGATTTGGCATGGTGCTCATATTGCATAAGCAAGTTTGCAAGTTCATTTATGCATCCTCAATGTCAAGGTTTGCTTGGTATTGTGCCATCTGCATTGCCCTATTACACCTTCTTCTATCACTCGTTGATGAGATATTGAGGATTTTTAGGAAACAAAAACACTTTGAAAGTTGAAAGATTGGTGAATATAGAGGATGATTGAAGGTTGAAAGATTGTGTGATCAACTGATATTGAACCTGTGTTTATATAGAAGATGATTGATGAAAGTCGAAAGATTGGTGAAAGTTGAAAGTTTGGTGAAAGTTAAAGGCTTGCTTTGTGGAAAGATTTAATGATTTTTCAATATTTATCAGAATTTAAATATTTTTAGATTAAAATGTTCATAAAATTAATTTACAATAGTCTACATAATTTTTTTTTTTTTTTAAATTAGCCTAAGTTCATTCTTTAATAATCCCCGACTAAAATTTTAGGCCAAAATGATGGGAGCAGAAAAACTGTTTCTAGGCTAAAAACTAAATTTTCTTCGCTAAAAAATTTAGTTTTAGCCCAGGGTTGGAGATGGTTTAAGGATTAGTTTAGAAGTCTTATATTTTTTAAAAACAAAAAAAATCAAATTTTAAAATAAAATAAAGTAGTTGAGCATTTGATAAAATATATTTTTTAAAATATTGTGAGAAAGGTTTTCAAAAATGCTTGTCGTACCAAAGGCGTATCTAAGTGAGGCCTAGACGGGGGCTTAGGCCCTTTTTTTAATTCTAATTAAATTTATGATTAAGTACCTAAAACTTCCAACCTTTTAGTGTTATTTCAAAATATTTTCAACCTTTTTAAACATTTCAAATAAGTAATCAACTTATAAAATGTTATATCCGTTAAGCCCCGATTAAATTTCTGTTAAATTAACTAGGGCTCACTTTGGCTCCAATCAATATAAGGTCGTGGAAGCATAGCCTCCACCAACTAACGATCAGCACCACCCCCACCATACCATCACCTCCAAACTCAACGCACAATCACTAACTCCACCCTACAACTCAAGCCACCAACATCGAGAAGAAGGTCATGGAGGTTATTGAAATGGTATAGACTACATTGATGCGACCATCACCATCTTCATCTCTCACAAAGAAGAACTGAAAGCTTTATGAGCCAAGAATTGGCGAATGAAGAAATCATAAGTAGAAACAAGCTCTTCGGTTCAATTCAATACTCATTTGATCATTGGGTTCTATATTATATAATTTGTTTTCGAAATTCATATTTGAAGGCAACTAATATTACTGCTAACCATGATATACCCAATTTGGTGGGTTTTGAATATAAAGGTTGGTATGAGAATGAGGTTTTTGTGGTTGTAGGTTAAGCTTGGAAGTGGCGGAGGCTTGATAATTTGGCACGATTGTAGTCGATGCTTCGAATCATTTTTTCATCCTTTACGGAAAAAAATGCGTTGGAGATGTGCCAAGAAGGGACATTTGGCAGCATCTGCAAGATCTAACACTTATTGCGAGTCTTGCAAGGCTCTATTACTTGTTAAGGATTCCGAAAATGCCCCAGGCGACTACGATGCCAAAGAAGGTTCTATAACCTAAACAGCCGGGGACAATCATCATTTGGTTCACGAAGAAGTTAGTCATTTTAAGTAAAGCAATAAAAGTTCCAGATCTTACAGTAGGGAATTCTAACCCCAATACACCTCGAGTATGAGGTGAATCTACTGGCAATTCTCGTTTTCAAACTCAAAGTGGTTATACTAGTTTTGTGCCCATTATGTCACAGATGTAACACTCGTCACTATGACGAGCGTTAGCAATGGAACAAAAGATGTTAAACATGTGGCCAGATTAGACATAAGGCCAACTAGTTTCCTCGAAATCAGCATACCCAACTCCCAAGATCAGTACCCTAGCAACATAATCTACACATGGGAACTGGCTCATACCAGCAACTAGGATACAAAGATGCCTTCCATTATTAGGGCAATACAAACACATTATCAAATAGGTGTTTACCAGTACCAGATTGATGTGCCACCATACTAAGGAGGTTATCCAACCATTCTAGGGTGGTAATGCACAGTGGTATGGTGGTGTTAATATCAAAATCATGTTATAACGTTCAACTGTGGCGACATGGTAGGCAAGAAATTCAGACAAATTAGGGACAAGGCAATCAAGGTATAGCCAATCAAAATCAAGGGAATCAGGGATGCCATGTAGACGGTTAGCAGACTCATGGCCATGTCAACAAAATCACTATGTATGACGCACAAAAATAACCCTGGCTTGAATGTTCTACGCTATTTTGCTAAAGTCTTAATTGATTTAGGTGTCAAGCACTTGGTTATACCTCACTCGTTTTCTTAAAAGACTTAACCATACTTTATTCTTTTTGGGTATGATTTGGAATCTCAATGCCTAGATGTGAAGTTTGTTATGTACAAGGGGAGTACCAAGGATGTCCCATCCATGTCGAGGAAGAAGTGATGCTAGCTAAACTTATACCTTTGGACATCGGGGACTTTGATGTTATCTTGGGTATGGATTGGCTGCGTCATATTAGGCTTGCGAAGTTTCTAGAAAGTAACTACTTTCTGATGATAATTCACTAATTATTGGTGATTCTGACATCTACCTAGTGAATGTTGGAATTTAATTTCCTATATTTATATAAATATCCATCCTGCCTAGGGTGAGAATATTCTTACCCTGGTTCAAGTTCAATCCCTGTCCATCCTCTAATAGATAACCTACTAACACTATAGTTTGTAAAAAAAGAAACATTTGATCAATGAACCAAAGAAATGCTTGAATATAAGTTCACTTTCTTTTGTAATTTAGGTAACCTTCTGTGCATTTAGACAAATTATGTTACTCCACTAAGTTTGCCTAACAATTTGCTTTTTCTACATTTGGACAAATTATGTTACTCCTAGGGGTGGGCAAACGGGTCATGGACCGACGGGTCGAGGCGGATCCATGGGGTTCGGGGCAGGTCCAAAAATTATAAATACAAAATGGGGCGGGGTGGGTCCAGGTAAATAATGGGGTGGAGCGGTTCTAGAAATTGGAGAAAACAGACCTTGGCTTGGACCATTGATTTTCTATCTTGATTAAATCTCCATTATTTATCACTCTGTCTCTCTCTTATTCGTGTTCATCCATCCGTTCACCATCGTTTGTCTCTTCGCGGTAGTCGTGACTTCGTGCTCTTTGATCTGTTCACTGTCTTCAGTCCTTGCCTCACATAACTCGAAACTCAAGGTCCTTTTCACAACTCAAGGGTCACAATTCGAACGCGAATCGAATACCCTAGAAAACCCCAACTCAAAGCTTCCAAAACCTCAACCCAGCCAAGAATCCTTATGTGCCCACCCTAATAGCCGCCGTTTCCCTTTTCCAAGCCGCCAGTGAGTATCTTTCCAATTTCATTTCATTCGATTTCCAATTTAAACTATAAATCCTCAAATTTTCATTACGGGCCAAATTTAGGGGCTAGGGTTCTTCTTTGTTTCTATGAACGACTCTTCTTCGAGCATACTCTGGTTAAAACGACGACGAATCAAACGAGCCAGAGAAGCAGAGTTGTTGGAGATTAAGGACCCGTAAGAACTGACTCATTTGAAAAGGGTCGGGTTAGGTCCGGTTTCATTTTCTAAAATAATAAAACCCGCCCCGTTTCATTTATAAACGGGTCAGGGCTAGTCATTTTAATTTTCGACCCGACCCGGTAGGGGTGGGCATAAAAACCGCAAAACCGCATTGAACCGTAAGAAAAAAAACCGAAAAAAACCGTGTTGATCGGAAAAGTCAACTTTGAGTGAAAAACCGAACCGAACCGTTCAAACCGGTTCCGGTTCCGGTTTCGAATGACCAAGAACCAGCTGAACCGAACCGAACCGTTTTATTAATAATAAATAAATAAATTATATATACACACACATGTCATGGTATAATAGGTTGAAAAATTGTGTACAGGAGCTACTACTTCTTGCTTGCTCTCTGAAGTCTAAAAACCTGCAATTTGCTTCATCATTTTTTTGTTTGTTGACTGATTTACCAGTGCATATGTATTTTAGTTGTCTCTTTTTGTTGACTTGGTGCCACTACCAAAGACATTTGCATTAAAAAAGATGTGTTGTATGCAACTTTATGTAATCAGTTTTAGAAGATGTATTTGAATGCATAATGATTTGGTGTTCAAATAATTTATTATTAGGAACCGTAAAGTTCTAGTAATAAATTTAAGTGGAACCGCACCGAATCGAACCGTTAATATATTTCGGTTTCGGTTCCAATTTAGGGGTGGAACCGCACCATGCCCACCCCTACGGCCCGGTCCTTGCCCACCCTTAGTCACTCAACTAAGTTTTGCCTAACAATTTGTTTACTTCCTATTTTCATTACTGACACCACATGACATAAACTCAAAAGTTGTTTTTTTTTTGAACAAACGGTTTCATTTACGCTAAGAGGGAGAATGTGATCTTAGCTTCATAATGAGCTACCAATAATGTGATTCAACTTTGCCTTTAGTGATAATCGAACCTAAGATCTCTCACCTACAAGTGAAGAGAAATATCACTAAGCAGTAGTAATAAGTGACATAAGTAGTTGTACTTATATATATTAAATTATATTTTGTAAATTACATGATATAATAATTGATGGTTGAATTCTTGTTTAAATCATTCAAAAAGGTGCAAGTGGCCCTTTACCACAGTAGTGGAAATGTGTTATGCCCTTGCATGACAGTGGGTTCGAACCCCGTCAATAGTTAATTTAACATTTAACTTACTAACGCTATCGTTTTATTCAAAAAAAAAAAAAATCATTAAAGAAGGTATCCAATCACCTACAAAATATAGTTTAAAAACATAATCGTCCTAGTAATTTTCATTCATAAAACATAAAGATTTTGTTTGGTTAGAAATTAAATAGAAAGATTGAAAATTTGAAATTGCTTCAACAAAAAAGAAAAATGATAAAAGATGTCTCCCAAAAAGGCAGGGTGCATATTCTATTGCAGTTGAACGAGTCCTATCTTGAAATGGGCTTGCACATTCTGAGGTCATCTTCCCCTTCTTCCTCCAAGACCATAATCTTCAACCCCACCACCATCACACCCACTCTCTCCAACCTCCTCCGCCCTCCAAGCCCTAAACCGGCTTCTGTCTTCCTAACCCATTTCACAACTTTACCTCCAAAACCCATCGCAAGCGTTCTACCCGCTGCTGGGTTTGCTGGGTCTTTGCACCGCAGCAAGCGGAGCTTTCGTGGCGGGGTAGTTTTAGCCATGGCTGCACCTGGGTCGGCTCAGAAGTCTGAGGAAGAGTGGCGGACCGTGCTCTCTCCCGAGCAGTTTCGGATTCTGAGGCAGAAAGGCACAGAGTAAGGCATTTTTGCAATTGTTAGTTTAGTTGCTTGATTATTTTGATTTGGATTTGCAGTTTTGTTGCATTAATGTATAAATTAGAGAAAGAATTAGCTGTTTTGAAGCATGTTTTGATTTATTTTGTTTATTTAGTTGATTTATTTTTGTGGATGTGTGGCCACCCGAGAAATAATAAGATTAGAAATGAGGGTATCTGAAGTAAAGTAGGAGTAGCTGAAATTGAAGGAAACATGAGAGAAAATCGGTTATGGTGGTTTGGATATGTGAAACGAAGGCGTACTGATGCATCGGTTGGAAGATGCAATTACGGGATAGAGGTTCAGGGCCCAAGGGGTAGAGAAATACCTAGGAAGACTTTGGAAGAAACTCTAAAAAAAAAAGACTTAGAGTACTTGGATTTAACGGAAGAAGTAACAGACGACCAGAGTGCAATGGCGTTTTAGGATTCATTTAGCCGACTCCACTTAATGGGAAAAGGCTTTGTTGTTGTTGTATTTAGTTGATTTATTTTTGTCTAGTATAGCAGAGATAGCTGTTTTTCACTAAATGAGGGAGTTTCCGTTTTTTGTCTAAATATAAGTGGCAAAACAAGCGTCATTAGGGTTGTTTTTACTCTGTCATCTAAAGTATTCTGCTTATAAACATTGGCATGTTGATTGCCATGACTGCCACTTGCTCGAGGAAAGTGATGTTAAAATGTTAATATGATATGAGTAGTATCCAAAAACCAAATAGTTCAGATTCTGTACTGAAATTGGCAGACTTACATGGATTGTCCCGAACAGAGAAAAAAAGAGGTCCATGTTCATACTGTGTGACTATGAGACTAAACTTGAATGTCATCCTAATCCTATAGGTGTTTCTCTCTTTGGGACCGACTACTATAGAAGGAAGACCTGAAACATTAAGCATTATACAAGTGGAGTTGAAATAGGGGATGCTGCTTTACATTGCAACGGTTACATCTTACACTTTTAGAGAGATTTCAAGTATTAATCTGTGAGCAAATAGACATTTGGTAAAACAGGAAATGTGATATGTAGTCTCTTACACGTAGAAAGTGTCGTTAATATCTGTTATTTGTATTTCATTTCTTTGCTAATTTCAACAGGACCCTTAGATTCATTCTAATTACTGAAACTGTGTGCGAGGAACTTGAGGGACTTATTTATTTCTCCTACTTCCAGTTAAAACAAAAAATGAAATGCATGATAGGCTTCAATTGAAATCGCTGTTGCAAGATCTTCAGAAATAAAATGGATTGCTGCATTGAACATCTAAATTAATCTACGTTCGAACTTTCATTACAAAAGTGTAATGTAACATTATAACATGCTTAATACTTTATGATGATTTGCAAATACAAGAATGAAGGCTAACTTGTGCTCTGGAAATTATTTGGTGCTATAAAGGTATCCGGGCACAGGAGAATATGACAAGTTCTTTGAGGAGGGAATCTATAACTGTGCAGGATGCGGGACTCCTCTCTACAGATCCACAACCAAATTTAATTCTGGTTGTGGCTGGCCAGCTTTTTACGAGGGTCTTCCTGGGGCCATAAATTTTAACGTGAGTAATCTTCCTTGTGGTAGTCCTTATTTTTTGGTTTTTTCATCTTAATTTAATTGGAGCTATCAGTTTTATTATTAATGAAAATCTTATGCTTTCAGCCAGACCCAGATGGAATGAGGACTGAAATTACATGTGCGGCTTGTGGTGGACACCTGGGTCATGTATTCAAAGGAGAAGGTTTTCGAACACCCACAGATGAACGCCATTGCGTTAATAGTATTTCACTCAAATTTGCACCTCCCACTTCTAATCCATCTCAGTGAAGCGTTTGTTCCTCCCAGTTCTAATTCATCTCAGTGAATCCCTTTGCATATTACATATCAATATCGTAAGTTACTATCAATAAAGTGGTTGTCATGTAAGGAATAAGGATTGATGGTAAAACCTTTTGTGCTAATGCTATCGTTCTTCTTTTTGTATGCTTCAACTAACACATAATTTCGCCAAATGGGTTTTCTTTTGCTTCCATTCCTCCAGCCATCCCAGATTATGTTCTGTCTGAGTTCTGATGTATAGTCACCTTGGTTTAACGGAAGATTTGTGTAAAAGGATAACATGGTTTTGTTCGTTTGTCGTAGGGAAACCCTTATATGATGTCTATTGAGTAAAAGAAAATCTTGCGTCCGTCCTCATTGTAAAGACTTCAGCTGCTGGTGAGGTTTATTACTGTGAGAGGGTTGCAGGAATATACATCCTTTCTGTGTGTGAATTTCTTTACAATAGTACGGTTTAATGGTTACGTGCGGTAGAGCTTGAAAGGATTTTGTAGAAAGACAACCTTCGGAATCAGGGTACACAATAATGCAATTTGATCTGATAAGACATTAGCCCGTTAAGGTTTGATTACAACTAAGACATGGATTAAGGACAGCGCAGCAGAGCGAGCTTCTATATTTTACCATGAATGCCGACGGTTTCGTCAAGTTTCTAATTTGTTGCTGCATAACTGAGGATGATGCCTTCTTTTTCATATGCGGTTTCAAGTAGGTTTCCAAGATGAGAAACCTAGAAAAACTCGGAATTGCGCTACTAGAATTCAAGAGAATTGTTATTAGCCCTTTGAAAAAGTTATATGCACTCTAATCTCATTCGTCCTAGCACCTGATAATGAAGTGTGATGATTGCTTGAAAAATGGAGAGGCTTTAAGCACATCCCATGGAAGCGGAAACGCTGTAAATCTTGAGGTGCTCTGTGTTTCCAGTGGCGGACAGGTGAGTAACGCGTCAGAACTTGTTTGTGGGAGGGGAACAACAGCTGGAAACAGGCTGCTAATACCCCGGGGATTGGCAAGAGAGATGGTTATCCCCTCCCACAGGACTATTCAGATGAAAGCTTCGGAGGAAGCATGATGTTAAACGAGGTTAGAAGCGGGTTTTTATTTTCCTCATATTCATTCAGTCATCGCCCACTTTACGACATTACCTTGAGGTCATGTTCACTTACCATGTATGAAAATAGGAATGGTTACCATCAATTTAGGTACAAGTAACTTGAAAAATAAAGGTATCCCATTAACATATGAGGTTGTTATCCATGGCCGTTTGAAAGTGATTTTAAAATAATTGAAAGCGTTTTTGATGAAATTTTTTTTAAATCAGTCCCAAGCAAAAATCTAAGTGGATTATAGAAAAACACTTTAAATGCTTCATGCAAGAAGCACATATCTAGTTCTTCTTCCGAAAGACACTTAAAGTGATTTTGGCACTCAATCAATGTCATCAAAAGCGCTTTCGGTCATTTCAAAAGCACTTCCAAATGAGCCCCAATCATTCACATCCTCGCCCGTTCTAATCCCTTGTACCTTCATATTTTCATACCTATGCTAGCTGGTGGTAAAAGCTAAAGCCAATTTCACCAAGAAAAAGGAGACTTGCACAAACATTGGTGGTGATTCTTTTCTTTATTCTCTTATCTGCTAAAAATTCTTGTCAGATAATTACAAGTGGCAAGTTCTTTGCAGCCTTGGAAATCGCCAGGTGGAACAGTATCAAGGAAAAATCAGATTGGCTTTTGTCATTTAGTTGACGTGACTTGAAACCCATTTCTCGTTGCTCCAACGCCTGCCTCACACCCTGCCCTTCCTCCACAAACTGTCAACACACACAGTCGCATGCAAGCCAAGCTTATTGGATTATATCTCTCTCTCTCGTTTCAAACACATTGGCAGGCAGGAGGCCTCAAACGTGTGCACTTTTCGTCCTCAGCTTTTGCTTCTCCCTCTCTTTCTCTCCCATCTTTTACTAAGAAGGTTCAAATGATTTAGCTCTCTGTGTTTTCCTCAAATATTTGCATAACTAAATTGTGGGTTTTGTAAGAAAAGCAACATAAGTCGTGGGTTTTTCTTTTCTTCAATGTGGGTTTTCTTGTGTCATCAGCCTCAGCACTATGTTGGAGTCACTCACTTATTTTGAAAGCTCTAAGGTAAATATGCTTCTACTTGTTATCCTTTTTCTGTATATTTCATGCGTACCAAATGATGAACTGAAAAGATGTTGTCTTTCTTTTGTACCTGGTGACCATCACCATCAGTAGGGAACAAAAATTCAGACTTTTATTTATGTGCTCAACATTTTGCCAATTTTTCCTTATATTATGTCAAGTTTTCAATCCACAACAGGAAACCAGAACATGCAATCAGCCAAACTTTCGGAATTTTGTTTAAAATCGAAAGCCATTAAGTTTTCCATTCTTCTTTGTTCCTGCATTTTGATAGTGGAGTATAATTGTTTAAGTTAATCTAGCCTATATCTTGTCTTCTCTTCCTTGCAGGGATACAACACTGTCAAACAAAAGAGCCCGTTTATGGCCTGCTCTCTGTCCATATCACGGTTTTCTGGGTGTTCTTTTATTCCGTATTCCAGTAAGCAGCAACTGCATCCATTATCATATGCCACTAATTACAAGACAAGGCATCCCCCTTTTGTTGCAAGAAACTTCTTGGGAAATCCTTTACTAGCTTCCTCTGTATGCGGATGGAGAGGACTTTATTTCTCAAACCACAGACCAGTCCTTTCAAAAAGATTGCGGATTATACGTGCAGGACTTGATGTTGCCAGCGCTGCTGATGTCATTAATGATTTGGGATTTGATACTCTGACGTTCTTAGCTGTTACTGTCATTATCGTTCCAGCATTCAAGATCATTAAAGCTAGTCCTGTAAGACTGTTGTTGTATCGCACCTATATTATTGTTATTTTTGTAAAATTTACACGAGATCACTTCTTAGATGAAATACAGTATACGTTATGGTTTTCAGATACTTGGTTTCTTCTTTGCGGGGATTACACTCAATCAATTTGGCTTGATTCGGAATCTTACTGATGTGAAAGTTTTGTCTGAATGGGGGATTCTTTTCTTGGTAAGCATTCTTTGTTGATGTTTACTGGCAGAAAAGTTAATAATATCTGGCCTTCTATTCTTATGCTGTACCTGTACCATGTCTATGAATACTGCAATTCATCACCTTGCTTTGTGCACCTGTGATAGCCCTCTGTGTTAGCTTGATTTACATTATTGGTTCATTTTTTTTCATATTCAATTACTGTTATCTATGAGATTTGACTCAAGAACAAAGTGGAGACTAAATGCCTTTATTCCAAATGGTCATTGCCGATATACGTAGTTGGTGTATTCCCTAACAACTTATCCTTTTGGGGTTCAGTAGATGTCTAACAGGGTATCAGACCTGAGTCGCATGAGATCATGCCTTGAACCTCCTATTGGCATTTCCCATATTTTGCTGTTTAGGGAGGTGCAGGTGAGGAAGGAGGGTGTTAGCTTGATATGCATGCTTGGCCCATTCTCTAACTTAAGTTTTTGAGGTCTAGTGGTTGCCTAACACTTGAGATAAGCGAAAAATTCTTTTCCATTATGAAGACAGAACTTCTTCTTTTTGCTTCGGCCACCCCTGTGTACTTCATAGAAAGAATGAAAATATATATTCTCGTGTGTACTTATTAATGCTCAAACATAAGTACAATAACAACAAAGCCTTATCCCACTAAGTGGGGTCGGCTGCGGGTCCCAAGCCCACATAAAGGAGGAGGGGGAGGGCCCAACACTCCTATCTTACGTCGAATCCTTATGATGCTCAAACATAAGTACATCCATCTTAAATTAGTTTTCTATTGGTTTATTACCGGATTCACCTAACTGTGACACTAAGAGTAAAAAAGAGGATTAATACTTAGGGTTCACTGCCTGGACTTACCTCAGATTATGGACAGGGAAATACCTGGGAAGGTGTTTTGATGAAGTGTCCTTTGCTTTGCATAGTTTTTTCTTAGATGCTTGTGCCATTTCTTCTGCAATTTGTGTTCTCCCGAAAGTTAAAGAATATGATTTCTAAATAAGCTTATATTCCTCTCATGGTGATATGTTAGTGCAAACCTTTTACATTGTTTTGTTTGACTGTTATGTTTCCCTTTCAGCTGTTTGAGATGGGCTTGGAGCTTTCATTCTCGCGCCTAAAGGCTCTTGCAAAATTTGCCTTTGGAATGGGATTAACTCAGGTAATTTGTAGACAAAAAGAAATACTTGGTGTTTCTAGTGTCCATCTGGTTGTGTAAATTAGACGGTAGTATTCTCTTTATTGAGGATAATTATGAAATTCAAACTGGAGTAGTTAGGGTATTGATATAACTGGAAAAATGTAAGTTTTGAGGTTATTTCAGATTTTATGGTTGTATTTGTATTCTGGAAAGCTATAAGGCACCCAAAAAAAATAAAGAAGAAGAAGAGTATTCATATGGAATGGAATAAGATAGGAATTGAGTTGCTAATAAGTAGGAGGAAGAAATGGACGTTGCATTTCAGTGTTTTGTTCGCTTAACAAATTAATTGATAGGAACCAAATAATTTAATTATAGTTTTATATATATCATTTTGTGAAAAGCTATTTATATAACAAATTACTTTTCAGTAACAAATATCATTTTTTAGATTCACCTCTCTCTTACTTTGTGTCTGTGTGTATGTGTGTTGATCAATAAGTGTTGATATAAAATTATAATTAAAGTTCTGAACTTCTGATTGAATATGCATAGGGACATTTGCGTTTCTTAAGGGCTACGGCTCTTGCAACGTCTTTGTTGTGGGAAAATTCCATGAACGGTTATTTTAGCATAGCTGGAAGCATACTTGGTGCTGTTGATTAATAATTTTAAACACCTTTGAATGGCACCATTGTCATTATGTAGTCCTATAATTGCTCTTTGCCCTGATCTTTTATGCTAAGCTTCTGTTTGCAGTTTATGAATGCTGCAATTGCATGGAAGAACACAAATGACCATCTATAGTGCCGCTTGAATTTTTGACCTTGTTTTTTTCTCCCTCTTGAAGGTCGTATTATCTACTCTTGCTTTCACAGCCTTCGAACTTCCACCTAATGGGGCTATTGGAACCCAAATTTTGACGTTCCTCTTTAACTCAAGGCCCGATTTGGTGAGAGCTCTGTTCTGTAGAACACTTTTAGCATTTGTTTCATCTATATGTAACACGGTATTACCATTCGTCTTCTCTTGTTATATATTTGAATTTTTGACTTAGTTACTTGTTTGATTCCACTTTATTATATAGTTTTCAGGATTGCATCCACATTAGGTGCAGTGTTTACGGTTTTGTTCTATTATTCTCTTCTTTTAGTTTCAACTTATGGGAACATACTTTTTAACTTTATTAAGATAATAAGATTTGAGCTTATGGGCAAGGTCAGTAAGCTAGTGGCTAGTTGAACATATCAGGTCTGATATTATTCTTATCTGTCCTTTCTGTCCATAAATTCAGGATGGTTTTACTTTTGTGTTCTTTGTTTGATATATTTTTGGTCTTTGGTTCATTGGAAGGGTTCAAGCTCTGGGCCTATCTTATTCCTAATCCATTACGCAAATAACCCGAGGAGTATAATTTAGTTTTTAGCCCAAGTGTCCTTTGTACATTGAAGGGGTTCAAGCTCTGCACCCATCCTAATCCTAACCCATTACTCCACCCTCCCTCACATCTTGGGCTAACCCAACGAGTATAATTTAGTTTTCGTAAAGATTTGACAACTAATTTAGTTATAGTGGTAATCCAATTTTCTTTATTATCTTTGTCCAAGTGCTTGTCCTGGTAAAAATATTCAAGTATGATAGATTTGTTGTGTTAGCAGGTCTTCTTGATGTTTAAAATCACTATTGGTTTGTCTTTCAGTGTCACCAACTCGAGTATGATGCACATTGACCTCTGTCCTTGTCCTCGCCATTTTTAATTTTTATTTTATGTTCTTCCTTTCATAATAGGTCAACATTAGAAGCGTTGATGAAGCCGTAGTGATTGGTGCTGCTCTCTCCCTGTCTTCTTCAGCTTTTGTACTTCAGGTAATTTAAATATGGAACTGCAGAACTTTTCAAATGAAGAAATCTGTTTCAGTTAGCTGCTATTATGATTCCAGATATAGCAGTGGAAGAAAATGGCTAGTTATATTCGAGGAAAAGTGATAATTTTCCTTCTTCTTTCTCCCCTTGCTAAGCTAAAGTGGCGTGCTTTAAATATTTCATTTTCTTTCCAAGTTTTAGTAAGAACCCTTTGATGATAGTTTACTTCTTACCAGGGGTAATAGCAATCTATATAGTTGCAGTCACACCATGACATTTCAGTTGTTGGGTTAACCTGACCAGGAATTTAGCTGTACTGGCTCTAAACTTAAAGTCCCTTTCATAGTTAAGGATGCTTTGTTGTCAAACTTTAAAACCATGCTTTTAAGCTTGCCCAAGATCTCAATCACCATACATATTGTATGACCTATGAAATATAGTACTTGTGTCCTGTCTATTACATATCCTATTTGTAACAAATGTTTTCACATTTTTAAATCGAAGCTGAACTATTAATCTAAAAAGGAGATTACCTGGTTTTGATTAATTGTCAAATACACCTGAAGTTGAACGTTAACAATATAATGGTAGAAATAGTTGTCTAAGGAAGTGTTGGCAGGGTTTGCTGTTTTATCGTTGGTATTAATGGTGCTTGTATGACTTGACTATAACACCTTACCAGCAAACAAAGCATAACAATTTAGTAAGAATTACAATAAGCATGCATGTGTGTATTATCCGCTTCCCAGCATATCATATCTTTTATCCAAATTTTGGTCCCTTGAATGGGCATAATCCATGTAACACATTACACATATAAGATCCTAGTGTGGGGAATTCACTGTCTTAGTTTTTGAGAGTATCCAGTATTTCAATTTCATTAACTTTTACAAGTTCTAAAATGGACAACAATGCAGAGTGTGTACTTTATTCCTAGTGCCAATAAATTTTCTGTTAATTTATATGTAATATATTTGATGACCATTGATATCGCTGCTTACATAGCATAATATATAGCTACTTGCAGAGAAAGGTGAACTCCCTACAAGATTTGGGTCAGCAACTCTAGGGATACTTCTTTTACAGGTTCTATTCCAAACCATGCTTGGAGTAATATTTTTTCTTCTTTCCCTTTTTGGGTTCGTTTTGATTTGTTGAATTGAATGGAATAAGCAGTGTTGTTGCTTTTTCTTTTACTTCCCGTTATGGATTTTGATAACGTTGCCATGCAAAGTATATAACAAGAGTATGATATCGGTAACTTTTGGCCCCCCACTACTTGATATTTTCAGGACATAGCAGTCGTACCTCTGTTAGTCATACTTCCAGTGCTGGAAAGCCAGGTATATGAGAAATTCAACTAATATTTTCTTTTAACTACATAATTACAGCTGAATGTGCAATTGTGTTAATGTAATTAGGATTACTGAATACTGATGGTAGAACACAAAATCATTGCCTCCTTATATAATATAAAAAAGAATTGATTGTATGACCGTGAGTACTGGGTGGTTTGTCTCTTTAAGATGAGCAGACCACTGTTCATCTCATTATGTAATCTGTGCAATGTCTTCTGTGAAGAGAATGGAGTATGGAAGAAAGAAATTCCAGTGAAAATCCAACGAAAAAACTTAAATTGATTTGGCAATTTTCAATTCTAATTTCTAGGTCTGATCCAAAATATATCATCAGTGAAGGATACTTACTGCTGGAAAATATCACTCTATTTGTAGGGAATTTTATTTTTGATGAAGCTAGCTTCTATTCTGTTAAATTATTAATACAGAAAACCTGTTTTTATTGTCAACGGCTTCATGTTTTGAGTAAATTTTATTTTATCAACCATCCCTGATT
Organism: Pyrus x bretschneideri; assembly: GCF_019419815.1. Classification (NCBI taxonomy): domain Eukaryota; kingdom Viridiplantae; phylum Streptophyta; class Magnoliopsida; order Rosales; family Rosaceae; genus Pyrus; species Pyrus x bretschneideri. The sequence continues at coordinate 5,408,475 of NW_025999457.1, forward strand.
TGTGTCGTGACTTTTTGCACCTTTTATCTTGACTGTGCTGTTTTATTACTTTTCGTTTTCTTTTTAAACATTTTATCTGCTTTCAGATACTAGTCACTCATTCAGCATTCCTTCATTTTTTTATTTTCTTCAGAACCTAGCAGAGGAAAGTATATGGCCAATGCTTCTGAAGGAAAGTCTAAAAGCCTTAGGTGGACTCGGTATTCTTTCTCTTGGAGGAAAATTCCTTCTTAGACGAGTTTTTGAGGTGCGCATGGCAAACAGAACGGCTTAAACTCTTTATATATTTTATTTCTGGCCACTAAATTAAGTTTGTCAAATCAGTTTGTGGCAGAAGCAAGGAGCTCTGAGGCTTTTGTTGCACTTTGCTTATTGACAGTTGCAGGGACCTCACTTCTCACCCAGAAGTTGGGTTTCAGTGATACGGTTTGATATTCCTTCTCATAGATGTAGAATATCTGAGATTATTACCTCCTCTATCTATGTAATAGTTGAGTTTCACTATATATGCAGCTTGGAGCATTTTTGGCTGGAGCACTGTTAGCGGAAACAAATTTCCGGACACAAATTGAAGCTGATATAAGGCCATTTCGAGGCCTACTTCTTGGATTATTTTTTGTAACTACAGGGACGTCCATTGACATGCCGGTACATAAGTACTGTTTAGTTTCGAACATCGTTTGATGTTTCTGGTTTCAAGCTTGTGTTCTAAAGTTTTCTGTTCTGAAAAGCAATTTTTGGATACTTGTGTGGCTGCCTGCTTGTTTTCACACGGTTCTCTTTGTTAAATGTTTCAATGACAGAATACTGTTAGTGAACTAAGGCACCAAAATGGTCCCTAATTTATTTTTTGTATGAAAACAGTAAACTTGGTTATGCCTATGCATTTTATTCTGTTTCCTTTAATTATTTTATTGATCTGGTAAGTGATCCTATTGTCTTGATAAATAACCAAATAAAGATTTTTTGACCTGTGTGACATTAACATATCTATCTTCGTGTTCGGTTTTCATATACAACATTTACAGATGCACCAATAATGTAAAAAAACAGAATAATCATTCATAATTTAGCCTTCCTTTTCTCTTATATAAGTCATATATTCTTTTATATGCAGCTTCTTTTCCGAGAGTGGCCGAATGTGCTTTCTCTCTTGGCAGGTTTGATTGTCATCAAGACACTGATAATAACAGCAATAGGCCCTCGTGTTGGACTTACTTTACAAGAAAGTGTAAGAATAGGACTGCTTCTATCTCAAGGAGGCGAGTTCGGATTTGTAGTTTTTTCGCTTGCAAATAGGTGAGTTGTAGCTCATAACTCATTATATCAAACAAATAATAACATGACTGAACATGTCAGGATTTCTATCTGTTTAAATAACTTCCTGCCTTGTCAAAACAGGCTTGGTGTACTTCCACTCGAGCTTAACAAGTTGCTTATAATTGTTGTTGTCTTGTCAATGGCATTGACCCCATTGCTTAATGATGCTGGAAGAAGGGCTGCTGAATTGATTGATGACAAATTTGGTGCCGAGGATGTAAGTTCCTACATCAAGTTGGAATTGATTGATGATAAATCTGGCATTGATGTATCTGGATTGATTTTTCATGCATCAACTCTTTAAATTACAAGGCCATAACATTACTTGTTTAACGTTTTATCAGAAACTGAATATAACCGTTTGAAGTTTCTTCACTCTAATCAATTTTTTTTCTACTTTTCCTTTTAATAATTATTTATGATAAATCATAAAGTACAGCCATCCAGTTTTTCTGAATTAGTTTTTTATTTATAATACTCCCATATATTCAGTTTCAATTTAGTGCCTGAATTTTGAACAATTGTGTACAGAAAACTGCTGAGGTGGTGAACTTTGATTCAAGTGAACCTGTTGTTATTCTTGGATTTGGACAAATGGGACAGGTAAGGTTAACTTATGTTCTTCTGCAAGATTATAATTGCGATTGGGCTGTGGGTCTCTGATCCTATTGTAATTCCTTTTGCTCTCTTTCCTTCATGTCCAGGTCCTTGCCAATTTCTTGTCCACCCCATTGGCTTCCGGGATAAATAGCGATAATCTGGGATGGCCGTTTGTAGCTTTTGATCTGGATCCTTCTGTGGTGAAGGTCAATGAAATTTATTTTCGTTGCTTTCTATGTTAAAGAGGATTTGATATGAATGATTGCTTGCTCAGTCCGAAATATTTGAATGACTTCTTTTTTAGTCTGAAATAGTTGATGACTTTTAATAAAGCAAGTGAAATCTTCTTAGTTGCCACAATTAATTGAGGGAGTCTGGTTTTAATAACTTCAACAGAACAGTGGATTTTGAATTGTCTGGTATAAAGTACTATATAATTTTACACCCCCTGAGAATGAAATGATTGTCACCCACCAAATTGGTTTTGGTTTAGTTGTAATATTTTCTGATGGCATGAAAACAGTAAAGATCTCATCAACAATGCAGTAATCTCGATATCATAAACGCTATATTTAACAAGCCTCAAGAGCTAAACTGTGGTAGACACACCTTCTAATCTAGATATCATATGTTGTTTTGGGACTCTAATTGCATAATTGCATTAGAAGCTGGGAATCAGTGCTGAAAAAGTCAAATATGCTGAATATGCAGATTGGAATTTGCTACCCAGATAAAGTTTATTATTGTTTTCATTTTATTTTCCTTAAACCATATTAGTTTTTTGATTGACACTTGAAGTTTGACATCTTCTTTAAACAAATGGAAAATCTATATATTTATTGCGGTTCTTTTTTTTCTTTTACGTATGTTAAGGATAAATTGATATACTTGGTGATGACATTAAACTATTTTCACCATTCCATTTACAGGCGTCTAGGGAACTAGGTTTTCCAATTCTGTATGGGGATGGATCACGTCCAGCAGTTTTGCAATCTGCTGGCATCGCTTCCCCAAAAGCTGTCATGGTTATGTACACTGCGAGGAGTAAAACTACTGAGGCCGTTCAAAGGCTTCGACAAGCTTTCCCAGCGGTAATGCGCTCTCTCTCTCTCTCTCTCTCTCTCTCTCTCTCGTCAATCCATTATAAGCACATAGGATGCAATCAACCAAAGTAGACAGAAAAAGTCCTTGCCCTGTGACAAAACAACAAGAGGACAGAAACTGTATTTGGGTTCACTAGAAGCCAAATCAAAGGGAAAAAATTGTTGTCAGGAGCTTGTGAAGTTTCAGTGCTTGTGATTTGATAGAAACATTTTTCCTTATTTTAAACATGTTTTATATGTAAGGTCCATGTTATCCAATCTTGGGCTAAAAGCGCAGGTTTCAAACTTGCTATTGCTGCATGAATTATCGTTGAATTGAGCTTCTCTTGTTTTGGATTTCAACTCAATGTAGGACATTCAGTGGTTTTTAAACCCATTTTTTAGATGAAGCCTGAAATTGTTTTTGTTTTCCTCTTCTTCATATAGTTTTCCACTGACTTCAGCACGTCTCTGTGTGTGTGTGGGGAAACCCCATCCCATTTTGCATTATCTTCATTCCAGCTCTACTGTATTCATCTGGACCATGACGTGGTTTAGTTATACAGCGTACAATCATAGAAGTTTAGAGTAAGAAATATTGCTTATACACACCGAGTGAGATCATACCATTTGTGCTTCAAGGAGTTTCCCATTGAACTCTGATTTGAAGGGCATTGTAGAACCAATGAATTTGATATTGGCATCCAATTCGATTTGAGAATCCCAGTCCTTTTTGGCTATACATTGATTGCACCAGCTCAAGTACTATCAAGGCTAAATTCCTGCCAATATCATTTCCTTTCTTCTGGATTTTAAACCTTTTCGTATACTTCTCCACTGTGGTCTGAATATGGTAAAAGTTCTGTATTGCAGATCCCAATTTATGCCAGAGCTCTGGATCTCAAGCACCTTTTAGAACTGAAGCAATCAGGTGCAACAGATGCTATTCTGGAAAGCGCAGAGGTATCAAATTAATTGATTGCTATTGTTTGCGTTATTGAATACATAACTAGCAAGTCTTTTTTTAATACAATTTGACACCAGACTAATATTTTAATTCATGCAGACGAGTTTGCAGCTGGGCTCCAAGCTTTTGAAAGGGTTTGGAGTTATGTCCGATGATGTGAACTTTCTTCGTCAACTCATTCGGGATTCCATGGAGCTCCAAGCTCAAGGAGTGAGCAAAACTGATGATAAAGAACTTAATGATTTGCAACCGATGCAGGTACTTGCAAGCATCCTACACTGAAATTGCTTTGTCTAATCTTATTGCTCATTATCTTTCCCCCTCGTTTTCATTGTTTCTTGTATAATCATGCGACCTTGGATGCCCTTCGTGACATTTTGAAGACGCAAAAGTTATAGCAACGTCAAGTTGAGCTACTAGAATTATTATGTAAATCTTATTGATACAATGCAGTAGAATGATCTATGTATACTAACGATTGGTTTGGTTGACAAGGTGAGAGTTGCGGACTTAATTGATGACGCTGTACCCCTTTCACCAACTCCATCAGAAGACAAATCATGGGGCGTAAACCAGGAAGATGCTTCTTATAGCATGGCATTTGAGGGCGATGTGGATGAAGCGAAGCATGACAGTGAGCTCCACCGGTCAGAGAATACAGAAGAAAAAGAAGAAGTTTCATATCGCAGCTTAGATACAGAGAACGGTATTGCAATGAAATCACAAGAAGTTGAGGGATAAACCTCTTGCGTAACAACGAAGGATGAACTGTGATTAAGGAGGGAAAATAGTTTATAAGCTTGACTTTTCGGTCAAAGTGAAATCATAATTCCTTGATGAAGGTGTCAAAAACTAGTCTGTTTTGCTTGAGACTAGCAATGCGCGCAGGAACAAACTGAACTCTCGGACACCAATATTCTCTGTTTCAGGAAACGGAGCAAGGGGTGCTAATTCTTCGTATCAACCCACAGGCTTGTATATTTTTTCAAGTCTTTGTTTCCTGACAACGCTCGAGAAATATACGATAGAATGTTTTAGTTTTAGTGTTTTTTTTCCTTCCTTTTGTTCCGAAGTCTTAAACCATGTGGTTTACACCAAACCAAAAACAAAGGTGCACGTAGAAAAAACAATGGAAATGATAACCACATACCCTTTTTAGCCTCATACACATATGTTTAATTTTGTTTGTCGTTTTCGTTTGATTTGTTCAATTCATAATTATAAATAAAAAAAGGAATATGAGAAGTTAAAAGTTGTGTGTACAAAACTTTCTCGCAACGTTAGAAATCCGGTTCCAAAAAGAATCCTCGCCTTCCAACACAAAATTGAAAGAAAAAGAGAGAATTTTTTAAGATTTTTCCATGAAACATGTGTCGTCCCACCATGAACCAAATGAAAAAGTGAGTTGAAAAACATGTACATATGTTTCTTCCAAAAAAAAAAGAAAAAAAAAAAACATGTACATATGTCCGCTGATGGAAAATATAAAACAAGCATGAAAAAGAGGGGGAGTAGGATTTTCTCTCTTTTTATTATCATCTCCTTTCATCCGTTTCTCTCACACTTTTTATTTTTTGTCTTATTCTCTATATAAAAATTCAAAACAAGATGTAAACGTGGCGTAATCGTAACCATTTAAACAGGAGAAGATTGAAGGAAATAAAGATGAAGAGGGAAGAGAATCCTACTAAAAAAGAGGGTGCTTGCTGTACAACATGACTCTTTATGCTTTATTCTTTTGTTGTGCAAGCGAAAGAGTAAAGTTGGCACAAATTGTTTATTGAAATAAGTATATAGAAAAAAAAAAAAAAACTAATGAAAAGGGTTTGAAAACTTTGAGTTTTAACGATAAGGACAAAATAAAGAGTAAAGTGAATAATATCATGATTGAGTTTTTAGTGTAAAAACGTGATTTTTCGTTGAAGTGAACAGTACCGGAAACTTTTCGTTAAAAATCACCTAGAAAAAATGGGAAAATTTTTACATTACAAAGGTCTCCTTATATAGGAAAGCCTTATCATCCATAAAAAATAACCGGCTCTCATTCATTTTACTATTTCATCCCTCTAAGACTTATTTTATTTGTCACTTAGTATTACAGTCTAATAATATTTCTTTTCACTTGTGAGTGAGAGGTCTAGGTTGAGGGGGCGTTGAGGGGGAGCGAATGGTGCAGTTGCACATAGTCCCAAATTTGAAGGGGCCCTAAGCTTTTGTCATCTAACATCATGTAATAATGTTCTATATTTAAAAAATTGCTTTTGTTAGCACTTTAAACCGCATTGTGCACTGCTTATAAAGAATACTTTTTTTTATTTTATTTCTAAACATAAAAACTTGGAGTATAATAAGATTTTTTGAATGTCAATAATAACATCCTAAAAAACAACAGTTTCTTAATTTATAATATAACAACGTTATTATATATTCAAGTGAACTTTAAAGTAGAGGTCTGATGCTTTTTTTCTTCTTCATGTTTGGTTGTTTAAGATAGAACTGCTTTTGATTATTTAATGAAGATTATGTTTAGAGCTCTTTTTATTTATCATTAAGGACATTTGTAAACATGCAATCAGTGAGTATTAAAGTTTGTTTTGAATTTTTTTTTTTTTGAACAAACGATATTATCTATGCTAAGAAGGTGGGAAAGTGGTTTAAGACTCACAATAGACTAACAATAATATGGTTCAAATTTGTCTTTAATGAAAATTGAATATAAGACTTTTCACATACAAGTGAAGAGGAATACCACTAGATTGTAATATTAAGTGACTTTATTTTGATTTAAGTGAATATTTTCTAGTATCAATAAATTGTCATACTTTTTAAAAATTAAAACTATTTTAAGGAGGACCCTTTTATAAATTTCGCACAAAACTTCTAAAATCTCAAAGACGGCCATGGTCTTAGGTTTGATCCTTTAATTGGTGTCACTGAAGACTTCAACTGCACGTTGCCTTGTTTCTTCATGCATTTATATGTATGACAATCACACCATATTTCACAACATATCAATCATTTGTCCTAGTATTCTAAACCAAGCTATTGACCTATAATTTATTGAGAATGTGTTTTGATCCTCTGCAAGCACACGCATAGAATCGAATTCCCCACAAACAAAATAGGAATCTTAAACTCAGACTTTAGTTTTGTTTTATTTCTCTAATTTTTGGAAGGAGACAATTGGTAGACAGAATAATAGTCATTGGAAAGATTGATCCAACTTTGCCATATTCAAAACTCCAAAAGTGATCACATTTTCAAGCTTCTTAAGCTTTACTATAAAAACTAGCAAGAAACGAAGCCATCAGAGAGGGAGGAGGGAGGAGGAGGAGGAGGAGGAGGGTAGAAAGAGCACCCTTCCCCCACACAACTACCATTCCAACTTCCAAATTCCAACTCAGAAAAAGTAAAAACATTTTCTTTACTTAAAACTAAAGATATTTTTTTTTTTACCAAGGTTAAAGAATATTAAAAGTATATTCTACTCCACTTCTATGGCACAAAAGGAAGAAGCAACAAAGTCTTCTGAAGAAGGCAAGCCCAAGCCCCCTCCGGCGGACACAGCCATGGCTATTGCTTCAACCGCAGCTCCCGCTCCTTCCTGGTTCACGCCCAAGAGGTGATTCATTTTCTTACACTTTTGTGTTTATTTTTTCTTTTTGTTCTGTTCTGGGGTCTGTTTGGTTGGTGAGAAAATACGGAATTCAAGAGAAAGTTTTGGCCTTTTTATATTATTTAGGGTTTTTGATTGTTTTTGTTACTTGGGTCTGGGAAATACACGGTATTTCTATGTGGGTTTCAGAGATTTTGGTCATTTCTTAGTTTTTCTCTACTTTCCCGGCAACCAACCCGGAAATTCGGTTTTTCTCCATGGTGGACACTAATGTATTTATAAGTTTGAGCTTTCAGCTGGGTTGAGTCAAGTATCATTTGAAGGTTTTGCAAGACTTTTGAGTCACTTTAGTATCTCGTTGTGCAATATAAATGTCTTTATGCTGTGATTGCAGGTTACTTGTTATCTTTTGCTTGATTAACTTGATAAATTATGTGGACCGAGGAACAATAGCAAGCAATGGTGTCAATGGGAGCCTCGGAACTTGTACAGATAGTGATATATGCACGGCTGGTACCGGGATACAGTAAGATACTAAGAACTATTTGATGGTTTCCTTCTTTCTCTGGCCTTTCATATTTGGCTGTCTTCATGCATTGCTTGATTCCATTTATTTGAATGTGCTGAGTTTTCAGGTTTTTGCATATAATCACGTTCTAGGTGCTATGGTACAGCAACATTATTGAGGCTTCTGAAATAAACAAATGTGCATCCGTATCAATTTGTTATGGATAAAAAATTTCCCTTGATTTCTAAGAGCACCATATTTGAGATGTTGCCAAATTTGTTCTCTGATTAATATCCTTAGCTATGGTGTGTGAAACATATCCACCAACTACAGTCTGCAGCGGTGTTGAGACTTTAAGGTTGAGGCAGTTGCGGATTATCTGCATTTTATCCATTTTTAACCAATTTCTGTTCTGTTTACTGCACGATGCTTGCAACATGCAGTATTTTGAGATAAGTGTCTTCCTTTCTAATATAATATTTGCCTAACAATTCTCACCATTTCCTTGGGTATAAGATTTGCATAAAAATACTTTTGAACAATTGTTTGAAAAGCGTTGTCCTGGTCACCTTTTATACCTTTTATACTTCTTTACATTCTATGCCTTTGTTTTTGTTATTTTTGAGCTACTCGTGGGCCTTTCCTTTTCTTGTTGCCCTGCATGTGATAATTGTTTTCCATTTTATTTTTCCTATTTTCTGATAAATGTTTTACTTTCCATAGAAATATAAATAATACTTGACAGTTCCAATATTCTTAATTTCTTTTTGTATGTAGGGGGGAGTTTCACTTGAATAACTTTGAAGATGGATGTCTGTCATCAGCTTTTATGGTTGGACTGCTTATTGCTTCTCCTATATTTGCATCATTAGCAAAGAGGTAACAATCACCTGTTAATATAGACCATACATCAAACAACAGTCATACATATTATGTCTGTCTATGAAGAGAATTTTGTTGCGTGCGTACACACACACACACACACACACACACAATCCCTCCCTCCTTTATGCATGCATCTATGAATATACATACATATAGATGAGCTTCAAGTGCAAACAGTCTACATGCGGACTAGTTTCGTTTGAAGAGCAGGCTGGTTTTCGCCCCATTCTGTTGACAAGTTGATGACACTCCTCCTCCTCCTCCTCTTCCTCCCCCTCCCTCCTCCTTTATGTACGCATCTATGAATACACACGCATAAAGTTGAGCTTCAATTGCAAACAGTCTACATACGGACTAGTTTTGTGTGAAGAGCAGGCTGGTTTTCGCCCCATTCTGTTGACAAGTTGATGACGTCAGGGTGTAGGGTTTAGGATTTATCTCGGTTTCTGGGCGTAGGGTTTAAATTTTAGCACTCAGGCATTGGGTTTCTGGAGAGAGATAGGGTGCCGTCTATGATGCAGTAGCAGTACACACGATCATATAAGAAGTGGACTATATATATGTGTATATGTGTGTGTGTGTGTGTGTGTGTGTGTACATATATATGTCTGTCTGTGTGTGTGTGTAGATATGTATAAATTCAGAAGCATTTGGATTTCTTATTTATGCCATTTTAAATTTTGCAGTGTAAGTCCATTTAGGCTCATTGGAGTTGGATTATCAGTTTGGACCTTTGCGATAGTTGGTTGTGCTTGTTCATTCGATTTCTGGTCCATTACTATTTTCCGCATGTAAGTAACTTCATCCTTCTTGTTTTATTGATATACCTTCTCCCCCAGCTTGTTGCTCCTTGATGTTACGTTTTTGAGCAATCCAGTAATGTGGGATATTGTTTGATCATGTTTGTTTGTTTTCATTGTTTTAATTCCTTTTCTGTTCTCTAAAGGCTAGTTGGTGTTGGGGAAGCTTCGTTTATTAGTCTTGCAGCTCCATTCATTGATGATAATGCCCCAGCTGCTCAGGTATGGTATCTTGTGTTTCATGGCATGCCAAACATTTTAAATTTGTTGGTTCCATTTGGTTTTTACTCAATGGTGGGATATACTTCCGAAGATTTTGAACCTTATTAAAAAAGTATATCTCGAAAGAAAAAACTACATTACCTAAAAATAAGTATATCTCAAAGGAAAAAACTATATATTTATTCTCAGTTTAAGTGTGTGAAAAATTAAAGAAAATATATAAGCAAAATATTGTGACAAAACCCATTTAAAAATATGGCATCTAATGGATTATAAAAAATTCAAGATGTATTAAGTCGAGCTGTAATTTTCCTTTTTTTTCTTTTCTTTCCCTATATAAAGCCAGTGTAATGTAACTTGGCCACTGCCTTATCTAGGAATGCCATAGAACATATATGATTCCCTGTCAGAAATATCTTAGAGTTGCAGTGCTAATTGACTTTTCTAAACTATCAAGAGCTTTGGATATGTTCTTAGTAGTAGGTTTTCTTTTACTGTGTCATTCTGAACACACCCCACCTATTCATTCATGTATATATTCACCCCATTGCTTTTTTATTTTATTATTTTAATATCATATATATTTTTAGATTTGCTGTCAATTGACTTATGCTGTGTCTATTATTTCAGAAAACTGCATGGCTTGGTATGTTCTACATGTGCATACCAAGTGGATATGCACTTGGCTATGTTTATGGTGGGGTGGTAAGTTATACTTAATTGCGACGGGGGTTAGTTTCATTTAGCATATGTGGTGTCTTGACCCAAATAAAAATTTCTAGATAGAATTCTTTATATAAAAATGCATATTTGTTTACGGTTTGATGGTCCTCACTTGTTCCCATGTTGATCATTTTTTGGTTGTCTGTTATTTATAATACATAGGTTGGAAGTCACACCAAGTGGCGTTATGCATTTGTGGGGGAAGCAATCCTTATGCTTCCATTTGCTATTCTAGGGTTTGTTATGAAGCCTTGCAGCTGAAAGGTGTGATTTTAGGCATCAATTCATTGGCTTCCACGGTTTTACCATATTTTTAAGGGTCATTGCTAAGCAATTTGTGATTACAGGTTTTTTTCATCCTGAATCAAAAAAAGCACTGACAGCAGTGGAAACGGCTGTTGAAGAAGTTCAAGTTAGTGATACATATGGTAATGTGGAAGCTGTATCAACAGATAATAGACCATTATAAAAACAAAGCCATGTCCTCTACCTGACTAGCTGCAGAATAGCTTATAATTAATTGGAACATCTCTAATAGGCTATGTGGATGTGAAGCATTCATCAATGAATAACTTTGTGATTTTAGTATTTTACCGTCCGTTTATACTGCATAACTGCATTTTTTAGGAGTTATATTAATTTATATGATAACTTTTCTCAGATTTTCTTTTTGGGAGAAAAATTAAGTTGAGTTGAGTTGAGTTGACAGGAAAATTTTGTTGAGAGTTGTCCCACATTGGTGAGGGACAAGGTTTGCTATGTGCTTATATGATCTTGGGCTACTCTTCATATTGCCAATTGGTTTTATGGTGGAACCTCAATTTCATCATGGTATCAGAGCAAGGTTGTCCACGTGTGAAGCTCAACAGCCACACATGCTCCACGTCATCCAGTTGTTGTCCACGTGTAGGCTTGAAAATCCGCCACACGTGCGGGGGCGTGTTGAGAGTTGTCCCACATTGGTGAGGGACAAGGTTTGCTATGTGCATATATGATCTTGGGCTACTCCTCATATTGCCAATTGGTTTTATGGTGGAACCTCAATTTCATCAAATTTATGTTAGGATACGGCCGTCTGATAAAATTTTATGAAAAATCTCTAAATCCCCTATCCTGTAAGAGGATTGCTTAACTAATAGGTTTCCTCATTTCCTCAAGTTTTTAGGTAGCAAATGCTCATGATTCTGAATAAATTCTGAACATTGTGTTATGCATTACAAAGTAATGATGCAATGTGTCATGTTCGTTAGAGGTGCTATTTGGCAAATCTTAGAACCATAAACTCTTATGATGTAAAAGGTGTAAAATATGTATTTTAAAAGTTCTGTTATGTTAGTTAATCACTGTTACCTTCGTTTCTGTCCCTCTTTATTGACCAGAAAGTACCTGCTGATAATGTTTTATGAACTTTTTATTTTTATCAGGATAGTGAAGGTTTCCGTTCTGTTAATTGTATTATAGTTACTCTTTTCCTTTGACTGATAATTTTGTTTTGAAACTCTGCACAGATTCAGATATTTCGAATGGTGAACAAGCTTCCTGTTCGATGAAGGAACATGTGAGAAATTCTACCTTACAAAAATCTTCCAAGTGAGTCACTCATCCTTAAGCTCATATGTATGTAATACATTTCTTAGTTCCACAATCAAAGATCTTGTCAAATATTAGATAAATCCAAAATCATTAAGACATCTAGTTGTAGCAAAAAATTAGATGAACAGAGTGTTTCAACAAAACACTAAAGTGGCCACCATTTAATTGAGAGGGTAAATAGTTTCAGATTCGGGTGACTTTTTGCTACAATGATCTTTGATAGAGGACCTAAAAACTAGACATTTTGGATTGTTGAAATATAATGTAGAGTGGGCCTACAACGGGTGTCCCTCAATTGAAGCTACCTCTCTGTAATATAATCTATAAAATTTATAGTTGTGCTTGTATATACCTAGACACACAACCACCTTTTTGGTGGGGAATAAAGCATTATGATTCATGTGAAAATTAACTAGCTTACAAGTTCAGTGTGCGTTAGCCTTGCTCAACTTGAAACAATATTTCAGCCGACATAAATACACTGCTTTTTTTTTTCTTGTGGGATGAGAAACACGAGGTTTATTAGAGAAAATGCAAGGGATACAAGAAACATGGACTCATAGTCCATGAAACACTATTCCAGTTAATTAAATGACACTCCTTTCCTAAGGGATAAGAAACACCAATATTGTTAGAGAAACACAAGGAATCCAAGAAACATGGTCATGCATTCCATGAAACACCTAAAGAAAACTACAGAAACACTCCATAAACTTCACTCTCTATTTGAATTTCTATATCCTTCTTAAGTGGTCAATTATTTCCATGCTCACCCTGGTCATACTGAGACAGTAGTTGAATTACACAAGGAACAAAGAAATTTGAAAAGAATTAAAAGGTATTAATGAAATATATATCGTTTAAATGGAACATTTATATATCAAACCTTGAATATGTTAAGCATTAATGATTAGCATAAAATCAGTAACCAGGTGGACTTTTCAGTGAATCATTTATGAGAATTGGAAAGATTAATTGTAAGCTGGACCAGCCTATGAACCTGGTGTAAGTTGCTCAGGTGTTTTTTAATGTTGGCCACCGTTTTCTCCTCATAATATATCCTTGAGGATAAATTCAGCTTTTTGTTTAAATGGTAATGGTATGCACTTGTTTATCATATCAATAGTCTCCACTATAACTGTTAAATAAAGCAACTGTGAGAGGTCGCATTAGGCATTGTAAGGATTAGGACAAACAGCTGGTTTCCTATAATGAAGTATATGTGGGTTCCACTTGCATGACAGTAAAGCATTACTCGTTAAATTATTGTTTCGTTTAACTTTGTATCTTATGTCACGTGCTATTATGCTCAATAAGTTTTAGAAGAAATAGTAAACGTATATGTATTGATACCTGAGATCTTATTTTATGGCAGGTCAAAATTGGTATCGATCATAAAGAATCAAATTTCAAGGTTTTTGAAAGATGTGAAGGTGCTATTGGTGGATAAGGTTTATGTTGTGAATGTTCTAGGTACTTATCTTTTTCTTTCCCCACCTGCTTTACCAACTAGTGTTTGTATATGAATTTCTTTGGTTCATGGTTGTTTCTTTGTATAGTTCTTTCGCTGGCTAGTTTCCTGAGAACTCATTCAGTGGTGTAATATTTTAGTCATCATTTTGCTTTCGTCTTTATCCATATATGAATTCCCTGAAAATGTGAAATTTTCATTTGTAGGTTACATAGCATACAACTTTGTCATAGGTGCATACTCATATTGGGGGCCTAAGGCTGGATATAATATATATCATATGGTAAGCATTTCACTTTGATTGTATAGATTTGTATTATTCAATGTTTTTTTCCTTTCTTATTCTCGGTGTAGTCATAGTTGATGTTAAGTAGTTAGGAGAAGCTCCGTGATAAAACCTGCTTTAAATTCATGGTCTTTTGGCAGACTGATGCAGATCTTATATTTGGAGGTATTACAATTGTGTGCGGGATATTGGGCACACTAGCGGGAGGCTTTCTTCTGGATTATATGACTAACACTATCTCTAATGCTTTTAAGGTAATCCAAAATGTTTTACTTGATACCATTATCTAACAAATCTATAAAATGAAAGTTGTTTATATGCAATACTGCTGCTTGGCTATGGATAACTTGTGTAGTCATTGTCCAATCGTTGTGTTTGTTTCTTTGCCTTTGCATCACTAAGTACCAGACTGTATTGCAGCTTCTTTCAGTGGTAACGTTAATTGGGGGTGCCTTTTGCTTTGGTGCCTTTTGCTTCAAGAATATGTATGCTTTCCTAGCTCTTTTCGCAATCGGTGAACTACTTGTCTTTGCAACTCAGGTACGTTCCTATTCAAAGAAATTTTCTCCTATTATTTTTTTGGTTTTGTTCAATTTGCCAATGCTGCCGAACACTGAACTACTTTGTATGGCTCAAAAAGTAGATAATTACCTTGTTCCACTGTTTGCATGATAGATATTTAGTGCCAGACCTATGGAATACTCACCTCCTCTTGGTCTTCTATGTTTCCCTTTTGCAGGGTCCTGTAAATTACATTAATCTCCATTGCGTTAAACCTAATATGAGGCCACTATCTATGGCTATTTCAACGGTTTCAATTCATATCTTCGGTGATGTACCTTCCGCACCTCTTGTTGGAGTTCTCCAGGTTTGCCTTCCAGTATTTCATTGTATGTCATTTAACTTGCAAATGATCCCTTTAGAAATCCTTAGTTGCACATTCTAACTGAGTATTCTTCATTCTTTCGGTTTTGGATTGGTTGTCGACTGTGCAGGATGCAATTAACAACTGGAGGAAGACTGCTCTTATTCTAACAGCTATTTTGTTTCCATCAGCTATAATATGGTTTATAGGTAAGTTTCTGGCAGTTGCCCCGTTATTTTACAGTGGAACTTTTTGAATTTGACGATTTGTCAGACGATGGAATTTTAATTAGTGCATGGATATTTGAGTAATTCCAAAATAGATGAGACGTTAGTATTCCATTTGTCACAATACAAGTGGAGGGACACGGAAAAATATGTCATCTCTCTACTTGTATTGTGACACGTGGATTACCAGCTTGTGTAATGAGTACAGGGAAATTGAGATTTGTAATCCTTATTTGGCTACCATCACAGGAATCTTTCTGCACAGCGTGGATAGATTTAACGAGGAAAGTGAGCATCAGGTGACCATCCAAACAGAAAGGTCTAACACAACGCCGTTGCTTGAAGGGAAGAAGATAGAAACAACTGAATCTGTTGCTGAACCATGAGACAAGATATTTTCTTTCCTTTTATCTTTCGTTGCAACCTGTCACATATCCAGGTCTTGTTTAGTAGGGTGTTTGAGTTCCTGTACATACGGTCCCAAGTGCTATAATTTCTTATAAAATTTCTACTTTCCAATGCACGTGTTCATATTTGTTTTTCTTTCTGAATTTATTTTTTCAAAGGTTGTACAAAAATGCATGTTAATAATTCCATCATTTTCTTTTCTTTGGCATGTTAATAATTCCACCATTTTCGATTTTTTATCAGTTGTGTTTTTTTTTTCCCCCGGATATGGAAGCATGATTAAATGAGATTGTGGTTTAAGGGGTTTTTTTTATTTTTTTAGTCCACATGGCACAAATGACAGCCACGTCATAAAATTATAGATCCCCCTTGGGGCGCATCATTATTTAACACACCAATTAACAATTTTTAACGTTGTATGACATGCGATGAAATTCTAAGTTATTGTTAGTGTATGAGATTGTAATGTTTTAAGGATGAAATCTATTTTTGGGCAGCAATAGTCTCTGAATCTCTTCTGACCAGGCCAGGCAGAGTTTCACTTAACCCTTCCCCTCCTGCAGCCAAGTGTTTGCGGCTAGCTTGCGGGGTCGGGCTTTCTTATGATGAATGCATGAGGTTGTAATTGAACACAAACTTGAGAGTGCATACTGTAATTTACCCAAATAACAAAGTCGGGTGTCCAAATACCACTTTGAGGACTGTGAATAGATCTCACAGATTAGGGACCTTGAAACAACGTATACCTTTGCTACTTCACCACCATTATTCCAAACCTGCAGTATGCTGCATAATAGAACACAAAACTAGGGGCCAAGTCCAGCTTAGCATCACCGGTTTGTCAAAAGGAAATATCTCTAATGAATCACCAAGAAACACAAAATATATCTAGGCGCGTGGAGTGGAATTCCAATTCTAGCGATTTATCTATGCAAGTGATAGTTCTCCAGCAGGAATTGATCTCTTGACAAGCTTTGCCCACGATTCATTGGTTTCGGATATGACCTTAAGAGCATAATCCTGTTCATCATAGGAATTGTTTCTAAAATTAGACATAAAGCACATCACGCACGCAGAGGTTGTATAATTCATATCTAATGTTTTGCAGGATGGTGGCAATGAATTTATTTGTTCTTTGCTTATACAAGAAAAGCAAGAGAAGAAGGTTTAAGTGTGACAATTAGTGTTATGCTACTGTGGACAGTACCAAACCACACCAGGAAAGAATTTCCAGCAATAAATAGACAGGAACAAGAGATAACTAACAACCAATACGATCAAAGTTAGAACATCGAACTTAAGTTTTAGGGGCGACAGACCCAAGAGCGAAGTCTTTAATCAGAAATTTCTGAATGTTCAGCATAAAACCATGCACAAAGCCTCTTAAAAGAGTAATTATATAGACTTAAAAATCAAATCATCGACCTTGATTTCTTAATAAATAATACCCTATCCATAAAAACAAAAACAAAAGATAGAGAGAAAGCAATTGGATCAAATTGGAATGTTGATAGATGAGTTCTAAGGCAAAGAGACCAAAGAGAGACCCTAAATCTGATTGTTTGCGATAAGTTGGAAAAGAGCTGCATGCAAATCCCCTCTGGAAACAGCATTTAAACCTGGGTAATAGCAGCCCAAGGATCCAACCCCTTGATTACTTAATTATTTAATCCTAATCTTCCAAAATACTTTAGACTCACATAACTGTCAGATGATTGATTAAAAAGACTAGGAGTTTGCCAAATAAAACATGGAATTCAACCAAGACAAATAAAAACTAAGAAGCAACTAAAACCCTGAACTAACTAGAACCCAAGCCAAGTTGGCTACCTATTTATGTTGGCAGGTACATTTTCCTGCATGCCATGACCACTACACTAATTTCACAATGATGCATGAATTAAGACTTGCAATTAATGTCCAGCTAAGGTAGATTCATGCATCGTGTTTCGACTTTATGTTGTGGGATACCAATTCGTTTAAAGCATGCCCTATATCTGAATATTGAGTCCATGCAACATATCAAACGTATCACACCAAAAAAAAAAAAAAAATTAAATAAATAAATACTGCAAAGAAAACAATTACCTCGCCCTTAACCTTAAACCCCCCCCCCCACTGCACCCCAATCCTACTGCCTGGTTTTGAAGTAAACTCTTGATACACTCAAGTCCGATGACATAAAGAGACAGTCTTACATGAATTATGCATTTACATAAGCAATTATTGAAGACACTGAAATCAGAAAATCAGATTTGACTTGGACAAATGCATTTTCTAAACCCATCAGTGTGTGCTCTAGAACAAGTAATTGGGCTATAAAACAGGAGTAATCATTCGATGACCTTCACCCTCCCCCCATAACTAATTTTGTAATCAAATATTGTCATGCCTCCTTGCAACACTGGCACTTTGCAAGGACTACTATACTACTAGGCCAGAGTGTCAACAAAAGCTGGTGACTGAATCAATAAAGGAACCAATAATGGGAAAAAGGAAAAAGAAACACTCCATAATAGCAACTTGGCAGCCTAGATAGAATTGAAAAATAGACAAAACAAATAGAGTACTCAAAACGATTCAGGGATAGCAATTGAAAATGTCACTGTAAAATTACCTTGTTTGCTGCTTTGTTGCCAAGACCAAATTTGTTAGCAGGCTTTCCATCAGGTATCTTGTAGTCTCTGAACCAGTCCCTTATTGCAGTGAGAGTCCCCTGAAGTAAACCATAAGATTAAGCCTCATGGGTTTTGGCACATTTTACTGAAATTAATTCTTCAGCTTACCCTTAAACCACTCCACTCCTACTAGCAAATGACTAACGTCCAGGTACAAATGCTAATGTGGCTTATGGATTAATTATGATAAAAATAAGAACTACCATGCCCACCAATGCCTTTAGTTGTTTTCAACAATAATTTTATGTGAAAAATATTTATCACCATTTCCTTTCATTTTAGTACAAGATTTACTCGCAACACCACACACGTAACAAGTCCATTCGAAAAGCTTACTCTAGTTTATGAAGGTAGATAAATTGTAACTAAACAGTAACGTATATCATAACCATCCACTTCACTCAAAAGAGTTTAGGTAGACTTTATCCATTTTTTGTACAGTAATCATATAATGGAACAACAATGAATTTAAAATCTGAAAACATCTATAATTGAATATATTAATTACGGTGGCAAGGGTTGGTGAAAGTGTAATTACAGAAATTTGATAGTGCTTGGTTAAAAGTAATACATACTGGGAAATGCTTCTCAACATCATCAATGTCGTTAACTAGAGAAGCCCTTGGATCATCCAATGAAATTGCAACAATTTTCCAGTCAAGTTCCCCTTCATCGATCATAGCTAAAGCAGCCAATGGCTTTACTTTGAGAATCTCACCAATCTTTCTCCGACTATCACCTATCTCAACAACATCAACTACAGGTTGTAGAAAAACAAGATTTTAGTTTTCCTTCTAAAGGTGACACTTGCCTCAGACAAAAGTTGGTAACATAAAACACAGACAAGTGAGCATACCTGGATCATTATCCCCAAATGCTCCTTCAACTTCATCGTTAGCAAGCGATGGGTCTTCCCACGTTTGTGGAAGCAACCCATAATTCCAATTAATGTTGTAGCTGAGAAAGATAGGCATTCAGATAGATAACTATTTTTTTATACAACGATGCATTTACACTAAGGGTGGGGGAACACATAAGATAACTTTAAGAATTTAAATAGACAATGATAGATAGATCGTGCACACCCAATACCCGTGCAATGTCATGGTGGTTGCATAAAAGAAAGACACACTTAGAAATGATGAGATAAAAAGAGTAACTTGGAAGCAAGGTAATGTGTCATTTTATAAACTTTAGTTCCTAATTTTATAACTAAAATTGCTTAATGGAATTATTTCGTATAGTGTGAATTTTCTTTTTCTTTTATATGTAAAGAAACAATTGTATATGTTTCTCTTAATAATATAAACAGAAGATGACACGTCCAGAGTGTGTATAGCATGCGTGTAATGTGATGTCGTTCCAAAGGAAGAAAGCGTAAGATATGTGGAATGAGAGTAACTACTCTAGCATGTCTGTAAATAATGGTAACAGAAGGTTGTGTAACCTAAATATACATTGTTTGACCATTTCCTATCATCTTAAACTTTTGGGTAAGTGGTTGTGTAACATTAGTTTGTAAGAAGTCCTCTATTCAGTCTCCAATTCCCATTTCTTAATTGGTTTATAGGAAAAAACAAGTAAACTAAAATATCAAACTCTTGCCGCAATATTGCTCATATATGCATGTGCTTATCTGCGTATTACTCATATATGCATGTCCTTATCTGCGGGCATCTATCGCCCAGGGAAAAAATGTGCATCTAAGAAATTAAACAAATAAAGATAATCAGCACCAACAGTGACTTACTTATAGTCATGATGCACCCTTAGCCAAAAATTACATTGATTCAGGTAACATATCCAAGCATCACAAGAACAAACACTGTAATATAACCTTGAGAAAAGTAAAATTAGACTTACGGATAGTAACGAAGTTTTCCTTTCTTTGTATCCTGCTTTATCGGGGTGTGTGGCTCATCAGTAGCAACCTCCATCTTTGCATTCGATTCTTTGGGTATTTCAACCACAAAGTTGAATACACCATCATCCACTTGCAATGGTATATCATGCCAAGGCGAAACCTATGTATAAACCAACACATTGTTATAGCAGATTGAAACAAGGTGAACTAATTAGAGTGAAGAAACCCAACGATGTATCGAATACTCCGGCAATTTGAAATTCCTCTCACAATTGCATATACACATTTTCTCGTTTGAGTACAAATTTGAACTACGAATAATCAGAGACAGGCCAAGGGATTAATTTCAAACAGAGAAAACACATAAGCGTATCCATATAATCACAAACCATGGCATTACATCAGTCCTCTCTCTAAGGCCCTAACGTGGTTACTGAATGTTTCATTTCGTTTTGTTGCCTCCATTTCCCAACCAAAACGACACAATCCCGAAAACTCAATCAAATTTGTAACGGAGAGACCTCAATGAAATATATGCCATCTAAAGTAAAATAATTCAAAATTAATTCACACCTTTTCTGGCCATCAGAAGCTTCCATTATTCCATTAATTACCAAAAAAAAAATAGTATATATAATAAGAAATTTAAGAATTCATGAGTTATTACCACATTTTATGCATTTATGGGAAGCTTTCACATTGTCCAGTTTTTTCCTGCATTTTCTCAGAATACAAACAAACAACACAACAAAAAACGGAAAAATGGAAAGAGAGCAAACCTTTTGACCGGAACGGTCGACGAAGAAGAGGCGGTAGTCTAGGGTTTCGGGCTGGCCTTCCTCCTTGATCTGAACCTCGGGATTGTAGATAGCTGTGCAAATGAAGGACCTCCAGCTCCTGGACGAAGACGACAACGACAGCGACGCTGCTCTTCTTCTGGTGAAGCAAAGGCTGGTAGTGCTGTAGGGACTCTGCTTCGGAAGAAACGACGTCGCCTTGGAGAGCAAGCAGGAAGTATTGGCGGCGGTCAGCACTCTCGCGGTGGCCATGGCTCCTGACTGACGGCTCTGATGAAGGGACGAGTGAGAGTGGGATTGATCGAGTGAGGGTGTGTTTGGGTTTCTGAGCCACAGGAACAAGTGGTAAGCTTTGATTGGCTCTTTTTGTCGTTTGCGTATTTTGTTGGGGTTGCATTTTTATTCACCTACTTTAATTAACTATGTGATTGTATGCTCGCCGTACATCTTTAAAATTACTATGTGTCGTGTTCAAAAAAAAAAAAAAAAAAAAAAAAACTACTATGTGTCTTCTTATTTGACCTGGTTAAAATTTTCATTATTATTAATCTATTCTATTAAGAGAAGAGGACTTGTCAACTTTTTACCCTATTTTCTTCCAATTTTGCCATCATTTTTGAAAACACAATGTTGACATGCGGAGGACAAAATAGTAATTTTGTATTTTTTGAACTTTTTCTTTCTTTTTCCTATTTTGCTCTCACTTTTGATACACAATATTTACATAAGGAGGGCAAAATTGTAATTTTATATCAAAATATTTACATAAGATAAAAAATATGCACTTATTAAGAGAAATTGTTTCACCATCATTTTTTCATACATGTAAGTGAAATCATGATTTTTTTGGGATAGTTTGAATGAACTGAAACGATGCGCTTGAGGATAACGTGGAAGGAGGTGGGCGGTTAAAAAAGCTTTAATTTTGTACCTTTTGACAAAATGACAATCATATCTTTATTTTTCCTATTTTACCCTCATTTTTTTAGAAAATGACAATCATATATCTATCTTGTTCACACACAAAAAGTGTGTGTTCTCTACTAGTATTTTATTATTATAATGCTGTAATCAGCATTTTAGCATTTACCTTTCAATTTGAAGTTAATATTTTTATCTCAACAGTTTCATCCCTATCTTCCTCCTTCCTCCCGTCTCTCCTCGTCTCTCCGCCGCATCAACATTGTTCCACCTTCCCTCAGCCCCAAATCCCAGAAAATAAAAAAGCAAAATTGAGGGAAGGTTTGCCCATCAAGCCCCAAATAACGTTGTGGAGTTGGGAGAGAGGCAGGATTCACAACTGATTCTCGAACACGATGAAGGAGGAGATGGTAAGTGGTGCATGGGCCCACCCACCGAAGTACCGAACGATGTGCTCTATGTGGAGCCATCGCTTCCAGTGCCTATAATTTCCATCTCTTTGTACAACTTGATCATGATGGATCCAAGCGGAGCCATCGTTGGTGAAGATGCAATAAACAACAATGGAGAAGAAAGAGGGGACACAGTGAAAAAGGGAGCGAGAGAGATAAAGGGTTGGTCAGCGCCTAGGGGACAGGCGGTTGCTTTGATGACTGTTTAGTTTTTTTATTTTATTTATATTTAGTTTTTCATTTTTGATTTTTTTAAAAATAAATTACAAAAGTTAACTTTGGTTGAGTGGGATGACACATGACAGCCTAGAAAGTGTGTAGTGAGCATACACCATAGTTAATGTGGGTGAGCAATAAAGCACCCTTTTGTTGGGAATTTGATAGATCTTTAATCCTCTGTCCCCATTTTCTCTATCTCGCCTATGTTCCCTTGCTAATTTGTTGCCAGTTGTACATTCACTAACACATTGGCCTTGTTTGGTATGCTGTATAAGGCACCAGATAGGACTAGGAATACGAAACCGTGTGTTTGGTGTCCATACATATTACATAGTCACCGGATTAAATAATCTGGTCCTACCTCTTTTATACGGCTTACACCCGCTTGGTTTTACGCTCCAAAAGCACCATATTATTTAGTTAGGTAGAAAGTGTTATGGACTGAATTGAGAGATTTTGTTTGGGTTTTTGGATTAATTAGTGATTGATATTTTGTTGTGAGGTAATTAAACTCAAAATTGGGAAAGATTTCATTTGGGCTTTTGAAGGAAATTAAAGGTGGTGATGAATCGATGATAGATTTGTAAATTAGGTTTTCTTGGGAAATATTTCAAATTGAGAAAGATGATAAGTTTTGCTGGGAATTGATAATAGGATTTGATAGAAAATGATAGGATTTGAAAATTATGAAAGATTTCATCTGGGCAATTTGATTGGGGAAAGATGAAGAAAGGAAGACAACGAGTTGGGTTTTTTTTTTCTTCCTCTCATCGGCACAACACCAAACATAGTATAAATAACTGCGGTTGTTATCTGATATTGCACCAAATGTCCACTAATTTAGTCAGTACTATCCGATGACTATTTATCCTATCCGACTGAAATAGTCAGTACAGTCCGAGTTGTCAAACGGTGCCTTATACACAAAATTAATCAGTACGCCATCATTTGATAAAGAGGTATTTGTTAGTTTCTCTCCGAACTTATATAGAGCTGCTAATTTCCTTGAACTTTAATTTTAGCCATTAGGCTCGTTACCCCTTTGAGAAGTTAAGAAGGATGCGAAGAAAGTTGTGAGAGAAGTTAAGCTAGCGACTTTTAACAATATGTATAAGCATCTAGATACCAAAGAATGAGAGTTGAATATCTATAAACCAGCTAAAGCAAGGGAAAAGAAAACAAGGGATCTAAACCAAGTGAGGTGCATCAAAGATGAGAATGGAGGAGTTCTTGCTATAGAGAATGCAGGCCAAAGACAGATGGAGAGGTTATTTTCATATTTTTTTTCAATGAAGGACATGAAATGAGTACTTTTTTGGGAGAGTTGAGTAACTCAAAAGAGTGTAGAAACTACTCTTTTTACTGGTTGAATTAGGAAGGAAGAAGTGGTTGTAGCTTTAAAAAAGATGAAGCATAAAAAAGCAGTGGGCCCATATGATATATCGATCGAAGTGTGGAAAGTCTTGAGAAAGACGGGTATGACATGGCTCACATACCCTTTCAATAGGATTTTGAAAACAAAGAAGATGCCAAATGAGTGGCGAAAGAATGAAGCTCTTGGAGAGAGTAATTGAGCATAGACTGAGGCAAGAGACATGGGTCTTGGACAACCAATTCGGGTTCATGCTAGGGTGCTTAACCATGGAGGCAATCTATCTCTTACAAAGATCGATGAAAGATATAGAGATATGAAAAAGGATTTGCATATGGTCTTTATAGATTTGGAAAAAGCGTATGATAGGATCCCAAGAGACATGCTTTGGAGGATTTTAGAGAAGAAAGGAGTACGAATAGCATATATCCAAACTATAAAGGATATGTATGATGGAACAATGACTGTCATAAGAGACATTCTTTGGAGGATTTTAGAGAAGAAAGAAGTATCAGTAGCATATATCCAAACTATAAAGGATATGTATGATGGACTAATGACTATCATAATAACTTATGAAGGACAAATCAAAAGCTTCCCCATAATTGTAGGGTTACATCAAGGCTCATCTTTAAGTCCTTACTTTTTTGCATTAGTAATGGATGAGTTAACAGGACATATTCAAGATGATATTCCTTAGTGTATGCTTTTCCCAGACGATATAGTGTTGATAGACAAAACTCAGGAAGGAGTAAATGCGAAGCTTAACCTTTGAAGAGAAGTGTTGGAATCTAAAGGTCTTCGCCTAAGTCGATCAGAGAGAGAGTATATGGAGTGCAAATTCAGTGCAAACGGAGGCTCAAATGAGTTAGGGGTGACGATTGGACACCAAGAAGTACGAAAGAGCGACCGTTTTCGCTACCTAGGATCTATCTTGCAAAAGAACAGAGAATTGGAATAGACTCTAAGAAAAGACTTGGAGTACTTGGATCTAACGGAGGACGTGACACATAACCGAGCGCAATGTTGTTCTAGAATTCATATAGCCGACCCCACTTAATGGGAAAATGCTTTGTTGTTGTTGTAGGCCCGTTACCCCTAAACTTTTAGAATCAGCCACTTTTCCCCTGGATTTTAACTTCAGCCAATTACCTCTTAAAATTCTATAAATAGTCAATTTCTCTCATAGCTTTACGTTTTAAAATTTTTCATATGTCTAATTTTCCCTTTTTTTTTTTTAGCCTTTATACAATTACCATGTGTTGTTGGCCTGACCAAAATTAATGAAAACTTAACTAACTATAAAACTTCAGGGAGGTAATTAGTTAAAGTTAGAGTTTAAGAAGAAAATTGGTGATTATAAAAGTTCACGAAGTTATTGATTAAAATTAAGAGAACGAAAAGCTCGTGGTACTGTTCACTTTAAAGAAAAACCATATTTTTAGACTAAAAAGTCAAACTTGGTAATATTCACTTTACCTTTATTTTATCCTTATCATTAAAACTATAAATTTTCAAATCCTTTATTTTTTTTTAAATTAAAATTCAAGAAGAAATTAACTTCCCTGTACAATTTCAGGAGTCAAATTGACAAATGTCCCTTGCTGGTAAAACCCCGAAAGAAAAAAAAAAAGACTCGGGAAACAAAACCCAGCAAACGAAATCCCCGCCCCCTTCCTCCCTCCCTTACTCCCCACGGCCCAACCCATCACCGTCAGAATCCATTGCTGCAGTCAAACCCCTCTCTCTCTCTCTCTCTCTCTCTCTCTCTCTCGAACTCCACCAGTCCGAAGGCTCAACCCTCCTTTCTCTATTCCAGCTTCGTCGCAAACCAGGTGACTATTCTCTCCGACTCCTTCTCTCTCTCTCTCTCTCTCTCTCTCTCTCTCTCTCTCTGTCCTTGTTTGATTTGTGATTCTTGTTCGGAAAACTGAAAAGAATTAGAAATAGAGTTGAAATTATGAATTATTGTTCTTATTTGCGGATTATTTTTTCCTCTCAATTTTTACATGTCGTTTTTTTTTTCTTGAATCATTTTCGACAAAGAAATGCGTAATTAGTAGTAAGATGGATGCATTTGGATTGGACCCATTGCAGTTGAGGACATGGTTTGTGGTTTTGTTTTGTCGTTTGCATTAGATGGATATTAGTGTTGTACAGGTAGCCGTGGCTTGGAAGTCTGTACCAGTGCAGTACAGCAACATATGGAATTAGGCTTCGAGTATCAGCCACTGCAAAGGTAGAAGTTTGGAGTCCACATCACAAAGTGAGGGACGTTAACGGCGCCACAGAAATGAAGGTCAGGGTGGTGTGTCGGAAAGTGTATGATTACATTCGTTATGATCTGAAAGAGATTGCATTTCCATCTTCGCTGCCGGACCCTCCTCATATCAAGAAGCGCCGTAAGCTCACCATGCATGAGTGGTTCTTGGTATGCCCCTTACATTCATTTCCATTACACATATAGATATAGGCTCTGTAGTTAATCATACTCACATCCAATTCGTTTAACTAACTCATGGATCGTTGAAGTAATTACAAGTACTGGATTGTTAAAATGCTTTTTGAAAATAAAATGGACAATTTACAGCATGTTTGGGAGTTCTTTTGACCTTTCAGATATCAGAAAACACATTTTTTAACAATTGTCTAAAATGGCGCTTCATGGAGAAGTACTATTGAGCTAATGGATAGGTGCTTTCCAGGAAACACTTGGATTATCACTGAAATCTACTTATACGCTTAATTGCTTATGATAAAAGTGCTACTGAGCAGAAGCGACCCATGTAGAAAGAGTCTAGTTTTAGTTTGTGTGTTTTAACTGTTTATCTAACATGGGGGTTGGGTGCATACCAGCCTCTTATTTGGTTAATCTAGCCATTTGATCTTTCTCTTGACCAATTCTGATATGAATTTTGATAATAAGGTCAATTGTTCAACCGTAGAATGCATTAAAATTTGAAGTTCTGAGTGTTAAAGTTGATTTTGTTCTGATGATTTGAGCTATTAATAATATTTGGCTATTGCTTTTCTTTTCGTCTAGGTTCAGATATAGTTTGTCTTGTTTTCACTGAGTATGAACTATGTTTTCTTGCTTAGGATATGTTAAAGCTTATTAGAACATTTATGCGTGTGGTGTTAACATGAAGGATGGTAATTTATAATTTTATACCTTGTATTGGCTGTCAGGTGTTGAAGGAGGCTTCTAGGCTTTATGCCGCCAGCTGGGTGCGGGATGTTGGTCCTGAACTGCGACCTAATGATTATAAGAATAAAGAGAGTGAAGATGGAGCTGGTGGAGCACAGAGAACGGCTAAAGAGAAAGAACCCTCAACCTTAGAGGATCTTGGTAAGTAATGTCTACATTATGCTGCCACATCAATCAGTGTGACCATTTTAACAGTAACTTAGTGGAACGCCTGCTTGTTCTATGTGATGTATGCATGCATATGACTACGAAGATAATGACTGATGCCCTATAGATCTTTGCTTTTTGTTCTTTGATTTGGTTTGCATTAGTGTCCTGCAATGTTCTTACTTAGGAAGTTGGCATAAATAATCATTGAATCATGCAACTTGATCATTCGATCCCATCAAATATTTTACATGCATCAATTCTGCTTCAAGTACAGTAGGTTAACTTTTTAATAGTTGTTTGCATATCCAAACAGCTTCAAAAAAAAAAAAAAAAAAAAATATCATCTACATATGCTTCTTTTGAAAGTGGTTCAACTTTATGATTGTAAAGGGAAGATGAAGTAAACCTGTACGAGTAACAAATATAGAAAGGAAGATTTGCGGACACTTTTTTGTAAGGCAGTTGTTCCTGACTGGTTTTTGTGTGTGGGTTCACTTTAATCTGTCGACTGCCTATGTCTCTAAACTTCTGAATAGAATTTGGGTTATGATTCTGTAACTTTTACCACTCTGTGATAAAAACACATAGTCCTCTCTCTCTCTCTCTTGCCTGTGTCGTTTTCTTTTTCTGTCGTAATAAGCTTTTTTCATCTCATCGGCTCCTTCTCTAACAACATAAACAACAAAAGAATACCTGTAAAGGGAGGATGAAGTAAACCAGTATAAGTAACAAATATAGAAAGGAAGATTTGCAGACACTTTTTTGCAAGGCAGTTCGTTCTGGCTGGTTTTTGTGTTTGGGTGCTCTTTCATCTGTTGATTGCCTGTGTATAGAATTTGGGTTATGATTCTGTAACTTTTACCAATCTGTTGTGATAAAAACACATAGGCCTCTCTCTCTCTCTCTTGTCTGTGTCGTTTTCTTTTTCTGTCGTAATAAGCTTTTTTCATTTCATCCTCCCCTTCTCTAACAACATAAACAACAAAAGAGTACTTGTTTTTAGTTAAATCTTTATGCTTTTCAGCTATAACGGTTTGAGATCTGATTATGTTTAATGCTTTTCTCTGGAAATAAAAACAAATAGCTGTGGCTGCAAGAGGAGGAATGGAGACATTAAAGCCTGCTCTGCAGCGGGTGTACATGACAAGAGCGTCTGCATATAGAGATGCTCTTCAAAGTTTTATACATGGGTACCAAGAAGGCATCCAGCAGGTCATGGAGAGAAAGGCAAAAGATTCTAAATCTGAACAAGAAAGTGATAAATCTGCGTAACATCTCTTGTTACTCTTCATAGTTGTTGCTGCACCTACTGACACCCCTTCTCTCGAAGTCATGGGGTCATTTTGCCGAGTTCCTTCGACATGTTTCTCCCAAGCACCCTAGTATAGTGTACTTGTTATCTGTGTCGACTACAAGTTCTTGAGCTCTACTTTTAGCTCTGGTTTAAGAACACCTGCCATGGTTTTTCATTCAAGTATTCAAGAACTCGAAAGAAAATTTAAGAAATGTAAATATAATGTAGATTTGCACTATTTTTTCTCTTTTGGGACTGATATAAATCTGCTTTATTGAAGTGATGAATTTTTACCTTGTCACTAGTGGTAATAAATTTTTACTTTTAGTTTTATTATTTTCTTGAAAATCAAGTAATCTGCTTTAATTTTTTAATTTTTAATTTTTTTTTATTTTATGGAAGTAATCTGCTTTATTGTCTGTAACATACATTTAGTCTTTGGAAGGTTTGTACTTTTTTTAATTTTCCAAATGAACAATTACATGTGTCATACATACATTTACTCTTTGGAAGGTTTGTACTTTTTTTAATTTTCCAAATGAACAATTACATGTCATGACACATGAATGCCTGGCGTGAAGGATATCTTACATGATGTATGAGTTGACTGTGGCATGGTGTCTGATGCTTTAGCTTTCACCTGTGGGTCTAAACAGAAAAACTGCCCGAATCAGATAGAATTGGCCAGCTTGGTTTGGTTTTCAAATAAAACTAATTCAACAAATTCCCACGATTCTTTGAAGACGATTATATTTTTATGAGTTGTATCATACTATGACGGTGTTATTATCTGAGCATTTTTCAATAAAAATTCAAAAGATGTTTGTTTGTTTTTTTTTTTTTTTTTGACTAATAGATAGTGTAGTGGATTAAATTGTTAAATATTTGGGGAGGAGGATCAATGGAATGCCTGTATCAAGGTGCATAGACATAATTGTTTTTCACTACTACGACATGGCGCTATAATGATCCAGGCCGTTGAAATTTGATCCAACGGCTACAATTATTATAACTTTTAGAAGGTCTCCTATTTGTAGCTGTTGGATCAAATTTCAACGGCCTAGATCATTTGATCCTTAGACTCAGGATCATTAGATTCGGAGATGATCTGGGACCATCTCTTTTATAAAGAAAAGATCTAGAATAAAAAAAATATTATGATGGAGATAGCCGTCATCATGACGCATTGTGATGGATTTTTGCAACCAAAACCTCTGTCAGCAGTAGTTACTACAGAAGCAGAGGAAGTAGAGTTCCGCAATTCACTTGAGAGCAAGTCCATCGGGGACTTTTAGGCTGGCACCTAGCACCATTTTTGGCCCGGCACCCAGCCAATCCCCTCTAGCCCATTTGGATAGGACGACACCCAGCCCAATCTGGTCTCCAAGCCAACCTAGAATGGACTGAGCTATGGGACGGCCTACTTGATGTCATGTTGACGCCAACGTGACGTCCCAAGCCAGTTTAAATTTTTTTTGCGCCAGGTGCGTGTGAAACACGCTCGCGTGACCACGCGTCCTGACAAGAAAATGTGGGGGTGGCCCACTAGTGCAGGCGCACTTAGGGATCTGATGGGGGAGGCCACACGTTTATTTCTGGGCTGTTGGATTTCCAACGGCTAGTTTTTTGGACTGTTGGATTCCCAACGGTCAAAAGGCACAACAGTCATAATTATGACCGCTGGCCACGTGTCAACGTATAGACTGTTGGATTTGAATCTTTTTCAAATCCAACGGTCCAAATTAATTAACTAAATTAAAATTTATAAAAAATTAATTAAAAATTGTTAACAAATACAGAAAATTTTGAATTTTTTTATTTATTTTTCTATAAATACCTAACCCTTATCTTCTACTTTACACCACATTTCAATATTTTCAACACTTTCTACCAAAGCTTTCATATAATTTTTGAGAGAAAAAAATGACTACATGGAAGCTTATCGAAGATGTTACGTTGTGTGAATGCTGGGTTCACATTACTCATGACCCAATTACGGGTAATGAGAGGGATAAGCGAGAAATGTGGAGTAAAATTACGAAAGCGTTTTGCGATGTACATGGAAAAGACGCCAGAAGTAGTCAAGGTCGTTGGAAAAAACTCAACGCATCCTTTACTTGTTGGAAAAACGCTATCTCTCATGCTTCCGGTAATCTGCGTAGTGGGACAAGTTTAGTGGATCAGGTGACAATATTTTTATTTATTTATATGTATTCCACTGCATTAATATTTTAATTTATTTGTTTGTGTTACACCCGCATTTTATAATATTGTCTTATCCCACATTTATAGACAATACAAGCACAACCATTCTACAATGCGAAGAACCACAACAAATCATTCAGCCAATGGGAATGTTGACAAATTGTCAAAGATTGCCCCAGATACAGAATTGTGGCAACCTGTCCAAAAGTTGTCATGCACGGCATGGGTTTACACAGTTCACTAGAAGCAGACACGGCCGAACAGGAAGAAGACACAACTGCATAGGAAGAAGACACATTTGAAGAAGTGCCGATGACCCTAGGCGACTAGTTGGTCCCGAAGGCCTAAAGGTAAGAAGGCGGCAAAGAAAAAAGGGAGTTTTTCCAAAAATGACTACACAAAATATATGGACGGACTTGCGCGCCAAGGTGAACTGAACACGGCGAGGGAAACGGCTAGAGATGAGGAAAACGCTACTGCTATGGCAGCAATATTAGCAGCTACTGAGAGACGTGATGCAGCGGCTGAGAGACAAAGAGAAATAGTTAATTGAGAAAACGAGATGATTAAGAAGCACTTAATCGAGAAAACGAGATGCTTAGAGAGAAATGATAGCTCAAGTAGATTGTGACACTATGAATAAGCCTCTAGTAGGATTGTCTCTGAATTCAAAATATTTTTGGACATCGGAAAAAAGAGACGTGGTGCGAATGAGGCGTGCAAGAGACGCGGAAACAAGTCGAGGGGGTTCTAGCTACACAAATCCTAGCAACGAAGATCCTAGCACCACATATCCTAGCTCTACAAACTTTGTATAATTTCTTATTTTTAGTACTTTATTTAATTTCATCTTAATTTTCAGTACTTTATGTAATTTCATCTTTATTTAATCCTATCCGAAATTAAAACTATTTTTTATTTATTATTTTATAAAAAATTTAATAATATTTTATGGGCTGGGTGCTAGCTCATTTTGTAGGATGAAGATCATTTGTGCCAGCGTATTTTTTAGACTTTGTTTCAGCGTATTTTTTAGATGTGGAGATGTATTTGGAGTATTACTATTCGTCTATCACTGTTCACTTGCCCTGAGAAACCCTATCATCTGAAATCCTCAATCCCTCCTCCGTTACAGTGATTGATTGCCCTCCCTTTCGTTGTTTGCTCTGCAGCGATGGCTTCTTCAGAGATAGAGGTGGTGTCATCGGAACCAAATACCCAGAAAAACCCTGCGGAGGTGTCCGTGCTCGACGTCTTCTCTGCTTCTGCTTATGGTGATTTTCAGAAACTAAGAAAGTTCGTCGAGCAAGATGGTGCCTCTCTCTCCAAGCCAGACGTCCATGGCTACTACGCCCTCCATTGGGCTGCTCTCAATAACTTCCCCGATATCGCTCACTACATAATTCAGGTATCTATGCCCTAAAACCTTTCTCTTTCTGTGAATTAGCTTGTTTTCTTTGCTGGGTTTGTGAGGAAAGTTGAATTTTGCAGTGGGTTTGTGTGGAAATGTTGAAATTTTGCAGTGGGTTTGGTTACTGGTGATGAACCATAGTCTGTTTTTATTTTATCCCATTTTTGGTATTGGACTGCTGTATTCTTTAGTGAGGTTGGCTTGATCTGTATTAATATACTTGTTATTGATGTGGTCAAAGCATGGCTGCGATGTCAATGCGACTGACAATGTACAGCGGACAGCATTGCATTGGGCAGCTGTGCAGGGTGCAATTGCGGCGGCGGATGTGCTCTTGCAGAATGGAGCTAGGGTTGAGGCAGCTGATGTACATGGCTACCGGGTAATTGTCTCATTTCCTCTCTTTTTATTTTTATTTTTTCATTTTCCTTAATTTTCTTGGTTGAGTTTGTCTATTTTGAAATAGAAACTGTTATATTAGGCTGAACCAGGTATATCATTAAGGATTAGGATTCCTTGATGCATACATTTCTTGTGAAACAAATGATGAAGACCCATGGTCCCTGGATAATCGGCTTCCTTCCTTGCTTCTGCAATTTCATCCAACTCCACAATTAGACCACCTCAACAATCTCAGTGCCTACCCCCTTAATGCCCGCCAAATAATCTGGTACTGGACTACCCACCAGTCATTTGCACCAAATACTCCACAACTTTTTCTTCTGTTCATCTGAAATGATACATCTTTTCCCATACCGCATGTGTCTCTCTCTACTGCAAAGGATCTCTAATTAGGGTTCTCTGAGACTTCTAGGGCGGTCCAAACCCCCATATCACCCAGTTCTTGCAAAAGGAATTATAGAAGCTCCATTGGGGGGGGGGAGATTAGAGAGAATTGAGGAAGAGGCTTAGAAGAAAATGCCTTGGGAAGGATGCTCATCCTGTCATACCTATTTTGGTTCTCTGTGTATCATTCTTTACACTTTTGACTTGGGACCCATTTCTTTAAAAGTAGTTCCCCAAAGTCTTGCCCTGCTCTTGTATATCTGTTTTGTGGGACATGTATGTTCTATTCATGTTCCTAATTTTTTCAGTTCTTGTATCTATGTTTATGTTTTACTGGTGTTCTTTTCTCTTACAAAACTGTTAGCTTTGAGTTCATTGAGACTCCACCATTTTATTGGTGGAGATGAAGAACTGAAAGTGGAGATGTGGCGTGGATGAGAGCTGGATGAGATTCCAGAAGCAAGGGAGCGTGTTATTCATGGGTCACATGTAGTTTTCATTAGTTTTACTTAAATTAAGTATTCAACTGCCAAATCCAACGACTAAAAGTGAAGCCCAGTTTTTAACACTAGTTGCATATGTAACATACGTTAATGAGATGAAGTACATGTGTACAAATTTTCTTTGGTGTGGTGACTTGCAGATAATCAGTTTTTGGCACTGCAGGTTGACTGCGATGTGTTGGCATACTTTGTTGCAATGTTCTCAATACGTAGCATTATTTCTTTTATAAAGCGATTATTATATTTATAATCATATTATTGTTTGGAAGATTTATATTTAGTATGAATTTAATTTTGATGGGGTGAGGTATACTTTAAAACTAGTTGTGAGTCCTATATTTTCATGCATGCAAAGGATGTTATTGCTACTAGTTTTTTCTTGTCACTTGTTTAATTTACTGCAGGCAGTTCACGTTGCTGCTCAATATGGGCAAACATCTTTTTTGAATCACATTGTCGCAATATATCATGCTGATTTTGATGCCCCTGATAATGAGGGGAGGAGTCCTCTTCATTGGTATGTTGAAAGGCTATACTATGGCATATTGACGTGGTTTATGTTTACATAGATATTCTGTGACATTGACATCGTGCTTTTTTAATTTCTCCATGACAACATGGGCTGTCATGAATTAAATCTATTATTCTGTGGTTTAAATTATTCTGTTCTGTGTAGCAGTCTTACGTATCTGGTAACATGAAATATTTGTTTTGAGACTGTCTACAGGAGAATTAATCAATTATTATATTTTCAACCAGGGCCGCAGATAAAGATTTTGCAGATACAGTTAGATTGCTTCTGTTTAGAGATGCATGCCAAGGGAGACAAGATAAAGAAGGTAAATGTGCACTATTCACCTAAATATGTTGTGTTCTGGTTATTTTAGTAGTACAATTAAATTTCTACATCAGCTGTTTATGTAATGTGTCAAAACTGGCTTGAGTAGAAGAGAGTGATTAGACATGTTTCGTGACGGGTGTCAAATAATGCAATACACAACACATCGACGGCTATGATCATGAATTTGCTACCTTAGGATACCTGTAAAAAAATGATTTTCTTTTATATCGAACAATATTACTTTCAATCATGCTAATTCTTCTTTGTGGTTCTCTGCTTCTGGTCTGATTTGAGTATACTATGGTATTAGGTTGTACCCCTTTGCACTGGGCTGCTTTAAATGGGAACGTGGAGGTTTGCACTGTGCTTGTCTATGCTGGCTCTAAGAAGGAATTAACGGTGAAAGACAATGCTGGTTTTACTCCTGTTCAGATTGCATCTGATAAAGGTCATCAGCGTGTCGCTCTCTTCCTTGTACGTAAATTTATATTTATAGCACTACTGATAGCTTTCTGATCACCAAATCTAACGAGACTTGAAAAGCAGATATGGGAATATGAGGTTCAGTTTGGGAGGAGTTTTTGATATCGGACATGTTTGCAATGGTTGCATAACTCGTAGATTCATCTCATAGATTTTGACATTTGTTATTATTCACAGTTTCTTTTCTTTGTTGAGAATTTAGTGTAATGTATAGTACATATATAAGGTAAACAAATTGGTTACTGGTTCTCATGTACTTTCCATAACTTACATGCATCCCCAAACATGAATTTGTTTTCTCTTTTCTGGAATAATTGCAGGAGTTTGTAAACATATATGTCATATGAATCCTTATGTATATTTTCTTCCCATGAGAAAAGTAATTTTAAGTGATGTGTCCCCTGTGGATGGGAAAATTGTATTCTACAACATTTGGTTAACAATTAATAGGTATATTTAAAATATAACCATGTTAGAAACAAGAGTTTATTTGTATCTTGTGCAGGCTAACCAGCAGCGGGCTCATAGAAACTGCTGGAGAGACAAATTTTGCATTGGGAAGATGGCGGATGTTGGTTACGCACCTGTTTTGTTGTGTATAATAGTCTTTCAGACAGTTCTCTTTATGAACTCAGTCCTCGCAGGTAGTAAAGCCTGTTCCAGTTTTCCTTAAGATTTCAGATAGATTGAGTTCCCTTGCTAATTATTCCTTACTGACTTCATACTTACTCATGTTAGCTCCTCATCTGACAAAGGTTACTGCTGCTGTCGGTCTCTGGGGATGGGCTGCCATTTCATTAGCAGTGGGTTCCTTGATTATGTTCTACAGGTGCAGCAGGTAATTCTTTCCTGGAATCCATAATTCAAAGTAAATTCAAATTTTATGTTTTGTCTTCTCCAGTTCTCTGAAATGGGTATGTTTTTAATTAGTTTCAATAAGAAAATTTGAATGTGCGTTGATACTTGAACTTCTAATTTACACAATTTAATAGTCATTTAGCACTAAATGTTGGTTTCCAGAGCCACCAGATAATCCCACCCAGTCCTTTTTTGGAGGAACCTAATACATCTGAAACATTGCCAAGAGATTACCAGCCTGGCAAATTTATGCTTTAATAGTAGATGTGCTTTATATATATATATATATATATATATCACAAATCTTCTGTTTAGTAATGAATTATCTGAACAATTATCTGCCACATTTATGTTGAATAAACCCGCACACTGGACCTTGTTCTTTGATGTAACCAACGGCAATAGACTAAACTAACAAATATAGAAAACTTAGAAACATACAAGAATTATACTGGTTCGGCAGAACTTATGCCTACGTCCAGTTGTGATTTCCCTAGGTAGAGAAATCACTGCTTCTTTGATTAATAATAGAGATTACAGAACTTATGCAAACCCTAGAACTAATCTCAAACCTCTCTGCTGTTTGGCTGTTTTCTCTCTGCTGAAAATCAGCCTTGCCGCACCCTATTTATAGATATAGGGTTGGCTTACATGTCCTTTACAGATTATAATTCCTATTCTAAGTGGAATAGGAAATTAGACTTCCTTTCCAATTCCAAATAGACTTCTAGGTTTCTAATCTAAATTGAAATAAGGAAACAAAGATTCTTTCCTAGCCCTTTTAGGAGAAGAATTGGTGCACCCTTTTCCCTAAAACAATCCTAAACAGAAAAGGACACAAATTGACGAGCCAAAAAACTAACAATCTCCACCTTGGTGAGTCAAACCAAGTCTTGATCGTTTGCACCTCAGAGTATCTTTGAACCTTCTTGAAGTAACTCTGGAAAACTTCAAGAGTCTTCACCTTGGCAACCTCCTTCTTGCCTCATTGCACCTCAGGTGAGGAGGTGCTCCACTTTAATCAATCAACGAGATCGATCAAGTTCAAACAATGCTTGAACTTCTTGGCCGACACTATCTTTGTAAGGAAATCTGCGGCATTGTCATCCGTATGAACCTTTTCAATCCAAATTTCCTTAGACTCCACCCAATCTCTGATTCTGTGATACCTTGCTTCAATGTGCTTTGATCTTCCAGAAAAAACCTGATTCTTTGCCAAGTGAATGGCACTTTGACTATCACACTTAAGCTTCACACAATCTTGAGTGATTCCCATTTGACTTACCAAGCCACTAAGCCAAATTGCTTCCTTTCCAGCTTCGGCCAATGCAATATACTCTGCCTCTGTGGTCGATAAAGCTGTAATTGGTTGCAGTAGTGCCCTCCAACTGATTGGTCCTCCTGCGCATGTAAACACATAACCAGAAGTTGACCTTCTCTTGTCCAAGTCCCCTGCATAATCGGCATCCACATATCCTAGCACCCCTGCATTTTCCTTTTGCTTCTCAAACATAATCCTTTGTCGCCAAGAACCCTTCAAATAACGCAAAATCCACTTGACTACATCCCAATGTTGCTTTCCTGGATTTGCCATGTATCTGGAAACGACACTGATTGCTTGAGCTATGTCAGGACGTGTGCATACCATTGCATACATGAGGCAGCCCACGGCATTAGCATAAGGCACCTTCTTCATTTCTTGTTGCTCTTCCTCGGACGTAGGACACTGTTGTCCACTTAACCTGAAGTGAGCTGCCAAAGGAGTCGAGACTACCTTTGCTTCTTGCATGTTGAACTTCTCAAGAACCTTCTGAATATACTTGGCTTGTGATATCCAAATCCTTCCAGCGGTCCTATCTCTCTGAATTTCCATGCCAAGGATCTTCTGTGCGGCACCTAGATCCTTCATGTCGAACTCCTCGCTCAACATCCTTTTCAAGTCTTGAATTCTAGACTTGTCTTGACAAGCAATTAACATGTCATCCACATATAGCAATAGCAATATGATCATCCCATCTTGGAACACATGATAGTACACACAACAGTCATACAAACACCTTCTAAAATTAATTTTCAGCATGAATGAATCAAACCTCTTGTACCACTGTCTTGGAGACTGTTTGAGGCCATACAGGGACTTCCTTAGCTGACATACTAGGTTTTCTTTCCCATATTCAACAAACCCTTCTGGTTGAGCCATGAATATCGTCTCCTCTAAATCCCCATGAAGAAACGCTGTCTTCACATCCATCTGCTCAATCTCCATGTCATGCTGAGCTGCCATTGCTAAAAGCAATCGGATAGAAGTATGCTTGACTACAGGTGAAAAGATCTCATCATAATCCACCCCTTCCTTTTGTGAGTACCCCTTAGCCACGAGCCTTGCTTTGAATCTCACGGCATCTTGTTCATGTAGTCCTTCCTTTTTCCTAAATACCCACTTGCATCCAACTAGCTTTCTGTCTTTGGGTTTAGGAACCAACTCCCAAACAGAGTTCTTGTAAAGAGACTCCATTTCCTCTGTCATAGCACTTATCCAACTATCTCGCTCACCACTTGCTATAGCTTCTCGATAAGTAGTCGGATCTCCTTGACTAATGTTAAGAGCATAATTAACTTCGTTTTGGTCAAACCCAAACCTGTCAAGTTTCTTCTTGTTCCGCTTAGGTTTGTCCAGTGCTATGCATCTTTGGAATGCAGGTGGATTGTTGGGTGGAGTTTGACTCCTTTGGGATATCTGGCGGATTGGAGTACTTTCAATCTGTCCTGTTTCTTGCTCCACCTGATTCCTAACTGGTGAATGATGCTGATGCTCTTCTTCTTCCTCAAAACCATCAGATTCGGCCTCTTGCTCAATTTGCTCCACCTGAGCTTCTTCTTCATCTGAACTGATTAACGGAATCTTTGTTGCTTCAATTCCAGCATCATCCCTCTTCTCCCTACTGCTCTCGACTTTATTCAGAGGCATGGTTGTCTCATCAAAGACAACATCTCGACTGACAACCTTTTTCCGGTTGTTGAAATCCCAAAGCTTGAAACCCTTCGCTCCTTTCTCAAAACCTAGGAATATGCAATGTATAGACTTCGGTTTGAGCTTGGACCTTTCATCACTTGGAATATGTGCATACGCACTACAGCCGAACACCCTGAGCTTGGAATAATCCACCGGCTTCTCAGACCATACCTCTTCTGCACTCTTAAAACCGAGAACTGTAGATGGTGATCTGTTAATCAAATAACTTGCATGATTAACAGCCTCTGCCCAAAAACTATCAGGCAATCCTGCATGAAATCGCATGCACCTTTCTCTCTCCATGAGAGTTCGGTTCATCCTCTCAGCAGCTCCATTTTGTTGGGGATTCTTCTTTACTGTGAAGTGCCTTATGATGCCTTCCTGCTTGCAGTAATCGGTGAACTCCTTACTTGTATATTCACCTCCATTGTCACTTCTCAGATACTTGATCTTTCTTCCAGTTTGATTCTCGGTTTCTGTTTTCCATTCCTTGAACTTTGCAAAAACCTCGGATTTCTGCTTCATGAAATAAATCCAAACCTTCCTAGAAAAATCATCCATGAAAGTAACAAAATACCTGGCTCCACCATTTGATTTAGTTGGAGCAGGACCCCAGACATCTGAGTGAATATAGCTGAGTTGCTCCTTACTTCGGCTATCTGCACTGCTACTTGCGAATGATACCTTTCTTTGCTTCCCAAGAACACAGTATTCACAAAAGTCCAGTTTGCAAGCTGACACGCCTTCCAACAGGCCTTGCTTGTGTAATTCTTGCAATCCCTTCTGGCTTATGTGCCCGAGCCTATGATGCCATAGTTCAGTCTTGTCTTCTATACTTTGATTTACAGAAACAGCTGCTCCCCCGACTATAGTGGTCCCAATTAACTTATACAACTTATTGGGTTGTAGGTCACCCCGCATTACCACTAGCGATCCTTTGGTTACCCTGAGTCTTCCTTTTTTAGACTTGTACCCATAACCGGCCTCATCTAAAGTACCCAAGGAAATCAAATTCTTTCTTAGTCTAGGGACATACCTGACGTTCCCCAAAGCTCGTATCATCCCATCGAACATTCTGATTCGAACAGTGCCGATTCCTCTTACAGGACATGAAGAATCATCCCCCATTAAGACTTCCCCGCTGCTGACTTCTTTGTAAGTATCGAACCATTCTTTTACTGCACACATATGAAACGTGCATCCAGTATCCAAAATCCAATTGAAAGCCTTGGAGCCCAATGTTACCGAAAGAAGTTCCCCGTCACTCTCATGTTCGGTGACTGCACTAGCGGAACCTGAGCTTCCTTCCATCTTGGCTGTCTTTTCTTTCCAAATCTTGCAGTTCCTCTTCCAATGATCGGCTGAACCACATTCGAAGCAACCTTCCTTCTTTTCCTTTTTCTTCTTGGATTTTGACCGACCTCTGTTGCCAGTTTTCTCTTCCCTTGTCTTTTCCCGCCCCCTCTCCTTGCCTTTGGCATAAAGGCCTTGAGAGCTTTCAGTTATATCATCTAGTTTAGCATATGACTGAAGAGCTTGAATTACGTCTTCAAGCTTCAAGGACTCTTTTCCAAACATTAGAGTTGTTCGAAAGTGCTTGAAAGACGAAGGTAGAGACCTTAGCAGGATGATAGCCATATCATCATCTTTTTAAGTTTCTTCGACTTTCTGAAGATTAGCTATGCAATTCTGGAACCTGCATACGTGATCTTCAATATCACCTCCTTCTTCTAGTCGAAGCCCGAATAGTTCATCCTTTAGAAAAAGTTTATTGGACACGGTTTTGCCCATATAAACATTCTCCAATTTTTCCCACGCTTCCTGGGCAGACATCTTTTCGGTGATGTGTGACCGAACTGATCTTGTGAGATGGATCTCGATGGAACTCTTGGCCTTCTTGAGAACCTTATTCCATGCTGCTTCTGTCATGCTTTCCGGCTTCTTACCATCAAGTGCATCATCCAAATCCTGCTGTATCAGTACGTTCTTCATCATCCTTTGCCAGTCCGTGAAGTCATCCTTGCCGTCAAAGGGTTTTAACGCAGGTCCTTGATCCGCATTCATCTTCCCTTTTAACATCGTAGAACACCTTGATCCTAGCTCTTGATACCAATTGTTGAATAAACCCGCACACTGGACCTTG
Organism: Pyrus x bretschneideri; assembly: GCF_019419815.1. NCBI lineage: Eukaryota > Viridiplantae > Streptophyta > Magnoliopsida > Rosales > Rosaceae > Pyrus > Pyrus x bretschneideri. Next base: position 5,449,246 of record NW_025999457.1, read on the forward strand.
TTCTTTGATGTAACCAACGGCAATAGACTAAACTAACAAATATAGAAAACTTAGAAACATACAAGAATTATACTGGTTCGGCAGAACTTATGCCTACGTCCAGTTGTGATTTCCCTAGGTAGAGAAATCACCGCTTCTTTGATTAATAATAGAGATTACAGAACTTATGCAAACCCTAGAACTAATCTCAAACCTCTCTGCTGTTTGGCTGTTTTCTCTCTGCTGAAAATCAGCCTTGCCGCACCCTATTTATAGATATAGGGTTGGCTTACATGTCCTTTACAGATTATAATTCCTATTCTAAGTGGAATAGGAAATTAGACTTCCTTTCCAATTCCAAATAGACTTCTAGGTTTCTAATCTAAATTGAAATAAGGAAACAAAGATTCTTTCCTAGCCCTTTTAGGAGAAGAATTGGTGCACCCTTTTCCCTAAAACAATCCTAAACAGAAAAGGACACAAATTGACGAGCCAAAAAACTAACAATTTACTACCGTGATGTCGTTAAACAATTACCACATTTGCTTGTAGTAAAGATCCAGGTTACATCAAAGGAGCAGGGGATTTCAGCAGTCCTATAAATACAGAGGTATGCAATGTTTCTGTTTAGTCTTTATCATCTATGTTCAAAATAAGTAGTCTTCTGATGACTAACCCTAACAATTTCTATTTATTCATTTATTTTCTTTTCTGAAGCCATCAGTTTCTCTAAAACAGAAGGTGGTAGGCATGAAACTTACTTCGAACTCATTTAGGTTGATAGTTTGAATCTCATCTGATGCAAAAATGTTAGGTGTATCTTTAGTGACAGCGTCACATATGCATAAGTAAAAAAATCGTGTATCACAAGATTTGGAAGAAACGGAACTGAGAGAGGTCCAAAATCAAGGAATTGTCATGTAAAGAAAACTCTAATCCTTCCCATCAAAATTTTGAATGATCCTTGTTTTTGTTTCCAACTACAGCACTGAAAGCTAAGCTATTGATCTGCAACTACAGAAGACTTTCACCTTCTTCCCCAAACTCAAAGATCAATTATTCTGATAGAACAAAAGAACCCTTGATTTTGGAATAATGCAAGACAAGTCAGTCTCCCTCAGCAATATTTATGCGACTAGGCAATAAATGACCCATATAATGCAATTGAAAAATAATGATGTCACAAGACATGCTCGAGTTTTTAAACCTACATATTCGGCGTGCATATGTCGTAAAAACAATTTTACTACTCTGTATGTGGCAGTGTTCAGAAATGCAGCTCCAGATGGGGCTTTGCTGACTTATATACTAGTGTAACTGAGCTTGCTAATAGGGCACCAACATTTTTCAGGATCCTTTGTTGAATATTGCTTTAAACAATTCCTCTGTATGGATGGGAAATTGGTCTCAACTTTGCCCCACTTGCAAGGTTAACTTGATGTCCTATTTTCAAAGAGGATATTAAATATAATAATATATTTGGATATTTCTTTATGGTTCACATGATTATTGTATATTTGATTAATGTCATGTTTTTCTGACGTTCTTTTGTTTCAGATAATTAGACCTGTTCGCTCTAAACACTGCCCCACATGTAACCGATGCGTAGAACAGTTCGACCATCATTGTCCATGGATATCTAATTGTGATGGAAAGGTAAGTAGTGCTAACTTCTTATCATAGTCCAACTCAGTATAACTATGTTAATGGATTCTTGAGGTCACATTTGTTTCCACCAGCTCCACTGTCTCTTAATTTGTTTCTTGCAGAGAAACAAGCGGGATTTCTTTATATTTATCTGGTTAAGATCTTTGACGTCACTCATTTCTACTGCTGTTGCAGTTCAAAGTATGTGGGTAGCAGACATTATGAACTTTGTGTTGAACTATTTGTTTCATTTTTTTACTAGATGACAGCTGTCTTTTCATGATGACAGGGATTTGGAGTGCATTGCCGGGATTGCAAACAGAAGAAACATGGATTCGCCGTGTGGTAGTTCAATATCCTAGTATTGTTGCTTTTCTGTTTGTGGACATAATCATTTTGATATATGCTACAACCCTAACGACGGCACAGGCAACTCAGGTAATTGACGGAACCCTTACTACATAATGTTAGCTTAAGTTAGCAAAAGACAAAACATGTGTTCCTCCAAAAATGTGAAAACTACATCTTCTGAGGTGGGAATCATACTCTCGAAATGGATTAACTAGCATTCTGTTGCATTCAAGGATTAGCCAGCTCATACGGTCTTTAATTTGGAAGACAATTTATTTTTTGTTTACCTCCTTTTTCTTCTTTCTTGAGATTTTTCCTTTTGCGGCGGTATAAATATCGATTGAAGAACCCATTAAGTTATGGGAAAAGAATGTGGGAGCAGATAGCATTTGATAAGAAAGTTATGCCCCTTTTGGCATCCTGTTGAGAATACTAGCAAGAGAAACGAAAATGGCTACTAAGACTATGTACTTACAGTAATTGCCTTTTAAACTCATCTAAGTTAGTGAGACTATACTGATTATGTTGTTTCATTTCTGAAACTGATAGCTCGAAATATCACCACCAATGAATTGGCAAATGCTAATCGTTATGGGTATCTTCGCGGTCCAGATGGGCGGTTCCAAAACCCGTATAACCATGGGTGCAGGAAAAATTGTTCTGATTTTCTCATTCAGGGCCACACAGATGATGATGAAATAGCCTGGTCTCCATTGCTGCAGGTTGCCAGTTAGTACTCAGAACGTTATTCGGTCCTCTCCATTGTTCCAGGCTACGGATGACGCTTGGTGTTCCACCTGTATTTGCTTGTACTTTATCCCACCATATCTAGGTTACCCAATTCGTATACATAATTCCCGGTCATTTACTACTACAAACTCCATTTTCAGTTAGCCACCACATGTACACAATTGAAACAACAAAATGCAAAAGAAATGAAAGCTTTTTATCTTGCGATTGTCCTCTGCACAGATCGTCTTTCTCCTCAGTTTCAGATTATTATTGGCATGGATAGAGAGTTGATGCTTGAAATAATGCGACCTCTTATGCCTCGGGACAATGTGCTTACCATGATGAGAATTGCACATATTTCATTTTATTTTTTATTCTTGCATGGTGGATGTCTAAAAGTTGTTGTAACTTGGTACTTTGAACCGTACATCATAGAATTTGTTCAGCTTTGACACCATGACACTGTCAATCACAAGACTCAACTGGATTGAGATCCACTTCTAGATTTGTGTCTCAAGCTCGAAGAGATTTAGACTACTCAATTTCAATCATGTGACGCCTATTAGCCCATTTCATTGGTCACTTTCCAAACACTCAAACTTGAATGGCTTGGATCTCTTACTCTCTTTTGAACGGTTCGAACAAAGAGATCTGAAGTGGATCTCATTTCCAACTTGAAACTGAAGAGTGTCCCACAATATATTACTATAAATAGAGCCACCCACTGTTTTCCAGAGATTGAGAGAAAACCACCATCTTTTCATCTCTTCAATGTTTTGTAACTTCTTGACGTAATTGGCTCTTTGAGGGTTGGCTTTGGCCGGGTACTTAAATGGTCAGGCTCTTAAATGCGTCCCAAATATACTACACAAAATTTGAAAAGTAACTTATGTAGAACGTGTTACCGTCAAGTGACCATCTTTTCTAATAATATGTATTGTCATGGTAAGTTTTTCTATACATCATGTAAGTTGCACTTGACAAATGTAACTCTCAAATACTAATTTGTTCATTACGTGGCAATTTAAAGAGTAAAATTTACAAATTTACAATTTTAGACTTCAACTTACTTTACAAACTTTATTGTCGGATTAAAATCTTTTCTCTCACCGTGTTTATGGTCAAAATCTATTTTGGCCTTTGGGTTTTCAATTTAGCAAATTTTGACCACTCTGTTTTACAAAATTTGCAATTTTATTTACAGCAGTCAATTTTGCTAATGCAATATTAAAAGGAAAGTGTTATTGGCACTCAAAAAATCTTATTCTACACTCCTTATAAGTGTATTTTTCTTTCCAAATATAGAAAGTTTGAATTTTAGAATAAGATTTTTGGAGTACCAATAACAATTTTCTATTAAAATTAGTTTACCAATAAGTTACAATCTGTGGTGTTTATTGGAGATGCTCTTCCTAAAATATGTTAGAATTTGAGATGTCAGCCAATCACTCATCCATGAAAGGAAGATTGATGGAGGCAGATTTGTCTGTCCTCCTCTTTGGATGCTCTTCCCATCTCCTCTTATTTGTGCGGTCACGGTTAAACCACGTTAACATTTTATATTCCTATTGCTTTTTGTTTTATTCTCTCCTATAAAGCATGGATACGGATACGGATATGGCGATATGACACGACGATACGGAAAATCTCTAAAAATTAAGATACGATACGATACGTTATGGATACGGTAAATAAAAATGTATATAACAACAAAAATATACATTTTAAAACATAATTCATCATTCAAATCAAGTACATTTGAGTCGTTAGAGAAGCAAAGTTCGAAATCTAATCCTCTTTAAATTGTAGATGAAGTTTGAGAGTCGTATTCATGGTTTTAATTAGAGGGAAAATCTTTGTATTTAGCAACTTTCAATTATAGATGTCTCCTTTTAATTTTCTTCTCATTACCTTTTTTGAAAGTGTAAATGTATCCTAAAAGACGGATACGTGTATCCTAAATGTAGGATACGCATATCCATCTTGTCAAATTCATGTCCATCAACCAGGATACGTGTCGGACTAGTATCCAAGAGTATCAGACAAGTATCTTATCTGATAGAGGACCAAACAGAAGTATCCGTGCATCATATATTATCTCTATAAAAAAATCAATAGGAATATAAAATGTTGACGTAACTTAACCGTAACCGCACAAATAAAAAAAGATGAGAAGAGCACCCAAATAGGAGGGTAGACAATCTGCCTTCAAGATTGATGCCAAGTAAGAAAAAGAAATCAGAAACACTGCAAGTGATGTGGGATTGAAGTCAGTAAGGACTCAGGACTCACCATATTAATCATCAATGACAGATCAGAAAGACGCAGAATCAGTTATATACTGAGTGCTGACACTGCATGCGCGTTTCAAGTCATTGCCCATATCGATGGAAATAGCCGCAACTACTACTTTCTGCAGATTGGTCACAAGTGACGCCACACCATATAGATGTATATATTATATCCAATGAAATCATGCCTTTCTAAAGCTCCATTCTGTATACACTAGTCCAGAATTTATATATCCAATCATGCAACTGCATATATCATGGGAAGTGATTTTAATACAACCTTTTTTGAACTCATATTTGATTTGATGTACAAACATTCAAAATTTTATTTCTCTTCATAATTCTTCTTTAATTATGTATTCTTTTATCTCCCATCACCCTGTTAACCGAAGTCAATATGCAGTTTCATCAACTCCATGATTTGAGGAGTTTGTTTAGTTTGAAAGTGTTATCTGATTACCACTCCTTGTTTGTAGGAGATAGGGTTTAGATTTTCTGTTTTTTATTTTTGAATTTCAAATCCCCTTGTAATTAGGGTTTTCAAACCCTTTGATGTAATCATGAACAGCTTATAAATACAAGGCATCCCATAGTTAAATGGGCATGCAAACAAGTGAAAAACCTATGTTCTTAAGTTTTATATGGTCACTAGAGCCTTTTTTGTCTAATGACAAAGATCCTAACCTGTTACTCTTTCCATCATCGCTTCCATGGCTGAAAACAATGTCCCTGCTATCAACCCTAACCCCCAAACCACCACCTTTCAACCCTTTTCCATTGTCGTCAATATCAAACTTGATAGAACCAACTACCCACTGTGGTTGGCTCAAATTCTCCCTATTTTAAAAAGCCGGGACTTGATGGGGTATGTTGATGGCACCTTGGTGTGTCCCCCAAAACATGTTGCTGGTTTGACAACCGTGAATCCTGTGTACACAACGTGGGTGCAACAGAATCAAATGATCATCAGCTGGATTAATGGATCTCTGACTGCATCTGTCTTGTCTGTGGTGGCAAGCAAAAGAACTGCTCGAGCTACGTGGGAAGCTCTGGAGCAAAGGTATGCATCCACGTCCCAAAATCGTATTTTGTTTCTCAGAAATGAATTGTTGCAGACCAAAAAAGGTGATCTATCTGTGGCGGATTACCTTGATTGCATGAATGCGATTGCTGACAATCTTGCTCTTGCTGGGCAACCTGTGAGTGATGACGAACTGGTCCAGATTGTGTTGAATAATCTTGGACCAGCGTATGAGATGACTGTGAGCGCTACACAAGCTCGTGACAACCCTATCACTTATCCTGCCCTTGAATCATTGCTGCTGACAACAGAAAGGAGACTGGTGGAACACAATGTCCTGTTGGTTGAAAGAGCCACTGTTAATGCCTTCGTGGCTTCTCGAGGACTTGGGGGTGGTCGTTCTCGTGGTGGTGGACGCGGGAACTACTAAAACAGTGGTGGTGCTCAACGAGGTCCCAATCCTCACCATTACAATGCTTCGCAGAATAACCAAGGTAATGGCGAAAGGTTTGTTTCTTGTGGTGATAGAATTGTGTGTTAAATATGTGGCAAACCAGGTCATCCTGCGTTGGATTGCTACCAACGCATGAACACTGCTTTTGAAGGACGCATTCCGGCCAAACGACTCTCGGCAATGACTTCTTCACCTATTACTCTTAACAAACAACAGAATGGTTCTTGGCTTCTCGACACAGGAGCCAATGCACACATTACTCCTGACATTCAGAATCTGGCCAATCCCAAAGAGTATCACGGGAATGAAGGAGTAGGAGGTGTAGGTAATCACACGGGTATCTCAATTGCACATTATGGTTCAAGTCAACTTAATACTAAATCTTGCTCATTTGTTTTACGTGACATTCTTCATTGCCTAATTGCCTCCACTAATATCCTTTCTGCTCATCAGTTTACCCTAGATAATGATTGTTACTTACTCATTTTTCCCCATGTTTTCCTTGTTAAGGACTTCAAGACACGGAAGACGCTTTTCCGAGGGAGATGTGAGAATGGGTTGTACCCATTTCCAAATGGCAGTGGCTGTCTCAAGCATTCTGTTACTGCATGTGTGGGAGTTCGAGTGTCGATTCAAAAGTGGCATGCACGTTTTGGCCATCCTGCAAAACCAATAATAAAGTTTTTAATTTCAAATAAATTGGTACCAATTCATGGTACCTCTGAAGTACGCTTTTGTGAGTCATGTCCTCTAGGTAAAAGTACTAAATTACCTTTCCAATTGTCCGAGTCTAGGTCTCAATTTCCTTTGCAACTTATTCATTCAGATGTGTGGTGTTCTCCAATTCGTTCTAACAAAGGTTTTCGTTATTATTTGTTGTTTGTGGATGATTATTCGCGATATTCATGGATTTTTCCCATGAAACAAAAATCTGAAGTCTTTGCGATATTTGTGAAATTTAAAGCCAAAATTGAAAATATGTTTAATCAATCCATAAAAACTCTTCAATGTGATGAAGGTGGTGAATATAAGAATCATTCTTTCCAAAGGTTTCTTGATATTCATGGTATTTCCCAACGTTTTTCTTGCCCTAAACATCGTGAACAAAATGGTTTAGCTGAACGAAAACATCGACATATTGTCAAAACTGCCATGGTTATGCTTGCTCAGTCTTTCATGTCAACTACGTTTTGGTTTGATGCATGCTCAACTGCCACATATCTAATAAACCGATTACCTACTCATGTATTATTTGATACATCTCCGTTTGAGAAATTATTTCAAAGAAAACCCAATTATGAGTTTTTGAAGGTGTTTGGTTACCGTTGCTTTCCATGGTTAACACCATACACGCAAAATAAGTTACAACCAAAATCAAAGTCATGTGTTTTTCTTGGATATTCTTTGAACCATCAAGGATACAGATGCTTAGACATGACCACAAGACGAGTTTATTTGTCTCGCCATGTTCTATTCGACGAGGACTCCTTCCCTTTTAAGGGACTCACATCTCCTTCTGACAGTGTCGACGAACAAGGTAACAACTTTTTACCTCATATCTTACCTAACTTTCCATTACCCACTACTCATCCAGAGAATCCTACTTTCACTACTATTGATCCACTCCCACAAATCCCTTATGTCCCGAGCCTTGCACCAGCCATAGAATCCTATCCTGATGTAACTTCTCCGCAACATACACCATCCACGGTTGAAACCGTATCCCAGCTCAATCCACCTTTAGAACCTAACCTGTCTATAGAACCCTCACTACCATCACATAAGCAAGTTTTATTAAATGAGCATCTTGTGCAACCCACTGTCCCTAGTGATACTGGACATTCTATGACTACACGCTCTAAATCAGGGGTTCTAAAACCAAATCCAAAATATGCTATGCATGCTGCACTTGATAACTCTATTGTTGAGCCTACATGTTTCAGTCAGGCAGTCAAACATCAGGCGTGGAGGGAGCCTACATGTTGAACCTCTCTTCTTCACGATTTAAGTTTCTTGTCTCCAAGCTTCCAGTTGTTCCCCCACCTGTTCGCTTGCGGGGGGCTGTTAACCGAAGTCAATCTGTAGTTTCATCAACTCCATGATTTGAGGAGTTTGTTTAGTTTGAAAGTGTTATCTGATTACCACTCCTTGTTTGTAGGAGATAGGGTTTAGATTTTTTGTTTTGTATTTTTGAATTTCAAATCCCCTTGTAATTAGGGTTTTCAAACCCTCTGATGTAATCATGAACAACTTATAAATATAAAGCATCCCATAGTTAAATGGGCATGCAAACAAGTGAAAAACCTGTGTTCTTAAGTTTTATACACCCTTCTTTCATCTTTCATTTCTCATGTATGCTTTTCTCGTATCTCAGATAGATAAAATGTGAAAATTAAAAAGAAAAACAAAAATCACTATCAACCAAACTCTATATTTACAAATAGTATAAAATAAGGGTGATGATAGAAAGGCCATTTGTTTTTTTTATCATATTTGTAGACCACAAGGTGTGGCAATTGATGGTTGAATTCTTTCTTTAATTCATTAAAAATAAAATTTCAACCATCAACCACTACATCATTTAGTTTCAAAGTATGGTCTAAAAAGATAATCTCCTTAGCATTTTTCACAATTTTAGATGGAAAAAAAAAAAAAAAAAAACCAAAAAGCTAAAGCAGCAAAAGGGGGCTTCAGAAAACTAGTTTTTTTTGTCTCATAACACAGGTGAATAGTACCCATGAAATGAATTTTTCAAAATTCGAATCATGCATGCCATCCTTTCTCTCTTTGTTGTACGCTATCAGTCTTGCAACAACCAAATTTGAAATTTGGGGCGTCCCTTCTCTTAGCGATCTCTCTCGTCTCCCACGTCGTGTTCTACCAGCTCACATCCTTCCTCTTGTAAGCTTCTCTTATATGAAAATTTCAACCAAATTTGATTGCTATAATGACTCTTCATAACTACATGCAAGGGCATTCTGAACGTGATCGTCATTTTGATGACCCTAATGACTTTTCTGAAGAAAGCAATAATGATACTGATAAAGAATATCATAATTATCAAGCTGAATGACCATATGAGACAGAAGCATAAAGAAATTGCATAATCTTAAGTTTGATGAATGCATCTAATTAGACTACTTTGTTATTGAAACAACTTTTGGATTGTTTTTATATTTTAAGTGTGTATCAGTTGATTGATGGTATTTCAAGTGTATAGTAGTGTTGTGCTAATGAATCCTAGCTACCAAGTTTGTAATATTCTAATATTTTAATATTAGAGATCAATTTAAACTAAGATATAATATATTTTTAAAGTATATTTAATAACTTTATTTGCCAAACAATTAAAGTAATAGCACATCTAGGATTATACCATTTTGAGTCATTTTACAAAGTTCCAACTATTTTACATAAAAATTGACCAAACCCAAGCACTTTTTTTTTTTTTTTTCTCTCTAAAAACTCTTACAATTATAATTTTCCAAACATTTTGCTGCTTTATTTCACAACACAGCACAATTTTTTTTCAAAGCACATCAATATCAAACTAGCCCTTAGTTATGTATTGCTTTGCCAAATCACAACTTGGAATGCTACTCTTAAATGTGCTTCCATTGCATTTCCATGATCAACAATAAAATTTGGTTGGCTCTTTCCCATTTCACGAAGACCTCCCTTCCTGCAGCAGTACTTTCTTCAGTTAAGGCAGACGGCTGAGATTGATTGAAAGCAATATTGAACTCTAACATCCCAGATGGATTTCAATTCCCTGCTGCCAACTCTTAAAGTTATTGCCATTCAGTTTCTCAATGTTAATAAGAGCATGTTAAATCCTGCAGAAAATATTAAAAAATGATTTGCAAATTCATCAATTTGTTACAAAAACAATGAACATTAATCCTTTTTTGTCACACTTAAAAACTCTACATCCAGTCTACCCACTTTTTTTGGCGTGAAGGAGGAGGATCGGCTAGGGTTATTCAGGAGAAAGAACCTAGACCTAGGATGATACCATGTGAAATTATATTTTCTTGTAGTGATTAATTGTCAATTTACAGATTAGATAGAGTACACGTATACAATAGAGTAATTACTATTGGATTGCTTGGAGTGCACACCAAGACTCGTCATATACAACTTTATATATTTAATGTAATCTAGGAGATTGCGGATAGATTTGAGGAGATGAAAGAATCTCGCTAACACTATTCACTTTCATGAGGCTATAACTGCCTCTTATTTCAAATTTGAGTTCATTAGTTTGCCTTCATATAATGTTTAATACTAGTTTAAACAATATTAAGTCTAATAATAACGTCAGTCCATACACTTATATGTCGACATATATATATATATATATATATATATATATATATCCTTAAGTGATAGTTTGATCTTACTCACACTATGGAAAACTCATGTACACCACTTTTGTATATGGTCTGAAGCAACAAGTTAAGAACTACTACTGAATTAAGAGTGACAAGAGCAAAGTTATTAAATGTACATATGGCATTCTTCAACCATTTACAGAACTATGAACTAAGGCAATAATTAACTTCCTATGTAGTCTCAGAACTTATCTAATATTTAAACGGAAAGTGAGGTCCGTAAAATGCCTTTCACTGCAAGGAATTCTAAGGCCACCCACTTGATGATCAAAACCAAACTCTTCGGCAGCCTGACTCAACAAATCTTGGAATGAAGGGTGGTTCAAGTAGGAAACCGGAATCACAAACCGCTTCTTCTCCTCGTCTTCCTCTCCGACATAAACCGCAAAACAGCCTTTCGGAACATCCAACGTTGTTGTTGCTGTTATTGTCGATGCAAGTGGTATATATAAGAATTGGTACTTGAAATGTTGAGACCTCTTATGTCTTCGGACAATTTGCTTAGCATGATGAAGAACAATGTCTGCTACACGAATGCCCATTTAACTTAGTAGAGCAAACTGAAATTGTACAGAATAAGAACTTGAGAGCTTTTCCTTGAGACTTGATAGTGTTGATGTAATGATTTATTTGTGGGTGTTTATATAGAGAGAGCAGAGGAGCCTGATTTTTTATGGACAACTTGTACCTCGCTCTGTACTGTACTTTTTTGTTCAATTATATGGCCCAATTTGGAATGGGGTCCAACGATCAGATGACTTGCCCATGGTTTCTCCATAGAAAGAAGAGAAACCATCTGGTTTTAGGAGTGAATGTTTTATGGGAAATGGTATTCCACAATTTTTTTAGATTTCTATAATTTTTGTTTATTTATATCTATTAACGTTCTTTTATTATTCAATTTAACAGTTACAAATTAATAGGCGTGTGTAAATCACTTTCTTTTTTAATATGTTTACGCAACACTCGATTTCAATTCTTTATGAAGTTTTGAGTTTAAGTTACTCATTGCTCAATGAGAATACAAAGCATTACATGATTCGCTAAGTATGAGTAATAAACTGATCAAGTTAGTATCAAACTCACAGCTAGCAATAACATGAGTTTGATATGGCAAACATGTTTTACGTGGTATTACATGAAGAAAATGATATTAGAGTTTGTATCCATTGGATGTCATGGGAAAATATGTGCCGTGCCAAGGAGGAGGGTGATCTTGGCTTTTGGTCGTTGTATGACTTCAATCTTGCGCTCCTTGCCAAGCAAGGGTGGCGGTTGGTTTAGAATCCATATTCCTTGGCGTCTCGACTGTTAAAGGCCAAGTACTTTCCTCATAATACTTTCTGGCAGGTGTCACTTGGATCTTCCTCGTCAATGTGTTGGAGGGGCATTTTGGAAGCATGATCAATTCTGGAAAATGGGTCCTGCTGATGGGTGGGGAATGGCAGCTCGATTAGGATATGGCATGATCGGTGGCTTGATCGTCCCCATCTTTTTCGACCTTTCATGCCTTCTTCTCCGGTTGTTGGAGTGGAGTATGTGGCTGATTTGATTGTTGCGAAAACGGCATCTTGGAACATCAACTTGGTCACTGACTTATTTCCTTATGATGAGGCTGTAATGATTCTTGCTACTCCATTGAGCTGCAAGCTTCCATCAGATAAGTTAATATGGCATTACGATGCGAAAGGTTTGTTCTCTGTAATGAGTGCTTATAAAGTTGCTTGTAAGTGTTGCTTTGAGGCTTCATCTTCACAGTCGAATTCGAGGAGCGCTTCAGTGTTGAAAGCTATATGGAGGGCGGCTATACCGAGTAAAGCAAAGATGTGTAGTTGGAGGGCTTGCCGAGATATTTTGCCTACTCGTGTTAATCTGGAAACCAAGGGAGTAGTTGTGGACAACAGTATGTCTGTTTTGTAGTTCATCTTCGGAGTCGGCGCTACATGTGTTCAATGATTATCCATTCGCTCGTGCAGTATATGCTTCCTCTCAATTGAGAATGGGTTTAAGGCTCTCGGGTCAAGGTTCAATGTGCGATTGGCTATCACTATGTGTGGACCATTTATCCAAAAGCCAAGTGGATTTGTTGTTCATGACTCTTCAAGGAATCTAGCATGCTAGGAACTTGCCAAACCTGGTTCCACTTCCTGCCCCCTTCAAGCGCCGTCGCATTTGAGCGCCCCCCTTAGCTGGGTGGGTGAAAGTCAACGTTGATGGTTCTTTTCTTATTGGATCCAATATGGGAGGTGTAGGTGCGGTATTTCGCAACGAAGCTGGTAGCTATGCTAGAGGTTTTGTTTGTAAAATATCCCCTACATCAAACCCTACTATGGTGGAATTGCTGGCTATTCACGAGGGTGTTCGTTGGGTTGCGAATCAGAATTTGGCTTGAATTATTGTGGAGAGTGATTCATTGCAGGTGGTTCAAGCTATTGGTAACTGCGTTCAGGGGTCTTCACTTATGGATCTTCTGGTGGATGATATACATGCTCTTTTGCGAGCCTTTGTGGACTCACATGCTTGTTATGTTCGTCGCACTGCTAATGTTGCAGCACATGGTATGGCCAAGTTGGCTGTTTCTTCTTCTATTGATTTTTGTTAGTATGAGGAGCCTCTAGACTCGATTGTGGAGGACCTCTCTGATGTTGTTTGAATTATGATTCCTTAATAAAATGCTATCGTTTCTCTTAAAAAAAAAAAAAAACTGACTACAAAATTATTTTTTATTTTTCAATGTACGGTTTTTGTAGTGTTCATGATTAGGGATGGCAATTTAACCCATCAAATCCAATCCCTGCAAGCAATTGATCCGAATGGTTTGGTTTTGAGCATAAAATTTCGGGTATTTTACGATTATGGGTAACCGTCGGGTAAATTTTTTGGTTTCGGGTTCAGTTATGGTTATTAGGGTATCCGCCCCATACCCAGACCCTAAACTGAACCATTTCATCTATGAATAAAAAAAATATAAATATTTATTATATGAAAGGGTTGTTAATAATCTTGCATTATTAAATATGAAATTAATTATTTACTTTTATATCATTAATAATAGGAATTATATGCTTATAATTTTCAAGAGTGTAAATGTTTTCTTAGTAATATAACTTTTTAATATTACTTATTAGATGCATTTATCAATTGTATTAATAATAGAAATTTATTGATTATTCTTCGTTTAGTTAATAATATAAATAAATATATAAATATCATAATTGGGAAAACCGTTCCTTGATCAAAAATCCGTCACCCGATGGATTTGGTTATGGGGAAAATCCGTTTGGGGATTCTACGGGTTCGGATTCGGGGAAAATAAACGGGTTCGGGTATGGGGATAGCACACTCGAACCCAATCCGCCCCATTGCCATCCCTATTCATGATTAAGTGACCTTTCATAGTTTAAACATGCTAAATCACAAATAGTTTGATAATCGTTTTGCTTATCGTTTTAGTTTTTAGGTTTTGCTTTGGAGAAATTAGATTCACATCCCTATTTTTGCTACTCCATTGATTAAAACCTTATTCCTTTTCAATTTTGATTAAGGTCCTTAGGTTTTAATAAAAGCAATTAATTATTTCAATAATAAAATATATATTTTTATTTCTAAATACATTCATTTAGTGTTAGAAACGTTACATTTAATATATTTATATATATGGCTAAATTTTTTATTGTATATTTTTATTTTTTGTTTGTACCCATTTTTCATTTGCAATCATTTTTTAATTTGTACCAATTTTATTTCCAGTTTTAATTTGTATTCATATATTAATTTCTTTTTGTGCCCATATATTTTAAACTTTTATTTGTATTTGTACCCATTTTTAATTTTGCAAAATGTACCCATGCTAATTATATGTATTTATTTTATGTTTTAAAATATATCAGTAGTTATTTTTTAAAATATGTTAATAATTAGGTGGGTACATTATTTTTTTGCTATAATTTTGTGAATAACAATATTACTCTATTATTGATTTTTAAGTATTTTATATTTTAAAAATATTATTTAAATTTGATTAAATTTCATAATTTGAGGGACATTAAATGCATAAATGTATGAGTTAAATATCTTAACTGATGCTAAAGATCTCAATCAAAATATTTAAACAAACAAGATTTCAATCTAATAATTAAGTTGATAAGGGACTGAACCAAAATGAACCTTTGCTTTTTAGTTTTTTTTTTTTTTTTTAAGAACGTATGGAGGATGAAATCCAGTGTTTATGCAGTTGTTTTATATTGATACAAGAAATCATGAAAGATAGATCCAAGCTCTATATATAATGCATGCAGTGATGTTCTTATCCAACACATAAAAATCTGAAATATGGAAGGGTGGTGGTAGAGATATGGCGCAAGTAGTATATATGTGAGTTGGAAATCAGCAATCATCATCTTAATAGTCATAAATGGCAGAGGCATGTGCATGCAGATGAGACAGCTGCCAGACTACTGACTTACTACATGTGGCTTTGAAGCTATTGCCCATATCGATGGCAAATAGCTGCAACTGCAACTTAATTTCTGCAGCTTATTGTTGGTCATGAGTGACGTTTAGCTACCCAACCACGTAGGAGGCAGCTGTCCTTCGGTTTTGAATGCCCTTTTCATTTCTTTTTATTTTGTGCGGTCATGGTTAAGTTACATTAATATTTTATATTAATTTTTTTATAGAGATAACAAGACAAAAAACAATAGGAATATAAAATATTGATATAGCTTAACTGTGACCACACAAATAGAAAGGGATGGGAAGGGCACCCAAACAGGAGGGCAGACAATATGCCTCCAATCACGTATGGCTTTCCAAAGAAAAATAAACTTATACAGGTTCATCGGTGGCCTATCAATACCATAAAAATAGAATAAATTGTAGAAATGGTCCTTCAATTTTAATCAAATTGAAGCAATTATCACTTAACTAAAAATCCATTACCATTAGTTCCTCAACTCATCAAAATGTGTAGCTATAGTCATTTTCATCAACTTTGCTAGAATTTTGTCAAAATAATTATATTGGAATGACCATTGCTACAATTGGGGTTCCTCAACTCATCAAAACGTGTAGCTATGGTCCTTTTCGTGACCTTCATAAAAATTTTGTCAAAATGAGTTATGTTGGAAGGACCATTGCTACAATTGGGTTAAAGTTGAGGGACTATTGATTCAATTGGGTTAAAGTTGAGGGACAATTTCTCAAATTGGATTAAAGGTAAGGGACCAATGGTAATAGATTTTAAGTTGATGGACCCTAGCTGCACGTTTTGATGAGTTGAGAGGCCAATGATAATGTATTTTTAGTTGATGGACTATTGCTCTAATTGAGTTAAAATTAAGGGACCATTGCTACAGTATACTTCATAAAAATATGTCAAGAAAAAGTAACACATATATTATAATAATAATAACATATGTATAAACATCATGTGACGATAAAACAGTGACATGCAAGTCTTTCTCTTTACAAAGAAAATACAGCTGAATATGCCCCAAAGAATGGAAAGAGTAAAGTTGCGTAGAAATGAATTATGCATATTATTTTCTCTCTTTATTTTTATTTGATTTTTCCCTCAAATAATAAGTCGAATTTCCATCCCATTTTGGTGTGCATTTTCTCATTCAAAAAATACAAGTGAAGAAATGTTGCCTTATATGATGAATTTGAAGACGTGCTAACTGGATGAAACTACAAAAATGTGTAATCAATGAAATAGGGAAAGAGAGGAAAAACCATGAAGACTAATTTCGAAATACGTTAGACAATCACTAGTCTCAAAAGCAAATATTGTGAGAGAATAGACCAACAATATATCAAACTTATTGTTCATGGTGAAGATAGATTTCTCCGGAGAGGGATCCTCAGACCTCTGCACAGTTCCCTAAGGGATTGGCACTTGGGATGTATAGTTGGGCTCTTGCTTGTCGATGTGCTACAAGAAGAGGACAGAGTTAGTTCTAAAAGGTGCCTTTGTGGGGCCTTAGGTGTAGGCCTTGAGGCTTGCAATCAAAACTAACTAAGTGCTAGATGTGCCACTACTATCTTAGTATAGCAGATGTAAAACAAGAGTGTTTTTAGTCGATTACTTGCGCCCTAAGTTATTCGGACTTCTTGTTATCAAAGGATTGTCGTGGATGGGTTAAGTCCACATTAAGTTATTTTTCTTACCTTGTGACCAAGGAATTTTAGTTCATAGTCTTGTATGTTCGTATGAAGGGAGTTCAAAGCGCTTTAAGCCATTTACTTGGTTCTTGGTTGGTTTTAACGATAACCTATCCATTAAACTAACTAGATCCAACTACAAATGGCATTCTCGAAGTAGGAAAACCGATGGAAATAACTTAAATACATACTGGAGAATGCATTAAATAATAGATCTACAAACGTAAGTACAAACACAAGGAAGTCAAGCAAGATTTCACCTTGTCTGTCAAGGTTGAACCTCTTGCAACCACTTCTCTTTGAGTTAACAGGGGTTTATATGCTAAAAAGGGATGGATGGTAAACAAGTTTATATAAAGGAATCAATACTACGCCACTGAGGGAGGTAGCAGAGCTTTTAAACTAAGGAAAGATCGGCTTTCTAAGGAGATCTAAACAAGAGATAACTTGTTGCTAAAAAATCTGAGATCTGGGCTAATTACAGCTTTTGGATGCAAATCTGGCTTGAGAGCAGAGTTTGTATGTTTATTTATTTGATTGGTTGAGTGTCCTTATCTCTAGGGCCTCTTCTTCATTTTATAGGCCAATTAGCCCGACTGCTGTGACTTTGCTATTGCCCGAAATCATATGAAGGGTAGTGAGTCATCAATATTTTTACTTGGAATGCCACTAGAAAGTATTCTTTGGCTGGTAGTAGTTTCATCTCCATCACTTGTCACTTCAATGGTAAGCACGTGGCTTTTATCTTGGCTGAGAAGCCTCTATTTTGTTCCTGGGCTTCGGGCAAGTCTGCTTGAATTAGGTATTCTTGGGTTTTTCTTCATCTAAGTCCAATGTTCAAATATTAACCCAAACAATGCCCCCTTTAATCATTATTAAGTCTGCAACCCAAGATGTTAATAATGATTAAATAGCCGTCGCATGCACTTACTCGGGACTTGCACCATTTAAAGCAGCCGTAACCTTTGCACTAACCCACGAACTCAATCGTTAACAACCACTTACTATATAACCTTTACATAAACTCTTTGGCAAAATATCTTAGCCATTTCTAATCTTCAAATCCCCAGAACTTCCCATAATTCTTTGAGCCTTCAGAAACTTCTCTTGTTCTTTAGTTCTTACCTCTCAATTCCAATATTCTTCCAATCTTCTCCTAAAAATCACCCAATGGCACCTAAAGTTGCTCAAACTCCATCTCCTTGCGAGACTGGTGAGGGGATTTCCACCATATGCCGCTTGCTTAATGGCCTTTATCGCCATTGGGCAGACCTGCATACTGAACTTTTCTTCGAAGAGGGATGAGTGTACTCCTTGGGACCTACATAGACTTCTCTAGTCCATGTAGCTGTTGAAAACAACCTGCCTAAGGAGAAATGGTTCACCCCGAACCCATTCTTGGTCGAGTTGGGCATCTCTTCATCCAAATGGTCGAACCATCGTCGTGAGTTCCCTTTGATGAATGATGAAGGATGAACGCAATGGATAAAAGAGCTCGAGCTAACTTTTAAGTAAAAGTAGATGAACAACGGTATCTATGAGCTGATAATGCTCTCGAAGACTAGTATCATTGCCAAGCTTGAGTTATTGACAACTGCACTCCTCTTCTAGAACTCAAGCACCAACACTTTTGACTTCAGGATGGGTCCAATGTCCCTGACCATCCTCGACATGGCCCAAGTCTTCGAGCTAAGGCCCTCAGGTAGAATCGTGGACATTACTCACGATTGGGCTTATTCCTCTCGCCTGACTGCTGAGAGCTCGAACAGCTTTGGTCCTATAATTCAATTGGAGTATAACTCTGCAGCTTTTAAGAGTTACGAAACTTCCTTCCAGGGTTTTATCCTGTTTGCTAAGAAGGAATTTGGCACCTCTTCCTCTAATGCCAACAAGGACCAAGAACACATGTACTTTCTCCTGTATTGGTTCAATAAACATGTTTTCCCAAACAAGTCTAAAAGAGTGAAAGTTGAATGAATCCCTCTAGTGGAAGCTCTGCACAACTTTGATGATGTGGAAACGGGCCCTTTCCTCCTCACACATCTCTATCATCTCCTATATGAGATTACCAAGGGTTAACCATTTGAAACTAACCTGAATGGTCTAACCTAGATGATTCAGCTTTCACTTCAATGGTATTTCCCCGAGCTTCGGCTCCAAACCTTGAATTCCCCGATGGTGTTGCTTCTGCCTCGAATTCTAGCTGAAGGTTCTCCAACCAATCATTCTATGTTTGCTTGTCTCTATTTCTTTAAAGTCTGTAGGACTCGGGTAAATCTGGAGCGGGGAGCTTCAATTCTTAGGAGGTATCCTTGGTTTTCTGATCAAGCTTTTCAAGACACATTTGGAGAAGATGCCAATCCCTTATGCAGAGAGAGGTTTATCAGTTGTATTCAACCAAAGGACCTGGCTTAGGGGGTGAGGAGCAACTGCTATGAGCGCGGGCTGGAGGTTTACCACCCCAACTTTTGTGCTAGACAGTTGGGGTTTAAACAAGCTATCCTTGTACCATTTTTTAATTCAGTTCACTACAGTACTTCATACCGTCTCCGTTCTCCACCCGAAGTTATATTCCGAGCTACCTGAAGGAGTTTTGAGGTCATGAGCAAGGTTGCCAGAAAACCTATGGCTCTCAATTTCAAATGTACTTCAAAGTTCACTTCTTGGTGGGAAGCAAGGTGGACTAAGAAGTATGGAAGAGACCTGCACGAAGCTTATGACTGCCTCTTTAAGCAACTATCCATCAAGTCCCATCCAAAGCAATTGAGCTTGAAGATTGGAAGGAAATGATTCATCAGAAGAATCAACTCTTTCTGATAGGTATTTCTTTCTCCTTTAACTTGAAATTTTTATGAATCTGTCATCTTTAATCCTTTCCTTGGTTTCTTTGTACTTGCAACCTAAGGTAACCTTGCAGAGGTGGATGTCGGGCAAGATGAAGAAGCTGGGGATGCCTTTGTGCTTCAAGAAGTCGCGGTTGAAGGAGAAAGACAAGGTGCTGGAGCAGGTGGGGATGTCTTTGAGTTACTTGGAGACTCTAAGGGCAAGGCAGAACCTGTAGTGGAGCCTCGGGCAACGCATCGGACTCAAGCAACAGTAGTAGAGACTTTTAAGTCTGACCCCGAAGAACGGCTGGTTCTAACAAAGAAAAGGACGAGGGCACAAACTTCCAAAACCTCTTAGTCTTTTACTTTAGTAGCTGATGCAAGCGTGGGTAGGAAGAAATATAAAGCCTCTAGTAAGTGAATTTTGTTTCAACCTTTCCTTCTCACTTGCATTTTTTGCCTAAGAGCTAACAACTTCATCTCCCTCGAATTTAGGGCCTCAAGCAACCAAGAAGCCTACCATTGTTTGAAGGGAGGATCCCTTAGGGGCCGAGATGTATCAAAAGGCCAAGGATCTGCAAGATTCCATTCTTGCAGCTCTGGAGGTATAGTTTGCATCTTAAGTTTCACTCTTTTGAGTTTTTCCCTTTCTCTTTTCTACTCTCTTTTTGACTCTCTGCCCAATTTCTAAAACATGCCATAAGGAAAGAAAGGATCTTTCCACCCTAGGCTTCTTCACCTTCTGCCTGACCAAAACATGCTTCCTTTTCTTGGGCAAAGTCTTCGAAGTTATATCTTTTTTTCATTCTTTAGACTTGTATCTTTACCAATCTTGGAGCCTTTAACACTTGTCTTTTACTTTTGTCGTCTAAAGTTGGAGAGCCCACTCCTCAGGTCGGGTAGGGTTCTTCTTTTATTCCTTCAACCTCTCCTCCATTGGTGGTGACTCATACTTCTCAATTTAACCCATCAATTGGGAGATGTTGCACTTCGTGGAAGAGGACAACAATCTGGTGAGCATTTCTATCTTGAATCTTTCTATCTTAATATCCTTTTATTTATACTTATTTTCTGTTCTTATTTTCCCCAGTCATCTCCAGCATAAGAGTTTCACCAACCAATAGCAACAAATCTCGGGGACCCTATAGTCCCTGAGAGGTGACTAGCTCGCAGACTTCTCAGATTGTAAATCTGGCTAGCTCGCCCTACTTTTTTTCAGGATCTTGCTAAGGTATGAAGGCTTTTCCTCTTCTGTTTTTCTTTTCTGCACAAGTTAATTTGTTGACACTTATCTTTCTTGATTTCTTAGACCTCTGGTGAAGGCCCGGGTACCATCTCTCTTACTCTAGTAAGCAAAGGTGATATTTTTCAGCAACCTAATGTCACAACTTATCCTCTAACTTCTTCCATGGCTTCGAGTCCTTCTCAGGTAAAACAACCTTTCTAATTTCACTTCCTTTTAAATTACATTCTTTCTTTCTTAACTTGTTTTCCTTGGTTTATACAGGGGTTTGAAGAAGGTTCAGGCCAATCTCCTCCTCCTTTGGTGGGGAAGGCAGATCTTCCAAGGCTTCATTTGGCCTCTAGGGTGACGGGGACTTCTATTCCTTGGCCTAAGAAGAAAGTCAAAGTTGCTGCTGCCTCTATTCATGCTCCAACTTCTGAGATTCTTCCTCCTCTGCCAAATGAAGCGGCCCCTTCTCCTACTATTAAAAAGATGCCCCCAACCCCATCAGCATCATTATTGCCCGAACTTGTCAAGAAATTTAAGCAAATAAAAACCAAGCTGCAATCTTTTCCACCTTCAGTCGAGTCTCTCATTCTTTAGAATGCTCGTCAAATTTTCAAGGATTGGATGAAGAGGGATTTCACAGCTTCCTTCAGCCTTAAGGTTTTTCATGATGCTGAGAAGGCCCTTATCGAGCTTTTCAAAGCTTATTTACTATCAAAGGCTCAATATGAGTCTTTTGTCAGTTTCTTTGAGAATCTACGAGCACTGAGGGACCAACATAAAAAAGTAGAGCATGCATCCAATAGAGTGAAGTGCTTGTAAGAAAAACATGTGAAGACTTCAGCTACTCTTCAGCAGTTGGTGGAAGAAGGGTCAGTTATGGAAGATAAGATTGGACTGGTTGACGCCAAGATTCAAAGATTGGAAGAGCAACTTTCTTCCTTGAAGGCTGAGAAGATGACCCTTGCTACTCACTTATTCCAAAAAGTAGAAGAAATGAAGAAGATTTCTCGAGAAGTGGAGGATTCAAAGGCCCAACTCACAATAGCAATATGTATCTAGGAGAACTAGGTCGAATTTTCACCATCATCCAAACTTATTATTCCAGAATAGTTGCTTTAGCCGAGGATGCAAAGTTGTTAAGCTAGGATTTCTTGTAGACCTTCTTTCATGAAATGAAATATACTTTCTTCTTCACTTTTACTTATCTCAATTCTTGCTTCATATTGAAGTTTTACCCATAGTAATTTAACTTCAACCCTTCTCAACTTGCTTATACTTCCTCAATATCACAATCTCTCACATCTCATAAAGTTGGATGGTATTTCTTTTAAAAATTTAGCATTAACTGGATGTTTTTTGGCAAGTTTCCCTCTAAATCTGTCAAGTAATATCCCCCATTATCCAATGTTTGCTGAATAATAAAAGGACCTTCCTAAGTAAGACTCTATTTCCCAAAGCTTCTTACTTGAGCCCCTAAGGGCAAAACTGCTTTCCAAACTAATTCTCATTCCTTGAAGTTTTTCATCCTTACCTTCTTATTATATGCTCAGGTAATGGCTTTCTTCCTTTCTTGAATTTCTCCCTTTTCCATACACCAACAGTCTTTTGATTAAAGACCTGACCACAACTATTTGGTTATTTTTTCTTTGTTCTAACATTAATGGTGTTGGGGAGTTGGGATAATATGGGGCCTATCCCATTCTTCCCCTGTACGGAACAATCCTTGCTCCAAAAGCTTTTGGGCCGTCACCTTAGTCGGGCAGCCGTTATTATCAGCTCCTAAACATTGGAGAATCCCAATACTAGGATTATAAAAGCTGGCTTCTACAACATTAGTTGTGGGGAGGAATGGCCGTGACTCGGCCTCCACTATTTCCCAAAATCCTGGTCCCATGGCTCATTCCTCGTGGTAAACCGCTACCTGTTGGTGTAGGGTGGAAGGCACATAGAGACTCTGATGAATGCAATCTAGGCCCATAAGTAGAGGTACTATCCACAACGAAAAAGACCAGCATGATTTGCTTGGAACCCATGTTAACCTCTAGGGGCAATATCCCATGAGTTCTAGTGATGGCTCTAGAGAAACTAGAAACTGTTAAATCCATGAGGCTGAGATCTTCCTCACTTCTACACATCTTTTGCATCTACTTATATGGCATCACATTTATCGCAGCCCCTCCATTAATCAAAACCCTCTTGAAGGGTACTTTATCCAGATGAGCAGTTACATAAATAGGCTTGAGATGATTGGCTAGGGTCAAACTCAGGCGGTTGAAGGCCATTTTGTCAGAATACACTCTCTCGGGCTCTTTCTTTATAAGTTGGGGCAAACCTATTATGCCTGACTCATTTTTTCCCGCTTCTTCAACATTAACATGTGCTATTATAGGTTCTGTTGCCAAGTAATCACCCTCCATTGTGGCTGGTTGATCATGTTTGGGACAAAACATGGCAGATAAAAAAAATGTCATGTTTACGTGGAAGTTGTTAGGTTCAGGTACATCTTCTGTTTTTCCCTCAATGTGGTCCATGAATTCATCCAACCAAGCCTTTGCATCTTTTGGCAACATTAGCTCGAGCAACCTTTCTTCCCGAGTTATGCCAAAGTTTAGTATTTGTTATGGGACCTCGTAGAAAGTATCAACCAGCAAAGGTGCGGGCAACTTTCTCTCATGTGAGATAGTTTCAAAACAATATTGGCTTCGGGCTCCACCTTGGTGTTGGCATCATTACCATGTTTTCCTGAGCTCTCATCAAGATTCTATACTTCCCCGGATGCGGGTTTTGTGGCACATGATCTCCCTTCTCCTCTGTTTTGCTATTAGCCATTTCTACCTCCTTTTTAGTTCTCCAACGAAGTTGATTTCTTCCCTCATGAGGTATTTTCCCAAACTTTACATTTTCAGAGGCTTCCGAGGCAGTGGGGACTTTTAATAAGTTCATATGGGCTTTGTCCTGCCTCTTGACTCTCTTGATCATAGATGTTTCTATTTCCTTGATATGCCTCCCATCATTTCCAACCATATACCATTTCCACCCGAGTCAAGCAGGATTCTTCTTCATGACTGGATTCACTATCCTTTCCTTTATTCTGACATCTTCACCGACATAGTTGGGTTGGGGAGGCCTTACATCCACCAATTTTGGTATTTTGGCTTATCTGTCTTCCCCTTCTTCAGAGGCTTCATATTCTGAATACCTATGACAAACCATTTGGTTGAGAATCTCCTCCCAACCTTTGGAAAACATTTCTGGAAGTCTCTTTCTCTGCTGCCCACATGATGTTTCTGGGGGCTTCTTGTTATTCTTTTTCTCTTTTTCTGATCAACTCCTGATCAATAATGGCTCCTACTACTGGCACTTCTAACTCACATTCACATTGGCACTTACTACACAAACCAAACCTTTAACTGTGGTTGCTTTAGGTTTCTTGGACAACTTGATAGTTCCTTCTGTTTGTTTATCAACTTGCTTTCTTTTTACTTTCACTTCCCTAGGTGGCATTTCCTTTTCCTTTCTCAGCCCAAGTCAAGTTGATTATGTTAATTGGGGCCTCTGGGAAAGGATTCGTGCCAATCATCATATTGGCTTGTGGTTTCTCCAACAATAACTTTCCCTTCACTGTGAGGTCTTATATCCAATCCTGAACTGGACATAGTTGGTTATGAAATGCAACTTGCAATACTTTTTTCCCCTTAGCTCTTCTGGCTTAGGCATCTTTCTGTGCTGTCGGGCACGATCACTCTTGCCCGCACCAACTCTTTATAAATTTTCGAGGCCTTGGTTGGATCAAAAGAATGACTTTGGTATTTAGGGGGCTTCATAGGGAAAAATCCACCATCATTCATCACCACCTTTTGATCCTTAACTGGTTGGACTAATCCCTTCACTATTAAAGGTTTGAATGGGGTAGTCATTTCTGCAGCACACATGTCCATCCTTTCTTTTCCATGGCTATCATTGAGTTCTGGTTCAGCTCCTTCAAACTCCACTTAGTGAATTGCAGCTTTACTTTTGCAGAAATGAGGCACCTTAGATGAGTGTTTTACTTGTTGTTCTTCAAGCAATAGCTTCTCGTACTTTGTGGTAGCAATCACCAACTCTTGCAACTCATTAAACTGTACATCATAAAAATTCTTCCTCTAAGGCATCCTCAAGGCCTTTTGAGCAATGGATATGAGTTGGGCATGATTGATAGGGAATTGGCACCTCATTCTTGTCCTTCTAAACCTCATCATGAAGTCTTCTGTAGACTCATGTTCATATTGCTTCACCTCCACTAAATCATTGATAAACATCTCAGGCTCCATCCTATAGAATAGCTCATGGAAAGCCATCTCCATTTGCCCCCACGTAGCTATAGAATTGGGGGGCAACATAGAATACCATTGAGATGCTAGGCCAACTAACGAGTTCCCAAATAATCTTAAATTATAGTTAGGATTATCCTCGAATGCCATGCAATGGTTGGAAAGCTTGAAAATGAGATCTTTAGAAGATACACTGCCATCTTCCCCACTAAAAGTAGGAACCGCAGGCATCTTGAAGTTGAGTGGAAAAGAAATTCTGCTCATCAATATATTCTAGGTATGGCTTCTGGTAGGTGATCCTAAACAGCGGGTTGAGCATTCTGGGCCACCATCCTTCTTAACTCAGTTAACTCATCTCTGAGCTACTGGTTAGCTGTATTGTTTTATGGGATATGTGAGGTTCCCTATTTCGGGCTGCGATTATTGCTCGAAAGGTTTCCTTATTTGGGTCGGGCTGTCTCCACTTAGCATCCATTCCCTTACTGGCTAATGGTGGGGGCCTATAAGGAGAAGGCTTGTTTGCCTTGGTAGGCTCGCCTTTTCCACTGGATTCTTCAGTTAACTAGGGCATCCTATTCTTCTTTCTTTCTTGCTCGCTCTGCCCCTTACTATCTAGTGAAAATAATAGGGGGTCGGGTAACTCTACTTTTAGGATCTCCTTCAACACTGACTAACTAGCTCCGGATCTTCCTTTGTTTTTTTCTTTATCCCTCTTTTCCTCAAGCAAAGGAAATAAGGGAATAATTGGTTCTTTCTCAGGACTAACCTCTCTCATCACTTCCCTGACATAAGTATTCTTTGGAGTAGAGTACTCCAGATCTAATCTTCTTTGCAAACTCCCTGTTAAAGAACAGAGTCTGCTTACTTCTTCTCTGGTTTCCAGAATGATATTTTTCATACTTTTCATCACTTGTACCATGGTGGCTTGCAAATCTTCATTGGTTACCTTCCCTCTTGACTTTTCGGATGAAGTCGGGCTTTCTAAAATAGCTGGTCCTTACAGGGAAGGAAAATATTTTGGATCATTTGTCATGCTTGATTAAACATTGGGGTGGCCCGTTTTTTGTGTTCTATCTGAAGGTTTTCTCCTTCCTTCTTTTTCTTGGCATACAAGACTAATGATGTCCCACTGAGCGTGCCAAAACTATGTTCGTGGTGATTTCTCCGAAGAAGGATCCTCGGAACTTTGCACAGCTCCCCAAGGGATTGGCACTTTGGATGTATAGTCGGGCTCTTGCTTGTTGATGTGCTACAAGAAGAGGACAAAGTTAGTTCTAAAATGCCCCTTTGAGGGGCCTTAGGTGTAGGCCTTGGGGCTCACAATCAAAACTAACTAAGTTCTAGGTGTGCCACTGGTATCTCAGTATAGCAGATGTAGAACAAGAGTGTTTTTAGTCGATTACTTGCGCCCCAAGTTATTTGAACTTCTTGTTATCAAAGGATTGCCGTGGATGGGTTAAGTCTACATTAAGTTCTTTTTCTTGCCTTATGACCAAGGACTTTTAGTTCATAGTCTTGCATGTTCGTATGAAGGGAGTTCAAAGAACTTTAAGCCATTTACTTGGTTCTTGGTTGGTTTTAACATTGACCTATCCATTAAACTAACTAGATCCAACTACAAATGGCATTCTCGAAGTAGGAAAACTGATGGAAATAACTTGAATACATACTGGAGAATGCATTAAGTAATAGATCTACAAATGTAAGTACAAACACAAGGAAGTTGGGAAAGATTTCACCTTGTCTGTCAAGGTTGAACCTTTTGCAGCCACTTCTCTTTGAGTTAACAAGGGTTTATATGCTAAAAAGGGATGTATGGTAAACAAGTTTACAGAGGGAATCGATACTACGCCACTGAGGGAGGTAGCAGAGTTTTTAAACTAGATAAAGATATGCTTTCTAAGGAGATCTAAACAAGAGATAGCTTGTTGCTAAAAAGATCTGAGATCTGGGCTAATTATAGCTTTTGGATGCAAATCTGGCTTGAGAGCAGAGTTTGTATGTTTGTTTGTTTGATTGGTTGAGCGTCCTTGTCTCTCGGGCTTCTTCCTTTTATAGGCCAATTAGCCCGATTACTGTGACTTTGCTCTTGCTCGAAAGCATATGAAGGGTAGTGAGTCATTAGCATTTTTACTTGGAATGCCACTAGAAAGTATTCTTTGGCTGGTAGTAGGTTCATCTCCATCATTTGTCATTTCAATGGTAAGCACGTGGCTTTATCTTGGCAGAGAAGCCTCCACTTTGCTCTTGGGCTTCGGCCAAGTTTCCTTGAATTAGGTATTCTTGGGCTTTTCTTCATCTAAGTCCAATGTTCAAATATTAACCCAAACACTTACATTAAGAATATCTCTTCAAAAGCTAAATGCAATTTAAATCCCCAGACTCACCTAGACAATGGAAATTCTTTGTTCACTAGTCGCTACGCTTATACATGAACAAATTCAGTCTGTTTAAGCCAATTAAAGGCCCTTTTATGGAGAACTTCATAATTTATAGGATATATGTAAGGAGGCAAAACGAAGATGTTGATCGCTATGTTATATTAATGAAATCCCGAGCCTCTGCATCTACCTTAACTTATGTTACTATTTATTTATTTGCACAATTAATTCACACATTCTCATTCTCTAGTTGTTGGTTTAAATTGTGCATGCTTCTATCCAAACCACCATCAGACTAGGCCCTACTTCATTTAACTATCAAATTCCTCATTTACAAATTTTTTTTCAGCAAAATGTTGCTATGAAATATATAATTAACTTGTTGGTAATCATGTTGGTGTAGTCTTACAACCATTTAGCACTCAAGTGCACTTCATCTTTATGTGTTATGTTTGATTAAAACACTCTAAAAACATGGGATTAGAAGTGGGAGACACCAAGAGGGACCCATCAAAAGCATTGATACTTTAATAGCAAGCAGCATCGGGGTAGGCTTGCAAGCAAGCATGTCAAATTTTTGAAGGAGATCATGAGCATATTTGAGTTGATTGATGTGAAGATCAGTGGAGTCACGTTGAACTTGGAATCCCAATAAATAACTAAGAGACCCAGATCTTAATCAACCTAACTATAATGAAACCCAATGTAAAGCAAAAAGGAACTAATCCGTTGGAACCAAATATGGGGGTTTGTTTGAGATCATATAGAGATTTCTGAAGATCATAAACATATGCGAACGAGCTTGATCCACGAACCCTAGAGGTTGAGTCATGTAGACATCTTCTTGAAGATAACCTTGCAGAAATGCATTTTTCACTTCTAACTGACGAAGCGGTCAGGCTCGGGAAATAACAGGACTCAACATTGTACAGATAGTAGTTGGTTTAATAATAAATGTTTCAGAATAGTCAATGCTAGAAGATGATAAAACCCCTCAGCTACCAAATGAGATTTGTAGCGTTTAATAGAACCATCTGGATATCTCGACACTAAAAATCCATTTGCTTTCAACAATATTCTGACTAGGTCGATGAGGAACAAGGGGCCATGTTTGATTATAGAACAAATGCATTAATTTCCTTATGCATGGCATGATACCATTTTGGATGCTTGACAGCCTGAGAACAAGTAGGTTCACCGAGTTGATATGTAACAACCCGCCCCGATTTTATTTACGATTTTCAGAACGAGGGTATTTTGGTGATTTAATGGGTTTTGAACTAGGTATTTTAATGTTTTCTTTTTGTCTTAATGGGTGTGCCAAGGGGCCCACCCTTGGTTTTTGTCCCTCGGGCCTAACATCTCTTATCTCTCTCACTCTCGGGCCTCACTCTCCTCTCCCTAATGTTCTCTCTTTCTTTTGCACCTTCCATATTTGCAACTCCCTTTGGCAAATCACCTTATGGACCACCTCCCATCTTCATACCACACGAATGCAAAAGCACTGCAAACATCATGACTGAGTAGCCACCTCGTGAACCCAGCCTTGTGACGTAGAGCTGAGATGTTCCGGCGAGGTGCTACAGTTTTCCGATAAAGGTAAGTGCCCATAATCACTCTAAATCTTCATGAATGGAATTATACTAAAGGGATTTTGTTGACATTTGACAAAGAAATAGCTCGGGAAAACACTCCCTAGTTTTAGGCGATTGGACTGTGTGTTGCAGGCTGTTTTCTGGCCACAATTGGCCCCGTGATAGGCATATTATTCTTCCCCTCCTCTGTAGCTTCATTTTGGTATATGGGTTGTTGAGCTTAGTTAAGTTGTGGGTTGACCAGAGCTTGGAGGTTTCGGCTTTTTTTCTTCGGCGAGACTAGCCGACCCATGGCCTAAAAAATGGGTTGATCCGACCTAACCTACTTGAGCCCAGCCCAACATAATAGCTAGCCCAATTGCCCAGCTCACTTGCAAGCCCAAGCCCCTTTGATACCAGGCCCAAACCCAAAACCCTTAGGAACCTAACCCAGGCCTTTGGGCCTAGGACCCTTCGGCCTAAACCCAAGGAGAACCAGCCCACCCCAGGGACCAGCCCAACCTATTGACCCAAATGGAATATTCCTGAAATATGCTTTATGTTGACTTTTTGTTGACTTTTAAGAAATTTACCCGAGACCTTTTTTAGGGTAATTCGATATCCTGAATCCGTTTTTGACGTCCGTTTTCCCAAATTCAATCGTTTGAATATAGTTTTATTAATTGGACCCTTTATGTGCTTAGGGGCAATTATTTGTGGCATTTTTGTCTTCGCTAGTTTGCATGGCTCTTCGGCGGCAAAGCATCTGTGAATGGACCCCTTCTAAAATGCATGTTTTAATAGTAGAAATGCATACATGAAAAGCATGATTTAATGGTTACATTTTATGAGTAAATTAGATTTACGCTTTATGATTATCATGCTTACTGAGAATATTTTGGAATATCATACTTTATCAAACTTATTTTCTTCATAGTATATATGATGGATGACTATATACCATGAAGATGATTTTGAGATATATGTACTTATGTTTGGAAAGAGTATATTCAATGTTTTGTGCGTATCTAGTGCGTATCTAGTGGCGATGATACTTATATTGGCCTACGGGTCGGGTGATGTAAGGGCTTACGGGTTGATTGAAGATTTATATATTGGCCTACGGGTCGGGTGATGTAAGGGCCTACAAGTCGATTGAAGATTTATATATTGGCGTACGGGTCGGGAGATGTAGGGGCCTACGAGTCGATAATGATACCACTAGTTAGCACACTACGATATATGTTTCATGAAAGGTTTTATGGCATGCTAGGGTTTTTGGAAAACCTATTACATATTATGCTATTGAGTTTTCATAAAACATTGGGGGTTAGTATGTTGATAATTGTTTCAGTATTATATATATCTATATCAACTTGGTCCACTCATGTTTGTTTTGCGCCCCCTCAAGACTTAGATTCGAGGCGTACAATCCCAACATCAAGGCACTTCTGCATCGGCATCTTCGAGCCCTCTCTGTGCAGGACCCACTCCTTTGTTCATTCAATTTTATATTATTTCTTTTTAGTGTTCTATTTTAGTTGTATGCTCTAAACATGTTCCTCATTTGCATATTCATTATATTTAAATTTGTAAGTCTTATTTTTTTCTTGTTCTCATGCATTCTAATATGGCTTCGTCACCTTTGGGTGTCGGCTAGCACATGCTTACCCTGGTGTTTGGGAGAACATTAGGGTTGGGCGTGTCACGATACATGCTAAAAGAGCATGAGGAAGAGGATATTGGACGGTGCCATCCATGCGAACCATTAGTGTTAAATCAGACGATCATCACACGAGCATAATATTTTGATGCTCGTAAATGACAAAAAGTTATGTAAAATTATTGTAAACCAGTATATGAAAATAGAACCATTTAAATTTGGAGGATTGATAAATGAACGAAGATTCGCAAAATAAAGTAGGCAACGTGTATTTTATGTTGTAAGAAAACTAGGAGTATCTAATTAAAAGTTGCTAGATTTCTTCATAATCCTGGGAGACATTTGATTCACTCCCCAAGGAAAAAAATTACAGAATGTTGGAATTGTCTACTCTACAAAATTGTTGGAACCAATTAATTCAAGTAATATACAGATTTTCCGCTATACCGTCTCACAATGCATTCAAGCGAGAAATGAGATCAAGGAAGGCATCTTGTCGGCAGGGAATTGTTAGACCACTTGACACGCTCCGACCTTGATATCTTCAAATACCAGGATGGACACGTGTTGGTCGACACTTGAGGGTGACGAAGCCATTTTAACGTGCATGCAAGTTAGAAAAGGGAACGAACATAAATAAAATATGTAAATTTAAAATATAATGAAATACACAAATGTGGAAACGTGTTCAAAGTATACAACTAATCAAGAATACTGTGAAAGAATTAATATAAAATGGTATGAACAAAGGAGTGGGTCCTACTCAGAGAAGACTCGAAGATACTGATGTGGGAGTGGCCTAACGTCGGGATCGTACGCTTTGATTCTAAATCCTTAAGGGGGCGCAAAACAAAGGGTGAATGGACCAAAGTTTATAATAATAATACTAATAGGAAAACTGTTTTCTTTCTGAACATGCTAACCCCTTGTTTCGAAAACATATATAATACTACGTAATAGGTTTTTCTCGAAACTCTAGCATGCCATGAAAACATTTATAAAACAATAAAATCATCTCCAAAAGTGATAACGAAGCTCCCGAAGGCAAATTCAAAGAATCTCATAAATCAAATCAACGATGTACTCAACTAAGGGTATCATAGTTGCCTGAAGGCGTAACCATCACCCGAAGGTGAAGATGTACGACACTGGGTTACGCTAGTGAAGAAATATGGTAGGTGAAATATAACGTAACATACTGACATTAGCCGTGGCTAGTGAAGCTGTCCGACACTGGTTTCGCCAGTGAAGCTGGGAGCATGTCATAAATATCTCACTACTCATCAACTGTGTCCTATGGCCATAAACATATACATACTCAGGTTGTATGTATATGTTGTATGATTACCCACTAGATAAGCACCGAAAATATAAACATAATCTTTCCAAATCATAGAAACTTTCTATCTCAGGCATCAACATAAATCATCATAAATCAGTAATATGAAATCATCAATTCATACTCGTAAATCTGTAACATCTCGTAAGCATAAAAGAAATAGTTTGTAAACCTTCATAAAATGTAAGTTTGATAATTCATAAATAGTGCGTAAAACGTAAAATTATGAAATCATGCATTTCGTAAATGCAAGCCTAGTATTTTAATAAAAATCATGCAATTTGAGAAGGGGTCCACTCATAGATACTTACGAGGTTGCAGCCGTTCGAACTAAGAAAGTCGAAGTCTTTGATAGTAATTGCACCTAAGCATAATATTGGGACCCATTAGTAAAACTCAACTAAAACAATTAAATTTGGTAATATGAAATGCAGATTTAGAATTAGGGCATCGAAATACCCTAAGAGGGGTACCGGTAAATTTCGTAATAAGTCAGTGAAATAGTCAACGGTAGACCCGAAAAGTCAACCAAGACTCCGAACCAGTCAACTACGTTAAAACTTCACTAAACGGATGTCAAAAATGAACTCCGGGCATCAAAATTAGCCTAAGAGAATATTCTAGTCACCGGAGCTGCTGCTGACCGCTGAGAACTTTGTGGATTTCTAGGCAATTTTTTGAATCAGTATAACTCATTCATTTCTCAACCAAATTTGACCCATAATATACGGAAACAAAGCTAGGAAAGTGAAGAGCAAGATTATACCTGTTTGGAACCTAATGGTGGCTGGAAAATGGCCTAAAAGGTGACTAGTCCGTCGGAAAATTGGGTTTTTCGCCGGAAAATTGAAATAACTTTAAACGTCCATAATTTTGTCATTTTTCAACCAAATCACATGATCCAAACATGAAAATTCATCTACGCAATGAGAGAAATCCAAATATGGGTTTATAGGTCTCACCTTGGCCAAAATCTACAAGAAAAATATCGGGAAACTCTTTGCTCAAAACAATGCTTTGAAACCTTGTTTCTGTCGAGATTTTTACGAAATAAAACTCATAGCTGGGTTCATGGGATTGAGACAAGTATGATTATAATGTTTGTTATTCGAATTTTTGTGGTGATGGTTATTTGTTTCAAGGGGAGAAAGGGAGAGCGGAGAGAGAGTTAGAGAGAGTTCTAGAGAGAGAAGAGGGAGGAGAGAGAAAGAGAGTTCCAGAAATTTTTGAGGTGCCCACGTGGCACTCACCCAATGGTCAGACAAAAATATCACATGTCCAATTAATTATCAATTTACCAAAATATCCTTGACGTTTAAAAGTTCGTAGAATATTTGTTATAACTCTGAATTACATTATGTTTACGCCTACGCGGTCGTAACATCGAGTACTACATGAATGCACTAATATAGTAGATCTAACGTTTCACGATACAAAAGTCAACGAAAGTAAAAAATCTCACCTCTAGGGGTATGTTTGTAAAATCACACATTCAAAATTATAAAAATCATAAAATTAGGGACGGGGTATTACACCACCCATGGGATGATCAAACCTTAATTCTTCTTCAGCGTCACTTAGCAAATCTTGAAATTAAGGCTCATTCAAGAAGTTTCTTAGCAGGAATTACAGCCGGACGATGGAAACCCATTGTTATAAATCTTGAGATAAAAACTTGAAGAAAATCTCAAAGAACTTGCAAAACAAGGAAAACTCTAGTACTTGAGAATTTTTAGACTAGAGAGTTTGTAGACTTGTAGTTGGTGGTCACAAACATAGTCATATGGAATATATAGTTGAAAAGCTTGTGCACGATTCCTCTTTTGAAAGAAACAAGTGGTGCAAACAAATACAATCTGGCTAGGGTATAGACGGGAACAAGGCTAATGAGGGATCACATGGTTTTTGTTGTGCTAGGATAGCACCAAACCAATTGGAACCAACTCAAGCTAACCCATAGGAAATATATCAAATGAAATGCAAGAACAAAATATAAAAGATACCAAGATTTTAACGAGGTTCCTCAACAGTTAATGTAACTGGAGTACGTCCTCGGAGCAGTAGGAGCTCACCCAATAATCCACTATCAACCAAATGGGAGTTTACAAAGTGTTGACAATCTCACAACCCAAAACCCTAATACACCCAAAAGCTCTCACTCACCAAAGAAACAAATAGAGAAGGAAATATAATGAATAATTTCCTTTCTATACAAAGCTCAAAGTTAATACAACAAATACAACTTTGATGGAGTGAAAACTAACCAAAGAGAAAAGCACCTTCTTCTTCTCTTCAAAGTGGGGCTGCGGCACCACCTTTTCTTTTTCTTCTCTGCTGCTAAAAAACAAAGGCAACTACTGCTGCCAATTAAAACCGTACCCACACTTATGGCTTTTCAAATGAGCTAAATAAAAGGCCTACTTAATGGGCTAGTGAGATTAACTTAAGGCCCAATGTAATTTGGCCATAAATTCAACAATCTCCACCTTGGCCAAATTCCAAAAATGCCATGACGAGCCAAACCAACATAACCAACAATCAACATAAATCCACTCCCGAAAGTAGTAAGAGAATAACTCAAGCCTAGCCAAAATGCTCCAAAGCTCCTACTGCTCAACACCTTCTTTATATAGGCAAAATGTGAGCCAAGTTCAAGCAATGAACAAACTTGGCCAAAATGCTCCAAAGCTCATATTGCTCAATGCCTTCTTTATATAGGCAAAATGTGAGCCAAGTTTAAGCAATGAACAAATTTGACTACACCAACAACCTTGGTCAACATATCAGCAGGGTTGTCTTTAGTTGGAATCTTTTGGAGAATGATATCCCCTTCACTAATAACTTCACGAACAAAGTCATAACGCACATCTATGTGCTTGGTCCTCGCATGATGAACCTGATACTTAGCCAAATAAATGGCACTTTGACTATCACAATGCAACTTCACTTGCTTCTGATCAACCCCCAAATCTTTAATAAGTCCATGTATCCAAATGACCTCCTTTATAGCTTCAGCAACAACCATATATTCAGCATTTGTAGTGGACAAGGCAACATAAGACTGCAAAATAGACCTCCAACAAACTAGCCCTTTAGCCATAGTAAACACATAGCCTATAGTAGACTTACTTTTATCCAAACCACCTGCATAGTCTGAATCACATAACCATTGCAAAGTGACCAATACCAGAGCCATCCATCTCAAAGCATAAACCAACATCTCGAGTACTATGGAGATACCTCAATATCCACTTAGCTGCATGCCAATGCTCTTTACCAGGATTATGCATATATTGACTCACTATACCAACTGCATGAGCAATATCCGGTCTAGAGCATACCATTGCGTACATCAAACTACCGACCAAATTTGCATATGGTATATTTTTCATTTACAGCTTCTCTTTATCAGTTTTAGGACATTGTAGAGAACTCAATTTAAAATGAGGAGCCAAAGAGGTACTAACCGGTTTGGTTGAATCATGAACTCCAAACTTCCGAATCAACTTCTCAAGGTATTGTCTTTGATTCAAGCATACCAAACCCTTCTCTTTATCTCCAATGATCTCCATACCAAGGATCTTCTTCGCTTCACTGAGATCCTTCATCTCGAACTCGGTATTCATTTTCTTCTTCAATTTCTCAATCTCTTCGACATTCTTTGAGGCAATCAACATATCATCAACATATATCAACAAATAAACGAAAGACCCATCTTGCAACTTCTTGAAGTACACATAATGATCATGTTGACTTCTAGAATAATTTTGGCCTCTCATAAATTTATCAAACCTCAAATACCATTGTCTTGGAGATTGCTTCAAGCCATAAAGTCATTTCTTCAACTTGCAAATCAAATTCTATTTCCCTTTTACTTTATACCCATCCGGTTGACACATATAGATCTCTTCATTTAAATCACCATGTAAGGAAATCCGTTTTCACATCGAGTTGCACAAGCTCAAGATCACATTGTGCAACAAAAGCTAACATAATGCGAATTGAGGAGTGCTTCACAATCGGAGAAAAGATTTCATTGTAGTCAATGCCCTTCTTTTGTGCATACCCTTTAGCAACTAATAGTGCTTTGAATCTCACATTGCTTGTCTTATCAACATCTTTCTTCTTGGCATACACCCATTTGCAACCGATAGCATTCTTACCCTTAGGCAATTTAGTTAACTCCCAAGTCTTGTTCTTCAAGAGAGAATTCATCTCATCACCCATGACATTGCACCGTTTCTCTTTTTCTTCACTCTCAATAGCTTCCTCAAAATTGGATGGAATCTTATCAGTGATAATAGGAAGAGCAAAAGAAACATAATCACTATACCGAGTTGGGTTGGTAATATTTCTCTCTCCTCTGTTCTTGGAAATAGACTCGTGTGGTGAAACTTGCTCTTCATCTAGAAAAGAATTTTCAACTTCAACTTCTTCAACATCCTTATGGTCTTCCACTTTTTCACTTGTAGTGACTTTAACATCAGCGTAAATAGGATTTGAAGTACTAGAGGCAACTTTCTCAAGCTCCACCTATTGGACATCTTTCACATTCTTCTCAGAGTCTCTAAACATACTTTCTTCATCAAATGTCACATGTCTGCTAATTACAAGTTTCTTCATCTCTGGGCACCACAATCTGTAACCTTTGATACCATTACTAAAACCAAGAAAAATAGCCTTTTGGGCTCTAGGATCAAGTTTATTTTCAGTTACATGAAAATAAGTAGGTGAACCAAAAATACGGATATAGTCATAATCAGAAGAAGGTTTTCGAGTCTATACCTCCATTGGTGTCTGACCCTGAACAACAGTTGAGGGTAACCAGTTGATGATGTGACATGCATAAGTAACTGCCTCTGCCCAAAATGACTTGCTCAAACTCGACTGAGACAACATACATCTAACCTTCTCAAGCAAGGTTTGATTCAATCTTTCTGCAACTCCATTTTGTTGTAGAGTTCCTCGGACATTGAAATGCCTCACAATCCCTTCCTGTTTGCAAACTTTAAAGAAAGGGTCGGATGTGTATTCACCACCATTATCTGATCTCAAAATCTTAATCTTTCTCCCAGTCTGGTTCTCAACCATTTTCTTCCAGCTCAAGAAAATGCTCAACACCTCTCTTGTGCATAGTGTAGACCTAAGACCTTGTTGAATAATCATCAACAAAGGTCACGAACCAATGTCTACCACTCAAAGAGGGAGTCTTCGTAGGACCCCAAATATCTGAATGCACATAATCAAGAATACCCTTCGTTTGATGTACTGCAATACCAAACTTCACTCTAATTTGCTTCCCTAAGACACAATGCTCGCTGAAACCAAGCTTACAAGTCGTGGCACATTTTAGAAGACCTTGTTTCACAAGCCCTTGTAGAGCTCTCTCACTGGCATGGCCTAATCTCATATGCCATAGTCTAGTAGTGTTTGAATCGGATATGCCAATATTTTCTGAGACTACAGACGCTTCACCTGTCACAGTGCTTCCTTGCAATAGATACAAATGACCACATCGAGGAGCTTTCATCACAACAAGTGCACCATAAGTAACTTTCAATGTTTGCCCATCTGAATGAAACCTGAAGCCCTTGGATTCTAAAGTGCCCAAAGAAATAAGATTTTTCTTCAAATTCGGTACATACCGAACACCTGTCAACTCTTTAACAATACCATCATGCAACTTCCAACGAACTGTACCGATCCCTTTTGTTGTACAAGGATTGTCATCTCCCATGAAAACAACACCACCACCAAACTCTTTCAAGCTTGAAAACTAATCCTTGTAAGGAGTCATATGATGAGTACAAACTGTATCCAATACCCACTTAGTAGCACAATCAAATGATGAAGAAACGGTTAAAGCAAAATCAGAAAAATCATTTTCAAGCTCAGCAACATTAGCTTCAGAACTCACTTTGCCTTTGGTCCTCAACCTAGGACAATCTTTCTTCGAATGGCCTTTATTATAACAAAAAGCACATTCATCCCTTTC
The DNA here is from genome assembly GCF_019419815.1 of Pyrus x bretschneideri. NCBI lineage: Eukaryota > Viridiplantae > Streptophyta > Magnoliopsida > Rosales > Rosaceae > Pyrus > Pyrus x bretschneideri. The sequence goes on from NW_025999457.1 coordinate 5,487,601, forward strand.
CAAACATTTTCTAACTTTAGAAGTTCCTCTAGGTTAAGAAAGTGATTTTTTCTTACTAGAGAAAGATCTCCTCTCTGATGATCTATCTCTAACAAACAAACCCTTAGAGGTACTATCATGATTTTTATCTCTATGCCTCATTTCATAATTCATCAAGGTATTTGACACATCTTCAAATTTCACAGTTTCTTTACCATACATAATAGTGGTAACAAGATGCTCATAAGAGTTCGGCAAGGAATTCAACAATATTAAGGCCTTATCTTCATCCTTAATATCCTCATCTAAATTCATCAAATCGGCAATCAACTTATTAAAAGCATCAAGGTGTCTAATCATTTTTGTACCTTCTTTGTATTGGAAGTGGTAGAGTTTTTTCTTCAAGTGTAGCTGGTTCTCTGCACTCTTCGTCATGTACTTGTCTTCTAATTTTTGCCACAACACATTTGACAATGTCTTCATCACAAAATATTTCTGAGTTTTTGCAAGGCACAACCGAATTGTGGAGCAAGCCCACAAATTTAATTTCTCCCATTCCGACTTTGACATAGCTTCCGGCTTATCTCCCAAAGCGGCAAGTAGATCTTGTTGAGCCAACACATCCTTGACTGCACATTGCCACATCCCGAAGTTGTTTGTGCCATCAAACTTTTCCACTTCGAACTTTGCATTTTGCACCGTAGTTCTTGCCAACCCGGAGCTGCTTCCAAAATGATTCTCATCTTGCCTGTCTGACATCTTTAGCAACTAGATGGTACCCAAGAGCAACCAGTGCTTTGATACCAATTGTTGTGCTAGAATAGCACCAAACCAATTGGAACCAACTCAAACTAACCCACAGGAAATATATCAAATGAAATGCAAGAACAAAATATAAAAGACACAAAGATTTTAACGAAGTTCCTTAACAGCCAATGTAACTGGAGTATGTTTTCAGAGCAGTAGGAGCTCACCCAATAATCCACTATCAACCAAATGGGAGTTTACAAAGTGTTGACAATCTCACAACCCAAAACCCCAATACACCCAAAAGCTCTCACTCACCAAAGAAACAAATAGAGAATGAAATATAATGAATAATTTTCTCTCTATACAAAGCTCAAAGTTAATACAACAAATACAACTTTGATGGAGTGAGAACTAACCAAAGAGAAGAGCACCTTCTTCTTCTCTTCAAAGTGGGGCTGCGGCACCAACTTTTCTTTTTCTTCTCTGCTGCTCAAAAACAAAGGCAGCTACTGCTGCCAATTAAAATCCTAGCCACACCCGTGGCTTTTCAAATGGGCTAAATAAAAGGCCCACTTAATGGGCAAGTGAGATTAACTTAATGCCCAATGTAATTTGGCCATAAATTCAACAGTTTTGTCTTCCAAATATCATCAAGCAATTAGGAAAAATATGTGAAGCAAAATCAGTTGTTTCAAATTTCATATTTAATTTTAGGGTGTCTGTGATTCAACAGAGATGCGAAGTCTCAATCACTACCAAGGAGTCTTGGTGATGAACTGGGAGATGGTGCCATGTGAACCTTCAAATGCTAATGTCTCGAAGACCAGTCACGCCAACTGCTAGAGATTTTCCGACACATCGATCGTCTTATCAGTTTGGACATGAACCAAAAGAAGCAAAGATAGCAAGTGGTATAGAAAACTTCGAGCTATGAAAGAGTACTTCATGAACAAATGCATGTTGAATTGGTAACCTGCAGAATAAGATGACTGTCAATGAGATTTTGAATGAACTATTGTCTCTCTTCATTGGGTTCAAGCTGGTGCCTTATCACCAATTATTTCAGATAAAAATGGCTTTTGGCATGTACCAATTTATCTATATATACATACATATGATAAGACTTGGGAGCAAAGCAACACAAAGTCTTCTAAATCAAAACTCCCAAGCATCTCTAAGCTCTATTTTTTTTTTCACAAAATTGAAATCTCCATTGTTGGTTTTCTAATCTAGAAAATCAAAACAATGGGTTTCTGATTGCCTGGCATCGTTCATGCTAAGAAAAACCAAGTTCCTTCAAAGGCCTTGTATGTTCCTAAAGGCTATTTTGCTGTCCGTGGGAGTGCCAAAAGAAGCGGTATGTGATTCCACTATCGTAGTTGAAGCAACCTTCATTCCAAGATTTGTTAAGTCGAGCTGAAGAAGAATTCGGGTTTGATCATCTCATGGGTACTATCACAATCCCGTTCTGTGAAGATACCTTCCTTGATCTCACCTCTTACTTCAGTGCATGAGCTTTAGGCTGCTAACATATATTTTACAGCACAGTTTTGACACCCGTTGCTGCAGAGGTATAACGACTTGCTAACTCGGATAAATTTTTGGATGCAAATATCACATCTTCTGAGATCTTCTGTTGGAAGAGGCTTCTGATAATTCCATGGGCTCCAATTCCAAACCGCTTGAGAGCTGATGATCAAAATGGCCAGCCCAGCGAACTTAACTTCAATGACACCAAGCCAAAAATGTCATATGAAGTTGAAAGATATCAAGAATGTTTATTGAAAATCCTTTGTACTTATTACTTGTTCTGCAAAGATAATTGATAATATACTTTTTTTTTGGTTCATTTTCACTTTCTTATTATTTTGTACTGACCGAGCAATATCACTAATGCTACTTACTAATCATATATTTCGTTGTTGATTTCCAAATGAACGGCTAATGAGGATGTAACAATGAAATGAATACTTGTGAAGCACCCACCAGATGTGGAGACATTTTTCAATGAGCCAGAAATACGGGGGTACATCAAGTGTGATAATACAATTAGTTAGAAATTATAAAAAAAAAGAAAAACAAAATCTCCAACGACTTATATTATGACACATGATGTACTGAAGCATGTTCCCGACACATTGAAAAGTTTCTCCCAAATATGAGGATTCACTCTATTAAGACACAGTATTGTCTTTAAAGCTGCTAATTTAGATGGACGACGTCCACAACAATTATTTTATTAATCAGTGTGCAGGCTTTGATACCATCAACATGAGCCATGACCAAAGGAAGCGCATGCCACTTTGCCTATAACCACCTAAGTCCAATACCTTGAGTGAGTCGGGCCCGATGGAAGTAGGGTTAGGGGATAGGCTTTACGACTGCACCGGTGGATGTAAATGAACCGAGTAATATGGTGCTCAAACTCGTTTCGTAGAAATTATTCGAATCTAGGCTCAAACTCGAAAAATGATCATAGATTCATAAATGTAAGCTCAAACATGGCTTGAGCGATTTTTTTTTATTTATTTATTTTTAAGCTCGAGCTCAGCTTATTTATAATTGAGCTTGAACTTTTGTTTGTATCGACTTAATGAAAATTAAAAATTATTAAAAGTAAAAGAAATAGAAAAATATATAAAATAATAAGCTAAGTACTTTAAAATGAGACCATGCCCACCACAAAAAAATAAAAACATCAGGTCCAAATACTTAAACTGTCTTTCGGACTTTGTCTAGTTGTAACATACGTATATCATACCAACGCAAATATATTTAGGATATAAATGAATATAACTAATTCTAAAAGAGGTGAATTACAAGCAAAAAGATCTATAATATAGGTAGCTAAAAACAATTTATCTCTGACATAAGTAGATTTTGGACAAAGCAAAGATGTTATATAAATCGATAAATATAAGTAATCTACGATACAAGTATATTAAATAAATAAATGTGATAACGCGGTCGAAGGGACTTAATTCCGAGTATTTATCTTATGATTTATGATATTACAACTAACATCTAATAAGATAAATTTATTAATTGATGTGGTATTGTTGACCCTTAAAACTACCAAGCCTACGTGGCGCACATGCTGAGTAACTCATAAGCTAACTGCGTCATTCGATTGTGTGTGGGGTGTGCCAACTCGACGGCCGAGTTCGCCCGGAAAGTAAAATATGTTGATGTGGCGTTGGGCGTGTTGCTGACTTCTTGATCTTGCAACTGCAGCCGAGGAAGGAACACGTCTCGACCTTTGGGTTTTAGAGCCCGAAGACAAGGTTGTTAGTTCTTCGAAGTTCACAAATTGTCGGCACTGGATTCGGTCTCGGTAATTATATTCGTGAGAGTATAAGTATGTCGAATTGGTACCAAATTGTACGAACATAAATACTCGAAAGAGATAAATGTCTTGATTGTAAATGTGGTTCGGCCGTTAGAATGTCGAACTCTAAAATGTACTTGCGAATATCCAATCATAAAACTCGGCTTTCAATGTGCTGAGCCTAGTAACCTAGTAACACCTTACTTCGCCGAGAAGGCTGATGAGATGACCTCTACCAACAAGGACTCGGAAATCCTTGTCGACCGAGACTGGGATAAATAACCAGTCGGCCTCGAAGCAGTGTTGTCTATCCAAACTGAAGGTGCTCCTCGGTCGGTTGATTTTACGGCTCCAGTGCTGTCTATCCAAAGTGAAGATGTCGCCGGTTGCCTTCACAATGCTATTTATTCAAACTGAAGATGAATTGGCAGGAAGAAAGAGGAAGAAGAAAAATTCTCAGGGTTGTTGAGAAACTTTGCGCAGGGCAATTTGTGTGTTGATTTGAAGGGGGTTGAATGATGCATTCCCTTCTATATTTATAGCAGCGCACCCCCTTCATGGCGGAACTAGAACTGCACTCGGATTAGAACTCCTCAACCCAATTTGATTAGGTTTTGGCCAATCTTAACCCCAATAGGACTTTGAACCAACCTCCTTAACGATCTAGGTTCATCTGCTAATTTTAAGCATCTTCAGCCTTAAGACTCCTAGTTGCACTAGGGTTTGACTACCTCATCTTTGTCTAATCCTCCTCGCAACAGAATTCAGCTGACCTTGACTAGACAACCCATGATAAAATTCTAGATGAATACTACTGGATCGAGAATAATTCTAGGCTTGGCCCAAAATATTATTTTGGGCCCAAACAAGTATATACATATATCACTTGCCACATGAGATTGATATACAAATATGGTACAAAAATGTGGTTTCTCTAACATTTTCCTTCTTTATCACAAACTTAACAAAAGGAATATAGTTCCAAACTAGCCTTGTTTCTCTTGACAATTTCATATGTGGTTCAATATCCTAGCGGAAGGATATTGGATTTCCAGTTTTCCACGCTTGCTTCCCCAAAAAAACCCTTCCCACTCCTGTTAATAATAATAATAATAATAATAAAGTTTTATAAAAAAATTGACAAAATTTTTATTTTTTTATTTTTTTTAACTCTCAATGGAAAGTGCCTTTCTTGACAACAAGCATCTTAGGATTCATAATGTAAAGGCAAATCCCTCCTAAAAGTAACCTTACTCCGATTATTAATAAAAAATTTTCTCCTAATATAAACCTTAATTTTGCAAGAATTTTTTTACAAATGATCATATAGGGCAAATCCCTTTAGACAAACCTTAAATCAGTTGATTCGTCAGATCAAATAAGAAACATTTTGATGCTCAGAATAATGGATACGTGAACGAACGGAATTAAGTAGATGCGGAATTTTTTTTTATATATTAAAGAAGCTATGAATATTGCTAAAGTCTCCGTTTACATGCATAACCTATCTGCGGAGACAATAATTCTCCCTCCTCAATCGAAAAAAAAAAGTGTAAATATTCCATTGCACAAAATTGTGTGACAATCACAGAGTTCATGTAATTGTTCTCCATTATCCAATCTCATAATGCTTTCAAGCTAGAAATAAGATCAAGGAAGGCATCTTGTCTGCAGGGAATTGTTAGACCGCCCATTGGGTGATCAAATCCGAATTCTTCTTCAGCCGCACTTAGCAAGTCTTGAAATGCAGGCTGGTTGAGGAATGATATAGGAACAACAAACCGCTGCTTCTCACTCTCGCCAACATAAACTGGAAAATAACCTTTTGGGACATCAGCTAAATTATTTGAAGCTCCTTGACTTGAATTTGAAAGAGAACGCTGAAGAAGTTTCTTGGCAGAAATTACAGATGGAAGACGGAACCCCATTGTTGTAAATTGTGATTGTAAAGACTAGTAGTCGAGTTTATAAAAACTTGAAGAAGATCACAAGGAGTTTGTGGAACAACTATACTTGAGAAGTTGTAGATTTATTATTTGGTGGTCATTAACCAATGCATTCATATGGTATTTATAGTTGACAAGCCTTGTAGAATATCCTCTACCGAAGAAAATATATGGTGAAGACAATCCGGATGGGGCATAGAAGGGAACAAGAGCTCATGAGGGATCACATGGTTTTGTCTTCCCATCAAGCCTTTGAGCAAAATATGTGGATCAAATTTACTATTTCTCTTTCCATCACATATTTTTGTTTGTTAGGCAGATATGAAGTGTCAATCACTACCAATTAGGAGTCTTGGTGATGAAATGGAAGACAGACGCATGTGAACTTCGATCAAATGCTAATGTCTCTTACCAATCCCAATTCAATTGCCTCAAGACCACTCACACAAACTACTTGAGATATTGTCCGCCACATCGCCTTCTGTTTGTTTGGACATGAAAAACAAGAAGTAAGTAGTTAGAACCTGGTTTCGAAAACTTGCATTTCTGTCTCTGAATTTTTAGGCGTATACTTATCTTCCAAAAGGATTCAGATATTTATTTTAGGTTTAACCTGAATGCCTAAGTAGTTATATAGGCAAGTCCATGTGATTTTGCTTGAGATGATGTTGCTTCATTGGGTCCACCTGATGGCTTAACACCAACATTTAGAATTTGGATATGGTTATCCCGTGGGTGCTATCACAATTCCAGCAATTAAGTAGGTCTTGACTGTTGGATTGATTATTCATTGAATGATGAAAAATATCACATCTTCTCTGATGGTAGAGGCTTTTCATAATTCAAGAGCTACAACTTCAAACCACTTGAGAGTTATAAACAATTTTATTATAAATCCCATTACTCAAATGTAATTAGTTGTTTTGCAAAGATAGTTGAGAATGTGTACTTTTCCTTCTCTTGTTCATTTTCACTTCTTTTTTTTTAATTTTTTTTACTATTTGCTGAAAAATACAAATCTCTAAAATATGTAGAGCATACAACAATACCCAGATCAAAATACTTAATTGAAGTGAAAACAGCAGTCCAAAATGTGCTGTGACATATAGTAAAGTAAAGAAACATTATACACTGTCCAAATTAAGGGGTTTACACATATAATCCCGGGGGAATATCACAATTTAGAGAAAACACTTCACACCAATACATCAGAGAAATTCAACACTTTAGAGCAAGACAAGTAGATAGATGGTGGGTTTTTTTTTTCTTCTCCCAATTGAGCTCTTGAGGTGCTTTTGGAGCTTCAACTTATTTCATAATTTGTCCCATTTCATGACTTTTTTCACGTGTGTATTTGCTCATGTGAAATTTCACAAACAAATTTATTCATGCTTCCAAATTTTTTTCTCTATTTAGTGAGTATGAATGGAAGGACTGATAGTGGTCTCTGAGAGAGGTCGGACCCTAGCTATGCCTTCTGGTCCGGGGGTCGATGCTTTGCATCGTATTCCAATGAGCTAATATTAACTAATCATGTATTTTATTATGAAATAAGTACACTCCTTTGTGGCATAAAATGAAGCCATGATTTTTCATTTTGTTTTTCAAATAATGTTAGGCCAAAACTGTTTATTAGGTATTCTCAGAGCAACTAAAAGAGATCCTAAAGGAATAATCAATCAGAGCGGAACCTGAAGAACAACTATTCCAGTTTCCTCTTCGATCTTCTCTATAACAAAACATTTATAACTGAAAAGGATCTCAATTACCACCTAAGTTAAGCTGCAAAAGCTACTAGGCTTTGGATGTTAAAATATAGAAGGTATCATAAGATTGATAATAGTCAACCTTTTTTTCGAAAAGAAATTTCGTTAGTGAAAAGTTTACGTACAAGATAGAAGGTACCATAGATTATAAATATGTTGTATTGAAAACCTTTATGATTAAATCAAACGATTCATCACACGAGCATCAAATATTTTGATGCGGGAAATTTTATTTGAACTCATCTAACCTATTTCTATACCCAACTTACTCTCTTCACCTATATTGTTGTTTTATTAAAGAATTAATATCTCTTTAAACCTAAATTTATTACCTAAACTACCTTCTCAAACTGAATTCAAAATGTAAAATTATCTTTACACCCATTTCCTTTATAAAATAACATCTCTAATTGAATGTTATTATTATTATTATTTTTATTTTTATTTTTTATTTTTTATTTTTTGAAAGAGGCGCCCTTTGCTCCTGTATAATTGCATATGCCGTATAGGACTAGCATTTCCATGGCTGCTTATTTTCTTTCTGCTACCACAACCCATCCATGGACTTGGGATCCAAGAGATCATTCCTTAGACTTGAATTTGCCAAGAGAATGTTATGCAAGCTCCAGTTCAAACCTTTTTAAATTGAGCATTTTCATGTACTTTTTAAGAAACTTTGAGGTGACATAGGGCTGGATATTTTGTTGCTATGTTAATAAACAAATAAACAATTGGAGCTATTTCGAATAAAAAAGGTGCAAGACATGCCACCCGCTAGTTCGTGGTTAAGGTTGAGCAATCTTTATTTGCACCAAGAATCAAGTTTTATGTCTTTGCAGTACAAATCAAAAGTCCTTGCATTGGTGTTTTGGGACGCATATAGACGGCAAAGAAAAACAAATGCAATATAATATAAAAATTATGAAATTTAATCCAAAGAAGAAGCAAACAAATAAAATATCCATAAATCGAGTCATACCTTAGTTGGAGGATTAAAAACTTCAAAATACCATCCATCAATAGAAAAGCTTGTTTTTCTCTATAAAGCTATTAGGGTTTTAGTCAGAATGAACGTAAGATAAACAAAGGGTGATGCTAGGGTTTAATTAGAGTATGTGGGTCTATTGATAAATTTGATTTTTATTATTAATTTCATTTTGTACTTAATAGTAACTATGCAATGGGGTAAAATAGACAATTAACATTTAAAATTAAAGTTGAGTGTAGAAAGAGGTTAGATGAGTTTAAATAAAATTTTCCTTTTGATGCTTGTAAACAAAAGACCAGAAATGAGGCAGATAAAACGTGGTAAAGATAACAGTTAGTAAAATGGAAATTTTATTTGAACCCATGTTACCTCTCTCTACACTCAACTTAAACTGTAAATATAAATTACTTTATTACCTTATTGCATAATTACCATAAAGTTCAAGATAAAACTAATAATAAAAATGATTATAAACCCACACCCAATAATCAAACCTAACCATCACCATCACGTATCATTCTCCTATGTTCTATTATGACAAAAATCATAAGACACTCTCATAGTGAAAAACAAGCCTTTTTGTACGGATGGATAGTAATTTTGAACTATTGACAATCTATACTAAACCAACTACCCCTTCTCCTATACCCGGCTAAAATGGAAATGCATGGAGTGGACGGGAAAGGGAAGGAGTTTTCTCTTCCTTTTCTGTACAAAGGAAGAGTGGAGGGGTGTGGGGTACATGCAAACTCATCATATTCAATCCCTTAAAAATTGGACAAATTTGAGGGAAGAAACAAATAAAAATTTTAATAAAGTTTAATGCGAGCTCAAATTGTTAACATGGGAACATAAACTTGTATGCAGCACATATGATGCACGTGAGAGCCTAATTTCAAAAACATCTTTAACAACTTAAGTCTTTAAATTCTACCCAAGATATGTCAAATAAGAACATGCATTGTGCTACAATTAATTATATTAGAAACTAGCTCTTGTAGTGAAACGAATGATTAAGTAGCAATTCAAGGACTCCTCTCAACAAATCTAATGAGAAAATTGACCAATACTATCAAGTCCCGACAAATACGAACTAAGTTGAGAGAGCAACGCTATAAAGGGTGATGGAGACTCCATCAAAAGTAACTGTTGGAAGGAGAGAACATCGGAGAAGAGAATGCTTTGATTTTTTGGTTTTTTTATTTTTCATATGGGTGTAAAAGATAAATTTACAAATTGAATTGGGTTTGTAAGGGCAGTTTAGATAGTAAATTTGGGTTTAAAGAGATATTGATAATTTAATTAAAAATAATATGGGTGTAAATAGTAAGTTGGGTGTAAAGAGAGGTTAAATGAATTTAAATAAAATTTGTAAGCCGCCAGTATGTGGATACAGAGCTGTAAAGATAACAGTCGGTAAAATTGTTGTAAGCGGCCAGTATGTGGAAACAGAGCTGTGTATAGTATGGATAATGGATAAACGATCGAAGATGAGCAAAAGAAATATAAGCATCCAATTAAAAGTTGCTAGATTTTTACATAATTCATGGAGACATTTGATTCACTCCCCAATGAAAAAAATAGTTACAGAATGTATTGTCAACATTACAAAATTCTTCCAACCAGTTAATTTCCTGTAATATGGAGACTTTCCTTATGTAATCTCACAAACCATTCAAGCGAGAAGTGAGATCAAGGAAGGCATCTTGTCTGCAGGGAATTGTTAGACCACCCATTGGATGATCAAACCCGAATTCTTCTTCAGCCTCATTTAGCAAGTCTTGAAATTCTTGCTCATTAAGGAATGATACTGGAATTACAAATCTCTGCTTTGATCTCTCACCAACATAAACTGCAAAATAACCTTTTGGGACATCTGCTAAATTTGAAGCTCCTCTTGTTGTATTTGAAAAAGATCGTCGAAGAAGTTTCTTCGCAGGAATTACAGCTGGAAGGCGGAAACCCATTGTTGTAAATCTCAAGATCAAAAGTAGAAGAAAATCTCAAAGATCAAAAGAAGAAAATGTTTACCAAAAAAAAAAAAACAAAAAAGTAGAAGAAAATCTCAAAGAACTTGCAGAACAAGGAAAACTATAGTAATTGAGATGTTTTAGATTTGAGAGTTTGTAGACTTGTATTTCGTGGTTATAAAACGAGCCAGTCATATGGGTATATATACTTGAATGGTCGGGTAGGATTCTTCTCTTGAAAGAAATATATGGTGCAAACACAGACAACCTGAATGGGGTATAGATGGGAAAAGGGCTGATGAGTGATCATATGGTTTTGTCTTCCAAATATCATCAAGCAATTAGGAAAAATATGTGGAGCAAATCAACCAATATGAAGTCTCAATCACTACCAACGAGTCTTGTTGATGAATTGAATGACAAAGCCATGTGGATTTTGCTCAAATGCTTATGTCTTGCAAATCCCCACTCCATTTATTGATGGACCAGTCGCACCAACTACTATAGATTTTCCGACACGTCGATCGTCTTATCATCAGTTTGGACATGAAATAAAAGAAACAAAGATAGCAAGTGGTATAGAAATCTTGGAGCTATGAAAGAGTACTTCATTCACAAATGCATGTTGAATTGGTCACCTGCAGAATAAAATGCCTGTCTCAAGTATGTCCCTGATTTTTTAGGGTAATATCCCTCCCAAAAGATTTTAGTTATTTTGGTTTTAATAGACAAGTCCATGTGATTTTGAATGAATTATTGTCTCTCTTCATTTGTCCATGCTGGTGCCTTGGATGGCTTTTAGCATATACCAATTTATCCATATATACTTACATATGACAAGACTAAGGAGCAAAGCAACACAATCTTCTAATGCCCAACTCCCAAGCATCTCTAAGCTCTCTTTTTTCATAAGTTAATTGAGATCCCCATTAGTTTTCTAATATAGAAATTTAAAACAATGGGTTTCCGATTGCCTGGCATCGTTTATGTTAAGAAAAACCAAGTTCCTTCAATGGCCTTTTATGTTCCTAAAGGCTGTTTTGGCTGTACGTTGGGGAGGGCCAAAAGAAGCGGTATGTGATTCCGGTATCATACTTGAACCAACCTTCATTCCAAGAATTTATAAGTCCAGCTGAAGAAGAATTCGGGTATGATCATCTCATGGGTGCTATCAGAATTTTTAAGTCTAGCTGAAGAAGAATTCGGGTATGATTATCTCATGGGTGCTATTACAATCCCGTGCAATGAAGATCAGTGGCGAAGGCAAGAATTGCTGGTGGAGGGGCAAAATATAAAAAGGTAGAAGCTTTTGCCTTCATTTTGTCGCGCTCCATAAAAACACATTTAGTTGCGAAAACTCGTCAAACGCTTTCATAGCCTTGCCCATTTATCCGCATATGGAATACAATTCAACAACATATAACCCACAAACATATTCAATGCAACCTTGTCATGTTTCTTCACAAGCCCATGCATTATTTTCTCATATGTTAGTGCTTTAACCTCACAAATGATGAAATTATTGGGTTTTGCATCATTCTCTTGACTCAGATATCATGTTATAGAAGAGATACAAGGTATATTCCTATCAACTATCACTACAGTACCTCCTAAGCGTGGCATTCAAGAAAGAGACAGTTAAGTGGGGTGTTTCGTTAAACACCTTGCTGGCATGACCGAGTGACTCATATAATTTACAAGTATGTCTATTGTGCTCTATTCTCTCACTCAACATTTCAGTAAAATACCTCTTGGCCATCATATACAGGTTGTGGCGCATAATGGCCCTAAATAGAGCCTCACAGGACTTGAAACTTCTATGCACACACAATTCCTTCATACTATTAAACAACTTACTAGACTGTTGAATAACGACAGCCTTACTGTAGCCCTCCTTCATGACGTCGCTCTACGTCTTTTTTATCCCAACTTCGTTTTGGCCTAGGTATTTAAAAAAATAAAATGTAGAAGAAGTAGTGAAGCATAAAATGTAGAAGTAGCGAAGCAGATTTCAGTGGCAGTTCAGAGGACCAGAGGGGTGAAATCCTCATTCTCAATTTCCGGCGACTGAAGGGGCAGCCGCCCCTCCTTGTATGTATGGAGAAACGTCATCAATGGGACACCCCACCTCAGTCAGCTTGGCGGGTGCCGCTGCTGCTGCAGTTATGGATGCATTTCGAATCACCTGCAGCATCCACCATTGATGTATCCCCATTGGCGAGATATAGACATACCTCAATCACCGGAATTCTTCTTTTGCCACATAAACTTTATTATCATCGTCATTGTTGTTACTGCTCTTAAGTGTGATGATAATGCTGAAACCACTGAACTTTAATTTCTGAGCGTAGGAATGCCCGATCCATTTGGAATCCAGGGCTCACACAAAACGATGCCATTACATAGTCGGCAATGATTCTTTTCCTCCTGAAGATTTGGGAGAAGGGATGGGGAGGGTATTAGTGTTTTAACTTAAGGGTGTATTAGAACTTTTACATTAATTATTAGTTAAATTTGTAAGAATAACAATAGGTAGGCTAAAAATCTTTTCGTGATACAAAATGTGGCTAGCTTTCAAAATTTTCCAATACATTTAAATACTTCCTCATATGTTTCGGAGTGGAAATGGAGTCTACATATACAGGATAAAAGACAAAACTTGACTGCCTTAGCATTAAGATTGGACCTGTGTTGTTTGGACCAAATGTTCATGATATCATCATTTGTCATGTTGATAACTTTTTCTGTCTGCTCAACCCACATTGTGTCATTTCATTGGATGCTCAATTGTGGCCTTTTCTTTATCCAATTTCGATGTTTTCTGAACTGAGGATTCTTTGGATACGACCGTATCAAAATTCTTCTTGGGCTCCACACTTGAGTGAGTTCTAAAATGAGGCTTTGCCTTTTTTGGATGATCGGATCCCGTTCACTCATACACTCAAGCGAGAAGTGAGACGAAGGAATGTGTCTTCACTGCAGGGAATTGTCGCTTTATATTCTCAAGAGGGAATCAAAGTTCTCTTGGCGGTAAACAATTCGAGGCAAAAGGAAACCCATGACTCTATATTCTCAAGAGGGCAAAAGAAGAAGCAAAAGATTTTGAAGGACTTGGAAAACACAGAGAAAGTTTGATGCTTATTAGGAAGGTGAAGATTATTTGTTGTTCAGGATGAACTTGGTATAGACGAAAAGAGTGCAGAAAATCATTAGGTAGATATAATGATTGGTGAAGAGGCTCTGAGACGGTAAACAACGAGGGACACACTAGCTTGTGAGCAACCACATGGGTTTGTCATCCTCCGTAACAAAAATCCTCTGAGAGATTTCTCGCGAAACTCTTCCCTACCACATATGGATAATAAACAACAAGGACTGCCAAATGTGATTCAATCCCAAGGAATCATGTATGTTAGGTAAGAAGCATATATGATTGAGACATGGCACTTGTCTATGTGACCACCAATTCAAAATGCCGATTAATTGGACTCATTACTCCAAAAATTCTTAATTAGGTCTGCTAGTAAATTGCATGTGTTGATTGAATGAATGTAACAACCCGTCCCGAATATTACGGAACATCGAGGGACCCGTTTCCTACTCAACCCCATCCTTTTTGCCACGTGCCACCTTTTCCCCACCCTATACCTCTCGGATCCCTCTCTTCCCTCAGCTCCCTCATTCTGTCACCCCCTTATTCCCGAGAGCACACTCAGCTTTAACCTTCCCTCTTTCTCCCTTTCTCAGTTTGATCTCCCTCGCCCCCCCTGGAGCTCCTTATCTCTCTCGTTCTTCTCATTCCTCTGCAAGTACAAAGTGACTGTTGCACGTTGGTAACTAGTGAGAGATCGGGGGGAGATCCGGCGAGTGTGACCACCTTCGATTGGGTGAGTCTCGGACCCCTTTTGTCTATCTCTGGATGTTTTCTTTGATTTCTAAAACGTATTTATTCGTACTTGGTGAAGGTTTAACTTGAAAACTACTCGGCGGAAACCTCCCCAGATTATGGCGAAGAATGCCATGACTTCCCGGCCAATTCTCGGCCACGGCTGACCGGAGATTGGGAAGCTCCTGCTTTCGTCTCCATGAAGTTGGTTTGAAAATCGGGTCAAAACGACCCAAACCCGGAAACCAAGACCCACCAACCCAAACTTTTGGGCTGGGCCACCAAGCCCAATACCCCATCCGAACCCAGCCCTAAACCCTCTAACCTAAAACCCAAACCAGGCCTTTGGGCCATGGAACTTAGCCCATAATCTCAGGCCCAAAACCCTCAGATCCAAACCTAGTTATTACTCGACCCAAGCCCAAAAACCAACCCAACCCAGAACTGGCCCAACCCTTGCGACCTAGACCCTGACCCCCCTTAGGGTAATTTAACGTCCTGAATTTGTTTCCGATGTCCATTTTCCCAAATTCAATAGTTATGATAGACTTTTAGTAATTGGTACCTTTATGTGCTTAGGTGCAATTGTTTATGGCATTTCCGTCTTCGCTAGGTTGCACGGCTTTTCAACGGCGAAGTATCTGTGAATGGACCCCCTTCAAAAGTACATATTTTACCATTAGAAATGGATACATGAAAAGCATGATTTATTGGTTACATTTTATGAAACATTTATGAGTAAATTGGTTTCACGATTAATGAATTATCATGCTTTATTGACTTTACGTTCCTTGTGGTATATGATTGATGACTATATACATACTTGTGAATGTGATTTTACGATATGACATTTTAGCTACTGAACTCCGATTATGATATATATATATATATTAGAAATATTATGCTAGTGTTTTATGTACTTACTTAGTGGTTATTCATACGATTTGCCTACGGGCGAATGTCCTGCCTATAGGCGAATGTCTTGCCTACGGGTGAATGATACTTTTATATTGGCTTTGGTCGGGTGTTGTAGGAGCCTATAGGCGATTGATAATTATATTGGCTTCGGTCGGGTGCTGTAGGAGCCTACGGGCGATTGATATTTATATTGGCTTCGGCAGGGCGTTTGATTGGTGCCTACGGGTGGAAGATATTTATATTGGCTATGGCCGGGCATTTGGTTGGCGCTCACGGGCATAAGATATATATTGGCTATGGCTGGGCGTTTGGATGGTGCCTACGAGTGGAAGATATTTATATTGGCTTTGGCCGGGTGTAGGTTGGTGGCTTCGGCTAGAAGATATTTATATTGGCTTTGGCTGGGAGATGTAGTGCCTTCGGGCGAATGAAGATATATGTTTATATATATCTTTTATGAAAGGTTTTATGGCATACTAGGCTGGGAGATGTAGTGCCTTCAGGCGAATGAAGATATATGTTTATATATATCTTTTATGAAAGGTTTTATGGCACCACTACTAAGCAACCTATATACGATATATGTTTTATGAAAGGTTTTATGGCATACTAGGGTTTTCGGAAAAACCTATTACTTATTATGCTATACGAGTTTTCTAAACTTGGGGGTTAGTACGTTAAAGATTAACTGTTTTAGTATTACTTATATATATCAACTTGGTCTACTCCTGTTTTGTTTTGCGTCCCCTCAAGACCTAGAATCGTGGCGTACAATCCTGGTGTCAAGGCACTCCCGCATTGGCATCTTCGAGTCCCCTCGGTGTAGGACCCATCTCTTTGTTCATTCAATTTTATATTTCCATTCTAGTGTCTCGGTTAGTTGTATGCTCTTAATGTGTCCCTAAATTGCATAATCATTGTATTTAAATTTATAAGTGTTGTTTATATTTATTATTTCTCATGCATGTTAGTATGGCTTCGTCACCTTCGGGTGTCGGCCATCACGTGTCTGCTTTGGTGTTCGGTGGATATCAGGGTCGAGCATGTCAATTTGGTATTAGAGCGTGGTTTGTTTAGAGCATACTTAGGATATTTTGTTACTGTAGTTGTGTGTCGGTCATGACATCATTTGGGTGTCACGACTTCCGGATTTGGTGCCATTCGGCGCAGTTGTGCAAACTTTTCTCTGTTTGAATTTCAACTTTTGGTTGAAATACAAGAATGCATGTCAGGATTTTGTCTTATAGGTGACGAAATGGATTGTTGGACGACTTTCAACATTGGACCGATACTCTGCAACATGTGTTCTTTAGGAATTACGGGTAGAGTCAGATCTATATATGAGTGTTGGGAGACCCAAAACTGTGATGCTACTCTACAACATGCGTTCCTTAGGAATTGCGGGTCGAGTCATATCTACACAGAAATGTGGTGAAACGGAAAAAAAAGTCCTAAGTGGTTTGAATTCGGAAGACCTAATTCGACGATGTCACTATGCGACATGCGTTCCCTAGTAATGGCGGGTAGAGTCATATCTTTATGGAAATTGTTCGAAACATTGGAAGTGCATGTTGGAGAAAGCGAGTAAAGCCCTAGTTGTTATGAAGGTTAGCAAGTGTTAGTTTGATGGGATCGAACCAATGTCCTTTGACTCGTTCCCGCCAAGGAAACTCGTGTGGATCCTTAGAACAATTCTCGACAATTGTTTTTTTGATAACCTTCTTGCTTACTCTAACCACGAGGTCAAGTTCATTAAACATCGACAGTCAGATGTATGTCAAATTCTTCGAACGTTGTTTTTGTTTAGAGTAGATACTCTTTTTAAGAGATTCTTTGGTAGCAGACGCTATTCTCATCAATTTCCCAAAAATGGTTATGACTGTTGGAAATTGAAAATCCTCACATGGTGTTGTGATATGCAAAATGTCTTTAGCCTTGTTAAATCCTATCAGCAGTTCTTAATTATTCTTTGAGCTTAGACCTATTTCCTTTTTAGCTATGAAACCAGTCAATTTTATTGCGACTCTGACAGCGAGCGAAGTTTCTAACAACGGGGTATTGTCTCATCTGATCATAGCTTTTACATTTTTCAAATTTCTATGGTGGTGTATTATTAAATGTTGGCTGAACGTTGATGCAGTAGGATTGAGTAATGCGTGTGCCTCTTGACGATTGGAAGGCATCAGGCTTATCTTAATTTCTTTATATTCCTGGTTCGAGATGGGAAGAAATTTCCATGGTTATCCTTTTTGGGTTGTCAAGGACTCATTGGTGATGCGAATGAAGATGGGTAAGTGTCACCATAGATTTCTGTACAAACCATCTTGTACACGTGTTTCGGTATTTATTGATCAACTCACTCATCGTATTATCTACTAGTCCGAAAGATTATACTTTTGACCACTTGGCAAAAATTTTCATTCTAGACTTCGTTAGACCGACGTATCGATCACCATCGATTTTGACTGTGATCTTAGTTTCACCTCCTTGTACTAGAAAACATTTTAGTCAACTTTGGGTTCGTGCTTACCTTACGACATTTCGTATCCTTTCACTTCGTATCTTTTCTATAGCAAAGAGACCATTCAAGAAAACCACTCAGATCCGAAAGTTTTAGCCGGAACCATCAGTTATTCAACCACCTATTAACACCTTATCGAGCGAATCATTACCACTGGTGTTTGAATCTCTCTGAGTTTATCATTGTATCAAGTTGTTGGGAATTTTTGGAACAGGAAAAAAGTTGGAGTTTCCGTCTATTAGATTACATTAGACTACTACCTGAGTCAAGTTCGCAATCAACCATCTCGATTTGCGACCACATAATCAAGTTAGGTACTTACACGTGTTCTTGCATCAAAGTTACACATTCACTCCAGTTATCATATACTTTAGATTTGTTGGACTTGTTTTGACCTTTAAATTCGTGAGTGTTCACTTAGCCTTCTTGGCTTAGCTATTCGCTAAATCCGAGAGAAATTTTCAATGAATCAGCTTGCTTAGGCATTGTGAATCACATTGTTCTGGTTTTCAGTATGTCGTCACTTTTGTACCTTTTAGTGATGCATGTTTCACTTCTAAGTTTTGTGAAGTTTTCATGAAGGCCTTGAGTACTAAGTTGTTTGTCTTGTATCGTATTTTTATTCGTAGACTGTTAGACAGTTTGAATGAACTATCTAGATCTTGAAAGACATGTTGCGTTCTTTTGATTTGTGGTTTCTGAATGATTAGCTTTTGCACCGATCTCTTTTGGAGTAGTTACGGTGATAGTTTTATTTTCAGTTGTGTATGGCACTATTTGCCACTTGGTTTGATTGATTCTATTGACAGCACTGGTTAGACAGTGGAGTTCTGCAAATTGGTTTTCAGATGTTTGATTTTATGATTTGAGAAATTGTGTGCTTGTGTTGTTGTTGACTTGAGATTGGACAAATTGTTATTTTTGCACCCTTAGGAAATTACTACTTTCTTATCAAGACAACAATGTGTTGTCGATATCACGGGCGGCCGACTGTAATATCGATGGCATATTTATTGGGTTCGTTAAGCAAGTGGATAGGTAGACCTGTCTACGATAGTTGTTATTGTTTAGTTATTGTTGGGGCTCGACCTAAGGACACACTTGTTCTTGGAGTGCGTGATGTTATGAATGCTTGGGCGAGACCTATTTTTCACTTTCGATTTTAAATTTTCAATACAAGTTTTTCGACCTCTATGTTAGTACATATCTATTTTGACGTTATTGTATTATACGTACATATTTTTGACCATACATTATTATACAATTTCGACTTTATATCTTTATAAAGTATGTTTCTACTATTTTACTGATGGGGGAAGAAAGTAGAAGCTTAAAGGCATGAAAGAAGATTTTGCAACCCGCTCGCAACGGTGTTGCATATTCTCTTTGATGCAACCACTTTGATGTGATTTCTTCTTTATAAATATATTATTTCCTATCTTCGAGTACTTTTACATAGTAAGTTATTTTCAAATTTCGAGACGAAATTTTCTTAACAGGAGTAGATTGTAACAACTCGTCACGAATGTACGGAACGTCGAGGGCGATTTCATAATTCCACTTTGGTTTGAAAGATATTTTGTTTTTGTTGCTTTTAAACCTTAATTAAAGTGCCAAGTGGGACACGTTTCCTACTCAACCCCATCCTTTTTGCCACTTGTTACCTTTTCCCCACCGTATAACTCTCGGATCCCTTTCTTCCCTCACCTTCCTCATTCTATCACCCCCTTATTCTCGAGAGCACACTCACGCTCCAACCTTCCATTTTCTCCCTCTCTTGCTCTAATCTCCCTCACCCCCCTCAGAGTTCCTCATCTCTCTTGTTCTTCTCATTCCTTTGCAAGTACAGAGTGATTGTTGCACTTGGTAACTAGCACGAGATCGGGGGGAGATCCGGCGAGTGTGACCACCTTCGACTGGGTGAGTCTCGGACCTCTTTTGTCTACTGGTGGATGTTTGCTTTGATTTCTAAAACATATTTATTGGTACTTGGTGAAGGTTTAACTTGAAAACTACTCGGGGGAAACCTCCCCTCCCAGCCACGGCTGGACCTAAGTATGGTATGATCCTTTTCCTTTCCTTCGTGGTTTCATTTCCATGGTTTACATCGTCAAGTTTAGTGTAGTTTCGCGGTTGACTGGAGCTTAGGAAGCTTCAGCTTTCATCTCCGTGAAGCTGGTTTGAAAACTGGGTCAAAACGACCTAAACCCCCTACTAGCCCAAACCTTTGGGCCGGGCTACCAAGCCCAAGACCCCATCCAAACCGAGCCCTAAACCTTCTAACCCAAAACCCAAACTAGGCCTTTGGGCCTTGGAACCCAGCCTAGAGTCTCAGGTCCAAAATCTTTGGATCCAAACCCAGTTATTATTTGGCCCAAGCCCAGAAACAAACCCAGCCTAGAACTGACCTAACCCTTGCGACCCAGAGTTGGATCCAAATGTGACCTAGATCCAATGGAATATTCTCTGGAATATTCCTTGTGTTGACTTTTATGAAATTTGCCCGGGACCTTTCTTAGGGTAATTCGATGTTCTGAATCCGTTTCCAACGTCCATTTTCCTAAATTCAATAGTTATGATAGAGTTTTATTAATTGGTACCTTTATGTGCTTACGTGCAATTGTTTATGGCATTTCCGTCTTCGCTAGTTTGCCCGGCTCTTCGACGGCGAAGTATTTGTGAGTGGACCCCTTAAAAAATGCATATTTTACTATTAGAAATGCATACATGAAAAGCATGATTTATTGGTTACGTTTTATGAAACGTTTATGAGTAAATTGGTTTCACGCTTAATGAATTACCATGCTTTATCACCTTTACGTTCCTTGTGGTATATATGATTGATGACTATATACATACTTGTGAATGTGATTTTACGATATGACGTTTTAGCTACTGAAATCCGATTAAGATAGATATATATATATTAGAAAAATTATGTTAATGTTTTATGTACTTACTTAGTGGTTATTCATACGATCTGCCTACGGGGCGAATGATCTATATACGGACGAATGTCCTGCCGACAACGAATGATGCTGCTTACGGGTGAATGATACTTTTATATTGGCTTTGGTCGGGTGTTATAGGAGCCTATGGGCGATTGATATTTATATTGGCTTCGGTCGGGTGCTGTAGGAGCCTACGGGCAATTGATATTTATATTGGCTTTGGTCGGGCGTTTGATTGGTGCCTACAGACGGAAGATATTTATATTGGCCATGGATAGGTGTTTGGTTGGTGTCTACGGGTGGAAGATATATATATTGGCTACGGCTGGGCATTTGGTTGGTGCCTACGGGCGGAAGATATTTATATTGGCTTCGACCGGAAAATATTTATATTGGCTTTGGCCGGGAGATGTAGTGCCTTCAGGCGAATGAAGATATATGTTTATATGAAAGGTTTTATGCCTTGTGCTACCACTAGTAAGCAACCTATATACGATATATGTTTTATGAAAGGTTTTATGGCATGCTAGGGTTTTTGGAAAAACCTATTACTTATTATGCTATACGAGTTTTCTAAACCTGGGGGTTAGTACGTTAAGGATTAACTGTTTTAGTATTACTTATACATATCAACATGGTCCACTCATATTTTGTTTTGTGCCCCCTTACCACCTAGAATCGAGGCGTACAATCCCAGTGTCAAGGCACTCCCGCATTGGCATCTTCGAGTCCCCTCGGTACAGGACCCATTTATTTGTTCATTCAATTTTATATTTCCATTGTAGTGTCTCGGTTAGTTGTATGCTTTGAATATGTCCCTAAATTGCATAATCATTGTATTTAAATTTATAAGTGTTGTTTATATTTATTATTTCTCATGCATGTTAGTATGGCTTCGTCACCTTCGGATGTCGGCTAGCACGTGCCTACTCTGGTGTTCAGTGGATATCAGGGTTGGGCATGTCAATTGTTGGAAAATCAAATAAAAACAGGTTGTTAATGGTTAAAACAAGCTGTCAGTTTCTTTCCAGGGTGTTTTTCAGCAACTACAAAGATCATTGCTTCCTCCATGTGATGTATTAGCCGAAAGAGTGTTGATTGCAAGCTGGAAAGATAGCTGCATATGAGTGCTAGACTGTCCAAAGTTCCTGCATGTGTTTTAAAGGGTGTAAAGATGTTAAACACCCCATTCATTGCATGTGTTGTTGCATTGTTTATTAATTTCTGTTTTGTATAAATAGGCCATCTTGCTAAGCTTTAGATCATCCCATCCGAATCCCATTTCCCATTCATTTAATTTCAGCTTGTAAGCTATTGAGTTTGTAAACTCTCTTTTCATATATCTAAGTGCAAGTGTTTTACCAAAGCTTGTTGCTTCCCTCCTTTCTCTATTTCTCTATTTCTCTATTTCTTTCCTTGTCCAATTTTATTGAGAGTGAAAGTGAGAGGTGTGATAGAGTTTGTAAACTTATCACCCACATCTATTTTGGTATTGAGTTAGCAAACTCTTGAGAATACCAACAGTTGGTATCAGAGCCAGAATACCATTCTGGCAAGTGCAGTAGCTATGGCTTCCAATTTAGTGCAACTCCAGGTTCCCACATTGAAGAAAGAAAATTATGAAAGATGGTGCATCCAATTCAAAGCATTGTTTGGATCACAGGAGCTATGGGAAGTTGTCAGTAGTGGGTATGTTGTACCCACTACCGAGCAAGAAGCTGCATATACTGCAGAACAAAGGAACACTCTCAAGGACTTACGAAAGAAAGACCAGAAGACACTGTATCTTCTATACCAGGGTCTAGAAGATTCAACGTTCGAGAAGGTTGCAGAAGCAACAACGAGCAAGCAAGTATGGGACACACTCAGTACAATCTACAAAGGAGTAGATCGGGTCAAGAAAGTGAGATTACAGTTACTTCGAGCAGATTTTGAAATTGCTCACATGAATGAATGAGAGAGCATCTCCGACTATCACTCAAGGCTCATTGTGATAGTAAATCAGATGAGGAGAAATGGCGAGAGACTCGATGAAGTACGAGTTGTGGAGAAGATACACCGGTCACTCACATCTAAGTTTGAGCATGTGGTGACTACCATTGAGGAATCCAAGGATTTGGAGGTGATGAGCACAGAGGAGCTACTAGGATCCCTCCTAGTTCACGAGCAACGCATTCAGAAGAATGCAAGCCCCACAACGCTAGAGCAAGCTTTGGAGTCAAAGTTGAATATTGACAAACCAAATAAAGGTCATGGGCAGTGGAACTCACGTCGTGGGAGTTCATCTAACCGTAGCCGAGGACGAGCTCAAGGAAGAGGTCGAGGCTATGCACAAAATCAAGGTCAGTCTCAAGAGTGGAGATCTACTCGAGGAAAGGCGCATATCCAATGTCACAATTGCAAGCAATATGGACATTATGCCAATGAATGTTCACATAAAAATAGTGAGCATGTCAACATGGCAGAATCAAGTGGAAATACTGATGAAGAACATACAGTCTTGCTAGCACACCATGATTCCAGTAGCCAACAAGATGTTTGGTATTTGGACTCTGGTGCAAGCAATCACATGTGTGGAAAGAAGGAGTTTTTTGCCGAACTAAAAGATGGGGCCTATGGATTTGTAAGTCTTGGTGACTCCTCAAAGTTGCTAGTTGAAGGCAAAGGGAAGATCAAGATCATCCAGAAGGATGGTAAAGAAGAATACATCTCCGATACCTACTACATACCAAGTATGAAGAGCAACATTCTAAGCATTGGTCAACTGCTCCAGAAAGGGTACATTATACATATGGAGAATATGTTTCTCACTCTCAGGAATGCAAGGAGAAAACTTATTGCACGTGTTCAAATGTCAAAGAACCGAATGTTCCCGTTGAAGTTGAACACAAAGATTGGGAGTTGCAACATCGGTGTGATGGAAGATGAGTCATGGAAATGGCATCTTCGGTATGGCCATCTTCATTTCAATGGCCTAAAGTTGTTGTCAAGTGGAGGAATGGTTCGTGGTTTACCCCAGATTGAAGCCACACGCCAAGTATGTGAAGGTTGTGTGCTTGGCAAGCAAGCACGACTATCATTCCCTGTTGGTGATACATGGAGAGCAAGGGCACCACTGCAGTTGGTGCACATAGATATATGTGGTCCATTGGATCCCATGTCTTATGGAGGTAATAGGTATTTTATTACTTTCATTGATGATTTTAGTAGGAAGACTTGGGTTTACTTTCTCAAGGAGAAGTCGGCTGCCCTAAGAATCTTCAAGGAGTTCAAGGCACTCACAGAGGCTGAAAGCAACCACAAGCTTGTGGCTATGAGATCAGATAGAGGTGGAGAGTACACCTCCAATGCTTTCCAAGCATATTGCAAAGAGCAAGGAATTAGGCATCAACTTACTGCTGCCTATACCCCACAGCAAAATGGGATAGCCGAAAGAAAGAATCGAACCATCCTTGACATGACAAGGTCCATGCTTAAGGAGAAGAATTTGCCAAAAGAGTTATGGGCAGAAGCTGTAGCTTGTTCGATTTATTTGTTGAATCGATGTCCAACAAAGAGTGTCAAGAGGATGACACCACAAGAGGCTTGGAGTGGATACAAGCCGAATGTTACACACCTAAGAATTTTTGGGTGTGTTGCATATGCTCAAGTTCCAGAAGCCAAGAGGAGGAAACTTGATGATAGAGGTGAGAAGTGTGTGTTTGTGGGCTATAGTGAAGAGTCCAAGGCGTACAAGCTCTACAACCCACTAACTGGCAAACTAGTGGTTAGTAGAGATGTCATTTTCAGTGAGGAAGAGGCATGGATGTGGAACAACAAAGAAGTCAGTAAAGAGAAGATCGTCTCCACTGATTTTGAAGAACCAGAAGTTGTACCACCTGTTGAGCAACAACCTGCTCAAACAATCACAACAACTCCAGTGCACAGAATTGCAAGGAGTGGTCCTACATCTAGTGAGGAAAGCAGCTCCTCAACTCCAGTGAGGTTAAGGAGTCTCATAGAGATTTATGGACAAGAAGAAGAAGAAACCAATTTTTTTTGCTTCTATGCAGACCATGAGCCTCTCTCATTCAATGAAGCTGTGGAAGAAAATTGTTGGAAAAAAGCCATGGAAGAAGAGATCCATGCCATCGAGAAGAATGACACTTGGGAGTTGACAAAGCTCCCACCAAATCAGAAGGCTATTGGTGTCAAGTGGGTTTACAAGATCAAACGCACTACAGATGGGAGTGTGGATCGATACAAATCAAGGCTTGTAGCAAAGGGCTACAAACAGAAGTATGGAGTGGACTATGATGAAGTCTATGCTCCAGTTGCAAGACTTGACACGGTAAGATTGCTAATCTCTCTTGCCACTCATCATAAATGGAAAATTTATCAATTAGATGTCAAGTCAGCCTTCCTTAATGGAGTTCTTGAGGAAGAAGTGTACGTGGAACAACCAGAAGGCTTCCAAGTACAGGGAAAAGAAGATAAGGTGTATCGTTTGAAGAAGGCTTTGTATGGCCTCAAGCAAGCACCATGAGCTTGGAACTCAAGGATTGACAACTACCTTCATCAAAATGGATTTCAGAAATGTCCATACGAGCATTCAGTTTACATGAAGAATGGTGCAAAAGGGGAGTTCTTAATTATTTGTCTCTATGTAGATGACTTGTTGTTTACAGGAAACAATGAAGCAATGTTCTGTGAGTTCAAGCAATCCATGTTCAGTGAATTCGAGATGACTGACAATGGATTAATGTCATACTTTCTTGGCATAGAAGTGAAGCAAGGAAGTGATGGTATCTACATTTCTCAACAAAAGTACATGAGAGATATATTGGAGAAATTCAATATGGACAAGTGCAATATTGTCAACACTCCAGTTGCAACTGGATTGAAGCTGTCTAAGGAAGGAGAAGGTGAGTTTGTAAACTCAACCGTGTACAAAAGCTTGGTTGGAAGCCTAAGGTACCTTACAATCACAAGACCTGATATAGTTTATGGTGTTGGACTCGTGAGTCGATACATGGAAACACCAAGGGAGTCTCATTGGCTGGCCGCCAAGAGAATTTTGAGGTACATAAGAGGTACTCTAAACTATGGTCTGTTTTATAATTTTGGTGAAGATGCAAAATTATTTGGTTATTCAGATAGTGATTGGGGAGGTGATCAAGATGAAAGGAAAACCACAACTGGCTATGTGTTTTTTCTAGGATCAACAGCTTTCTCATGGACTTCAAAGAAGCAATCAATTGTTGCTTTGTCATCGTGTGAAGCCGAGTACGTTGATGTAGCCTCAACCGTGTGTGAGGCAATTTGGTTAAGAAATCTGTTGAAGTCAGTGTGTCATCCACAAGTGGAATCGACTGTGATTCATGTGGATAACATCTCAGCTATCAAGCTTGCTAGGAATCCAGTCCAACATGGAAGGAGTAAGCACATCGATACCAGGTTCCATTTTTTGAGGGATCATGTGAAGCAAAAGACAATTGAGCTTGTCTATTGTCACACGAAGGAACAAGTGGCAGACATCTTCACTAAGCCACTGCCAGTTGAGCCATTCAAGTTGCTACGTGAAATGCTAAGGATAAAGGCGTTTTAATTTGAGGAGGTGTGTTGGAAAATCAAATAAAAACAGGTTGTTAATGGTTAAAACAAGCTGTCAGTTTCTTTCCAGGGTGTTTTTCAGCAACTACAAAGATCATTGCTTCCTCCATGTGATGTATTAGCCGAAAGAGTGTTGATTGCAAGCTGGAAAGATAGCTGCATATGAGTGCTAGACTGTCCAAAGTTCCTGCATGTGTTTTAAAGGGTGTAAAGATGTTAAACACCCCATTCATTGCATGTGTTGTTGCATTGTTTATTAATTTCTGTTTTGTATAAATAGGCCATCTTGCTAAGCTTTAGATCATCCCATCCGAATCCCATTTCCCATTCATTTAATTTCAGCTTGTAAGCTATTGAGTTTGTAAACTCTCTTTTCATATATCGAAGTGCAAGTGTTTTACCAAAGCTTGTTGCTTCCCTCCTTTCTCTATTTCTCTATTTCTCTATTTCTCTATTTCTTTCCTTGTCCAATTTTATTGAGAGTGAAAGTGAGAGGTGTGATAGAGTTTGTAAACTTATCACCCACATCTATTTTGGTATTGAGTTAGCAAACTCTTGAGAATACCAACATCAATGAAGACACCAACGGCACTCCACACGTCATGGCTCTACCCAAACCAAAACCCACCCGTAGCATGTGGGTTTGTCGTTTCATCTAGTATACCGTCAATCTCAACAAGCTATGGTCAGTGTTTTCTTTTGTTTTGGCAATATAGAGGATTCAAAGAGGCAGTATAACCAATAAATTGTACTGATTTTAATGTTCGACCACCATTTGAAGCTCAATATCAATGGACCTGAAATAGGAAGTTAGTTGTTTACGGAACTCTTGAAAGAGTAATTTGCAGGAAAAAGTAGATCGATCAGGTGAAGATTTTACGTACGTAAAGTGGTTCATATTGGACATGCAGTAGGTACGTACTGTCGCTAACTTGTACATATTACGTCTGAAACCGTAATACTGATGTCATCAAAAGAAAGCTAATCTGGTTCTGTAAGTAATCGTAGATATATGCGTCTGAAGTCCTGTATTGGATGGAAGTCACAAGGGGATATTCCTATTCACACATCTCTAAAATTTCAAATGCGTTTTGTATTTTGCAGGTCATAAAATTGGTAGGGCATAATGTCCTCCAACAAATATACGGACTCAACTGCTACCAAGTTTTTAAGACTGGACCGAAGACGCAGCCATGTGATCCTTCACTGCTTATGTCTTTTGTCAATCCATAGTTTCCTGCCATATACAACATTTCCACACAATCCAGATATTTTTTCACTCTTTATCCTTTAATTGGTTTTCCCAGTTTTTATCATTTCCATTTAGTTGTGTAACTTTATTTGGAAATTTTCAGAAATTTGTCTCCGACAATCCCAGTATTTTTTCTCTAATAAGTTGCACCGACACGGTGAAAACAATTAACCAAGTCAAAGGATTAAATTATCAGATAAAGGAAAATAGTGTAGAAATTCCCCATAATATTTGTATCTAGCACATATATCTCATAATTTTATTTTGAGAGGGGGCCCATCACTACTACTTGAGGCACCACAGATTTGTACGAAGTACAAAGTATAACTAATTGAATTTCATTTCTTGAGAAAATCTGTTGTCATTGATAATTTAATTATATAACAGATTACATTGCTATTTTTTTGAGGGACCAAAGCTAAAAGTAATAAAAAAAATTAAGACAAGAAATGTTGGAATCCCACATCGGTGGGTGAAAAGAAAATAATGGGTTTAAATATGATTATCCCCATACATGACTGATTGAGCATGTGATGAAGTTGATGACAGTATCGATGCCATTAGAGTGGGTCCCTTGGGCCTGTCAATCTAAAAATTTCAACATGGTATCGAGTCATGGTTCGGCCCCGTACAAGCATTGTCACCAAGAAGGAAACAAGCTAGGACTCTTAACAGAGAGCTGGCCTCTAAGTTCCATTGAAAACAATGAAAACAAGTCTGGACTCTTAACATAGAGCGGACCTCTGAATTTCAATTGCCAATATGTAGATCTCTACATGTGAATACTAAATAGGATTACATGTGAGGGAGAGTGTTGGAATCCTACATCGGAACGATCTAAAAATTCCAACAAGAAAGTGGATCAGGATATAAATTTTATTTAATATTCCAATATATTTTGCTCAAAAGCAGCAGAGCAGTTTACATTTGATTGACTTAGAGCAGCCAACACATAAAACTAACTGGGTTAATTTAAATTCCCACGTCAACAGCATCTGTCGAAAATTTTTGAGTCATCATTTTTGGAAAGTTGGGTTTTTGGTGATGAAATCTTTGTTTGTCTACTTCATTAATTTCCTAACTTTCAGCTCACATCACAGGCAGCTTCAGTACCGACGGCTTCACCTCAACACAGGATGTGAGTCGATTCAGTGGATGATCGACCATAGCCTCTCCTTCATCGTAGCTCAGTGTGTTCCGAAATGAGGATCCTTTTGGACATGAAAGTGGATCACATATTCACTTCTTTAGTGTTCACTCACACACTTGAGCAGGAAGTGAGATGAAGGAAAGTGTCTTCACTGCAAGGTATTGTGATACCACCCATGGGATGATCATATCCAAATTCCTCTTCGGCTTGACTCAACAAATTTTGGAATAAGGGATCATTCAAGTATGATATTGGAATCACAAACCGCTTCTTCTGTCTCTCCCCAACATACACAGCAAAATAGCCTTTTGGGATATCTAAGGTCTTTGAAGCTGTCTGTTTTGAATTAGATAGAGACCGGACGAGACTTCTCTTCGCGCTAACAATTCCAGGCAACCGGAAACCCATCGATTTATGTTCTCAAGGGGATAAAAGAACTAGAAAAGGAATTCGAAGGACTTGGAAAAAAGAGATAGCTTTGATATGTTCTTGGGAAGGTGAAGATTGAGTTGCTAATACCATTGTGAACTTGATCATGTGTATATATATAGATGAAAGGGTATGTGAAAAAATCTTATGGTACATGAAATTATTGGTCAAGAGGAACTGCAAAGAGAAACGATGAGAGAAACTAGCTTATACCAAATCACATGGCTTTGTCTTGCTGCTCACATAACTCCCTACTCCGACAGATTTTTCGGACAGATTCTTGTGTGGAAGCAGGATTCCCTACCTCCTCCGGATAACAGGCAACACAAGAGACCACTAGATGTGAATTTTGTTCCAATAGAATTATTTATGCCTGTCAGATAAGAGGCATTTTGCTTCAGACATGCCTGTTAATCATTAATCACGAATTACTTTTCTGGTTAGGCCTTGCTAACGACTGGGTACCCTTTGTTGCATCCACATGTTCTCAAATAATCAATTGCTTGCACACTGGATGTTAAACAAGTGGGCCAACAGTAGTGCATACGTTATGCCCCATCAAACAAAAGTTTGTGGGATAATTTGCATTTCATTGTAAACCTAGAATAAATGCTAACTTGGCAAACAAGAATATATGGTGCTATGAAAATCTGGCATGGGGCCTGATGTATAAGAAGGGATGTGACCTTGTCGATTCATCAAAGAGTAAAGGAAGTTCAATCTCATTTTGTTTTGCCTCTATGGAATCTAACGAGAAAACCGATCTATTGGAACGCTAGAGACAATGAACATTGATGATTCACTATTAGATCAAACATTTTGAATTCAATCTAAGAAACTAAAGCAAAAATCTGCTAAAGTTATCTAAGTAGATTGAACTCTTGTTTTAGTAGCTCCGTTGGCATGCATGTTTCAGAAGATAAATTGATAATAACGGGCTAAAAATTAGTAATTGAATAATCAGACTCTTACCGTTTACCATTTTGTAGGTTGACCGATCATACAAATCAACTTCCGCCACAAGGATTTTGTTCTACGAGATATTTAAAATTTAGGATCTGCCAAAACACATCGGTTTGCACCTATTCCTGCTCACGTAACTCATCCCTGAATAGATTTCTAATGAACACGAGCAAACTCAATCCGTGTGTACACATAAGATCTTATTAATTTTTTGAAGAGTGGATACTTTTTTAAAAGCAGTAGGTATTACGTACATATCTAAATCCTGTTTGATAACAAAGATTATTGTTGTCTTAAGAGCCCTTATCTGTTCCAGTCAAGAAATTATGGACACATATGTCTGAAGCATGTCCTCTACTGTATTCAAAGGAAGTAAGTCGCTCAAATGAAGAAGTAGCTTATCCTGTCCACTCATCTATCCAAATATTTTCAAGTGGGGTTCCATCTTTGTAGGTTGTCGTAAAAATGGTTGTGGCCAAAATGTTCACCAACAAATATACAGACTCAAAAATAATATCCCAAAACAAGTCATCACAATCTGTACTAAATTTTTCCTCTAGTTTACTCTAAAGTAATAACATGCACGACTAAATATGGCTATCAGGTTTGTATACTAATGCATTGCTTTGGAATTGCTTTTGTTAATATTATTATTTTTCGTCATTCAGTACTACGGTTTGTTGGTATTCATCTTCTCTTGGAAGTGAGTGGTCTTAGGTTCGAATATCGTGAATGGCGAATTCGATACCAAATTAGGTTATCCATTGTATGGTTTAGCAGAACTCCCCATTTTTTTAATGTAAAAATATCAATGTACTACAAAAAAAAAATTATTATTTGTCGAAGAGATAAAAAAAGACGGTACCTGCTCCAAGACAAAGAATAATTTAGCTACTCATGAAGGCAATCACATCATGAAAAGTAGTGAAAAATGAAATGGAGGATAGGAGGTGACGGGAAGATAAGAGAGGGACAGTTTTGTTTTGATTTTATTTTTCAGTTTTTTAATTATTTTGAAGAGTGAAGTGACTTAATTATTCTTACATGTTGTTCACATACTTCCCTTTAACAAGAATTGGCACATAATATATGGAAATCTAGACGATAAGGAGGAAATCGAAAGCTAAAAATGAGTTTGAGTCCTTAATTTTTTAATATAAAAGTTTAGAGAGAAAATCGAAAGCTAATACCGTGTTTGGATGAGAAAATTTAAATCACTAAGAAATTCTAAAATGACGAAATTATAAATTATAGAATGTTGTAGCCTATTTTATCTAACAAAGGGTAAGAAGGCCGGTGGCAAGGAGAAGAGATTGAGAGAGATGTGTATGTATAATTGTAGGGGAATGTATGTGTTATCCTTCCTACATAGTGCCTTTATTTATAGTAGTAAAACGGAGAGAATAAATTCCTTCATCCCCAAGGAATACAAGTCGTAATAGGAAAGGATAACTAGAATCAAATATAATATAGGATTTACACAATCACGCTTAAACTAGAAAAGTTTACAACACTCCCCCTTGAGTGTGTAAAAACTCAGAGTAGATTTAGCATCATGCAGAAGTTGTGGAAGTCGACTCGTTGGCACTAATTCTAAGGAAAAATGCTTATTCTCAATAAGGTAGGAACTTGTATAAGTCTCACTAAAAAACCCTAAGGCTATGGTAAAAACTTGAGAATGGACAAAATCCATAGTCTAAGGAAAAATATGTGAAAAATGCAAAGTCAAAAGAAACGTCTACAGGACGTCATCAGGGATATGACTAGCCTAAGGTGGGTGCCTCGTTAAAACCTAGTTAGGTACTAAAAAAACCCAGTGGGAAAAATGCTGCTAATCGTAGGGAAAAAGAGTACATTAAGATCAAGCATCTTCAGGATAATCCCATTGAGTTTGACATAATTCCAAAGAGAAATAGCAATGTTACAACTCAAAAAGTTTACGCATGCCAATTTCATGAACAAGCTTCTGAAACATCGTATTCGGCAGTGATTTGGTGAAGAGGTTAGCCAGATTATCTTGTGAACGAATTTGCATGACTTCAATCTTCTAATGCTTTTGTTGTTGATGTGAAAAGAAGAACTTCAACGCAATGTGCTTGATGTTGTCTCCTTTGATATAAACCTTCTTGAGCTATTCGATGCATGATGTGTTGTCTTCAAAGATCATCGTAGGGACATCTACAGCGGGATAAACATTGCAGGAGCTTCGAATATGGCCCACTATTGCTCTCAACCAAAAGCATTCCTGTGTTGCTTCAAGTAAGGCGGGAATTCTAGCATGGTTAGACGAAGTGGCAACTAAGGTCTATTTAGTTGACCTCCAAGAGATTGTGGTGCCTCCAATGGTAAAGATATGATCCGTTTGAGAACACGCCTTTTGTGGATCAGACAAGTATCATGAGTCGGCATAACCAACAAGGTGAGAATCGACTCGAGAAGCAGGGGTGCAGCATCACTCGAGGATCCGTAGGGATAGAACAAGACCAAATCCGTAGTACCTTTAAGGTAACAGAGTATGTTTTTCACACCAGTCTAGTGTCTGCGTATTGGTGCATTACTATATCTTGCCAAAAGATTAACAGCGAAGGAGATGTCGGGTCTAGTGCATTGAGCTAAGTACAATAAAGCGCCTATCGCACTTA
Source organism: Pyrus x bretschneideri (assembly GCF_019419815.1). Classification (NCBI taxonomy): domain Eukaryota; kingdom Viridiplantae; phylum Streptophyta; class Magnoliopsida; order Rosales; family Rosaceae; genus Pyrus; species Pyrus x bretschneideri. Next base: position 5,520,632 of record NW_025999457.1, read on the forward strand.
GATAAAGAACTTCAAGCTCCAAAATCTCTTCATCATCCTTGTTTGGATGGAAGGGATCCCATTTTGCATCTAGTGATCAAACAACCATAGGAGTACTCGAAGGTTTTGTTTTATCCTTATTAAAGCGGCGCAACACCTTCTGGGTGTAGTTCGATTTATGTACTAAGATTTCATCCGAACATTGCTCTATTTCGAGACTAAGACAGTATCGAGTCTTACCTAGATCTTTCATCTCAAATTCTAACCTCAGGTTCACGATAGTTCTCACGAGCTCTTTAAGAGTTCTGATAAGGTTTATGTCATCAATATATACTGCAACAATCGCAAATCCAGAATGTGACTTCTCAATGAACACACAAGGGTATAGTTCGTTGTTCACATATCCCTAACTAGTCAAATACTCACTCAGATGGTTATACCATATTCTTCCAGATTGCTTCAAACCTTAGAGTGAATGCCTCAGCCGAATTGAGAGCGTGTTCCGGGGTTTGTAAATATTTGAATCAGTTAATGTAAGTCCTTCGGGAACTTTGATATAAATTTTCATATCAAGATCTTCATAGAGATACACAGTTACTACGTCCATCAGCTGCATACTCAGTTTTTCGGAAACTACCAAACTGATAAGGTAGCGAAAAGTAATCACATCCATAACGGGTGAATAAGTTTCATCATAGTCAATCTCATGGTGTTGTGAGAAGCCTTGTGCAACAAGATGAGCTTTGTAATGCACAATTTCGCTCTTCTCATTACGCTTCCGAACGAAAACCCACTTGTAGCCAATGGGCTTCACATGTGGAGGAGTAGGATCTACAGGTCCAAACACCTTATCTTTCGCAAGCGAATTGAGTTTGACTTAGATTGTTTTTTTTCTTTTTTCAGTTTGAACAATCAGTTCTACGTCAACATTCATCAATGGAACACGATCGCGTTCAATGTAAATGCTCAACATGATCTCAGTAGCTACTGCATAGTCTAATGAATCATCGACAATCATCTTATTTCTGCGCCACACACCATCAAAGCTAGTATAATAGACTGAAGTCTCATAATTCTCGGGAGGAGGATTTGTCTCTTCAAGGATGCTTCTGTAAGATCCCACATTGCCCAAGGGAGTGGATCCTATAAGCCTTATATGTTTATTCCCATCTCTACCTAGCACGAGGCCTTTTGGGAGCTCACTGGCTTCGGGTTCCGTAGGAACTCCGAAGTTAAGCGAGTTCGGACGAGAGGATTCCCAAGATGGGTGACCCACTGGGAAGTTGCTTGTGAGTTCCCAGAAACAAAACCATGAGGGCGTGGTAGGGGCCCAAAGTGGACAATATTGTGCTACGGTGGAGTCGAGCCCGGGATGTGGTGGGGGCCCGGGCTGGGATGTGACAGTTTCCATAATCTAGAATTTCCTCATGAGTTGGATAGAATGAGTAAGCGATAGTCGGATTCATGGTAGGCTCTTTGGGACCTTGTGCCATGGATTTCCTCTTCTAAGGGTGTGAATTCTTTGAACTAAGGGGTCCGCCACACTTTTGTGTAGGGGCAGATGATTGGCTAGTTGCTAATTTATGTGGATCACCAAGATTGGTGCCCTGGGCCTCTAGGATGGAAGTCCGTCATACATTTGGTATATCTATCTTTGCAGGTGTATTCGCAGCTGGAATATGTGATATTGCTCTGGAGATCTAATATGTGCTACACTTTAGTTTTAGACTGAGCGGTGCAAGGATCTAAATGAGACAAGGTGAGAGCCGTCCATGATAATTCGCGTCGTTCTTTAAGAATGTTGACGTTCTTATCTCCCCCTAACGATGGGAATACTGTTTTATAAAAGTGACAATCCACGAAACGAGCGGTAAACAGATCGCCTGTCAAAGGTTTTAAGTAATGAATAATCAAAGGAGAATCATATTCAACATAGATTCCCATCCTCGTTGAGGCCCCATTTTGTACGTAAGGACGATGAGATTGACATATATACCGTACAGCCAAAAATGCGCAAATAAATATGTTAGGCTTGTATCCAATAACCAACTGAAGGGCACTAAATGGTTGTGTCCCAACAGGCCTCAAGGGAACCAACATTGTTGCATGCAATATTGCATGACCCTAAGCAGTGATTAGGAGCTTGGTATGTATGACCAATGATCGAGCAATCATTTGTAAGTGCTTAATGAAAGCCTCTGCCAGGCTATTCTGGGTGTGAACATGGGGTACAAAATGTTCAACTTGAACCTCAACCAACATGCAGTAGTCATCAAAAGTTTTAGATGTGAATTCTCCAACATTATCCAATTCAATGGATTTGATAAGATAATCAAGGGGGTGAACCCTGAGCTTGATAACTTGAGCCAACAATTTGGAGAATGCATCGTTCCTTGTGGACAACAATCACACATGTGACCAGCATATGGAAACGTCAACCAAAACCATAAAGTATCTAAATGGTCCGCATGGAAGGTGAATCGGTCCACAAATGTCCCCCTAAATCGTTGTAGAAAAATGGGAGGATTCGAACGAATCTTGTCATAATAAGGCTTAGTAATAAGCTTTCCCATAGAACATGTTTGACATGCGATTCCTTGGATCAAACCTAAACTTCGGGTTAATGGATGCCTATGTGATGGTTTGAGGATTCAGTGTATCGTTATTCGTCCAGGATGTCCCAAATGATCATGCCAAAGTGTAGTTTCGTGTGTGGTCCCAATAGTAAGGCCGGCCACATAGTGGCATTCTATAAGGCGTATGGTTGTAATATATAGACCACTCGAGATACACTCCATCTTCTCTAGAATACGCTTCTGGCCATATTCGTAGGAAGTTATGCACAGAAATTTAACTCCGTTATCTACGTAGGTTTTAGCGTGGTAATTGTTATCTCTAATGTCCTTGAAACTTAGCAACATTGTTCTGGAACGTGGAGAATAGAGTGCCTCAGCAATGGTCAAGATTGTACCATTAGACAACATTATACGTGTCTTACCACATCCTTCTATCAGGTTGGATGTGCCTGAGAAGGTTGTCAAAGGTGCATCTTAGGTATGAATTTAGTGAAATAGATGCGTTCATATAAAACGGTGTGCATGGTTGTACTATCTACCAAACAACTAACTTCCCCACTAGTCATACCTGGAATGAAAAATTAATTTGAATCAGTAACATGCATAAAAGTTCTTAAAACAAATATCAATTCAAAATAATTTCATTTATTCAAGGATGCTAATTAATTAATACTTAATATCCAAAAACAAATAACCAACAAATAATCCAAACATAAAGGAAAATTGTTCAAAAATCAACCAAAAAACAAAGGGGGGTTCGGCCACTAGGTGGAATTCGGCCCCATTGTGCAATTTTAACTAACTAAAATTGTTTATGTCTAAGATTCTAATCTTCCATAGGGGTGGTATCCTCTTGAAAGTCAGAAACCTCCATCTTTGTAGTCTCTGGTTCGTCCACTTGCACGAAGTTTGATTCAAACTTTTTACGACGAGAATGATATTCAGCTACAACCTTCTGGGGAGCTCGAGAAACATTGCCATAACGATAACACATATCTGCATCCATGGTTTTAGGTGCTTTACCCTTATTCTTGAAGTTCGGGGTCTTGGGAGCTAGGTTTGAGCGCTTCTGGGCTTTGTTTCCTCCCTTGGATGGGCCTTGACTCTGTTGACGTTCGCAGGGTGGCTTCTGGCCGCCCCTACCACACCTCTTTTGGCATTTTGGGTGTTGATTTGTGCTATAATGTGCTTCAGGCACAACAATCGCCCCAATAGGTCGAGCTCGATGATTGTTCATCAACAACTGGTTCTTCTTTTCAGCGAGAAGTAAAACAGAGATCAATTTGAGAACTTAGTGAACTTCTAAGCTATATATTGTTGTTACAGAACAATATTAGAAGCAGAGAAGGCCGAATAGGTCTTCTCTTGGAGATCCTATTCGGTCAAAGTTTCGTTACAAAACTTGAGAAGTGATCGGATTTGACAAACTTCAAAATTATATTCATTCACAGATTTAAAGTCTTGGAAGTGGAAATGATGCTAGTCATGTCTTGTTTCAGGTAAGAATATGTCCTTTGGTGATCAAAACGATCAACCAAAGCGACCCATATTGCACGTGGATCCTCCTCAGCAAGATATTTTGTTTGCAAGGCATCATGGATATGTCTTCTGATGAAGATCATAGCAGTGGTTTTTTCAGCTTTGCCAACAGGGTTGTTTATCTCTTATTCAATGGCAGATGCAAGTTCTTTGCAGTGAGGTGGAGCTTCACATCTTAGACCCATTTGAGGTAGTTCCTTCCAGAGACCTCTAAAGCCATGAAGTTGAGTTTGTTCAAATTCGACATGTTCCTATCACAAAATAGATGGACAAGATATGGTTAATGTAATGGAGAAAAATCAATCCATTCACATAGGAGTAAAACATACAGGTTTTAATAGACATGTATTGGTTTAATTTTGCATGAGAAAACTTCGGGTTTTCATAGGTGATGTTTTTAAATGAAAAATTCAGTTTTTCAAACAAGGCATGTTTTTAAGAAACTTTAGGTTTCAAAATAATTATCAACTTAGGTTCATGTGTTCCTACAGGCAAACACAAATATAGACACAAAAATATGAAACAAGAATACATGCAAGTAGAACTTCAAGTCTATAATTATAATTGAGTTAATTGTTTGGACCTCGGGCCAAATTTAAAGTGTGGGTGAAAATTATAAAACCCATTGGGCCTAAAATAATTAGGCAAATAAACTCAGGCCCAAAAGAAGGCCTAAGCTCATGAGTGGCTTAATAAAATGGGTGTCGTGCATCCCAGGCCTAAGAATGGGCTGGGTTTGGTCTTGGGTCAAGCAAGCATGCAAGCCTTTGCATCATAAGGTAATTGGGTTGAATGTGCAAGCCCAAAAAAAAAAAAAAAAAAAAAAACAGGACGGCCCATAAAGGGCACTGCTTGCCTGTGATGCGGTGCATGGGAGACGGTAGAAGCCTTGAGCGCTCGACTACGTCTACGAGCTAGATCATCACCAAAGCCTAACGAGCTGGTGATGTGGATTGAAAAATAAGCGGCATAGGCAAGGCCCAACGTTGTGGGTGCTGTGCGAATGGACCGAGAGGAAATCGAGGCTTGTTAGGGCTCAGTGTGATTTCCAGGCCACTCCAGCAGCGCTGGGTGTGGGGATCCACATGATTCAGTCGATGGCGTTACTTTAGGCTATGGTCGGTGTAAGCTTATGGTTCGTTGGAGAACCAATTATTTGTCGGTGAAGATGAAATCTCAACGTCGGGGGAGGGGCAATCGAAGGAATTCAACCGAATTCGAACGAAAAACCCATGAAATTCTTCTGAATTTTGAGAAATCGTTGGTGAAAACGATGGGTTTTGTCTAATTTACACGACTGCTGGTCATGTTTCGTCAGAAAAATCGACGGGGAAGACTTCGGCTTCAGGCCGTGGGTCAAGACATGGTGTTTTTCTCAGCTTGTATACATTTTCTGGAAACTTTTGATTTGTGAACCCTTGAGGTTGTTCCACAAACACCTCCTCTAGCAGTCCATTTTGAAATGTCCATTTGACATCCAAGTGATGCAATTTCCAACCCTTCTTGGCTGATAGGGCTATCAAGGTCCTTATGGTGTCTAACCTTGCTACTGGAGCAAAAGTTTCATTAAAGTCTACACCAGGCTTCGATGAGTAGCCTTTAGCTACCAATCTTGCCTTGTTCTTCTGCACATAACCATCTAGGTTTAGCTTCACTTTGTACACCCATTTCACTTCAATCACCTGGCTTGTCACTTGGTCGATTTACAAGTTCCCAAGTGTCATTCTTCTCTATCATTTCAAACTCTTCCTTCATTGCTTTCTTCCAAGCCTTGCCTTTCTTAGCTTCTTTATATGTTTCTGGTTCCATTACACAGTAGTTACATGTAGCATAGATCTCATCCAAGCTTCTCAACCTCACTGGAGTTGAACTTGGAGTTGTTATCTGTGAGTGACTCAATTGTGATTCATGCTTGCTTGCTGGAGTCCCTTGTGTGTCACCATTCTTTATGGTTTCTTCTTAAATTGAGATTTTCATAGGCTGCCTTGTCTGCCCATTGTTGAGGTCAAGTTATAGAAAGACACTATCTTTCTTTTCTACATTTGTTTCCCAATTCCATGTTGAGTCTTAATCAAAGATAACATCCCTTGATAAGATTATCTTATGAGTTAATAGATTGTAAACTCTGTACCCTTTTTCACTGGTTCCATAACCTACAAACATACCCTTGTTGCTTGATTTCTCCAACTTCTGCCTTAGTTGTTAAGGAATGTGAATATAGCACACTGAGCTAAACACTTTCAGATGCTTCACAGAAGGCTTCCTTCCACTGAACAATTCAAATGGTGTCTTCTTATGCAGTGCTTTAGTAGGGCACCTATTCAATAGGTACACTGAGGTGTTCAAAGCTTCACCCCAAAATGTATAAGGCATGTTCTTCTTATGCATCATAGAATTAGCCATTTCGACTATAGTCCTATTCTTCACTTCAGCAATCCCATTTTGTTATGGTGAATATGCCACAGTAAGTTGCTTCTTCAATCCCACATCTTCATAGAATGCATTGAACTCAAGAGAGGTGTACTCTCCTCTGATATCACTTCTTAGTCTTTTGATTTGGTATCCACTTTGCAAAAGGTTAGGAAATACCTGTTTCCACTAATTATTATTGTTTGCATTGGTCCACACACATCCGTGTGAATTAATTCGAGTGGCTTTGTTGCCTTCCAAGCCTTTCTAGGTTCAAATGGATGTCTGTGATGCTTTCCAAACACACACCCTTCACAGGTTTCATTGCAATGATCCAACTTTGGTATACCTTGTACCATTTCATGCTTTTGCAGATTTTCTAGACTTGTCATGTTTAAGTGACCAAGCCTCTTGTGCCATAGCTTCATAGAACCTGTCACACTTACTTTCCTTGCCAGTTCCTTTAGGTACTTCAACATAAGTGGAAAGCTTATGTTTTTCACTTCGACTCGAGTCACTAGGTCTGATAGGGACTTGTCATCATAGATCCCAAAGTGCATGATTCTCTGCTAAAGCGAAAGTGTTTGCTAGAGTTAGATCTTCTTTCATGATCAATTATCCGAACAACGGGTGGTCTGCTGGGAGTCATTTTTGGAAGGCTGCTCTAGCTATCGAGTTGTTGCATCCAACTATCTTTGTTTTCTCCACTTTGTACCTTTTCACATAGTCGCAAAGCGACTCCTTTGGGTTCTTCTTGACATTTGAACAAGTGGTAGGACTTTTTCTTGATCGAGTAATAGGATGAATATTCTTTGGTGAAAACCAAAGAAAATTCATTGAAACTCCAGATGGATTGTGGTGGCAGGGTGTAGAACCAATCTTGCGCCTCGCCTTGTAGAGTGGTGGTGAATATCTTGCACATGACATCGCCGCTATTTCAATAGAGGATCATTACACTTCGATAGTGCTTTAGGTGTCTCTCCGGGTCTCCATCCCCCTTGAAGGATGTGAAATGTGGCATGCCGTACTTACATAAAGGCTCTGCCTGCTTAATCTTATCTGTGAAGGGTGACCTGCTTATGTTGGTCATGTCCCATCGTAGTGCCTCATTAGTGACATTGTTGCATTGAAAATCACGCAATCACTCGGTCATGAGCTTTTCTACTTCTTCCTGAATTTGCCTTTGTTGTGGTAACATAGATCTCGGCTGCTTCCGGTCGTGACCTATTAGTCTAGGCTGCTATTCTACGTGCTCAACTTGTCTATGCCGCAGCTGCGGTGCATGTGGTTTGTTCCCAACAGGCGAAGAAATTCTTCGCAGGCTGCTAGTTGAGCTTGAGTCAAACTGAGTGACTGCTTCTCTTCGTCCTTTATGCTACCAACTTGGATGTGATGTGGAGGATGCTCCTTGCGAGTTTAGCCATGAATGAACACTTCACCTGGAAGGTTATTCATGTTGACTATTGAAGTGTGGCCCCAACCGTGAATGTATGCTCGTCCGTGGGCCTAGTCGAGAGTGCACACTCCTTCGCACGCTAAGATGGGAGTATACATTATCTCAAGGGCCCAATTGGGAGTGTACACTGCTCGAACGCTCGATTCGTGGCTGGTCGAGTGACTGCTTGCCGGGATGTTGCTGGATAGGTTCTTCATCTGCCTTTATCCTACTTTGGGACACCTCAGTTTAGGGCACATTGCATTTCGGTGTGTTGCAAGAGCTGATTCACCAAGGTCATTTGTTATGCGAGGGCACTCATCAATTCCATGACTTGTCCAGATAAGTGTTGTTCTCCATTTGGGTTGGAAAAGCTTGGAAGGAATACGTCTCCTTGGGTAGGGGAAGTGTGGTAGACTCCGGGCGAGAGATTTGAGTTGGGAAATGTCAAATCCATAGAGTAATGTGGTGGTTGCCATGGTGTTGCCACGGTGTTGCCCCGTGGGGTGGTACCGCTCCATTCATCGTTGTGTTGAGCATTGTAGATTGCCGCGGTCCTAATCCTTGAACATTGGAATTTTCGTTCGTCGAGGTTTTTGAATCTCTTGCCATTGTACTTTTTCTTTTACGTTTTATTAAAGAATTTTTAGAAATAAAAATTCCAAGAATAAGAACTTATGAAAAATCTACAAATGAACATGAAAACGAAAAACCTTAGATGCGGTAGTCTTCTACGAGTGTGTGACTCAACTCTCAATGAAAGAACCAATTTGTGGATGCAAATTTCTATCTTCTTCTTCTTGGACAAAATTGCACTTACAAAACAAATAACACCTTAGGTCAAGACCAAGAGCCTCATGTGCCCACGATAAACGCAGGGGGGGAGGGGGGGTGGGGGAGGGTGCTTTGGCTGAAGAATCTCCGATGCCAAAGTTAGAATTTTGAGGGAAAAGTGTTTGGAGAATTTAGAGAATTTTGCAAGAGAGTTGAAATTGAGTTTTGGAGAAAATGAGGTAGTATTTATAGGGGTATGGTCCGGCCACTTGGATGGTTTTTTGGGTGTGGTTCATAATTTGTTAGCTAATCAATACATTAATTGGGTAATAAATCAATTAATTAGCTAATTAATATAATTAGAAAGGAATGATTCGGGGGATACCTTGTGGAGAGGATTTGATATTTTATTTATCTAGAGAAGGTGTTCAAATGTAATCACATTTGCGATGCCAAGGTCATCTAACCAGGCCTAAGATCACGCATGCCAGCTTGCTATTATTCATTATTTGTTATTATCTTTTGGATAAAGGATTGAAATGGGTGGTCAGCAGGTGGAGCAAAATTTGGATGAAAATTATGCATGTCAGTTCTCTTTTAGTTGATTAATGGGATGTGATAATGCCAGTTCTCTTTTACTTGTAATTAAATTGCAAGTGCTTGCGACATACATGATTTACATACACGTGGAGGATTTGGCCGCCAAGAAGCATGGAGGATTTGAAATTAACGAAAGTTCTGTTGCACATGGTTTGCATCAGGCATTTCGAATATGCTGCCTGACAAACACCAATTAAGGTTGTGATAATTACTAGCAAAGGATTGGTTTATGAAGGGTCAAAATATGGTGGTGTTGTATATTAGCGAGTGGAGGGAGCTTGATTTTCAGTTGGACTTTACAAAATTATCAGGCCATGTCAAGTAGAAAATATGAATGTTATAAATACAAGATGCTTTGCATCATATAAAAGCTTTTCAAATCAACACACAAATTTCTTTGCGCAAAGCTTCTCAACAACCCTGAGACTTTTTCCTCTCCCCCTTTCTTCTAGCTAACACATCTGCAGTTTGGATAGACATCACTGTGAAGGCAAGCGGCGATATTTTCAGTTTGGCTAGACAACATTGGAGCCGTAGAATTAGCCGACCAAGGAGCACCTTTAGTTTGGATAGACAACACTACTTAAAGACCGACTGGTTATTTATCCAAGTCTCAGGCAACAAGGATTTCCGAGTCCTTACTGGGCGTGCCAAGATGTTGACCCTAAAAACTACGTCGGCATGCAAACTCGTCAGCTGAGTTCGGCCGGGGAGTAAAATATGTTGATGTGGAGTTGGGTGCGCTGCTGACTTCTTGATCTTGCGACTGCGGCCGATGAAGGAACACGTCTCGGCCTTCGGGTTCTAGAGCCTGAAGACAAGGCTACTAATTCTGCGAAGTTCAATTTCAAATTCGACTTTCAATGTGTTGAATGTAATAACTTGGTAACACCTCACTTTGCCAGCTTTTAATGTCCCTAGCATTACGTTCAATTAAAACCTAAAGTGACATTTACAAGAGCACGCATATCAATGAGATTGAACCCATTTCACACATGATGTTAGAGCATAAAAAATTTGCAGTAAAAGTAAAACAACAATTATACCATCAAGAGTAACATCCTACATGTCAATGTCTGCTAGAAGTCCTCGTTGACACAAGAGTACTACCACTAAGTCCTGGAGGGGTGAAAAACAAAGATGAGTGGGTTGAAAAGTAAAGTTTCATAAAACCGTTGTTGTCATAAAAATTGTGACCCCTCGTTGTAAAACAAGTATTAGTTTCCAACATATCATACTACATATAGTATGAAAACAATTACCATAAAAAGCAATATTTTCAGAATGCGGTAAATCACAATATCTCGAATATAAAAACATAAAATATCAGACGCTCATCGACACATGCTACATACAAGCTCATGCAGAGGTATTTAGACATGAGACATGACAGGGTATAATAGTAATTTACAGTTCAGTACTACAATCATGTGAAGACTGGCGCTATGCGCATCACATACGAGTCCTAATTGCCTATTGCAATCTAGGACATCACTGACACCTACAATGGATCTAAGGTGAGGGTATCAGTGCATGTGAAAATACATGTGAAGACTGGCCCTGGTGAGGGATGAATACAACACCGGTATAGGCAATGTATGATGAGTAGATAAACTATGTACGATCATGCCATGATAATTTCACAATCCTCTTCTCTGTGGGGTTCATTCGCTTATCAACATTTTCCTCTCGCACCTTAGAAAAAACAAGATATCTATTTATAGTCTTCTATGTGGCACAGGTTGAAGCGTGCGTTACGTATTCTAAATAATAATAGTTGTTGTGCTATTAGTGATGGGAAGTCAGTTTTCTTTTGGTTCGACAAATGGTTGGATAACCCGATTATTGGCCCTTCATTATCTTCATTCATTTGTAGAATACAACAGCTAGAAACGACACCACGCTCAACAAATAATGGATACATGAACGAACAAAAGCAAGAAGTAGATAAGGAATGTTTTTCTATATTGTAAAGAAGCTGTGAATATTGCTAAAGTCTCCATTTACATGCATAATCCGATTTGAGGAGACAATAATTCTCCCTCCTCAATCGGCAAAAAAAAAAAAAAGTGTAAATATTCAACTGCACAAAATTGTGACAATCACAGAGTTCATGTAATTGTTATACATTATCCAATCTCATAATGCTTTCAAGCAAGAAATAAGATCAAGGAAGGTATCTTGTCTGCAGGGAATTGTTAGACCGCCCATTGGGTGATCAAATCCGAATTCTTCTTCAGCCGCACTTAGCAAGTCTTGAAATGCAGGCTGGTTGAGGAATGATATAGGAACAACAAACCGCTGCTTCTCACTCTCGCCAACATAAACTGGAAAATAACCTTTTGGGACATCAGCTAAATTATTCGAAGCTCCTTGACTTGAATTTGAAAGAGAACGCTGAAGAAGTTTCTTGGCAGGAATTACAACTGGCAGACGGAACCCCATTGTTGTAAATCGTGATAGTAAAGACTAGTATGTAGTCGAGTTTAAAAAAACTTGAAGATCACAAGGAGTTTGTGGAACAACTAAACTTGAGAAGTTGTAGATTTATTATTTGGTGGTCATTAACCAATGCATTCATATGGTATTTATAGTTGACAAGCCTTGTAGAATATCCTTTACTGAAGAAAATATATGGTGAAGACAATCCGGATGGGGTATAGAAGGGAACAAGAGCTCATGAGGGATCACATGGTTTTGTCTTCCCATCAAGCCTTTGAGCAAAATATGTGGATCAATTACTATTTCTCTTTCCATGACATATTTTTGTTTGTTAGGCAGATGTGAAGCGTCAATCACTACCAATTAGGAGCTTGGTGATAAAATCGGAAGACAGGCATGTGAACTTTGATCAAATGCTAATTAATGTTTCTTACCAACCCCAATTCAATTGCCTCAAGGCCACTCACACAAACTATTTGAGATATTATTCGCCACATCGATCCTTTTTTTTTTTTCTGTTTGGACATGAAAATCAAGAAGTAAATTAGTTAGCAACTGGTTTCGAAAACTTGCGTGTATGTCTATGAATTTTTAGGCTTATACTTATCCTTCCAAAAGGCTTCAATTATTTATTTTGGTTTTAACCTGAATGCCTAAGTAGTTATATAGGCAAGTCCATGTGATTTTGCTTGAGCTGATGTTGCTTCATTGGGTCCATCCTGATGGCTTAACACCAACATTTAAAATTCGGGTAATGATCATCCCATAGGTGCTATCACAATTCCCTGCAGTGAAGTAGCTTTGTTGATTTCACACCTCGCTTCAGTGTATGAGCTGCAAAAGGCAACAGACATTTGTCAGCTCAATTTTTGACACCAGTTGCTGCAGTTGCACAACGCGTGACTTGCCTTCTCGGATAAATTTTTGGATCCAAGTTTGCAGCAAAAAATCCTTCAGGATATAACTCCGCTGTTAGAATTGATCATTCATCAAATGATGAAAAATATCACATCTTCTGACGGTAGAGGCTTTCCAAAACAAAAATGTTATTCTTACCATTAATTTGTACTATGATTTGTACTAGTTCTTTAATGGAGATGGAAACCACATGTGTTGGTGGGCAGTGGCGAAGCCAGGATTTGTCGAGGGGAGGGGCAAAATTCAAAAGAGTGCAAGTTTCAATCAAAGCGGTTGTTTTCACATTGGAGAGTACAAAGTTTTAAGTCAATATTCATAGTAGAAAATAGTCTATCCACCAAAGCGATTGTAAGCAACATATCAAAGCCAATGTAAGTAGAAAGTACAACAAATTTAGTTTTAAAAAAAGTAACACAAAAAAAAGTGAAAACAAAATAATTATCAAACAATTTTTTATTTTTAATATAATAATAGCTACGTTTATAATTAATACGAGTTTCTTTGGTTTTAGGATAAAATAAAAGGAAAATTAACCAAAAGAGCTTCAAAATTTTGAATTTTAACCAAAAATCATATATAAACTTTATTTAATGATAAGGACGAAAAATAAAAAATAAAAAAATAAAAAAATAATCCAACCCAACCGCGCGTAAGCACGCGCCAACCAATTCAAATATCAAATCAAGCCTTTGCTGTAATTGTGAGCAGATAGAACTGATAAGAAGACTAACGTGCAGTGCAAAATAAGTAGTGGGAGTAGTAGAATGAATGATGAGATGGAATTGATGGATGAAATAAATTATTTTTAAAATGATAAGATGGAATGGATGGATGAAATAAATTATTTTTAAAACATTTCATTGGGAAGGAAAACGTGAGAGTGAAGCTTCAATGACTCTTTTTTCTTTTAGAGAGGGAGAGAGAGAAATCTGTTTACATACAAAAAGAAAGAAAAGAAAAGTAGTAATTTTCAACAGAAAATCAATGGTGCAAAATTAGCACCCAAATTACATTTTAAATATTTCATCGGGAAGGAAGAGAGGGAGTGTGTAAGGAAGAGAGATTGCGAGGGTAGAGCCAACCAAATCCTTTCCGGCTGACATCAACAAACTCTAAAAAATTTTAAAAATGGAGAGAAATTTGAGATAAAAAAATATATTGCTGACATCAATACATGACAGTAATTTCTAAGGAAATAATTTAAAATATAGTGATAGTGCTAGTGTTCAATTTTAAGAAATAGTCAATGTTTAGTTTACGAAATAGTTAGCTTTTTGTTTAAGAAATAGTCAGTGCTTAGTTTACAAAATAGTGACAGTACTAGTTTACGAAACAGTGATAATACTAGTGTTTGGTTTGAAAAATAGTCAGTGCTTAGTTTACGAAATAGTGATAATACTATTACTTGGTTTAATATATATAGTCTATTGTGTTCGGTTTAAGAAATAATCAGTGTTTAGTTTACGAAATAGTAATAGTACTAGCGTTCAGTTTAAGAAATAGTCAGTATTTAGTTTACGAAATAGTCAGTGTTTAGTTCAAGAAGTAATGATAGTATTAGTGTTCCGTTTAAGATATAGTTAGTGTTTAGTTTAAGAAATACTGTTTAGTTTCAGAAGTAGTCAATGTTTAGTTTACAAAATAGTGTTTGGTTTAAGAAGTAGTCAATATTCTGTTTAAAAAATAGTCATAGTATTAATGTTCATAAAACTAAATAATGAAAATTTTCTTTATTTTTTATTTTGTAATATTATTACTTAGTTTGTTCTAAAAAAATTGAAAGAATAATCAAATAAAAAAATAAAAAAATAAAAAAAATGTTTATGGAGTGAGGTGAAAGGAGAGAGAAGAGTTGGGAGAGGTGAAAAAATAAAAAAAATAAAAAAATAAAAAGAGAAAAAGTTGATGTGGATGGGTGAGGTGAAAGGAGAGAAAAAAATAGATGTGAACATACGAAAGAGGAAGAGATTGCATGGTTAAGTGAGGAAGAGAGTGTGTGTGTGTGTGTGATGTGACGCGCGGTCCCGTGCGTCAGTATATGCTTTTTTTTTGTGTTTTTGTGTTTTGTTGTTATGTAAAACTTTTGTTCTTTTCATTAAAATTTGAATCCTTTTTTATTAAAGTTTAAGCCTTTTTTATTAAATAAAGTTAGTAGATGGTTTTTGGTTAATTAAAAGTTTTGAGAAGCCATTTTCATTAAAGTTCCCTAAAATAAAATTATTAAGGCACTAGTTTTATATATAATAGACATATGGGTGGGACGAGTTTGTGAGGTTTTAGAAGTGAAAAGGAAAAACAAACAACCATGCAGCCTTTCCCCAAAAGATATAAATAATAATAATAATAAAAACAAACGCAGTGTTTTATTAAAACCAAGCCTTTTAAACGATAGCGTGTTAAGCTTTAAAAGAGAAAAAGAGAAAGCAAAACTCTTCTTCTTCACGAGCTGTAGCCACTTGTCGTCGACTATGCATCTAAACTCATCCAACAAAACCTACCCAGATAATCAAGGGGTCCTTATCCCTCCAACCTCTCCCCTCCGTCTTCGTCATTCCTCTACAAATCCAACCAAAATATCGCCCTTCCTCTGCAAAATTGACCAAGACAGTGCACCGGCCAAAACCAATTTTTGTAGGTACCATGAATTCCGACGAGAGCGAAGAGGCTAAACCAGTGCTCCTAGGCGTATTTTCTGGCGAGGGGAGGGGTGGTCGTCACTCCTCGCCCTCACGTAGCTTCACCACTATTGGTGGGCCCTACCTCTTTAGACCATCTCCACCCCTTGGAGTGAAACTTAAAAATTTTAGTCCTGAAAATATAGGTTTTAACTCAGAAACAGCTTTTTTACTTTAACCATTCTTGTCTAAAATTTTAGCCCCAGATTATTAAAGAATGAATATAAGTTTTTTTTTATTTAACTTTAAAAAAAAATTTATGTGGACTATCATAAATTAATTTTATGAACATTTTAATTTAAAAATATTTAAACTTTGATAAACATTGAAAACTCACTAAATCGACACATGAAACTTATGAAACACTATGGAAGAATATGAAACACATGATAGAGATATATAAACACAAAACACATGAACAAACACATGGTCTTGGAAGATGGTAGAAAGAAAAACTTGAAGAATTGTATGAGAAAAGTGAATTTTGTGTGGATGTTTGAACAAATACATAAGTATTTATAAAGTTTTTGGGTGAATTTTGAGTTAAATTATTATTATTTTAATTATTTTAGCCGTTGAATTTAAATTTTGGCTGTTAAATCTTTTTATTTTTCACCGTTAGATTTGATCATATTCGATCTCAGTCGTTGGATCAATAAATTTATAAATATAAACTAAAACAAAAAAACAAATTTGAACGTGGACCGTTGGTTGATCCAACTGTCCAATAAAGCAAAGCCTTTGGATGAGAAAAAGAGCCGTTGGGCTCTTATGGGTGCTAGACAAGTGGCTGACATAACCCACGTGGGTAGGGTCGCAAGCTTGCAGGCCTAGCGTGTTGGCATGTGTTTGCGCGTGATTTTGGGCAGGTGAAGTTCACATGTTGGTTTCGCACTTGCATAAGTGGACTACCCCACTAACCCAAACCTATTCTTTGGCTGGAATTTGCTCAATATTTTAGTTTTAACCCATAACCCAATTTTAGGCCAAAGGTTAGAGTGTTTTTGTAAGGGAGGGGGGGGAGGGGGAAGAACCTAAATTTTGAGACTTACTCCAAGGGTTGGAGTTGGTCTTAGAGAAATGTTACAAATTAATGATAGTATGTAGAACATGTAACAATATTGTAGACATGTAAATTTCGGTGAAATATGTCAAGGCTTATGCGGCTGTGAGCCTCATAAATCGTACACATAGCATGTATGACTCATCAAAACCAGACGAGTCGTCAAAAGTGACACATGTCGATAATTGGCAAAAATAATTAAAAAATTATCTTTAATTAATCTTGATTTAAATTAAATGAATACCAAATCAAGGGTGATCAGCCAAATTAAGGATGACTTGTTATTGATTTTTTGATTAAATCAAAGATAATTTGATTAAATCAAGATTATTTCATGAAGTCAAAATCATGAATCAAGTCCAAATCGAGTCTTGGTTCTTCGTTAATTAATCAAGTAAAAAATCAAGATCAAATCAATCTCAATCAAGACATGCAGAGGCTACAAATACGAGGCTTCAAGACAAAACAAGGGTCCTCACACATATCCTACACTCAGATATCCATACATAACTCTCAAACACTCTACACACTCAAACGACACAGAAATCTCTCTGCATTCTTCGCCACACTCGTGAAGGACCATCAAGCACTACTACACGTGCCAATTTCTACATCACCACAAACCAAACTCTTGCGGCGTTCATTGGTTTGAGAATAAGTCACTACGATCCTTGTATCAACCACCCTACACATAAACTTTGCATCCTGTGTCAAACTCGTGAAATTTCACAAATAAATTTATTCATGCTTCCTTCTTCTTTTTGTGAAATATTTTTCTCTATGTATTGAGTTTGAATGGAAGGATGGATAGTGGGCTCCGAGAGAGCATCAGACCCTTGCCTTCTGGTTCGAAGGCGGATGTTTTTCATCATATTTTGAGGAGCTAATATTGCCTAATCCTGTATTGTATTATAAAATAAGTACACTCCTTTGTGGCATAAAATGAAACCCTGAGTTTCATTTTGGTTTTTCAAATAATGTTATGGACAAAACTGTTTATTAGGCATTTCTCTCCCATCAATCAGAGCGGGATCTGAAGAACAACTATTCCAATATGTTTTTTATTTTTTTTATTTATTTTTATCTCTTCAATCTTAACAAAATATTTATAACTGAAAAGGAAGATATCAATCACTAAGTTAAGATGCAAAAGCTACTATGCTTTGGATGGAAGATAGAAGGTATCATAAGACTCGTTAGCGAAAATTTTCATCAGCCACTTTTTTTAAAAGAATTTTGTCACCGAAAATTTTCGTCCAAGATTTAATGTATCTTATAAGTATATCGCATTGAAAACCATTATGGTTAAATAACCTTATTCATCACACGAGCATGAAATAGTTCGATGCTTGTAAATAGAAGACCACAAATGAGGCGAATAAAATTTGGTAAGGAGAACAGTTGGTAAAATTGTGTAAGCCAGCATGTGGAAACAGAGCTGTCTATAGTTTAGATAATGGATAAACGAACGAAATGAGCAAAAGAAGTGTGAATATCTAATTAAAAGTTACTAGATTTTGACATAATTCAGGGAGACATTTGATTCACTCCCCAATACGAAATAGTTACAGAATGTTGAGATTGTCTACTTTACAAAATTCTTCCAACCAGTTAGTTGGTATAATATGCAGATTTTCATTATGTAATTTCACAATCCATTCAAGCGAGAAGTGACATCAAGGAAGGCACCTTGTCTGCAGGGAATTGTTAGACCACCCATTGGATGATCAAACCCGAATTCCTCTTCAGCCTCACTTAGCAAGTCTTGAAATTCAGTCTCATTAAGGAATGATACTGGAATTACAAATCTTTGCTTTTCTCTCTCGCCAACATAAACTGCAAAATAACCTTTTGGGACATCTGCTAAATTAGTGGAAGCTCCTCTAGTTGTATTTGAAAATGATCGTCGAAGAAGTTTATTAGCAGGAATTACAGCCGGAAGACGGAACCCCATTGTTGTAAATCTCAAGATCAAAAGTGGAAGAAAATCTGAAAGAACTTGCAAAACAAGAAAAACTATTTGAGAATTTTTGGACTTGATAGTTTGTAGACTTGTATTTCGTGGTTATAAAACGAGCCAGCCATGTGGTTATATATACTTGAATGGTCGTGTGGATTTCTCTCTTAAAAGAAATATATGGTGCAAACAAAGACAACCTGAATGGGGTATATATAGAAGGGAACAAGGGATCACATGGTTTTGTCTTCCAAATATCATCGAGCCATTAGGATAAATATGCGGAGCAAATCAACCAATTCGAAGTCTCAATCACTACCAACGAGTTTTGGTGATGAATTGGATGACAAAGCCATGTGGATTTTGATCAAATGCTTATGTCTCTTGCAAAACCCCACTCCATTTATTGAAAGACCAGTTGCACCAACTACTAGAAATTTTCCGACACATCAATCGTTAATTTTATCAATTTGGACATGAATACAAAAAGCTAAGATAGCAAGTGGTAAAGGAAATTTGGAGCCACGGAAGAGTACTTCAACCACAAATTAGCGTTGGGTGCACAAATGCGTTTTGAATTTGTCTCTCACAGAAGAAATGCTTGTCTCAAGTATGTCTCTCTTGAGATTAGGTTATTATCCTTCCCAGCAGATTTTTGTTACTTTAGTTTTAGTATGATAACCATATCGATTGCACGAACTATTGTCTGTTCATTGGGTCCATCCTTCTTCCTATTACCAATCTTTTTAGATTACAGATGGCTTTTGGCATGCCAGTTAATCTATATATGCATACATATGACCATGTTGAATTTTAATGTAGGTTTGGACATATCAGCACGAGTAAGATTAACAAGGTACGAGCTATTATAGAGAGATTGAGACAGGACGGATAACCACTGGGCAACACGGCACCCTCCTCACCACAACCTTCCCCATGAATTAAGCCCTAATTGCGGGATCGACCTAATTACAGAAAACAAGGACTGCAACCCTAAATCAAGGAAGAGAGGGTGAGGTAACGTGAGTAAGGTAGTAGCCACATAACCTCACAACTAGGGATAAAGTGGTGATTACAACCTAACCTATACTTGTTCCCCAATACTCTCCCTCAAGCTGGATCAAGAAGATTACTTGATCCGAGCTTGACCAACAATCGTTGAAACTGAGTAGAAGATAGGCTTTGGTGAAGACATCTGCGGCTGGTCATGACTGCGAGTGTACATAGCTTTGATCACCTTGGATTGAACTTAAGCACGAACATAATAATAATTGACTTCAATATCTTTTGTTTTTTCGTGAAATACAGGATTTGAGCAATATCATGTGTTGAAATTTTAGATCGACGAGCCCGGGGGGCCCACTGTAACGACATCGGTACTGCCCCCAACTTGATAATTACCACTTGCCCAATCCATCAGGTATGAGGTTTTACCACAAAAAAAAGCCTCGGTATTAGTTAGAGTAGGGTAATCATATTTAAGGCCATTATTTTCTCTTGCCCCCACCGATGTGGGATAGTTAACACACTCCCTCATGTGTAACCCCATT
Source organism: Pyrus x bretschneideri (assembly GCF_019419815.1). Taxonomy (NCBI): domain Eukaryota; kingdom Viridiplantae; phylum Streptophyta; class Magnoliopsida; order Rosales; family Rosaceae; genus Pyrus; species Pyrus x bretschneideri. Next base: position 5,540,549 of record NW_025999457.1, read on the forward strand.
TAGTGGTTCACATGTGGAGATCCATACGTCGACAATTAAAACTCAAAGGTCAGCTTCAATGGAGTCTAGACTTGTTTTCAATCTTTCCAAAAGGTGCTTCTTAAGAACTTAGAGGCCGGCTCTATGTTAAGAGTCCAGGCTTGTTTCCAAGCTCATACTTCCTGGTGGCAAGCTTTTGGCATGTACAAGCCCGTAACCGTGGGCTCTGATGCAATGTTGGAATTTTAGATTAACAGGCCCTGGGGGCCCACTTTAACGATATAGATATTGTCCCCAACTTCATAATTACCACCTGCCCAATCCGTCAGGTGTGAGGTTTTACCACAAAAGGCCTCAATATTAGTTAGAGTAGGGTAATATTTAAACCCATTATTTTATTTTGCCCCCACTGATGTGGGTTAGCTAACAACATGGCTGCTTGGTTGTCACAAAACAAGGACATAGGATGATTGCTTGTAAACCCTAAGTCAGAGAGAAGACATTTTAACCAAATAAGCTCACACACAGTGTGTGCCATTGCTCTATACTAAGCTTCTACGCTAGAACAAGCAACCACAATCTACTTTTTGCTCTTCTATGTGACCAAATTACCTCCGACAAAGGTACAATAACCAGTAGTTGACTTGCAATCCGTGTATCCCATGATCTCTGTCCCTTGAGGTATCATAGAATTTTTCAACATGTAAGTGTAGTGTAAATGCACCATTGTAGGGGAATGCATGAATTGACTCATTTACTCACTGCATACACAATGTCTGGCCTTGTGATACTAAGATAAATGTGCCTATCAACTAATCTTTGGAAGAATAGATATCAGTGAGAGGCTTCCCCTTCAACATCTAGCTTCAGTTTGCTATCAAGTGGAGTATGAGCTCGTTTGCAATCCAGCACTTCACCTTCTTGAAGTAAGTCAAGCACATATTTACGTTGGTTTAAAAACAGTCCTGTATGAGATGTGGTCATTTCAATTCCAATAAAATATTTCTATGCTCTGAAATCTTTAATTGTAAATTTTTTATGAAGAGAATGCTTCAGGGCATTGATTTCATCAATGTTCACTACCAGAAAGTACTGACGAACCATATTTCGTCTAGTCAAGTCATTTGACCCAACGAAAATTTAAGTTCGTTGAGCAAAACTGGTCAACATTTAGGATTTTTCCAACATATTTACGAGACCAAATATTTTTGAAAGGTAAGAAAAAATTTGTCAGGCAAATATTTGGTGCCAAAGGAAAAAAATGACTCATATTGTGTAAACTCTTGCCAACAAACCATCAAAGTTTTGGTGCCAAAGGAAAAAAATGACTCATATTGTTAGGTCAAGTGGAAATATTCGTTGGGCTAAGTGAGATGGTTGGCCTATTAAATTCCTTCAATGATTTTCGTAATCTGCGAGACTAGTTTCCACGATCCACCTGTCAAACTTGTTTGTATATAGTCCGAGATCTCATACACCAAAAATTACTGAAAAGAAACGTTTGGAGATTAGGTAACGAGACGAAATCCTTCGATGGTTACGAAAGAAAAATCATGATTGAACAGTTGTTTTAGCTCTAGTTTTGATGATTTTTTTCAACTAACTCCTTGATCCTATAAGAATACAATTAATGAATTTGATCATCAATTTAAAATATTTACACTAGTGGCACAAATGCTTATGTTCTACTTTATGAAAGTATAAAATAAACTCTTTAAGTGTTTGTGGAATCTATTATTTTGATGGGATATGCATTCTACGAACTTAGTTTCAATGATCTAATTGTCAAACTTATTTGTATATACTCCGAGGTCTTATACACCAAAAATCACCAACAGCAAACATTCGGAGATTAGGTAATAGGACGAAATCTTTCGAGGCTTGAAAATGAAAAATCACAATTTAATAGTCATTTTAGCTCCGATTTTGATGATTTTTTACAAGTACACTTCTAAGAATACAATGAACGAACCCGATCATCAGTTTAAAATATTTACACTACTAGACACCATAAAAGATAAAAGGGATCATAGATTATAAATATGTCGCATTGAAATCCATTATGGTTAAATCAAATTATTCATCACACGAGCATGAAATATGTTGATGCTCGTAAATAGAAAACCAGAAATGAGCCTAAAAAAATTTGGTAAAGAGAACAGTTAGTAAAATTGCTGTAAGCGGCGAGTATGTGGAAACAGATCTGTGTATAGTTTGGATAATGGATAAACGAACGAGGATGAGAAAAAAGAAGTATGAATATGTAATTAAAAGTTGCTAGATTTCTACATAATTCAGGGAGACATTGATTCACTTCCCAATGAAAAACATGGTTACAAAATGTTGAGATTGTCTACTTTACAAAATTCTCCCAAATAGTTAGTTGATGTAATATGCAGATTTCATTATGTATTCTCACAATCCATTCAAGCGAGAAGTGACATCAAGGAAGGCATCTTATCTGCAGGGAATTGTTAGACCACCCATTCGATGATCAAACCCGAATTCTTCTTCAGCCTCACTTAGCAAGTCTTGAAATTCAGGCTCCTTAAGGAATGCAACTGGAATTACAAATCTCTGCTTTTCTCTCTCGCCAACATAAACTGCAAAATAACCTTTTGGGACATCTGCTAAATTAGTGGAAGCTCCTCTGGCTGTATTTGAAAATGATCGTCGAAGAAGTTTCTTAGCAGGAATTACAGCTGGAAGACGGAAACCCATTGTTGTAAAGCTTGAGATCAAAAGTAGAAGAAACTCTCAAAGAACTTGCAGAACAAGGAAAACTATTGTACTTCAGAATTTTTAGACTTGGGAGTTTGTAAACTTGTATTTCGTGGTAATAAAACGAGCCAGTCATATGGTTTATATATACTTGAATGGTCGTGTAGGATTTCTCTCTTGGAGGAAATATATGGTGCAAACAAGGACAACCTGATTGGGGTATAGAAAGGAACAAGGACTGATAAGGGATCACATGGTTTTCTCTTCCACATTTCATCAAGCAATTACGAAAAATATGTGAAGCAAATCAACCGATACGAAATCTCAACCACTATCAACGAGTCTTGGTGATGAATTGGATGACAAAGCCATGTCGATTTTGGTCAAATGTTTGTCTCTTGTAAATCCCCACTCATTTATTGAAAGACCTATCGCACCAACTACTAGAGATTTTCTGACACATCGATCGTAAATTTTATTAATTTGGACATGAAGTACAAGAAGCAAAGATAGCAAGTTGTATAAAAAACTTGCAGCCACAGAAGAGTGAATTAGAGTTGGGTGCACAAATGCATTTTGAATTTGTCTCCCACAAAAGAAATGCTTGTCTCAAGTATGTCTCTCTTGATTTTTAGGTTATTATCCTTCCCAACAGATTTTAATTACTTTAGTTTTAATATGATAGCCATATTGATTTTTGCATGAACTATTGTCTGTTCATTGGGTCCACACTAGTTCCTTATCACCAATCATTACAGATTACAGATGGCTTTTGGCATAGCAGTTAATCTATATATGCATGCATATGATCAGGATTGGGGGCAAAGTAACATAAAGTCTTCTAATTCCCGATTCCTAAGCATTTCTAAGATTTATCCTTTTCACAAGTCAATTGAAATCTTCATTGTTTGTTTTCTCATCTACCATTTCAAACCATGGGTTTCCAGTTGCCTAGTATTGTTCATGCTAAGGAAAACCTAGTTCCTTCAAAGGCCTTGGATGTTCCTAAAGACTATTTTGCAGTCTATGTGGGGGAGGGCCAAAAGAAGCTGGATGTGATTCCAGTATCACACTTGAACCAACCATTATTCCAAGATTTGCTAAGTTGAGCTGAAGACGAATTCGGGTATGATCATCCCATAGGTGTTATCACAATCCCGTGCCGTGAAGATACCTTCCTTGATCTCACATCTCGCTTCAGTGTATGAGGAGAAGGCCGCGTTACATTTATCGGCAGAATTTTGACCAGCGCTTTCTGCAGTTGTAGGAAAGCAATTAACTTGCCTACTCAGATATAGTTTTGGTTCCCAATATCGCATTTTCTGATGGAAGACGCTTTTGATAAATTCATGGGGTACAATTTCAAACCACTTGAGAGCTGAGCATAAAAATGGCCAGCCCAACGGACATAAATTTAGTGGTCCCGCCAAGCATGTAATATGAACTTGAAACATTTGTACTGTTCTGCAAAGGTAGTTAAGAACATACTATTTTCCTTCCCTTTGTCAATTCCATTCTCCTGTTATTATATTGTACTAGCCGAGCAATTTTCACTATTCACTACAGGGAGCAAATTAATTTGCATGTAAGTAACAACCCTTTGATTTCACCAAATGGATTGCACGAAAATCCTTCATTCCACGTGAAATGCATCGATGAATCAAGATCAGAGCATTTGTCCATTGCTACTAATTCACATGTATCCGTTTGAAATAGATTTCCAAATGAACTGCTAACGAGGTTGTAACAGTCAAACGACTACTTGCGAAGTACTCATCAAAAATCAGGTTTCACTCAATCATAAGCCATTATTGTCTTCAAATATGCTAATTAAGTAAATGAAAACTAATTGTACCCTAATTATTTAATTAACTCACTGTCTCTGCTATGATACAATTGGCACAACCACGGGAAGTGCATCCCGCTTCTGCACTACATGCACCTAAGTCCAATACCTTAAGTGAACCAGACCCTTTGGAAGTAGGGTTAGCGGAAAGGATTCATGGTTTCACTGTTACGAGTTTTCGTGGAAGCTTATGTCCTCCATTAGAACTAAACATGGAATTTGGAGCTCATGCACTTAATCTTGCCATTAGTTGTAAAAGGTCTAACGTTTTTTACATTTCTAAATGCCGTAGGGAATTCCCAGTTCAATATTATACCTATAGTACTTCAACTGAAAATTTTGACTGCTAGCTAAAATATTTAAAGATATCCTAATGGAAACCACAAGAATCTGACGAAGAAATTTATCTAAAACAATATATTTTAACTTGAAATGTTAAAGTTCCCAGATCTTGGATTGTACAAGATACTTTCTTGCAAGGACAGAATTAGATACCAAATTTTCCGCTCTCAATTGAACATCTAAATTGAGCTTGTTTTACTAGTGGAAACTGGTCTATAGCCATTGTTCTAGCAAAGGCTATTCTTCCCCAAAGCCCTGTTGGGGTTTAAAAATGCTTCACTACTCTGGAGATGTTTATCTCACAAAGAAAAATGTAATGCAGCGGAATTGATAGGCAAGAGAAAGAAAGAATTCTCAAAGTATTACACAAGGTTTTTATTCACTCCCAAACTTAGTACAAGAGGAAACACTCAAACACTCTTAGAAGCTTTGTTGCTTCTTCTTACTTCTTACTTGACACTCTCACTTCTTGCTACTTGCTATCTTGGTTGTTACAAATGGTGTGGATACCTTCTCCTTTTATAGGCATGGATGGAACCTTGGAGAAGCATGAAAACATCATGCTAGAGATATCTAGATAATTCCACTACCTTCCTAAGCTAGAATTATCTACACTAATCTTGTATGTTGGTGGAATCCTCACCATTCTTCTAGACTCTTCCACCAACTTGAACTTTGCTAGAATTCTCTAGCATGTGCATGGATCTTTCTTTGTGTATGGGCCGGATCAATTATCTTTGGGCCAAGACAAGATTACAATTCAACATCCCCCCTTAATCTTGTCTTGTGACGCCAATTGAGTTTCTTAGTCTGACAAAGTCTTCTTGTTTGAGTGGCTTGGTGAATATGTCGGCAACTTTGTCTTGAGACTTCACGTATTCCACTTGCATATCCTTTCTTGCAATGCACTCTCCTAAGAAATGATAACAGGTATCTATGTGTTTGCTCTTGTCATGGAATACTGGATTTTTTGCTAGAGCTATTGCAGACTTGTTGTCGACATAGATCTTTGTTGGCTCTTCTTGTCGCATTCTTAATTCTTTCAGCAAGTTTCTCAGCCAGATTGCATGGCAAACACATGAAGTAGCAGCTACATATTCAGCTTCGCAGGTAGAGAGAGTGACAATCGGTTGCTTCTTCGACATCCATGTGAATGCAGTGTCTCCCATGAAGAACACAAATCCAGTAGTGCTTTTTCTATCGTCGGAATCTCCTGCCCAATCACTGTCGCTATATCCAACAAGTTTGTAGTTATCAGAACTTGAATAAAACAAGCCAAAGTTAACAGTACCTTTGAGGTATCGAAGAATTCTTTTGGCCATTTTCAAATGTGTAGTTATGGGATTCTCCATGTGACGACTGATTAATCCGACAGCATAGAGAATATCTGGTCTTGTGCAAGTCAAGTAGCGCAAGCTTCCAACTAGGCTTTTGAAAAATGTTGGATCTACGCTTTCTCCTTTGTCATACTTGGTTAGTTTGACTCCGCACTCCATTGGCGTGCTCACGGGCTTGCAGTCGTCCATTTGAACTTTTTCAGTATCTCCTTTGTGTAGCTTTCTTGGGAGATGAAAATTCCTTCTTCGTTCTGCTTGACTTCAATGCCTAGGTAATATGTCATCAACCCAAAGTCGGTCATCTCAAATTCTTTGGTCATCACTCTCTTGAACTCTTCAAACATGCTTGGATTACTCCCGGTGAAGATTAGATCATCCACATATAAGCACACAATCAAAATATCTCCATCTTTGACTTTGACGTAGAGAGCATGTTCATGAGGGCACTTGATGAAGTTGTTTTCCTGAAAGTACTTGTCGATGCGACTATTCCATGCTCGTGGTGCTTGTTTTAACCCATAGAGGGCTTTCTTCAGCTTCAGAACTTTGTCTTCATGCCCTTTGATCTCATAACCTGACGGTTGCTGAATGTAGACTTCTTCTTCAAGGACTCCATTTAGGAAGGCGGACTTCACATCCATTTGTTGAATCTTCCAACTGTTTTGAGCTGCCAAAGAAATTAGTAATCGTATAGTTTCCAACCGAGCAACGGGTGCGAATACCTCATCATAGTCGATTCCGACTCTTTGACTATAGCCTTTCGCCACTAGTCTTGCCTTGTATCTTTCGACCTCTCAATTGGCATTTTTCTTTGTCTTGTACACCCACTTGACTCCGATGGCTTTGTGTCCTTTCGGAAGAATAGCGAGTTCCCATGTATCATTCTTCTGGATTGCTTCAATTTCTTCATCCATTGCTTTCCTCCACTTAGTATCTTGCACTGCTTCTTGGAAGTCGACTGGTTCACAATCAGCAAAAAGACAGAAAAGTGTAGGATTATCAAGTCTTTCAGCTACCTCATAAAGATCTCGTATACTTCTTGTGCGTGGTACTTCTCTTTCATTTAGACTCCCACTTGACAATGCTGATGCTGATGAATTACCATGATTGGTTGATGTTGGTGAAGCAGGTAGAGTAGTGGATTCTTGTTGAACCTCTCTTACTTGCTCCATCATCCCTTGTTCATTATCTTCTTCAAATTGAGGAAAGAAGTGAAGATCACCTGCATGCGAGCCAAAATCCCATTCTCCTTCTTCATCGAACATCACGTCTCGACTGATCACCGTCTTCTCATTGTTTGGATTATACAGCTTATAGCCTTTTGAATTGGTGTCATAGCCGATGAAGATGAACTTCTCACTTTTGTCGTCGAGTTTGGTTCTCCTCTCGTCTGGTATATGTACATGGGCTATGCTTCCAAAAACTCTTAGATGAGAAATACCTGGTTTTCTTCCACTCCATGCTTCTTGCGGAGTTTTTCCCCACACACTCTTTGTTGGAGACCGATTGGATAGGTAGACAGCACATGCTACAGCTTCTGCCCACAATTCCTTAGGCAATTTCTTGCTTTTGAGCATGCTTCAAGCCATGTCGAGGATGGTTCGATTTTTTCTTTCTGCCACTCCATTTTGTTGAGGGGATCTTGGAACTGTCAAAGGTCGACGAATTCCATTTGCTTCACAAAACTCTTGAAATTCCTTCGAAGTGAATTCTCCTCCTCGATCAGATCTCATGGCTTTGATCTTGCAACCACTCTCATTTTCTACAGCGGCTTTGAACTTCTTGAATGCTCCAAAGACTTCTGATTTCTGCTTCAAGAAATACACCCAGGTTTTTCTTGAAAAATCATTAATGAAGAGAAGGAAATAATTATTTTTACCCAAAGAGCTTGGTTTTATTGGACCGCACACATCGGTGTGAATGAGCTCGAGTGGCTTCTGGGCTCTTGTGGTCGACTCCTTTGGAAAGCTTTTCCTGAACTGTTTCCCAAGTAAACATCCTTCGCAAACTTGATCAGGGTGGCTGATACACGGTAAGCCTCTCACCATCTCCTTCTTGGATAATAACTCCAGTCCCCCAAAGTTAAGATGCCCAAAACGAAGATGCCAAAGCCAAGATATGTCTTTGTAACATATCTTGAGACACTTTGCAACATCGTTTTGAATGTTCATGGGAAACATCCTATTCTTTGACATTTTCGCCTTGGCAATTAATCTTCCTTTGTCATCTCTAAGAAAAAGGATATAATTTTTCGTATGAAAATCATAACCTTTTTCTAAGAGTTGACCCAAACTCAAAATGTTGTTTTTCATATTGGGCACTTAGTAGACATTCGAAATTAATTGGTGACCCCCATTTTCCAGGGGAATAAGGATGTTACCTTTTCCTTTTACGGGTATTTTGGATTCATCTCCAAAAGAAACGTTACCACTCACTGATTCATTGAGCTCTACGAAGATGCTTCTTCTTCCGCACATGTGGTTGCTGGCGCCGGTGTCAAGGTACCATGTATAGTCTTGGTCTCCATCATTGTTCTTGCATGCTAGTAGCACAACGCCATTCTCTTCTTGCTCTTCTTTCACATAATTAACCTTCCCATCAAGTCTACTGTTTGGAGATCTACATTCCCAAGCATAATGCCCAAACTTTTGACAATTATAGCATTGAACTTGAGATTTTTCATACCTTGAGTTTGAGCGTCCTCTTCCGCGACCTTTTGTTGAGCTTTCTCCTCTTTCGTAGTTGCTATGGTTGTTTAAGTTCCAACCACATCCACGCCCATGTCCACGTCCGCAACGTCGACCACGACTTCTTCCGTATCAGCTTCTCTCGTTGTTGAAGCTTTCTTCTTTCTTCTTTGGCTGAACATGCGTCTTAAGGAGCTGCTCATCATTCCCTTGCCTCTTCTTATGTTTCTCTTCATATGCTTGTAGTGAACCCATTAATTGCTCTATACTAATTTCTTCCAAGTTTTTAATTTCTTCAATCGTCACGACAATGTGCTCGAACTTGGGGTCCAACGAGCGTAGTATCTTCTCCATAATTCTAACATCTTCTAACTTTTCTCCGTTTCTTTTTAATTGATTGGAAACGGCTAAGACTCTTGAGAAATAATCAGAGATTGATTCAGACCCTTTCATTTGTAGAGATTCAAACTCACCTCTTAATACTTGAAGACGAACCTTTTTCACTTGTTCGGCTCCTTTGTAAGAGGTTTGAAGCTTCTCCCATGCTTGCTTGGCAGAGATTGCACTCGAGACCTTCTCAAAGCCATTGTCATCTAATGCTTGGTAGATAAGGTAGAGAGCCTTCTTGTCTCTCTTTCTTGAATCTTTCAAACTCTCCTTCTGGGGTTAAGACAGAGTAGCTTCATCTTTTGGCTCAGTGTAGCCTTTCTCCACAACTTCCCAGACATCGTGTGCACCCAAAAGGGCCTTCATTTTGATACTCCAATTATCGAAGTTGTTGCTGTCATTCACTCACAAACTTAGTACAAGAGGAAACACTCAAACACTCTTAGAAGCTTTGTTGCTTCTTCTTACTTCTTACTTGACACTCTCACTTCTTGCTACTTGCTATCTTGGTTGTTACAAATGGTGTGGATACCTTCTCCTTTTATAGGCATGGATGGACCCTTGGAGAAGCATGAAAACATCATGCTAGAGATATCTAGATAATTCCACTACCTTCCTAAGCTAGAATTATCTACACTAATCTTGTATGTTGGTGGAATCCTCACCATTCTTCTAGACTCTTCCACCAACTTGAACTTTGCTAGAATTCTCTAGCATGTGCATGGATCTTTCTTTGTGTATGGGCCAGATCAATTATCTTTGGGCCAAGACATGATTACAATTCAACTAGCCCACTGATGGTCACTGATCAGGGGCCACAACCTCATCAAAATAAAACGCTCTCAACTGAAAATTGTATTTTTGACAAGAAGCATCCAACCTTAATTTTAGAAAGAATATTTTTTATGAATGATTACAAATCCCTGCAGACAAATTTCCCTAATTCGACCTTAATGAAAGATGTGGTGCAGTAAAAACCTTAAGTCCATTCAACCATCAGACTGAGCAAGAAACATTTTAAAGCTCATAGCAGAAGACAACAAGAAGAGGTATAAAGGGGATGTTTTTCTATATTGTAAAAACGAAGCTATGAATATCGCTAGCTAAAGTCTCCATTTACATAATCAGATTCCAGGGGGACAATAGTTCTCCCTCCTTGATCGGAAAAAAAAAAAAATGTATAAAAGACGCAGAAATTGTCTGACGTACAAAATTGTAACAATCACAGAGTTCATGTAATTGTTGCCCATTATCCAATCTCACAGTGCACTCAAGTCAGAAATGAGATCAAGAAAGGAATCTTGTCTGCAGGGAATTGTTAGACCGCCCATTGGGTGATCAAATCCGAATTCTTCTTCAGACTCACTTAGCAAGTCTTCAAATGCAGGCTGGTTGAGGAATGATATAGGAACAACGAACTGCTGCTTCTCACTCTCGCCAACATAAACTGGAAAATAACCTTTTGGGACATCAGCTAAATTATTCGAAGCTCCTTGACTTGAATTCAAGAAAGACCGCTGAAGAAGTTTCTTAGCAGGGATTACAGCTGGAAGACGGAACCCCATTGTTGTAAATCTTGAGTAGAAAGACTAGTAGTCGTTTATAAAACTTGAAGAAGATCTCAGGGAACTTGGGAAACAAGGAAATTGGACTTGAGATCTTGTAGACTTAATTTGGACCAATGCATTCATATGGTATATGTAGTTGACAAGCCTTGCAGAATATCCTCTATTGAAGAAAATTTATGGCAAAGACAATCCGGATGGGGTATAGAAGGGAACAAGAGCTCATGAGTGATCACATGGTTTTGTCTTCCCGTCAAGCGTTTGGGCAAAATATGTGGATCAAATTAGCTACTTCTATTTCCATCATTTATTTTGAATTGTTAGGTTGATACAAAGTCTCATTCCCAATCAAGGAATCATGGTGCTGAATCAAAAGACAGTCATGTGAACTTTGTTCAAATGCTAATGTCTCTTACCAATCCCAACTTAATTGCTTCACGACCACTAACACCAACTACTTGAGATATTGTAGGCTTATATTTATTATAGTTTTAATCTGAATGCCTAACTAATTATATAGACGAGTCCATGTGATTTTACTTGAGCTGATGTTCCTTCATTGGGTCCATCCTTATGGCTTAAGACCAATCATTTAGATAACTGATGTTCCTTGATTGGGCCCATCCTAGGGAGACCAAAATTTTAAACCAAATTTGCAAAACAAATGATGTGTCACTAATAGGAAATAAGTACGTTAATCACTGCTTAAGTAATAATCCAATCATCAACAACCACATCATTTGGTTTGTAAATTTTGTTTAAAAAATTTAGTCCCCCTAGTATTATCCTAAAATAAATGATGGAAAGATAAATACTTAACTCGATCCACATATTTTGCCTAAATTGCTTGTTAGGAAGACAGAACCATGTGATCCCTCATGAGCTCTTGTTCCCTTCTATGCCCCATCCGGATTGTCTTTGTCGTATATTTTCTTCAACGGAGGTTACTCTACAAGACTTTTCAACTATATATACCAAATGAGTGCGTGAGTTAATGACCACCAAATTAAGTCTACAACATCTCAAGTCTGATTTTCCTTGTTTCCCAAGTTCCTTGAGATCTTGTTCAAGTTTTTATAAACTCGATTACTAGTCTTTCCTATCAAGATTTACAACAATGGGGTTCCGTCTTCCAGCTGTAATTCATGCCAAGAAACTTCTTGGGCGGTCTTTTTCAAATTCAAGTCAAGGAGCTTCATATAAGTTATCAGATGTCCCAAAAGGTTATTTTCCAGTTTATGTTGGAAAGAGTGAGAAGCAGCGGTTCATTGTTCCTCTATCATTGCTCAACCATCCTGCATTTCAAGACTTGCTAAGTGAGGCTGAAGAAGAATTTGGATTTGATCACCCAATGGGCGGTCTAACAATTCCCTGCAGACAAGATGCCTTCCTTGATCTCATTTCCTGCTTGAGTGCATTGTGAGATTGGATAATGGAGAACAATTACATTTACTGTGTGATCGTTACAATTTTGTACATCAGACAATTTTTCCACATCTTGTACATTTTTTTGATTGAGAAAGGAGAATTATTTTTCCGTTGGAATCGGATGTGTGTAAATGGAGACTAGCAATTTTCATAGCTTCTTAATTTACAATATTGAAAAACATCCCTATACCACGCGTTATTGTCTTATGCTAGTGAGCATTAAATTGTTTCTTTCTCAGTCTGATGAAAGGACGGATGTAAAGTTTTTATTGCACTATATCATCAACTAAAGTCGAATGATTGAAGTATGTTTCTGCCAAAAAAAAAAGAAAAAGATACGTAATTGTTACAAGAAATAAGGTTAGTTTGGATGTTTTGCCCCATTTGGGTATCTCATTTTGTCCTTGCAGGAATGGATCTTGTACAATCCAAAATCTACGAGGTTTTAACATTCCAAGTTGAAATATTTTGTTCTAGTTTTAGAGGTAGCAAAATCTTGAATAAGTTTCTTCTTCAGATTTTCATGGTTGAGTTTCCATTAGAATCTCTTTTAATAGATACTGTTATGCTAATGTGTATACCACTAGAAATCTCGACTAAACACACCCTTTTTGAAGCAATTGTGACTCTACTTGTTAATTACTTGATTTATATTATCAAACTGAGAATTTCCTACAACATTCAGAAACGTAAAATAAGTTAAACCCTTCAAAATTATTTAGTAACATTAAGTGCATGAGCACCAAATTTCACCGTTAGTTCTAATGGACACAAGCTTCCATAAAAGCTCATCGTTTCCAGCACAGTCCTGAATCGCTGCTTGAGCAGTGTGCTGCTAAATATGAACCTGGTGCGACCCCCCTGCTGATGTGCAACCCTGAATTGTTTGTTGACTAAATACTGCGGTTTTGAACAAGGAATTTGGTTGTGAAGAAGTGGTACGCCATAAACCATGACATATAACCAACAAGAAGAATAGGGGAAGCTAACCACAAAATGATGAAATGGGAGGGGGAGGGGGAGGTACTAATTACAATATATGTACCTCTTGATTAATCAGAAAATGGTTCAATGAATGTTTTCCCCGCAGAAAACTAACCCCAAGAAGATTTTGATCCTAGGAGTTTCATAGTTATAGCCAAGTCTAGGGGCATATTTCATCTTTCCAATCACATTGGCCTGAGCAGAAATGGTACAGCCATGTCCGCAGCTAGTGAGTCACGCAGCATTTGCTTTTAAAAGCTAGAGACTACGGTAAAGTAGTGTACTTTGTTGTTGAGAGCATAATTTCATGCTCCAACGGGGATATGTTGAATCAACACATTCGGTGCCCCCTTATAGAATTGGCTATCTTACAGGTCTTCTGAGAGGTCTAATTAAAGGGTGGCTTTGTTTGCTTGAAAGATTAGCGCTGCATCAACATCACCCGCTGACGCCACTAAATGTGGACTTATGGTGCTCACACACTTAATTTAGCATCAGTCTTATTGAAGGTCAAACGTTTCTCTCATTCTTTTATTTTGTATGGTGACTCTTATACATCTCCTACATCAAGTATCAATAAAAAGTTGGAGTTGCAATTGGATATATGGAGGAGAATTATTCTTATACAGAAATTTCATATTGGAGTAGTTTGAATGAAAAATTCACAATTTAATCTATGGAATGACATACTAGTCATGCAGAGAAACTTAGATTATTGTCCAAAACTGTTGGGGGAACTACTTCTTAACATATAAGCATTCTCTTAACTGTATAAAAGGATCCTAATGGGAAACTCATCACAAGAGAATCTGAAGAAATAAATCCAAGATTGTAGGTTACGTCTTTTTTTTCCTTCTCTTTTTTATGAAAGAAAACAAAATTACTCCTTATGGTTAAATCAGACGTTTCATCACTCGACCAAGAAGGGTTTTGTTGGTCATTATTGGAAGACGATAACAAGCAGCAGCAACACACCTGGTCATATAATTTAAGGGGATGCATTCTATATTGTAATGTAATAAGCTATGAATATTGCTACAGTCTCCATTTAGGCATTTACATAATCTGATTCAAGGGGAAAAGTACGTGTCTCCCTCCTCAATCGAAAAAAAATGTACAAAATCTGGAAATTGTTTGGTTTCCAAAATTGTAACAATCACACAGTTCGTGTAATTGCTCTCCACAATCCGCTACTCTATCATACTGCACTCAAGCGAGATAATAGATCAAGGAAAGCATCTTGTCTGCAGGGAATTGTTAGACCGCCCATTGGATGATCAAATCCAAATTCTTCTTCAGCTTCACTTAGCAAGTGTTGAAATGCAGGCTGGCAGAGGATTGATATGGGAACCACAAATCGGTGCTTCTCACTCTCACCAACATAAACTGCAAAATAACCTTTAGGGACATCTGCTAAATTATATGAAGCTCCTTGACTTGAATTTGAAAAAGACCGTCGAAAAAGTTTCTTAGCAGGAATTACAGCAGGCAGACGGAACCCCATTGCTGTAAATCTTTGGAGGAAAGACTAGCAATAAAGTTTATAAGAACTTGAAGAGGATCTCAATGAACTTGCAAGTGAAAAACAAGAAAGCTCTATACTTAAGAACTTGAAGATTTAATTTGGTGGTCATCATCCCATTCATATGGTATATATAGATGAAAAGTATTGTGTAAAGTATTGTGTAATATCTTCTACTAAAGAAAAAAATATTTGGTAAAGATAATGACAATCTGGATGGGGTATAGAAGGGAATAAGAGCTCATCAGGGATCACATGGTTCTGTCTTCAAATTAATCAAGCATTTAGGCAAAATATGTGGAGCCTCCATCACTACCAAGGCTTGTGATGAATTGGATGACAGAGCCATGTGAACTTTTAAATGCTGATGTCTATAGCCACTCAATTGCCTGGAGAACACCCACACAGCCTTTCATGCCAACTACTAGAGATTTTTTTTTTTTTTTTTTTTTCCCGACACATCCATTGTTTCAGTTTGGATATGGAAATTTGTTGCTATGATATAGTACTGTAACAACAAATCAATTTGTATTGGGTCCACATATATAGTATGTTGAACTAGCAACCTGCAAGAAAATGCCTGTTTTCTGCATGTTTCTGATTTTATACTAGTCATGTATCTATTCTTCCAAAATGATTCAATTATGCAAACATTAATCTGATGGCGTCGGTGGTTGTAACTTTGAGACAAGTTCATGTGATTTTCCATGAACTAATCTCTCTCATGGTACCATCATGGTCCCTCAATAATCACCACTCGGAGAAAAGTTGATGAATTTGAAGACAAAGGCATGTGAACTTGCAAATGCTACTGTCTTTAGAATTATTATTTTTTTCAATCCCATTCAATTTCCTGCAGACCACTCCCTCAAACTTTCTTATAACATTATGTTGATTGTTAGGATTACGACTGATCTTGCCGGCGTACCTTCCGAACATGAGTAGGACATTGTGTTTTATTTTAGTTTCAATACTTTTTTAGTTTGTGCAGTTATTAAGAGATGTGTAGGGTATTGTGATTCTTCATTTCTGCTCATATTTTTTTCTTGATTTGTTGGAAAGACAAGTCCATGTGATTTTCCATGAGAAAATGACTATCACTTGGCTCCGCCACGGTCCTTCACCAATCGTATTTTTTTCGGTAAATGACTCGTAAAATATTGATAATTAACTTGTAGACAAGCCCATGTGATTTTCTATGAGAAAACTCTCTCTCTCACTTGGGTCCATCCCAGTGCTTCATCACCAATCATTTCAGGTAACTGATGCCTTGCAGCATACCGGTTTGGCTATATATGCATACATCATCCAAGGTTCAGAAGCAAACCAACACAGCTCTTCTACTCCCAAGCATATCTTATCAAAGCTCTTTCTGCTGAAATTCATTTGAACTCTTTATTGTTCCTTTTTACAGAGAAATTTTAAAACCATGGGTTTCCGATTGCCTGGTATTTTACATGCCAAGAAAAGTCAAGTTTCTTCAAAGTCATTGGATGTTCCAAAAGGCTATCTTGCCATCTACGTTGGGGAGAGCCAGAAGAAGCGGTTTATTATTCCGGTGTCCTACTTGAACCAACCTTCATTCCAAGATCTGTTAAGCCTATCTGAAGATGAATTTGGATATGATCATCCAATGGGTGGTATCACAATCCCCTGCAGTGAAGACACCTTCCTTGGTCTCACCTCAGCTTTGGTGTATAAGTAGAGGCTAGCTACATATACGTCGACACGATTTTGACACCAACAGCTGTAAAAGCACTTGGCAATTTTAATGGCTTTCTGGCTCACTTGAAGGAGGTTCAATTGATTGATCATCCAATGAATCACCATGATGGAAGAGGACATCAACGTCAAACTGCTTATGAGCTGAGAGGAAAATGGCCAGCCTAGCGGACATAAACTCACTGACACAATTTTTCTAGAATAGTTATTGTCAACTGAATGTACATAGTTGTCCTGCAAGGAAAACTGAGATTAGAATATTTCATTACAATACAACGTTTTTACAGTTTCATAATATACCTTTCATTTTATTTGCTATCTTCTTCAATCAAGTTATGAACAGACGATAAATTTATACACAAGGGACTAATTACTGGAATATTGACAGACGAAGTAATGCAAGTAAACATCATAGGCAGATTTAAAAACATGTTATGAATGGACTATTGTATGAATAAAATTTTAAATATAACAAGCATTGGATGTACCCAGAATAGCACTAATCCCTGCTGAAATTACCATGAAAATACCAATGTGTTTATTGAATATGCCCCAAATTAAATAGCACTAGTCCATGCTTAAATTCTCACAAAAGTATCAATGCGAACATTTTAATACATTCTATCTCATACAAATTTTCGTTTGGTTGACATTAAAAGCCTATTCAGGCAAATCCCCAAAGACATGCGCCAAAGTTTTTAACCATCCTAGGCTCTAAGATATCCAAATCTTGATGTGATTATATTACTTACTAGCCTGGTCAAAAAGTTTTAACTATACAGATATTAGCAAAGTAAAGATATAGTCTCAAGCAGGTTCTTTACTGCAAGAGATCAGCCTAGCTACTTAATTTTTGCCCGTGTCAAGAACTACAACCCTTACCTTCCCCAAAGTTGATCTGATTACTCAAATAAATGGTACCTGTACATACAAATGTCCTAACTTGATTTTGTATGTTGACAGTGGAATCCGTACGTATTAAAAGATTTCCCTTTATGGGAGCTATAGGTCTTTGGCTAGCTAATTCAGTACTCACTTGTGTTAAATCTCTCATGGACAGTGGAATCACATGATTGGTGATTAAGCCAAAAGAACTAGGGACTGAAGCCGTTTGGAAGCTCCTGAGTCAATGTCCATCTTATTAAAGAAGCACCGTGTCCACTCTCAGCAGTTGTATAGAAGTAACTAAAACTGACTGACAATATATCCCACCTTTAAGATAATCCCCTAGCTAATTAGATCACAGACAGGCTTATTGAAGGTTCAACGTTTCTTTCATTCTTCTGTTTTGTATGATGACTCATATACATCTACATCAAGTATTAATAAAAAGTTGGAGTCGTAATTGGATATATGGAGAACAATATAACTCATACAGAAAATTTCACAGTGGAGTTGTTTGAATGAAAAATTCGCATTTTACTCTACCAAATGACATACTAGTCATGCAGAGAAAACTAAGGTTATTGTCCAAACTGTTGAGGGGACTACTACTTAACATATTAGTATTCTCATAAATATATATAAAAATAAAAAATAAAATAAAAAAGGATCCTAATGGGAAACTCAATCACGAAAGAATCTGAAGAAATTAATCCAAAATTGTACAGCTCACGTTTTTTTACTTCTCTTTTTTATAACAGAACAAAATTAGTCCTTAAGGTTAAACCAGACGGTTCATCCACGACCAACAAATGTTTTGTTGGTCATTAACAGAAGACAACACCAAGCAGCAGCAACACACCTGGTCATATAATTTAAAGGGATGCTTTCTATATTGTAATGTAATAAGCTATGAACATTTCTCCATTTAGGCATTTACATAATCTGATTCCAGGGGAACAATATTTCTCCCTCCTCGATCAAAAAAAAAAAAAAATGCACAAAATCTGGAAATTGTTTGATTTACAAAATTGTAACAATCACACAGTTCATGTAATTGCTCTCCACAATCCACCACTCTATCAAACTGCACTTAAGCGAGATACAAGATCAAGGAAAGCATCTTGTCTGCAGGGAATTGTTAGACCGCCCATTGGATGATCAAATCCAAATTCTTCTTCAGCTTTACTTAGCAAGTGTTGAAATGCAGGCTGGCAGAGGAAAGATATGGGAACCACAAATCGGTGCTTCTCACTCTCACCAACATAAACTGAAAAATAACCTTTAGGGACATCCGCTAAATTATATGAAGCTCCTTGACTTGAATTTGAAAAAGACCGTCGAAAAAGTTTCTTAGCAGGAATTACAGCAGGCAGACGGAACCCCATTATAGTAAATCTTTTGGAGGAAAGACTAGCAATAGAGTTAATAAAAACTTGAAGATCTCAAGGAACTAGCAACAGAAAAACAAGAAAGCTATATGCTTGAGAATTTGAATTTAATTTGGTGGTCTTGATCCAATTCATATCGTATATATAGATGAAAAGTCATGTTGATTAATATTTTTGGCTAAAGAAAAAATATATGGTAAAGACAATGACAACTCGATGGATATAGAAGGGAACAAGAGCTCATTAGGGATCACATGCATGGTTCTGTCTTCAAATTAATCACGCATTTAGGGAAAAAATATGTGGAGCCTCAATCACTACCAAGGCTTCTGAAGAATTGGAAGACAAAGCCATGTGAACTTTGAAATGCTAATATCTATTGCCATTCAATTGCCTGGAGAATACCCACACGGCCCCTCACGCCAACTACCAGAGATTTTTTCCCGACACATCCATCATTTTATCAGTGTGGGTATGGAAACTTGTTGCTATGATATAGTAGTTCAACCACAAATCAATTTGTATTGGGTCCACATATATAGTATGTTGAACTAGCAACTTGCCAGAAAATGCCTGTTTTCAGCATGTCCCTGATTTTATAGTTATGTATCTATTCTTCCAAAAGGATTCAATTATGCAAATTTTAATCTGATCTGATGGCGTCGGTGGTTATAACTTGGAGACAAGTTCAAGTGATTTACCTTGAGCTAATCTCTCTCATGGTACCATCGTGGTGCCTCAATGATTGCCAATCAGTCGTTTCAGATAATGGATGGTTTATGGCTTATATCCATTTATCTATATATTTTATGGTAAGGCTCAGAAGAAAATGTCAAAGCCTTCTCTCATTTTTGGAAGTCAACTGAAATTTTGCATTGTTGCTTAATTTTCTGAATAAGAAATTTTAAACTATGGGTTTCTGGTTGCCGGGCACTGTTCATGCTAAGAAATTCCAAGTTTCTTCAAAGGCCTTGGATATTCCTAATGAGAACTATAACGTATTATTACTTTTTATTCTGCTGGTTATCTTATATATCTCATGTTTGGGTTCTAGTGAATTCTTATGTATTTGTTCCTACGTCTTTCCTATCACTCGTCAATTCTGGGTGTATCTCAGGAACAAGGCGTGATGCCTCAACCATGATAGATCGAACATAAAAGGAGAGATTTGTTAGGCTATGACTTTATATGCTCCGCTATTGATTTAGTTCTTTGTATCCATACAATCTCTACTAAGTAATAACCTTCATATACTAAGGCTTAGCAAAGTTGGCTAGCTAATGTAGTGAGCTCCTAAACTCTTCGGTATAATTAGGAATGAAACCAGGTAATTGTAAGTTGTAAATCCCAATGCAAGATTTTCAACATTAACATGGTATAGCACAATTCTAAATATTGTAAAATGGAGCTGTTATTTTCACAGCAAATAGTATTTCCCTTACAAAAATGCAGTGATCATTTACTAAAAAATTATTGCAACTTTTACATACATCATTCAAAGATACAGTTTTTACTTCTCACAAAACTTTTCACAATTACTTCCTACAGGTGGTGTTACCAAATCATGTAATTCTTTATAGACCACGGTTGACCTAGACAATAGTAGATAAGAGATGCTAGTATTGTAAGCAAACTATATACAAACTGAAATCTTTCTGTGAAACCCCACCCTAAACTAATTGTAATTTCATTTAACAAGAATTATGAAATTACCCTTTTGTCCCCTATCCACTACCCAATCCAGTTTCCTTTTGGGATTTCCTCATAACTTTCTCCCTCTCATTAGCTGCCACGTGGCAGTTCCCCATCTCTTTTCTCTCATTCTCTCTTCCTTCCTCCGAGCTCTTTCCCTCTTAGCTCACTCTATCTCTCTCGCACAAACTTTCTCTCCCTCACCCCGATCTACACACACACCCACACACACCCCAAATCAATACATGGCGATGATAGTGACACATCCACACCCACCATGTAAGCCTCTCTCTCATTCCTTCTTCATGAAGCCTAGGAACCCAACAAAATTCCTTCGATGAGCCCCGTGGCTTTCGAGCCAAAATCCGGCAAACTTCGACCACCACTCATCGTGAAATTGGTACGAATCTCTTCCTTTCCTCATAAGGTTTAACTTGATAGATAAATCACACCCTAGGGTTGAGAATCGATGTTGAATGAAGCTGAGGAAGCTCTGGTCTTCCCTTCCATCGAAATCGGGTTGAAACGACCCAAACCCAAAACCCCATGTAACCCAAGTCCTTTGGCCCAAACACTTTGGCCAGGCTTTCAAGGCTAAAGCCCATTAGAACCTAAACCCAAAACCCCGTGTAACCTAAGCCCTTGGTCCATATAGAACTTAGGCTTTGGACTCATTAAACCCTTGACCCAAATCCTTTGAGCCCAAACCTAAAACCCTTTAACCCATTTCACCCAAAACCAGGCCTCTAGGCTGTGTTAACTAGGGCCTTAGGCCTAACCTTGCAGCCCGGTTCCTTAAACCCAGGCCTTTGGACCATGGAACCCAACCCAGTTATAGAGCCCAGGCCCAATTGCCTCAGCCCAATCCGGCCTAACCCAGAGAACCCAGGAACCTAGCCGAGCTTGGGCCGCACGTGGAGTACACACGCCTCCGTCGACAGCAGCGTCGATGACTTTTCTAGCCAACTTTCTGGCAACCCACAGAAGCGAGTAGTCGCCGAAGCCACCACCTTGCGGTAGCGCGTGGGGGTACCCAAGGTTCCCCCTTATGTTTTTCGACATCTTGAATCCACTTATGATGTACGTTTCCCAAAATTCAATCGTTATGATAGAGTTTTATTAATTGGACTCTTTATGTGCTTAGGTGCAACTATTAGCGGCAATTTCGTCCTTCCTATTTCACATGGTTTATCGACAACGAAGTATTTGTGAGTGGACCCCTTCTAAAATGCATGTTTTAATAGTAGAAATGCATACATGAAAAACATGATTTAATGGTTACGTTTTATGAGTAAATTAGATTTACACTACATGTTTATCATGCTTCACTGAGAATATTTTGGAATACCATACTTTATCTAATTTATGTTCTTTGTAATATATATGATGGATGACTATATACTATTTATGAACATGTTTTTACACTCTTGGTAGTATATATGATGGATGACTATATACTATGAACATTTTTTGAGATATATGTACTTATGTTGGAAAGATTATATTCAATGATTTTGTGCTTATCTAGTGGTTACTATATATGCCTTCGGGTGGGTGCTGTAAGAGCGTATAGGCGATTGATATGTGAAGTGTTCTGAATGAAGGCCTTCGAGCGAATAAAGTGCTCTAAATGAAAAGTTCTATATGCCTTCAGGCGATACTGATACCACTGTTTAACACACTATAAACGATATATGTTTTACAAAGGTTTTATGGCATGCTAGGGTTTTTGGAAAACCTATCACATATTATGCTATTAGTTTTCATAAACTTTGGGTTAGTACGTTATTGAATAACTATGTTTGTACTACTTATATATCAACTTGGTCCTTTTATGTTTGTTATGTGCCTCCTCAAGACATAGGAACGAGGCTTACAATCCGAGCTACGAGGCATTTCCTTACCAGTGACATTGTGCCATCCTTTCTACTTTGACATCATTGTAACCACACCTTCTGCTTGTATTCTGAATTAGATGAATGCTTTGAACATGTAATGAATTATCACTATCATTATCATTGTTGGCAGTTGAATATTATTATATTGTTTTATAAGGTTTATGTGGGAATATTACATTGCATAGTTCGTGCGAAATTTACATCCATGTTTCACATGTTCTCAACATACGCATTCATTAAATGGCTTGTATCACCCTCGGGTGTCAGCCAGCACGTGGTCATCCTGATGTCCCACTGACATCGGGATTGGGGCATGTCAGATTAGTATCAGAGCATGCTTTCTTATTTCTATAATCTTTCGTTCTTCTAAATCTTGTTTGCCTTTTATCAGAATCATGGATCTTGTTGGTGGGAATGTACCTCAAAGACCTTATTCTGGTCTTTTGGGAGGAATTCAGTAATTGACCTTCGCACTACGAAATGCTTTTCCTGGTAGTAACAGGATGAGTTGTACATATATGGAGATTACTCGTAGCCACGACCTTACGAAACTTAATGTAGTTGGAGCATGTGAGAAAGCTGAAGACTGGTTGGAAAGATGAAGGACACCTTAGAGAGTATGAGAGGCCCAACTTCTGAATGGGTGAATACCACTGGTTACTTCCTTCAGGGGAACGCGAGATATTGGTGGAAGTCAGTGATGAGCTCTTGCCCACGTAATTATTTGATGACTTGGGCTACATTTAGGAGACTTTTTAGCGAACACTTTCTGAGTCCCGGGTATCAACTCAGGAAGGGACAAGAATTTCTAGATTTTTTCCATGGCAGCTTAAGTATTACAGGATTTGATAGCATTTTTCGGTAATTGCCAAGGCACCATAAGGGAGCTTATGGGAACCAGTGAGCGATGATGATTCAGCTGCAAATTGTTATGAACCAGGACTTTTGCGAGCTTCTTGCACCACAGAGGCATACATCCTACAAGGAAATGATTAAGGCAGCTTTAAGAATCGAATAGACAAGGTGGAACAGACTTAACCAAAACCAGCGCCAAAACCAAAATCAGCCTTAGAGCCAGAACCAGCCTTTGAACCAGAATCAGTGGGGCCATGGTTTTTGAACCTAGAGTATGAGGGAGCCTTCTACTTCTTCTTACTCTTTCAACCCTAGACATTCTCGGTCATTCAAGTGACAGGGTCAAGGTTCGGGTCATCCAGTGAGGGCTTAGGCAGTGAGTCGGTGAGGCGATCTTTCAATCACTTTAATCTTAGTCCAACTGGTCCAAACACGTGTTATAGGTGTGGCGGCATTGGACACATTTCCCGTAATAACCTCGGTATTTCAAGTTACGGCGGGGGTAATTATTTGACTACTCAGAGTTATGGTGGCAGTAACAACCAGAGTGCTTAGGTCCCTGCTTAAAGGTGGTATCAGTTTTCTGGAGCAGCTTCAGGTAGTCGCACTAAAGGAAACCGAGCAGGCCATAACAGCCAGAGTCTTAGGACTCGAGAAGGCCATAACAATGGTTCAGGACGTCATGTCCATGGGCATATGAATGCCTGACTCAACAGGAGGCGGAGCAGGACCCCAAAGTTATTACTGGTATGTTGCTTGTTTATGGTAATAGGGCTCGTGTTCTGATTGGTTGTAAACTCGCAACCTACATCGCTCGGATTTGATATGTTCATCCAATTGCCATCAGGAGATTTATTCTCTGCACAGTGGGAATTTAAGGATTGCCTAGTTATTGTTGAAAGGGAAATCTTAAAGGCTAATTTAATCCCCTTCAAACTTGTGGAGTTCGATGTCATCTTAGGAATGGATTGGTTGTCTAAGCACAATCCCTATGTCGGATGTAGGGAGAAATTTGTGACATTTAATTAACCTGGACGATTAGCAATTACATTTCACGGTGAACGACGGATCCTTTCAAATTGTATTACTTTTGCCATCCAAATGACTATGTTAGTACAGAAAGGTTGTGTGGGATTCTTATTTCACGTGGTCATGCGGGGTGAAGCTTCTCTATGTGTTGAAGATGTGCCAGTGGTGAATGAATTCACCAATGTATTTCCTCAGGATTTTCCAGGGTTACCACCTGCGAGGGAAATCGAATTCACCATTGATTTACTTCTAGGTACCAACCCTATTTCCTTGGTACTATACCGAATGGCACTAATAGAGTTGAGAGAATTGAAGATTTAACTTCAGGAGCTAGTGGATAAAGGCTATATCCAGCCCAATATATCTCTCTAGGGTGCTCCTGTACTATATGTGAGGAAGAAAAATGGGTCGATGAGACTTAGCATTGACTACAGGTAACTGAATCGGGTGACAGTGAAGAACCGTTATGCCCTACCTTGGATTGATGATCTGTTTGACCAGTTGATGGATGCTCAGGTGTTTTCTAAGATCGATCTTCGTTTGGGTTACCATCAGCTACTAATCCGAATGAAGATGTACCAAAGACTGCATTTCGCACTAGGTATGAACACTATGAGTTCTGTGTCAAGCCTTTTGGGTTGACGAATGCGCCCGCAACTTTCATGGATTTGATGAACATAGTTTTCAAACCGTATCTTGATCAGTTTATGATTGTCTTCATTGATAACATCCTGATTTACTCGGAAAGTAATGTCGGGTACATGAAGCATTTAAAGTTAGTGTTAGAGAGGTTGAGGAAACATTAGTTGTACGCAAAGTTCAGTAAGTGTCAATTTTGGCTAAACCAGATCAGTTTCCTCAGACATGTGGTTTCTGATGAGGGAATTAGTGTGGACCTTAGAAGATTTTAGCATTGTCCATGTGGGAGCAACTGAGAAATGTCACTGAAGTGAGGAGCTTTCTAAGATTGGCTGGCTATTATCGACGCTTTGTGTAGGATTTCTCGAAAGAGGGTCAAATTCAAGTGGGATGAGAATTGTGAATGGAGTTTCCAGGAGCTTAAGCAGCATCTTACTTACGCCCTCGTCATTGCTCTTTCGGCTAATAACGGTGAGTTTGAGATTTACAATGATGCATCTCTGTTGGGTTTGGGTTGTGTATTGATGCAGCATGGGAAAGTCATCACCTATGCTTCTAGGTAGCTTAAGACCCACGAGAGAAACTACCCCACTCATGATCTGGAGCTCAGAGCAGTGGTCTTTGCTCTAAAAATCTGGCGACATTACTTATACGGCGAGAAGTGCTGCATCTTCACTGATCACAAGAGTTTGAAGTATGTCTTCACCCAAAATGAGCTAAATTTGAGGCAGAGAAGGTGGATAGAACTCATTAGTGACTATAATTGCACTATTGAGTATCATCCTGGTCACACCAACGTCCTAGTGGACGTACTTAGCTGAAAATCCCATGGACAGCTTGTCTCCCTTCGAGCTATCCATATCCTGCTACTGTTTTCTTTTCAAAAGACCAGCGTTACCGTGGCACTAGATTCATAGGAAGCATTGTTGGCACATTTCTAAGTTAGGCCTATTTTGGTGGATTTGGTTCGGGAAGCTCAAGAGCTCAACCAATAGTGTACAGACCTTAACGAACAAGTGTGGAATAGTTCCAGGCGAGATCTGAAGATCCGAAGAGACAGAGCCTTGCTGATGGGAAATAAGTTGTTTATGCCTAAGGACAATGAAGTGGTGAAGAAGCAAATTTTTTATGAAGCCCACATTTCGCGTATACCATGCATCCGGGTAGTACCAAATTGTATCACACTATCTGTTCATTCTACTACTGGTATGGGATAAAACAGGATGCAGCAGAATATGTACGGAGATGTATTATTTGCCAATAGGTGAAGGTAGACAGACAGAAATCTAAAGGGTTAATGCAGAATCTCAATATAGCAGCGTGGAAGTGGGAAGACATCACCATGGATTTCGTGTATGGTTTGTCGAGCACGCGATTGAGATTTGATGGGATTTGGGTGATTGTGGACCGACTCACCAAGATTGGTCATTTCTCCACGGTGTACCTGTCACCATTGTTTTCGACAGAGATCCACGATTCACCTCCAGATTTTGGAAAGCATTAAATGACGCCATGAATACTCAGTTGTTGTACAGTACTGCCTATCATCCATAAACTGATGGTCAATCTGAGAGGACGATTCAGACCTTGGAGGATATGTTGAGAGTGTCTATTCTCTTGGGGAAGGGTAATTGGGATAGCAATCTGCCATTGATCGAGTTTGCCTACAACAACAGCTACCACTCTAATATCGGCATGGCACCATTTAAGGCATTGTATGGGAAGGCGTGCTGGACACTGTTACGTTGGATGGAGGTCGGTGAACGGGTGTTAGTGGGACCAGAAATTGTTGACACCACTAATAATAACATCCAGTTGATAAAGAGAAATTTGACGGCAGCACAAGATCGACAGAAGAGAATCGCAGACTGACATTCCAGGGATCGTGAGTATGAGATCGGTGACTTTTAATGGTGCTTCCACCAAGGTCCACACGTTATTAATTTGCATGGACCTTAGTTTATCAATCATTGCTTCTCTCTAATAGTTGGACTGTTGGGTCTCCATTGCTTCATAAAATGTCACTAGATCATCTTGCATACCTTCGCACATTTCTATTTCCTGAAGATACACCAAGTAGTCACTCGAGATGGTTGACTTTCTGGTTCTTGCTGGTAATATTCTTCTCTCTGTTATGGCTTATGGCTTTAATTCACTTATGGGTTGTGATGAAGTTCCAATGTCAGGTTGCTCATTGTTTTCCATCGTTACTTGTTGCCTAGGTAACCCACCCAAAAGTTGCGATGAGGTCCCTGCATGAAAATCTAAGCCTACCCCAATCAATAAATGATCAAAGTTATCAATATTAAACTCAATTTGTTGCTGAGTTATATTGATCACTCTACCATCATTTTCAGTTATCTGGGTCCCAAATGTTCCACCATTATCAAATCATTCAATGTTATTATCAGGAAATACATTGCCAGTTTCTTCAAGGTTGAATCTTGATGCCTCCATGTCTGGTTCCAGTGAACATTCCCCTTCTTTAATAAACTTAGTAACTCCAGTCTCTAATATTCTCATAGGGAAATCAGTAGAATAAAATCTATACCCCTTGGTCTTTTCAGGGAATCCCACGAAGTGACAAGAAATTGTCCTCGAGTCTAATTTCTTTTCTCTTAGGTTGTAAACTCTCACTTCTACATGACACCCCCAGATATGCAGATGATTACGACTTGGTTTACGCCCTATCCATACCTCATAAGGAGTTTTACAAACTGCTTTTGTTGGGACTCTATTTAGGATATAGTTTGCCATTTGTAAAGCCTCTCCCCACAAGTATTGTGGAAGTTTTGCATGACTCATCATGCTCCTTACCATCTTTATCAGAGTCCTACTCCTTCTCTCAACCACACCGTTTTGTTGTGGTGTGCCTAGAGATGTATACTGCGCTTGAATTCCACACTGCTCCAAATAGACTGCTAAAGGACCCTTTGCCTGACCAATCTCAGTGTACCTATAATAATATTCCCCTCCTCTATCTGACCGTAAAACTTTTATGGACAAATCCAATTGATTTTCAACTTCAGTTTTAAAATTTTTAAAACATTCAAACATTGAAGTCTTATCTTTGATCAAATAAAGATATGTGAACCTTGAGTAATCATCAATAAAAGTCACAACATATAGATTTCCACAAAGAGTTTTAATTGGGAAAA
Source organism: Pyrus x bretschneideri (assembly GCF_019419815.1). Taxonomy (NCBI): domain Eukaryota; kingdom Viridiplantae; phylum Streptophyta; class Magnoliopsida; order Rosales; family Rosaceae; genus Pyrus; species Pyrus x bretschneideri. Next base: position 5,568,613 of record NW_025999457.1, read on the forward strand.
GTCCACACACGTCTGTATAGATTACTTCCAAAAGCTTTTGACTCCTTATTGAACTCTTTTTCTTGACTTTAGTTAGTTTTTCTTTGCACAACAACTACCAAAGATCATTTACTAAAAAGCAAATTCCAACAACAACGTTTGAATTATTTTTCATAGAAATTCTGATGCTTTCATCGTCACCAACGAAAGCATAACCAGATTTTACAAGCTTAGATGCAGAAATTAAATTCCTTCTTAACAAAGGTACATATAAAACATCAAACAACTCTAAAACATGATCACTTGACAACTTCAACTTTAGACTCCCTATAGCCTCTACTGCCACTTTATTTCCATTGCCAACATAAACTTGAAAAACTTCATTTTTTGTTGTTGTAGTTCCTCTTGGGAACCCCTGCAGAGAGTTGGTGATATGCACCAAACACCCAGTGTCAAACCACCAAGAATTTGGAGGGACTTCAACAAGAATAGTTTCAAAACAAACAAAAATTTCAACAAAAGAAGTACCTTTCTTAATTTTCCAATTCTTGCGTTTTTCACAATCTTTCTTCATGTGCCCAAATCTTTTGCAAAAATAGCATTTGACATTGTCCATATTTTCCTTAGACATCTCAAGTCCCTTAGAGAATGAGGAATTCATAGCAGTATCATAAGAATTGAATGGCTTAGGAATCATACCATGTTGATACATAGGTTTCTTACCCTTATCTGCCTGCATGAAGTTAACATGGTTGATCATCTGGTTCTTCTTAATTCTTGCTTCTTCTTAAGCACAGATCGAGATGAGATCATCCAACGTCCATTTCTCCTTTTGAGTGTTGTAGGAGACCTTCAATTGCTCAAAACTTGATGGCAGTGAATTAAGTGCCATATGAACAACAAAAGCATCATCCACAAGCGTGAGAGTGGATGTTTTGACAGTGAGTGATTAAGTCTAATTGGAATAAGAAAGGTTTATGAGAAGTTGTATACTAATCCTTGTTTATGAAGGATTATGTTTTGACATTTAAACTAATATGGATTGGAAAACATAAGTTGTTTTCTATAAGGATTTTAATAGGGAATCCTTATTGAGTTATGAGAAGGATATATATATGTTTTTTTAGTCAAAATGGTCCCTGAGATTTGCATAACACATAACTTTGGTCCCTAAGATTTAAAATCAATAGAAGTGGTCCCTGAAATTGTCCACCATCCATTATTTCGGTCATTCTGTAAAATAAAAAAATAAAAAAAAAACTCCATTAAGTTGAGGGTATAACACATAACTTTGGTTCCTAAGATTTGCATAACACATAATTTTGGTCCCTGAGATTTGCATAACATATAACTTTAGTTCCTGAGATTGTCCATCATCCATCATTTTGGTCCTTCCATTAAAACTTTTTAATGGAAGGACCAAAATGATGGATGATGGACAATCTCAGGAACTAAAGTTATGTGTTATGCAAATCTCAGGGACCAAAGTTATTATGTGTTATGAAAATCTCAGGGACCATTTTGGCTAAAAAGCCATATATATATATATATATATTATAACCTCTGCTCTCACAGGTGTGTGCTCTATTCGGAACTAAGCCCTATTCTTGGTTAGAGCTTGAAATAATCTGATAGAGATGAGAAGAGTTGTAGTGCACTGAGATCAGGTTGCAGCTTCCATGGCATCTCCGAATGGAGGTTCATCAGGTTAGTGAAATTGCAATGTTTTATATGGAAAAGTTATTGTGCTTTACTTGATTGTGATTACTATAACTTAATATTGTTCTTGGCTATAATAGTTTACCATGTGGTATCAGAGCCATGGGTTTAAGTTCTTAAAATTTAATCAAGCAAAGTTGATTGAATCATATAAAAAATTTATATATATATATATAAAGGGAAATTGCCATCATAAGGTTTCGAAACTGGTTCTAGTTTCACATAAAAGGGTTTTCTCACTAAAGGGTGCCCTTTTTTATATAATAATGTTATTTAAAAATTTGACCATTAGAACTCGAAAACTCTTTTCCTTTTGGGATTTTATGGGTTTGGGTAAAAGACTTCATCTTGCTTCTTTAATCCCCGATTCATGTTCCGATAATCTAAGTGCATCAAACCTTGTCGGTGAGTGTTCAATATCTATCCAATATGTTTCCGCTGTCGGATGTTGATCTCTTAAATGGTATGTGATTCTTGAAACTCATATTAGAAACTTGAAACATAAGTCTTATATCTTTCTTACTTCTTAAATTCTTAAATTGTTCGAATTTTCTGCAAAATCGCTTGTTGATGCTGTTAAAACTGTGAACTGTGATGTATGGGGCAAATATGTTGATCAGGTGATTGTTCATGATTACATGGTGTTGAGTTCATGGTTTACCTTAAAATCCTTTAATCCTATATGTACTTATCAACTGTTTGTTGTTAAGATTGTGTATATGGATATTGGTTTTGATGTTATGATGTGCAATAGATTGTGAAACAAAATCAGAACTCTGAAAGTTTGTATTGTGATTTCATGTTCATCAATGTCTGCAATATCGATGAAGACTTTAAACTTGGCGAACATTCCAATCCTTATTGGTGGAAGCAACTACAAAAAGTGGAGAAGAGATATCAATATGCTATTGACTCTTAATAAGTGTGATATAGTAATTGATAATCCCAAGCCTATAGTCATTGATCAAAGCACCAGGGTTGAGAAATCAGATTATGAAAGATGGACAAAGGCTAACAAAGTGGCACTATCCATCTTGGAAGTTGGGATGACTGATACTATCAGAGGAGGAATTAAGAAACCATAACTGGCTATGGATTATTTGGTAGCAATTGAAAAGAAATTTAAAGAGTCTGAGAAAGCAGAAGTAAGTCAATACATGTCTTTGCTGACTACATACAAGATTAAAGGCACTGGCTTTATAAGGGATCATATAATGAAGATGATAGATGCTGCTAAGAAATTGAATTCCATGGATGTAAACATAGGAGAGAAACATCTTGTGTTCATGATTCTTCAGGCCCTTCCAACAAAGTATAGTTAGTTAAAAGTTTCCTATAACACATAAGATAAAAGTTGGGATATAGATGAACTGATTGCACATTGTGTGCAAGAAGAAACTCAACAAAAGCAGGAGAAAGGCAAGGAAATTGAGGAATCAAATTTTGTGCAGTCTGGAAAGGAGAAGAAAGCTTTTAACAATTGAGGGTTCTCTGGTACTAGTAAGAATTATGAATCCTTCAAGAATTATAATAGATTCAATGCATCAACTAAAGTAAATGACTCCCTGAGAATCTACCAAGTTTAAAACTAAACCTAAAGATGTGTCTAAACTCAAGTGTTTTTGGTGCAAACCTAAAGGTCATTTAAAAGTTAACTGTGAAATCTTCAAAGACTACATTAAAAGCAAAGAAAAGGAACAAGTGCTAGTTTATGTGGAATCAAATTTGTGTGAGGTACCTGTTGATTCTTGGTGGTTTGACACTGAATGTTCAGTGCATATAACTAATTGCTTAAAAGGTTTTCGAAAACAAAAGGAAATTGGAAATGCTTTGTATAATGTTTATGTTGAGGAAGGGACTAAGATTGCAATAGATTCCATTGGGATAGTGAACTTGAAATTAACTTTTGGTTTTGTTTTTCAATTGAAAGATGTGCTCTATGTGCCCAAGATGAGAAGAAACTTGTTTTCTGCTTCTAAAATTGTAAAAGATGGTTTTGCATTCCTTGCTGATGATGTATGTTTAAAAATATTTAAGAAAAACTGTCTTGATCGAATTTTGGGAACTACCCTTTTGTTTGACAATCTATGGTGTCTAGAATGTCTAGTTGAGTCTTTTGATCATTTAGTTTTAAATATCAGCTCAAAAAGAATGCTAGAACATGATACCTCTTATATTCTTTAGCATAAAAGGCTTGGGCACATCTCCAAAGAAAGAATCCTCAAACTTTCCAAAGCTAAGTTAATTTCAAAATTGGATCTTGCTACTGCAACTGAATGTATTGACTGTTTAAAGGATAAAATGACTAACTTTAGAAAATTTAATGCCAAAAGAAGTCAATGGTTGCTTGAAATAATTCACATAGATATATGTGGTCCCTTTCCAGTCAAAACAACGTGGGAATAGATATTTTATCAATTTTATAGATGATTTTTCTAGACTTGGATATACATTTCTAATTAGTGAAAAATCGAAGGCCCTCAAGTGTTTTGAAATATATAAAACTGAAGTTGAGAAACAGTTAGGTAAGGTGATTAAAATTGTTAGATCCGATAGGAGAGGAGAGTACTTTGGCAGGTATACTGAATCTGGGCAACAAAAGGGTTTTTTTGCACTATATTTGGAAGAAAATGGCATTATGGCACAGTACACAACACCTCAACAGATTGGTGTCTTTGAGAGGAGAAACAAGACTCTTATTGGCACGGTTAAAAGCATGATGACAAGATCTAAATTGTGAGGGTTTTTGTGGGGAGAAGCATTGAAAATAGCCAATTATATATTGAACCGAGTTCCAAGCAAGGCAGTCTCTTCAACACCTTTTGAGTTATGGCATGGGAAAGTTCGTAGTTTTTGCTTATTTTCATGTTTGGGGTTGCAAAATAGAAGCTAGGTTCTAGAATCCTAATTAAAGAAAACTGGTTATGTTACTTCATAGGTTATCCTGAAAAATCGAAAGGTATAGGTTTTATGTTCCTCAAGGCCACACTCGGATTCAAGAAACACATAATGCAGCCTTCTTGGAAGATCAAGATGTTTCAAACCTATTAAGGGAAAATTTTGTATTTGAAGAGATGGTTCAGGGTTTTGATAACACTGCACAAACAAACTATAGTCAAGTTTTGTTGTTCCCTCAACCAAGGTCAACTGAAATGGACAACTCAAATGAAGAATTGGTTTCTGGCACTAAAACTACTATGGAGATATCCAACTGCAACATTATTTGATAATACCACCGAATCACATCAGCAAGCACCACATTTTCTAATAATACTACTGAATTACATCAGCAAGCACCAAATGAAGTGGCATCACCTTTTGAGCCAAGAAAGTCAACTAGAACTAGAAAGTCGACAACTGTGAGTGACTGTTTATTTGCAAGAAACTGACTTTGACATTGGTGATGTTGATGATCCTCTTTCCTACACTCAGGGTATGGAAAGTTCTCAATCGATTTTATGGCAGAATCAAATGAAGGATGAGCTAGATTCAATGTACAAAAACAATGTTTGGACACTGGTGGAGTCTAGTTCTCAAATTAAGCCTATAGATTGCAAGTGGGTGTATAAAACCAAAAGAGATGTTTTTGGTCAAATTGAGAGATATAAAGCCTGGTTAGTTGCACAGGGTTTTACTCAGAGAGAAGGAATTGATTACAATGATACATTTTCTCTAGTGTCTTCTAAAGATTCAATGAGAGTTATCATGTCTTTGGTTGCATATTTTGATCTGGAGTTACATCAAATGGATGTGAAAACAACTTTTCTCAGTGGAGACCTAGAAGAAAGTATTTACATGAAGCAACCAACTGGATTTGTTGAAAGGAGGAAGAAAAAATATGGTTTGCAAGCTCAATAAGTCAATATATAGGTTAAAGCAAGCTTCTACACCGTGGTATTTGAAATTTGATCATATTGTTTCTTCATTGGGGTTTGAAGAAAACAAATTAGATGATTGCATTTACACTAAGTTTTCTGATTCAAAGTTTATCTTTTTGGTGCTTTATGTTGATGATATTCTTCTAGCAAGTTCTTGTCCTCAATTGTTATATAATACTAAAACATGATCAGTAAGAACTTTGATATGAAGGATCTAGGAGAAACACACTATGTGTTGGGAATTGAAATCATTCTTGATAGACAGAAGAGATGGCTTGGTTTATCTTAAAAGGGTTACATTGATAGAGTATTACTTCGATTTAATATAGAGAGTTGTAACTGTGGCCAGGTTCTAGTCAACAAGGGAGATAAGTTCTCAAAGAATCAATGACCGAAGACTAATTTGGAGATCAAGAAAATGCAATCCAAACCTTATGCTTCTCTGGTGGGAAGCCTCATGTATGCAACAATATGTGCATGACCAGATATTGCTTTTATTGTAGGCATGATAGGAAGGTTTCAAGCAAGTTTGGGAGAAAGCACATTGGACATCTACTAAAAAGGTTACGAGATATTTGCAAAGAACCAAGAATTTAATGTTGGTTTATGGCAAAAGTGAACTTTGGAACTTAAGGGGTACACTGACTCAGATTTGGGTGGTGATGTGGATGATAGAAAGTCAACAGGTGGTTACATATTCATGTTAAATGGTGGTGCAGTTTCTTGATAGGAGCATATTTATGCACCTTAGTTTAGCTTGTTCTTGCGCATTTATAATGTTTTTTTCCTTAGTAAAGTAGTCTTTTAAGCTAGTTTTATGTATTTTCAGGATTTAAGGGCAAAGTATGCAAAAGGATGCATTTTGGAGCCTTTTGGAGCAAATTAGAGCTTAGAATGGATATCATATGCTTGGAGCCAAGAGGATGGACGAAGTTGAAGACTTGAAGATGATGATTCCTGCTTGAGCAAGGTTTCCTAGTTGAAGTAGGAAAGTCCCTAATGGAAGATGGTTTCCTAGTTGAATTAGGATTCCTAGAAGAATGAAGATTCCTACTCAAATAAGGTTTCCTACTTGATGAAGGAAAGTCAAAATCCAAATGGTCTCAAGTGAAGCAACAAAGAAGTTTTCCAAGTCCAAGAAGGAAAAAGAGTCCAAGAAGGATTAGCTTTCCTAATCCTAATGCACAAGGTTTTCAGCCACAAAGAGGAGTCCTAAACACTTTAGGACACCTTATCCTAATCCTATAGGGATGCCATGCACTGTACCTTATCTTGGAGGGTTTCTAGAAGCCTTAGATGCCCTATCCTATCTTTGCCGTGGGTTTTATCCAAATCCCCTTAGTTTTTAGGCTTTCTAGAAGCCCTAACATTATCCCTACAAAGGTGCCGCACCCTTATCCCTTTTTCCCTACAAAGTTGGCCCTTAAAACATGTTTCTAGGAACCTTATCTTATCTCCTGCAAAGGTGGCGCCCCAAATCCTTCTAGAAAACTGATTTCCCTTGCCTTGCAAGGCATTCTAGAAGCCTTATCACCTCATCTCCTTACCTGCCGCACCTAGGAAGCATTATCCCTTTTTATTTCTGATTTCTAAGCCTATTTCCTTGTGAATTTGGGTTATTCAAGTCCATATCTGACTACCCTAGGGTTTTAAGTGCCTATATATACTCATATTAACCCCTAGATCAGAGCACCACCTCTCATACACATTCATTCATTCCAGAAATTCATCCAACCCTCTCCACACCCTTGCCGCAGCCACCAAACACCTTTCTCCTTAGTTTTAAGCTTTGCCGCACCATCCCCTTCCCCTAAACACTACTACATCCCTCCATAACCATGCATCCATACACCTAAGGCCCTAAACCTGTCCCTAGACCTTTGCCGCACCAAGGAGGAGGAGAAGGAAGCTCGGAAGTTCATGCAATTCAAGTTCGCGTCGCTGGAATTTCTAGGTGTTTCTTTTCCTTTGATTTCAATGTTTAATTTCAATTCTCTTTGTTTTGTGCGTATGAGGAACTAAACCCCCCCTTGGCTAGGGGGGATTCGAAATACATGTTTATGCTTGCGATATGATTTGATTACTTCTAATTGCGTTTCATAAGTTGTGAATTCAATTTACTTATCTATGTGAATTACATTGATTTGTGTGTGTTAGTTGAGAGTGCACGCTTAATTATCATGCATAAATTGGATGCTAGGATATAAGGAAATTTCACCTAATCGTTATGGAATTATATTCACAAGTAGTAAAGGTTGATGATCTCAATCGCGTTAAGTAAATTATTGGCATAAGTTTCATGCAATCATAGTAACAAGTGCTTCGTCAATGCTTATGGTTTTCATAGAACTTAATGATTCTTGCTTGTATCTCTATTATGCAATCATGTAGGGGACTTGTGGGGAATGTTCTGGGTTGTCGTATGCAATCATCCAATTCAATAACGTTAGGAAAATCTGAAGATTAATTTAAGCGAACCTAATTAACTTGGGGCGTTGAGAATTCATGGGTTATTGAAAAGCAATTAGAAATCGTTTTGTGTGCAAGTATAACATGTGTGGAGATGAACCCCTTAGCTAGCTTCCCATCCATTCAATTCCATCAAATTCGTTTTTACAATCTGTTCTAATTTAAAAAGTTTGTTTTGTTTTTAAATTCGTCCAAAACCAATCCCCCTTTACTTTGTTGAGTCATAGTAGTTAGAAATCACTTTAGTTTGTGTTTTTAAGTGTCTTAGGTCAAGTTAAAACCAATTTTCGTCCAAAGTTGTGTCTAGTGTTCAAAACTGCCCAGATTGTGTTTTTAAGGCAGTTTTGAGTGTTTTGGTGCTGTTTTGAGTCTTTTGGTTTGTTTTGGTGTTTTAAAGTTTAGTTTTGCATTCTTTGAGTCTAGTATAGTGTTTTAAACTTGTTTTTACGTTTTTGAGTCAAATACAAGTGATTAACAATCCCTCCTAATCCCCGGTCCAGAACGATCCCTACTTACATTCTTCACTACAATTGATAAAAAAAGGGTTTAATTTGTGTGCGTATAATTCTCGCATCATTTCTTGGAAAAGTGCTAAACAAACTGTTATTGTTACATCCACTGTGGAGGCTGAATTTGTAGCTTGTTTTGAAGGAATGAAATAGGCAGTTTGGTTAAAGAATTTCATGTCAAACTTGAAGATTGTGAATTCAAACAAAAAACTTGTGAGGATGTTTTGTGATAATAACTTAGTTGTGTTCTTTGCCAAGAATAATAGTAGAACTTGTGCTTCTAGGTTAATGGATGTAAAGTTCCTTAAAGTCAAAGAGCAAGTCAAGAAAGGAATGATTGAAGTGTAACATATTAGCACTGCCATGATGCTTGTTGATCCCTTGACTAAGGCATTGCCTATTGGAGAATTTCAAAAACATGTTTCTCGGATAGGAGTGTTGGAGAGTCTTGATCAGTGGGAGTAATTGATTATGCTTTGAGAGCTTGAGATTGCAGCTGTGTGAGTAACATAATCTAGAATTGTGCTTGCAGTCTTGGCTGAGCTTAATTTATTAAGTTATAGCTAGTTTTATGCTTTCAATTAAAGTCTTTGTCACAAGACTCATTACTTTAGTTTTTAAAGTTTTGTAAATTTGGATGGTAGGCTTATTATAGAGGTAGATTCATTTGATGTTTTGAAAAAAAATAGTTTGTCTGTTTTAAAGCTTACGGTTAATGAATTTTATTTAGTCAATGATGTGTTGCTTTTCGATGAGATTGATATTAGTCCTGGTCTTTTGAAAAGTGGGAGCATATTGTTTGAGTGACTGTTTACATCAGTTTTAAGTCATGAGTCATGTTTGTAGATTGGATATATGTAAGCTTAGGATCAATACTGTAACAACCCGTCCCGGAATTTACGGAAGAAAATGAGTATTTTTGTATTTTCACTAAGTTTGGGGGATACCTTCCTTTTTAAAATTGTTTTTGAGCCTTAATTGGTGAGCCCAAAGGGCCCACCCCCTGTTTTTGTTCCCCGGTTTTTCCCTTTCCCTTTTCTTTTTTTTTGAAAAGTCTCTTCTCTCTTCTCTCTTTCTTCCTCCATGCTCTCTCCTTTCCCCCCCATCTCGGTCCGACAAGAACACACCCACACACACACACGCACACACACACCCATGCCCACGCCTATAACTCTTTTCTAACCCCGTGGATGTGTTTTGGGACGTCAAACCACGAAGAAACCACCTCGGGAGACATTTCTCAGTTTTCCGGCGAGCACCGCCCCTTTCGAGGCGATTTCCGGCCAAACCACGGCGAGTTGGCCAGCGTGCGAGGTATCAATCTCTTCGTCTCGCTGAGTACTACAACTTTCCTTTTTGTTTCACCTAATTTCATTGAGTATTGAAGAAGTTATGCTCATTTGAATCTTACCCAGTTTCCGGCGGACACCCGTGGCTTCCAGGCTGTTTTCCGGCCAACTCCGACCACAATGACGGGAACCAAGGGTATATTTCGATTCCTTACCTTCGGGGCTTCAATTTGGTATATTGAATGACATGTTTTGGTTGAGTTTTGAGCTCCAACGGAGCTTGGGAATTCTCCGGCCGAAATCCGGCCTTCTCCCTCTTTGGACTCCGGCGAACACCAAAGGCCTTTGGGCCTTTCCTGCCAAGCCCAAAACCTGGGCAGCCCAACCCAACACCCTTTGTAATTAGGCCTTTGGGCCGTTTGTTTTCGGGCCTCTGGCCCGTTAACCCTAAACCCATTAGACCCAAACCCTTAGGCCCAACCCGGATCCAACCCAAGTCCAAACCCAATACCCAAACCCAATTCACCTAAAACCTAAACCCATTTACCCTAAACCAAACCCAAAACCCTAAAGCCCAAACCCGTGACCCGTGACCCGTGACCCGTGACCTGTTGACCCGTTGACCCGTTGACCCGTTGACCCTGACCCGTTGACCGGGTCAACGGTCATCGTTGACCAGTCAACGGTCAAAGTTGACTTTGACCGTTGACTTTGACCTCCGGGTTGACTTTTTGGGTTTTCGTGCGGGACCCCTCCTAGGCTAATTTCGACGTCCTGAACCCGTTTCCGATGTCCGTTTTCCCAAATTCAACCGTTTGAGTAGAGTTTGACTAAATGTACCGTTTATGTGCTTAGGGGCGATTATCTGTGGCGTTTCCTTCTTTGCTAGATGGCGTGGCTTTTCGACGGCGAAGTACTGTGAGTGGACCCCTTCTAAAAATGCATGTTTTGATAGTAGAAATGCATACATGAAAAGCATGATTTGATGATTATGTTTTATGAAACGTTTTACGAGATAACATGCTTACTGAGGCTAGTTTGAATTATTACTATTTTTCCTATAACCCATGTTCTTATAGAATATCTGATGGATGACGATATGATATTTAGAACATGTTTAGAACACCTCTTTATAGTATAGATGATGGATGACTTTATACTATGAAGTTGATTTTCAATATATGTATGTTCACTGGTTTTGTACTTACCTAGTGGTCCTTTCCGCTACGGGATGTAGGGATAGATCCGGTCCGTCCCGGGCGACGGTTTGGTGTTGGCATAGGGCCTGGAGTGTTTTCCTCTGACTGTCTGCTCAGAGACGGGGAGCCGGCAAGGGGCCTGAAGTGCATTTTCCTCTGACTGTGTGCTCAGAGACGGGGAGCCGGCATTGGGCCTGAAGAGTTATATCGGACATTCACTAGTGTTTATTAGTTATACGATTTATGATTTGAAACAGTGCATGACATGCTAGGTTTCGGAAAACCTATGTTTATCATCATATATATGTGTTTTCATAAAACCTGGGGGTTAGTATGTTGATAACTGTTTTATTATATATATGTATATCAACTTGGTCCACTCATGTTTGTTTTGCGCCCCCTTCAGGACTTAGAATCGAGGCATACAATCCCGACGTCCAGGCACTTCAGCATCGGCATCTTCGAGTCCTCTCGGTGTAGGACCCACTCCCTTGGTTCATTCAATTTTATATTATTTTCTTTTAGTGTTCTAGATTAGTGGTGTGCTCTGAACACGGTCCTTATTTGCATATTCATTATTCTTTTATATTTATAAACCTTATTTATCCTTTGTTTTCAGTATTTGCACTCAATAAATGGCTCTCGTCACCCTCGGGTGTCGGCCAGCACGTGCCTATCCTGGTATTCGGGGAATATCGGGGTCGGGGCGTGTCAAATACTGCATTTTGTTTGTAGTCTATGGGTCTTGGTGTCTATATTTTGAAATGCAATGGGACAATAGTCATGATGGTAAATTCTAGGGTAAGGCTCTGTGATCACTTCTTATAATTGGAAAAGTTCATGTCTAAGATTAATCTCATGTTCAAGTGGGAGAATGTAAGAGTATGAACATGAGATTGGATGTTTTGACAGCCTTATAAGAAGTTGTATACTAATCCTTGTTTTTGAAGGGTTATGTTTTGACATTTAAACTGATATGGATTGGAAAACATAAATTGTTTTCTATAAGGATTTTAATAGGGAATCCTTATTGGGTTATGAAAAAGATATATATGTACCTATATATATATTGTAACCACTGTTCTCACAAGTGTGTGCTCTATTTGGAACTAAGCTTTATTCTTCGTTAGAGCTTGAAGTAATCTGACAGAAAGGAGAAGAGTTACAGTGCACTGAGATCGAGCTGTAGCTTCCATGGCATCTTCGAATGGAGGTTCATCAGGTTAGTGAAATTACAATGTTTATATGGAAAAGTTATTGTGCATTACTTGATTGTGATTACTTTAACTTAATCTTGTTCTTGGCTATAATAGTTTAACATTATGTTGAACTAGCAACCTACAAAAAAATGCCTGTTTACTGCTTGTTTCTGATTTTATACTAGTCATGTATCTATTCTTCCAAAAGGATAATTTTAATCTGATGGCATCATGGTGCCTCAATGGTACCATCGTGGTGCCTCAACGATCACCAATAAGTTGTTTCAGATAATATATGGTTTACGGCGATACACATTTATCTTTATATGCACATTTATGGTCAAGCTTAGAAGAAAATCCCAAAGCTTTCTCAATTTTTACAAGTCAACTGAAAATTCTAGTGTGCTTAATTTCTCATTAAGAAATTTTAAACGATGAGTTTCCCGTTGCCGAGCACTGTTCAATGTTCATGCTAAGAAATTCAAAGTTTCTTTAAAGGCCTTTGGATATTTCTACATGAGAAGTATAATGTATTATTATTTTTCATTATGCGGGGTTATATATATATATATATATATATATATCTTATGTTTGGGTTCTAGTTATAGAATTTGAGATTGGAAAGGGAAAGTGTGAATGCAAAAGAGCAAAGAATAAGTGAGAATAATTTGTGATTAATTTTCTTGACCATTTGCATTATCACATATTCTATATATATACATATTACATCAGTTGGCCTTGTAAAGTCATAGAAGGCAAGTATTAGAATATAATACAGCAGTAAAGACAGAGAAGGAATGAATCGTGCAGTGCAGCAAATCACGTCCTAATGGCAGATTTGTCTGCTTGATTTGTTGGACCTGTAGTAATCTCTTCATCCCCCTCAAGCGAAATGAAACAAAGTGAAGATTAAGCTTCGAAATAAGAAGGGAGAATCGTTCACGAGATAGTCCTTTGGTGAAGATATCGGCAATTTGATGTTGGGAGGGAATATGCCGAGTGGCAAGGACCCCGTGAGCAATTAACTCACAAACAAAATGGTAATCAATTCTATGTGCCGAGTGCGAGCATAAAAGACTAGATTTATAGCAATTTGAAGAGCGAAAACATTGTCGACATAAATGCATGGTGATTGTGGTTCCCAGTAAGTCGAGCTTAGAAGCAAAAGCCCAAAAGTCCATTCCACATAGCCCTCATGGCCTGGGTTTTGGTTTCTCGTCGGGAAAGAGGCCCGAGCCTCTCGATCTCCGGTCGCCATCGATTTGGCCACCTTAGGGTACGATCTAGGTTTGAAATTGAAGGTAGAGACAAAGGGAGAGTTTTGGTACCTTTAGTTTACCGTAGAATGGCCGGAGATGGCCAAAAACTCGTCTTGAAGACGTCAGACCCACGGAGGGAATGAGTGTGCTTAGCTCCGATGGGTGTACTTCGTGTTTGTTGGAATAAGAGGTGGAAGAGTCCTCGTAAAGGTGGTAATGGTGTCGTGGTGTGGTTATGGGGGTTGGGTGTAGATCGAGGAGGGAGTTCGAGAGAGTTAGAGAGTAGAGAGAGAGAATGAGAGTTGAGAGCTAAGAGTGAGAGATCCGAGAGAGAGAGAGAGAGACTCGGGAAGGAGAGAGATATGAAGTTAGGGTGCTACCATGTGGCAGCGTAGGGGAGAAAAGAAATGTAGATTGAGGGTCTAGATTGGATTAGGATAAGTGACCAAATTGCACATTTTATAAACTTTCAGGGACAAAATGAAATTACAATTTAATAATAGGGGTGGGGTTTCACATTTGTGACCATATTCCTCGCATAGTTGGCAGGGCTCGTCAGTCTCAAAAGTGGGTGGCTTAGGTGGTAGCGATGGCAAAGGAATAAGAGGTGGTCGATGGTCATTAGACAGACCACGGTTGAATCGAAGAGCATTCCAATTGGTCTGGCGGTGGGAATTAGAAGGACGCGACCCAGGACAATTGCGATTACGACCTTGTCCGTGGCTAAAAGAATGATTGGAGGATGAGAATTGGTTTTGGCTGGAGATAGATTTGGATGGGCCATTAGAGAGACGATGAGCAGTGAAGGTAGCACCATTGGACAAGGAAAGATATGACATTTTTTTGATGAGATTTTCTTCCTGAATGACCAAGTTATAACAGTCATCATATGAAAGAGAAGGGCGAAGATGAACAACGGTGGTAAACTCCTTGTACTCAGGACCAAGGCCGTCTAAAAGGCATTCAATGAGGTCATCTTCACTGATACTGGAACCAGCAGTATTACGAGAATCTGCAAGGCTTTTGGCATGCATTAGAATAGTCGAACATGGGCTTCTTCGAATCTTTCTTAAGAGTGCGAAGTTCGTCACAAAAAGTGCGGATGTGAGTCTTGGAAAAAGGTGATAAACGTTTTTCCAAGAGAGTCCAAGCATCATAAGCATAGCTGCAAGGGGTTAAAATAGTTCAGATAAAGGATATGCAGGTAGCCTTGATCCAACTAAGAGCGAGTTTGTTCCTAGAATAATGGGGATTGACAAAGCCATCATCGAGCTTCTTCCATGGTTTAGAATTAATGGTCACGACATCTTCCATTCCATGAATTTCAAAAACATCCTGAAATTGAGGTCGCCAACTAAGATAATTGTTGTGGTCCATGGGAGTGTTAATCGTGTGAGAGATGTTGAAGGTGGTGGGAAGGGAGATGGTAGGGGTAGTCATGGTAAAGGAAGATGAATCAGAAGAGGTAGGGGAGATTGGGTTAGCAGAAGTCATAAAGGATCGAATGAAGTGTTAGCTTGTCGAGAAGGCTCATTTCATATAAAATTTGAGATTGGAAAGGGAAAGTATGAATGAAAAAGATCAGAGAATAGGTGAGAATAATTTGTGATTAATTTTCTTGATCATTTGCATTATCGTAGATTGTATATGTATACATATTACATCAGTTGGCTTTGTAAAGCCATAGAAGGCAAGTATTATAATATAATACAACAGCAACAGTAAACATAGAGAATGAGTGAATCGTGCAGTACAGCAAATCACGTCCTAATGGTAGATTTGTTTGCTTGATTTGTTGAACATGTAGTAATCTCTTCACTAGTGAACTCTTATGTATTTGTTCCTTGCTTTCTGCCACCCGTCAATTTTTGGTGTATCTCAGGATCGGGGCATGATACCTCAATTTTGTGATAAATCAAACATATAATTAAGGAGAAAGTTGTTAGTCTATGACGTTGTGTCCTCCTCCATTGATTCAATAGTTTGTATCCATACAAACTTTGTTAAGTAGTAACCTCCATATAGTAAGGCTTAGCTAAGTTGGCTAGCTAAAGTAGTGAGCTCTTAAACGCTTCGGTGTAATTAGGAATGGAGCCATGTAATTATAAGTTGTAAATCCCAATGTGAGATTTTCAACAAAAAGATGGTACAACACAATTCCAAATATTGTAAAACTGAGTTGTTATTTTCATAGCAAAATAGTATTTCACTCATAAAAATGTTGTGATCATTTATTGAAAAATTACTGCAACTTTATGTACATCATTCAAAGCTACAGTTTTTACTCCTCACAAAAGTTTTCACAATTACTTCCTATAGCCAGTGTTACCAAATCATGTAATTCTTCATGAACCACGGTTAACCTAGATAGTAGTAGATAAGAGATGCTCGTATTGTAAACAAACTACTGTTTTTGATAAAATTTGGAATGAAGGGAGATAGCAGGTTCAGTAAAAGTAGCACAAAGCATACTAAAAGACATCTTCTCAGAGGGGTGTTTGCTTTCTGCATTCTTTCACCACACTTTAGACTTCATCTGAAAAGATAAGTCTGTTGGTAAAAAATAAATAAATTAATTAAATCTAAAAATAATTAATTAAATAATTGAATTATTAGAGCCCAAGCCCCAAGGCCTAAGGCCCATCTTTTTATAATTAATTATATATTAATTATCAATTAATTAGTATACCCCAAAGGCCAACCCCAAAGGTCAGCCCAATTTTATTCTCCATGATCCATCACTCCAATAACTTTCTATAAAGGACAAAGCCTTATAAAGTGAGGGGACCTTTTGGTGGTGAGCAATGTGGGACAATGAAATTCTACTCAAAATTTCCAACAATACCCCACATTTGAGTTGAAATGTCATTCAAACACCACCAATTTACTTATAACACTCCACATTTGAATGCAAATGTATGACTAGGTTGCCTAAAACTGAGAGAGAATAGACATGATATGCATCGGGTGAAGTGTATTTTGGACCTGAACTTACCCTAGTGAAAATATATCGAGTTTACTTGGTGACGCAGTGGATGTGGAAGATCTTGAACTGTTCACTGCAGTAGTAAACCGAGACAATATGCTACACACATATCATGTGTGCCACACGTTAATTCATACTCTTGATAACAAGATATTAATGTCATTAAATGTATAAAACATAACCCTCAAACTTCCACATACAACACACATTTTATCATAGGAATGGGTAATCTGTGTGTTCAACTTTTGAATCAAACTCAACCAGTTTGCCTATTGAACCTAGACCATGGGATCTCCAATCAACTAGGTTAGGTTTCCGCCCAGTCCGATTCATTCAATTGGCTTGAGACCCATTCCCCTTTATGTGAATAATATTTGCTCTCTTGGTAGGCCTTTTGTCAAAGGATCAGCTATATTTTCCTTTGACTTTACATAATCAATGGATATTATTCCATTGGAGAGCAACTTCTTAAAAGTATTATGCCAACGCCTGATGTGTCGCGACTTTCCATTGTATACATGACTTTTGGCCCTTGATTGCGCGGCCATATTGTCACAATGTATACATATAACAGTTACAAGCTTTGGCCACACTGGAATATCCTCTAGAACATGTTTGAGCCACTCGACTTCGTCGCCAGCCAAATCTAAGGCTATAAACACCGAATCCATGGTGGAACGAGCGATACATTTTTGTTTAGAGGATTTCGATATTGTTGCACCTCCCAAGGTAAAAACATATCCACTTGTCGATTTGGACTCTGTAGTGTCAGAAATCCAATTAGCATCACTGAAGCCTTCTACAACAGGTCAATACTTTGTGTAGTGTAATCCGTAGTCAAGTTTATTTTTCAAATACCTTAACACTCGTACTAAAGCATCCTAATGCTCTTGTGCTGGATTTCATGTATATCTACTAAGCCTACTTACCGCATAAGCTAAGTCAGGCCTAGTCGAATTCATCAAGTACATTAGAATTCCAATTACTTGAGAATATTCAAGTTGAGATATGGCATTGCCTTTATTTTTCTCCAACTTGCATCCAGCATCAACAGGAGTTGTAGCAGGTTTGCAATCAAATTGACCAAACCTTCGTAATATTTTTTCTGCATAATAGGACTATGTAAAGACATATCCTTCACTTGAAATCTAGCCCTTTGAATTTCTTAGGCTTCTTAAAGTATTTAGTCAGAGTGCCATTCACAGTCATAGATTGTTGATCCATTTTTTGTTTCAAGATCGTTGGAAATATGTCAACGATCTGTGACAAACTTATATATGCTAATAATAAATGCGAATAAATATTTTACAGAGTATAAACAGAATGCAATAATAATTAAGCAGATAAACAGAAGATCAAGGCTTACGTACTGCAATGTCCTTTAAACAGAAATTCCGTCCCCACTCAGTGCTTGTAGTTCTACGGACTTCTGCTTCACTAGGATTCAACGATCCAGTTAGAATTCTAGCACCGGAAAAACTTAACTTCTGGCGAATTTCTTTGTGGTTCTCTCAATAAGAATGCTTTGGATTGTAGAAGGAGAATTATTTTTTGTGTTCTAAATGCCATGCAAATTGATGTATATATAGAATGATAATGCATGTTCGCAACAGGTATGGAGAAGGGATGCATCTGTTGGGTGACATCTTCTCAGAGGGGTGTTTACTTTCTGCGTTCTTTCACCATACTTCAGACTTCATCTGAAAGGATGAGTCTGTTGGTAAAAAATAATTAATTAATTAAATTCGAAATTAATTAAAAATAATTAATTAAATCTGAAAATAAATAATTAAATAATTTAATTATTAGAGCCCGAGCCCCAAGGCCCAAGGCCCATCTTTTGATAATTAATTATATATTAATTATAATTAATTACCAAGGGTGAGCCCAATTTTATTCTCCATGGTCCATCACTCCAATCCCTTTCTATAAGGGACAAAGCCTTATAAAGTGAGGGAACCTTTTGGTGGTGAACAATGTGGGACAATGAAATTCTACTCAAAATTTTCAACAATACCCCACATTTGAATGCAAATGTAAAAGCAAATATATGACTAGGTTGCCTAAAACTAAGAGAGAATAGACATGATATGCATCGGGTGAAGTGTCTTTTGGATTTGAACTTACCCTAGTGAAAACATATTGGGTTTACTTGATGACACAGTGGATGTGGAAGATCTTGAACTATTCAACACAGTAGTAAACCAAGACAATATGCTACACACATATCATGTCTGCCACACGTCAATTCATACTGTTGTGTTCATTTTGGCCCTGAACAAATCCCGGATTTTGTAGGAGCTTTAGAGAATTTAGCCATTTCAATTCTCGTAAATGTGGCCCCATTTACTCCTATATATGTGACATTCATTAAGAATAGTATGCCATATTCCTCTTGATAACAAGATATTAATGTCATTAAATGTATAAAACATAACCCCTCGAACCTCAACAGACAACACACATTTTATCATAGGAATGGGTAATCTGTGTGTTCAACTTTTAAATGAAACTCAACCAGTTTGCCTATTGAACCTGGACCATGGGATCTCCAAGCAGCTAGGTTAGTAATCTGTGTGTTCAACTTTTGAATCAAACTCAACCAGTTTGCCTATTGAACCTAGACCATGGGATCTCCAATCAGCTAGGTTAGGTTTCAGCCCAGTTCGATTCATTGAATTGGCTTGAGACCCATTCCCCTCGATGCAAATAATATTGGCTCTCTTGGTAGGCCTTTTGTCAAAGGATCAACTATATTTTCCTTTGACTTTACATAATCAATGGATATTATTCCATTGGAGAGCAACTTCTTAAGAGTATTATGCTGACACCTGATGTGTCACGACTTTCCACTGTATACATGACTTTTGGCCCTTGATTGCGCTGCCATACTGTGACAATGTATGCATATAACAGTTGCAGGCTTTGGCCCATCGTTTGATAATTAATTATATTAATTAAAAATTAATTAGTACACTCCAAAGCCCAACCCCAAGGGTGAGTCCAATTTTACTCTCCATGGTCTATCACTCCAATCACTTTTTGTAAGGGACAAAGACTTATAAGGTGAGGGGACTTTTTGGTGGTGAGCAATGTAGGACAACGAAATTCTACTCAAAATTTCCAATAAATTTGTTTCAGACAGTTTGACAGAAGCCAAGGTAGAGATATTGGGAATGATGATTGAGGAAGAAAATGAGGTTGCAGAAGCCATATAAAAAAAAAGAGGATCAAAGCTCGAATGTCATGTGAACTTTCCGTATTTCATTGATTACAAAACAACGCTTAGCAGCTAACACAAGTTACAACAATAATTAAAAATACAAATTATAATGATAAGATAACAGCAGAGCCTAACAATCTTATCCACATTTATAATCTTCAGTCACATCATCCTTCAGAGAGTACATTTTGCACTCGCAAAAGGGAAAAATATTTGTACAGTCTGTAGAAAAAATTTTCTTTACAAAATTGCAACGCAACTCATGTAATCACAATGAATTCAAAACGGAGAAATAACATCAATGAAGGTATCTTGTCAGCAGGGAATTGTTAAACCACCCATTGGATGATCAAATCCAAATTCTTGTTCTGCCTCACTTGGCAAGTCTTGGGATGAAGGTTGGTTGAGTTATGATACAGGAATGACAAACCGCTGTCTCTCGTGCTCCCCAACATAAACCGCTAAATAACTTTTCGGGACATCTGCTATATTATATGAACTTCCTCGACTTGAATTTGAAAAAGACCGCTGAAGAACTTTCTTTGCATGAGTTACACTTGGACGACTGAAACCCATGGTTTTATGTCTCTCTAGAGAAATGTCTGGTGCAAGTTTATTGGTGCAAGAAGAAGAGAAGAGTTGGGAAGATGCAGAGACTTGAATGGATGGCAATGAAAGTCTCATGAAATATATATACTTAAAGTTTTATATAGTCCTCTGTTGAAAGAAATATGTGATGACAATTAAGGCCCATCTGGATAGGGCATAGAAGGGACACTGGTCACATGGTGCTGTTTTCCACCTCAACTTCAATATTTTGGGTGAAATATTTCTTGACAGAAATAGTACTTCAACAGATATATAGTCTCAATCACCACCGATGTACTTTGACAAGGTGATGAATTTGAAGACAGAGGCATGTGAACTTGCAAATGCTTGTGCCCTTAGAATTTTTTTTTTTTTTCAATCCCATTCAATTTCCTGCAGACCACTCACTCAAACTTTCTTATAACATTATGTTGATTGTTAGGATTACCACTGATCTTATCGCA
The DNA here is from genome assembly GCF_019419815.1 of Pyrus x bretschneideri. Classification (NCBI taxonomy): domain Eukaryota; kingdom Viridiplantae; phylum Streptophyta; class Magnoliopsida; order Rosales; family Rosaceae; genus Pyrus; species Pyrus x bretschneideri. The sequence goes on from NW_025999457.1 coordinate 5,589,374, forward strand.
TACTTTCCGAACATGAGTAGGACATTATGTTTTATTTTAGTTTCAATACGTTTTCAGTTTGTGCAGTTATTAAGAGATGTAGTTGTAGGGTAATGTGGTTCTTCATTTCTGCTCTTAATTTTTCTTTTTGAAAGACAAGTCCATGTGATTTTCCACGAGAAAATGATTATCACTTGGCTCAGCCACGGTCCTTCACTAATTGTATTTTTGTGCATAACTGATGTCCTTGAAAAATTGGGTCATAGCCATGTGAACATTTTAATGCTTGAGCAGCTGGGTCACTTGACAATCCGCATTCAATTGCCTCCAGACCACTCCCTCCAACTTGTACAGATTATTCTGTAGACCAACGTATCAATTTTTCGTACCGATTGTAACCAAAACAGATTAAGTCCTCACATTTTATATGCTAAAACTGTTGAAATAGCACCACGGGAAAAATTCTTGTCTCAAGGATGTCTCTGATTTTTTTTATAGGCCTTCAATTAAGAGAGATAGGACATTGGGTTGCTTTCGTTCAGGCATCAACTTGTGAAGTGTTGTTGATAGCTTGTCGACAAGTCCATGTGATTTCCATGGGGAAACTATCTCACTTGGGTCCATTCCAGTGCTTAATCACCAATCATTTTAGGTAACTGACCGCTTGCAGCATACCGCGTTAGCTATATATGCATACATCACCCAAGGTTCAGGAACAAACCAACACAAGTCTTCTACTCCCAAGCATATCTTATCAAAGCTCTTTCTGTTCAAAATATTCAATTGAACTCTTTATTGTTCCTTTTTACAGAGAATTTTTAAAACCATGGGTTTCCGATTGCCTGGTATTTTACATGCCAAGAAAAATCAAGTTTCTTCAAAGTCATTGGATGTTCCAAAAGGCTATCTTGCCATCTACGTTGGGGAGACCCAGAAGAAGCGGTTTATTATTCCGGTGTCCTACTTGACCAACCTTCGTTCCAAGATTTGTTAAGCCTAGCTGAAGATGAATTTGGATATGATCATCCAATGGGTGGTATCACAATCCCCTGCAGTGAAGATACCTTCCTTGGTTTCACCTCAGCTTTGGTGTATAAGTAGAGGCTGTATATACGTCGACATGATTTTGAAACCAACGGCTGTAAGAGCACTTGGCAATTTTAATCGCTATCTGGCTCACCTGAAGGAGGTTCAATAGATTGATCGTCCAATGAATCATCGTGATGGAAGAGACATCAACGTCAAACTGCTTTGAGCTAAGAGGAAAATGTCCAGCCTAGCGGACACAAACTCACTGACACAATTTTTCAAGAATGGTTATTGTCAACTGAATGTACATAGTTGTCCTGATTAGAATATTTCACTACAATACAACGGTTTTACAGTTTCATGATTTACTTTTCTTTTTATTTGCTATCTTCTTTCAATCAAGTTATGAACAAACGATATATTTACACACAAGGGACTAATTACTGGAATATTGACAGACGAAGTAATGCAAGTAAACACCATAGGCAGATTTAAAAACATGTTCAGAATGGAATATTGTACAGATAAGTTTTAAGTAGTAACAAGCATTGGATGCACCCATAATAGCACTAATCCATGCTGAAATTCCCATGAAAATACCAATGTGTGCTTGAATATGCCCCAAATTAAATAGCACTTATCCATGCTCAAATTCTCACAAAAATATAAATGCGAACATTTAAATGATTATATTAATTACTAGCCAGGTCAAAAAGTTTCAACTGTACAAATATTAGCAAAGCAAAAATGTAGTCTCAAGCAGGTTCTTTACTGCAAGAGATCAGCACAGCGACTTAATTTTTTCCCGTGTCAACAACTCCAGCTCTTACCTTCCCAAAAATTGATTTGATCACTCGAATAAATGGTATCTATACATACGAATGTTCTAACTTTATTTAGTTTGCTGACAGTGGAATCTGTACGTATTAAAAAATTTCCCTTTATGGCAGCTATAGGTCTTTGGCTAGCTAATTCAGTAGTCACTTGTGTTAAATCTCTTATGGATTAGATCACATGATTAGTGATTAAGCCAAAAGAAATAGGGACCAATCCATTGGGAAGCTCCTGGGTCAATGTCCATCTTATTAAAGATGCGCCATGTCCACTCTCAGCAGCTGTATAGATGTAACTAAAACTGACTGACAATATATCCCACCTTGAAGATAAATCCCTAGCTAATTAGATCGCAGAAAGGCTTATTGAAGGTTCAACGTTTCTTTCATTCTTCTGTTTTGTATGGTGACTCTTATACATCTCCTACATCAAGTATCAATAAAAAGTTGAGAGTCGTAATTGGATATATGGAGAAGAACATATATTCATACAGTAAATTTCAAGTGGAGTTGTTTGAATGCAAAATTCGCAATTTACTATCTACCAAATAACATACTAGTCATACAAAACTAAGGTTATTGTCCAAACTATTGGGGAGAGGTATTAGTATTCTCATAACTATAAAAAGGATCCAAATGAAAACTCAATCACAAAAGAACCTGAAGAAATTAATCCAAAATTGTACAGGTCACGCCTTTTTTACTTCTCTTTTTTATGAAAGAAAACAAAATTACTCATGTTTAAATCAGACGGTTCATCCTCAACCAAGAAATGTTTTGTTGGTCATTAGCAGAAGACAATACCAAGCAGCAGCAACACACCTGGTCATATAATTTAAAGGGATGCTTTCTATATTGTAATGTAATAAGCTATGAATATTGCTAGAGTCTCCATTTAGGCATTTACCTAATCTGATTCAAGGGGAACAGTATGTGTCTCCCTCCTCGATCAAAAAAAAAGTACAAAATCTGGAAATTGTTTGGTTTACAAAATTGTAACAATCACACAGTTCGTGTAATTGCTCTCCACAGTCCACCACTGTGTCATACTGCACTCAAGCGAGATATGAGATCAAGGAAAGCATCTTGTCTGCAGGGAATTGTTAGACCGCCCCTTGGATGATCAAATCCAAATTCTTCTTCAGCTTCACTTAGCAAGTGTTGAAATCCAGGCTGGCAGAGGAAAGATATGGGTGTTGAATGGTAATCTGGTCTTCAGCCCAAGAAGATGATCCAGCCCATAGAAAACTCATGAAATGTGCTAGAAAATTCTAGCAAAAGGTTGTCGGTGCATTAGGCATGCATACTAAAAAAATCTGGAGAGTTCTTGCAATATTTAAGTAGGCTTGCAAGCAGAAATATCTAGAACCACAAAACTTGTGGCTAGGAGGAATTTAGTCCAATTCCACCGACATGGTGAGTCGGTTAATCAAGGCTATAAATAGAGATTGTATTGCTATGTAAGAATGTAGAAGAAGTGAGAAAAAGAGTGAAGAAGTGTAAGAGTGTTTGAGTGTTTCCTCTTGTATTAAGATTGTGTGAGAATAAAAATTTTGTATAACACTTTGAGTGTTTTTTTTCTTTCTCTTGCCTATCAAATTCCGCTGCATTACATTCTCCTTTGTGAGATAAACATCTCCAAAGTAGTGAAGCATTTTTAAACCCCAACAAAGTGGTACCAGAGCTATGGCTAGCAATGCTATGGCAGCCTTCCAAGTTCCAGTGCTCGACAACAACAACTTCGATAATTGGAGTATCAAAATGAAGGCCCTTTTGGGTGCACACGATGTCTGGGAAGTCGTGGAGAAAGGCTACACTGAGCCAGAAGATGAAGCTACTCTGTCTCAACCCCAGAAGGAGAGTTTGAAAGATTCAAGAAAAAGAGACAAGAAGGCTCTTTACCTCATCTACCAAGCATTAGATGACAATGGCTTTGAGAAGGTCTCGAGTGCAACCTCTGCCAAGCAAGCATGGGAGAAGCTTCAAACCTCTTACAAAGGAGCCAAACAAGTGAAAAAGGTTCGTCTTCAAGTATTAAGAGGTGAGTTCGAATCTCTACAAATGAAAGGGTCTGAATCAATCTCTGATTATTTCTCAAGAGTCTTAGCCGTTTCCAATCAATTAAAAAGAAACGGAGAAAAGTTAGAAGATGTTAGAATTATGGAGAAGATACCACGCTCGTTGGACCCCAAGTTCGAGCACATTGTCGTGACGATTGAAGAAACTAAAAACTTGGAAGAAATTAGTATAGAGCAATTAATGGGTTCGCTACAAGCATATGAAGAGAAACATAAGAAGAGGCAAGGGAATGATGAGCAGCTCCTCAAGACGCATATCCAGCCAAAGAAGAAAGAAGAAAGCTTCAACAACGAGAGAAGCCAATACGGAAGAAGTCGTGGTCGAGGTCGCGGACATGGACATGGGCGTGGATGTGGTTGGAACTTAAACAACCATAGCAACTACGAAAGAGGAGAAAGCTCAACAAAAGGTCGCGGAAGAGGACGCTCAAACTCAAGGTATGAAAAATCTCATGTTCAATGCTATAATTGTCAAAAGTTTGGGCATTATGCTTGGGAATGTAGAGCTCCAAACAGCAGACTTGATGAGAAGGTCAATTATGTGAAAGAAGAGAAAGAAGAGAATGGTGTTGTGCTACTAGCATGCAAGAACAATGATGGAGACCAAGACTATACATGGTACCTTGACACCGGCGCTAGCAACCACATGTGCGGAAGAAGAAGCATCTTCGTAGAGCTCAATGAATCAGTGAGTGGCAACGTTTCTTTTGGAGATGAATCCAAAATACCCGTAAAAGGAAAAGGTAACATCCTTATTCCCTTGGAAAATGGCGGTCACCAATTAATTTCGAATGTCTACTACGTGCCCAATATGAAAAGCAACATTTTGAGTTTGGGTCAACTCTTAGAAAAAGGTTATGATTTTCATACGAAAAATTATATCCTTTTTCTTAGAGATGACAAAGGAAGATTAATTGCCAAGGCGAAAATGTCAAAGAATAGGATGTTTCCCATGAACATTCAAAACGATGTTGCAAAGTGTCTCAAGATATGTTACAAAGACATATCTTGGCTTTGGCATCTTCGTTTTGGGCCTTTTAACTTTGGGGGATTGGAGTTACTATCCAAGAAGGAGATGGTGAGAGGCTTATCGTGTATCAGCCACCCTGATCAAGTTTGCGAAGGATGTTTACTTAGGAAACAGTTCAGGAAAAGCTTTCCAAAGGAGTCGACCACAAGAGCCCAGAAGCCACTCGAGCTCATTCACACCGATGTGTGCGGTCCAATAAAACCAAGCTCTTTGGGTAAAAATAATTATTTCCTTCTCTTCATTGATGATTTTTCAAGAAAAACCTGGGTGTATTTCTTGAAGCAGAAATCAAAAGTCTTTGGAGCATTCAAGAAGTTCAAAGCCGCTGTAGAAAATGAGAGTGGTTGCAAGATCAAAGCCATGAGATCTGATCGAGGAGGAGAATTCACTTCGAAGGAATTTCAAGAGTTTTGTGAAGCAAATGGAATTCGTCGACCTTTGACAGTTCCAAGATCCCCTCAACAAAATGGCGTGGCAGAAAGAAAAAATCGAACCATCCTCGACATGGCTCGAAGCATGCTCAAAAGCAAGAAATTGCCTAAGGAATTGTGGGCAGAAGCTGTAGCATGTGCTGTCTACCTATCCAATCGGTCTCCAACAAGGAGTGTGTGGGGAAAAACTCCGCAAGAAGCATGGAGTGGAAGAAAACCAGGTATTTCTCATCTAAGAGTTTTTGGAAGCATAGCCTATGTACATGTACCAGACGAGAGGAGAACCAAACTCGATGACAAAAGTGAGAAGTTCTTCTTCATCGGCTATGACACCAATTCAAAAGGCTATAAGCTGTATAATCCAAACAATGGGAAGACGGTGATCAGTCGAGACGTGATGTTCGATGAAGAAGGAGAATGGGATTTTGGCCCGCATGCAGGTGATCTTCACTTCTTTCCTCAATTTGAAGAAGAGAATGAACAAGGGATGATGGAGCAAGCAAGAGAGGTTCAACAAGAATCCACTACTCCACCTGCTTCACCAACATCAACCAATCATGATAATTCATCAGCATCAGCATTGTCAAGTGGGAGTCTAAATGAAAGAGAAGTACCACGCACAAGAAGTATACGAGACCTTTATGAGGTAGCTGAAAGACTTGATAATCCTACACTTTTCTGTCTCTTTGCTGATTGTGAACCAGTCGACTTCCAAGAAGCAGTGCAAGATACTAAGTGGAGGAAAGCAATGGATGAAGAAATTGAAGCAATCCAGAAGAATGATACATGGGAACTCGCTATTCTTCCGAAAGGACACAAAGCCATCGGAGTCAAGTGGGTGTACAAGACAAAGAAAAATGCCAATGGAGAGGTCGAAAGATACAAGGCAAGATTAGTGGCGAAAGGCTATAGTCAAAGAGCCGGAATCGACTATGATGAGGTATTCGCACCTGTTGCTCAGTTGGAAACTATACGATTACTAATTTCTTTGGCAACTCAAAACAGTTGGAAGATTCAACAAATGGATGTGAAGTCTGCCTTCCTAAATGGAGTCCTTGAAGAAGAAGTCTACATTCAGCAACCGTCAGGCTATGAGATCAAAGGGCATGAAGACAAAGTTCTGAAGCTGAAAAAAGCCCTCTATGGGTTAAAACAAGCGCCACGAGCATGGAATAGTCGCATCGACAAGTACTTTCAAGAAAACAATTTCATCAAGTGCCCTCATGAACATGCTCTCTACGTCAAATTCAAAGATGGAGAAATTTTGATTGTGTGCTTATATGTGGATGATCTAATCTTCACCGGGAGTAATCCAAGCATGTTTGAAGAGTTCAAGAGAGTGATGACCAAAGAATTTGAGATGACCGACATCGGGTTGATGGCATATTACCTAGGCATTGAAGTCAAGTAGAACGAAGAAGGAATTTTCATTTCCCAAGAAAGCTACACGAAGGAGATACTGAAAAAGTTCAAAATGGACGACTGCAAGCCCGTGAGCACGCCAATGGAGTGCGGAGTCAAACTAACCAAGTATGACAAAGGAGAAAGCGTAGATCCAACATTTTTCAAAAGCCTAGTTGGAAGCTTGCGCTACTTGACTTGCACAAGACCAGATATTCTCTATGTTGTCGGATTAATCAGTCACCACATGGAGAATCCCACAACTACACATTTGAAAACGGCCAAAAGAATTCTTCGATACCTCAAAGGTACTGTTAACTTTGGCTTGTTTTATTCAAGTTCTGATAACTACAAACTTGCTGGATATAGCGACAGTGATTGGGCAGGAGATTCCGACGATAGAAAAAGTACTACTGGATTTGTGTTCTTCATGGGAGACACTGCATTCACATGGATGTCGAAGAAGCAACCGATTGTCACTCTCTCTACCTGCGAAGCTGAATATGTAGCTGCTACTTCATGTGTCTGCCATGCAATCTGGCTGAGAAACTTGCTGAAAGAATTAAGAATGCGACAAGAAGAGCCAACAAAGATCTATGTCGACAACAAGTCTGCAATAGCTCTAGCAAAGAATCCAGTATTCCATAACAGGAGCAAACATATAGATACCCGTTATCACTACATAAGAGAGTGCATTGCAAGAAAGGATGTGCAAGTGGAATACGTGAAGTCTCAAGACCAAATCGCAGACATATTCACCAAGCCCCTCAAACAAGAAGACTTTGTCAGACTAAGAAACTCAATCGGCGTCACAAGACAAGATTAAGGGGGGATGTTGAATGGTAATCTGGTCTTCAGCCCAAGAAGATGATCCAGCCCATAGAAAACTCATGAAATGTGCTAGAAAATTCTAGCAAAAGGTTGTCGGTGCATTAGGCATGCATACTAAAAAAATCTGGAGAGTTCTTGCAATATTTAAGTAGGCTTGCAAGCAGAAATATCTAGAACCACAAAACTTGTGGCTAGGAGGAATTTAGTCCAATTCCACCGACATGGTGAGTCGGTTAATCAAGGCTATAAATAGAGATTGTATTGCTATGTAAGAATGTAGAGGAAGTGAGAAAAAGAGTGAAGAAGTGTAAGAGTGTTTGAGTGTTTCCTCTTGTATTAAGATTGTGTGAGAATAAAAATTTTGTATAACACTTTGAGTGTTTTTTTTCTTTCTCTTGCCTATCAAATTCCGCTGCATTACATTCTCCTTTGTGAGATAAACATCTCCAAAGTAGTGAAGCATTTTTAAACCCCAACAATGGGAACCACAAATCAGTGCTTCTCACTCTCACCAACGTAAACTGCAAAATAACCTTTAGGGATATCCGCTAAATTATACAAAGCTCCTTGACTTGAATTTGAAAAAGACCGTCAAAAAAGTTTCTTAGCAGGAATTACAGCAGGCAGGCGGAACCACATTGTAGTAAATCTTTGGAGGAAAGACTAGCAATCGAGTTTATAAAAACTTGAAGATCTCAAGGAACTAGCAACTGCAAAACAAGAAAGCTATATGCTTGAGAGCTTGAAGATTTAATTTGGTGGTCTTGATCCCATTCATATGGCATATATAGATGAAAAGTATTTTTGAATAATTATATTCGGCTAAAGAGAAAATATATGGTAAAGACAAAGACAACTGGAAGGGGTATAGAAGGGAACAAGAGCTCATTAGGGACCACATGCGTGGTTCTGTCTTCAACTTAATCAAGCATTTAGGGAAAATATGTGGAGTCTCAATCACTAACAAGGTTTCTGAAGAATTGGAAGACAGAGCCATGTGAACTTTGAAATGCTAATATCTATTGCCACTCAATTGCCTGGAGAATACCCACACGGCCCCTCACGCCAACTACTAGAGATTTTTTCCCGACACATCCATCATTTTATCAGTTTGGGTATGGAAACTTGTTGCTATGATATAGTAGTTCAACCACAAATCAATTTGTATTGGGTCCACATATATAGTATGCTGAACTAGCAACCTGCGAGAAAATTCCTGTGTTCAGCATGTCCCTGATTTTATAGTTATGTACCTATTCTTCCAAAAGGATTCAATTATGTAAATTTTAATCTGATCTGATGGCATCGATGGTTATAACTTGGAGACAAGTTCATATGATTTTCCATGAGCTAATCTCTCTCATGGTACCGTCGTGGTGCCTCGATGATCACCAATCAGTCGTTTCAGATAATAGATGGTTTATGGCATATACCCATTTATCTATATATTTTATGGTCAAGCTCAGAAGAAAATCTCAAAGCCTTCTCTCATTTTTAGAAGTCAACTAAAATTTCCATTGTTGCTTAATTTTCTCATTTAGAATTTTTAAACTATGGGTTTCTGGTTGCCGGGCATTGTTCATGCTAAGAAATTCCAAGTTTCTTCAAAGGCCTTGTATATTCCTAATGAGAACTATAATGTATTATTATTTTTTATTCTGCTGGTTATCTTATATATCTTATGTTTGGGTTCTATTGAACTCTTATGTATTTGTTCCTACATCTTTCTATCACTTGTCAATTCTAGGTGTATATCAGGATCGGGGAGTGGCACCTCAATCATGATAGATTGAACATAAAAGGAGAGACTTGTTAGCCTACGACTTTATATGCTCCGCTATTGATTCAGTACTTTGTATCCATACAATCTCTGTTGAGTTATAACCTCCATATAGTAAGGCTTAGCTAAGTTGGCTAGCTAAAGCAGTAAGCTCCTAAACTCTTCGGTATAATTACGAATGAAACCGCGCAATTATACATTGTAAATCCCGATGTAAGATTTTCAACAAAAACATGGTACATCACAATTCTAAGTATTGTAAAATTGAGCTGTTATTTTCACAGCAAATAGTATTTCCCTTGCAAAAATGTTGTGATCATTTACTAAAAATTACTGCAACTTTTATGTACATCATTCAACGATACAGTTTTTCTCCTCACAAAAGTTTTCACAATTACTTCCTACAGCCATTGTTACCAAATCATGTACTTCTTCACGGACCAAGGTTGACAAAAGTTTTCACAATTACTTCCCATACCAAATGTTACCAAATCATGTACTTCTTCACGGACCATGGTTGACAAAAGTTTTCACAATTACTTCCTACACCAAATCATGTACTTCTTCACGGACCAAGGTTGACCTAGGTGGTAGTAGATAAGAGATACTCGTATTGTAAACAAACTATATAGAAACTGAAATCTTTCTCCGTAAGCTTTCTTTTGTATTGAATAACTCATTACATTGTGACAGTACATATAGCCTTTGGCTATTTACATTCACACCCTTAACAACCTTAACTAATCACAACAATTAAAATAACTAACTACATTTACTTATAACAAACTATTTATCAGTAACTGAAATGGATGACTTGGCATTCTCCCCAATCCCCCTCAAGCTAAAATTGGGATCAGAGATGATACCAAGTGGAAACTTCAATTGCAAGTGAGCAAACCTGCTTTTAGACAGAGACTTGGTGTGTATGTCAACCAATTGATCTTCACTGCAAACAAGCTGCACTTTAACCAAATTGGCAAGCACTAATTATTTGATATAGAGTAGTCTCTCTCAACGTGTTTTGTTCTTGCATGAAATAAAAGATTGGAAGCTAAAGAGATAGCTGAGATATTGTCACACCACAAGGTAGGAATTTTAGGCGGAGGAAACTGATGATCATGGAAGGTTTTTCAAATCCAAGTGATCTCTACAGCTGAGTGAGCTAAGGATCGATACTCAACTTCTGTGGAAGATCGAGCAACTGTGCATTGTTTCTTGGCACTCCAACTTATGATATTTCATCCAAGTAACACACAATATCCACTTGTTGGTCGTCTGTCAAATGTGCAGCTTACCCAATCAATATCTGAGTATGCCACTTTACCCAAGGTAGAGATATTGGGAATGGTGATTGAGGAGGAAGATGCGGTTGCGGAAGCCATGGAATTAAAAAGGACCAAAGCTCGATTACGATGTGAACTTTCCATATTTCATTGATTATAAAACAGGGCCTAGCAACCTTATCTACAATTATAATCTTCAATTATATCATCCTGCATAGAGTACATTTTGCACTCACAAAAGGGAAAAATATTTGTACAGTATGCAGAAAAAATTTGCTTTACAAAAATGTAACGCAACTCATGTATTTACAATGTATTCAAAACTGAGAAATAATATCAATGAAGGTATCTTGTCTGCAGGGAATTGTTAGACCACCCATTGGATGATCAAATCCAAATTCTTGTTCAGCCACACTTAGCAAGTCTTGGAATGAAGGTTGGTTGAGGTATGATACAGGAATGACAAACCGCTGTCTCTCGTTCTCCCCAACATAAACCGCTAAATAACCTTTTGGGACATCTGCTAAACTATATGAACCACCTTGACTTGGATTTGAAAAAGACCTCTGAAGAACTTTTATTGCATGAGTTGCACTTGGACAACGGAAACCCATGGTTTTATGTCTCTCTAGAGAAATGTCTGGCGTAAGTTTATAGGAGCAAGAAGAAGAGAAGAGTTGAGAAGATGCAGAGACTTGAATGGATGGCAATGAAAGTCTCATGAAATAAATATAGTTAAAGTTTTATGTAGGATGTGCTCTGTTGAAAGAAATATGTGGTGACAATTAAGACCATCTTGATAGGGCATAGAAGGGACACTGATAAAATGATGCTGTTTTCCACCTCAACTTCAATATTTTAGGTGAAATATTGCTGGACAGAATGCAGTAGCTAGTTCAACAGACATATAGTCTCAATCACCACCAATGTATTTTGGCGAGATGTGAATTTGAAGACAGAGGCATGTGAAGTTGTAAATGCTTCTGTCTTTAGAAATTTTTTTTTTTTTTTCAATCCCATTCAATTTCCTGCAGAGTGCAGACCACTCACTCAAACTTTCTTATAGCATTATGTTGATTGTTAGGATTACCAGTGATCTTGTCGGAGTATCTTCCAAACATGAGTAGGACATTATGTTTTATTTTAGTTTCAATACGTATTCAGTTTTTGCAGTTATTAAGAGATGTAGCTGTAGGGTATTGTGATTCTTCATTTCTGCTACATTTTTCTTGATTATCTGGAAAGACAAGTCCATGTGATTTTCCATGAGAAAATGACTCACACATGGCTCCACCACGGTCCTTCACCAATTGTACATTTTTTCTGGAACCGATGTCCTTGAAAAATTGGAAGACGTAACCATGTGAACATAATTGCTTGAGCAGCTGGATCTCTGGCCCGTCCGCATTCAATTGCCTCCAGACCACTCACTCCAACTTGTACACGAACGTATCAATTTCCTAACCTATATCCAAACCAAAAAGATTATGTCTTCACATTTTTTATGCTAAAATTGTTGAACTAGCATCATGGGAAAAAAATTCTTGTCTCAAGCATGTCTCTGATTTTTTATAGGCCTTCATATAATAGAGCTGGACACCGGGTTGCTTTCGTTTGGTCATCGACTTGTGAAGTGTTGTTGATAACTTTTAGACAAGTCCATGTGATTTTTCATGGGCAAACTCTCTCTCACTTGGGTCCATCTCAGTGCTTCATCACCAACCATTTTAGGTAACTGACGGCTTGCAGCATACCGCTTTAGCTATATATGCACACATCATCCAAGGTTCAGGAGCAAACCAACACAAGTCTTCTACTCCCAAGCATATCTTATCAAAGCACTTTCTGTCCTGACATTCATTTCAACTCTTTATTGTTCCTTTTTACAGAAATTTTAAAACCATGGGTTTCCGATTTCCTGGTATTTTACATGCCAAGAAAAATCAAGTTTCTTCAAAGTCATTGGATGTTCCAAAAGGCTATCTTGCCATCTACGTTGGGGAGGGCCAGAAGAAGCGGTTTATTATTCCTGTGTCCTACTTGAACCAACCTTCATTCCAAGATTTGTTAAGCCTAGCTGAAGATGAATTTGGATACGATCATCCAATGGGTGGTATCACAATCCCCTGCAGTGAAGACACCTTCCTTGGTCTCACCTCAGCTTTGCGGTATATGTAGAGGCTACATATACGTCAAAATGATTTTAACACCAACGGCAGTAGGAACACTTGGCAATTTTAATCGCTTTCTGGCTCACTTGAAGGAGGTTAAATTGATTGATCGTCCAATGAATCATCGTGATGGAAGACAACATCAACGTCAAACTGCTTCTGAGCTGAGAGGAAAATGGCCAGCCTAGCGGACGTAAACTCACTGACAATTTTTTAAGAATAGTTATTGTCAATTGAATGTACATAGTTGTCCTGCAAGGAAAACTGGGATTAGAATATTTCATTACAATACAACGTTTTTACAGTTTCACGATTTACTTTTCATTTTAGTTGCCATCTTCTTTCAATCAAGTTATGAACAGACAATAAATTTACACACAAGGGACTAATTACTGGAATATTGCCAGACGAAGTAATGCAAGTAAACATGGCAGATTTAAAAACATGTTAAGAATGGACTATTGTACGGATAAAATTTTAAATATAACAAGCATTGGATGCACCCAGAATAGCACTAATCCCTGCTGAAAGTACCATTAAAATACCAATATGTGCATTGAATATGCCCCAAATTAAATAGCACTAGTCTATGCTTAAATTCTCACAAAAATATCAATGCAAACATTTTTATACATTGTTTCATAGAAGTTTTCTTTTGGTTGACATTAAAAACCTATTCGGGCAAATCCCTAAAGACATGCACCAAACGTATTAATTAACCATGCTAGGTTCTCAAGATTTGCAATTCTTTATGTGATTATATTACTTACTAGCCTGGTCAAAAAGTTTCAACTATACAGATATTATCAAAGCAAAGATATAGTCTCAAGTAGGTTCTTTACTGCAAGAGATCAGCCTAGCTACTTAATTTTTGCCAGTGTCAACAACTACGACTCTTACCTTCCCAGAAATTGATCTGATTACTCGAATACATACGAATGCTCTTACTTGATTTAATGTATTGACAGTGGAATCTGTACGTATTAAGAAATTCCCCTTTATGGGAGCTACAGGTCTTTGGCCAGCTCATTCAGCACTGACTTGTGTTAAATCTCTCATGGATTAGATCACATGATTGGTGATTAAGCCAAAAGAACTGGGGACCGAAGCCGTTTGGAAGCTCCTGAGTCAATGCCCGTCATATTAAAGAATGTCCACTCTCAGCAGCCGTATAAATGTAACTAAAACTGACAATATATCCATCGTTTTATCAGTTTGAGTATGGAAACTTGTTGCTATGATATAGTAGTTCAACCACAAATCAATTTGTATTGGGTCCGCTTATATAGTATGTTGAACTAGCAACCTGTAAGAAAACACTACTAGAAATTTGGCTAAAAGCCACCCTTTTCATTGGTGTCCTTTGTCAAGTGTGGATACTCACAATGGTGGCAAACCTCAATTGCCACCAAGCACCCACCAAATTAGAGAACATGTCCTATGTAGAGGACTCTATTGTTACAAACACCACAAATATTGCATTGGTGTGTATGTGAATAGTACAACATTTTTATATTTTATAATTATTTCTAAAATTCAAAATATCTCATTGTCCCTCTTATTAGTGGCTAGATTTGAGACTAACATTGGTGCCATTCATACTCATACACACACCAATCCTATGTGTCTATATTAGGATCAATGGCTTTCAAGATATAGGCACCAAAGTTGGTGTGAATATACAGCATTCCAAATGGCTAGTAGGTTTGAATTGTATTACATGCATCCTGGGAAAAGCTCTATACTATATTAAAACTCAGCTTCTTAATATAAAATTCACATGAAATTTAAATTTGCAAAAGGATTCACATTTCCAACTAACCACACTTTATGTCCAATAGATTTATCAATAACAAAGGTTTGTGCTACATAAGAAAGCATATTACATTCAACGATATTGTCCAACACAACCAAGTACCCAAGGGTGATGACGTTACATTTTATAACAACTATGTACCTATGCACATCCACCAACAGTAAAATGATAACTAACAAAATCCACCCAATTAGTTCTATGCCTTCCCTATGGCATTTGTACTATATACATCAAGTAAAATTCACAAAAAGGATCATAGTTAACTTTTCACTTACTGATGCCAGTGACATTCACCATGCATGGACGATACCCAATCTTATCATCTGTGCCAATATTCTACACCACAACAAAACCTTGATCTTCAACTTCTCCATTTGCTTGGATCTCCAAACCAATCCCTAGTTCAATTCTATTGACATAAACTTAAGTCACATCAACTCCATTTGGTTCCACCATGCCTCCATCAGCAGTCATCTTCAGCGTAGACATAATTTCAACCCTCATTTCACGCTTCATGTTATCCAATTCCAAGTCCACCCGTCTGTTGTGTGCCACCATTGAATCAGTATGGTCTTTCCTCGATTATGCAACCACATTTGTTGACTCAATCCTTTGCCTTTGCTCTATCTCACTTTCCTCCATCCTAAGTCTTTCAATTTCAATATTAGCAACTTTTCTTTGCTCCTCATATGATGCTCTAATTGCTTCAACCTCTCTACAAATTCCCATTTTCTCTGTTATAATACCTAGCACATCAAACCACATAACCCCTGTCCCAAACCCTCTGACACAGTTGTTTCTCTCAGGCCCCAATACATTAGCGTACATCAGTTATGATCTCATTCCTATCCTCATGCAGTTTCAGCTTTGTATTGAAATCATCCTGCAAGTACTTCACAAAATTAATTACTAATGTATATGCACTCTATATACATTTGAAAGCCTTCTAAATCAAAGATATTCCAACCATGTTTCTCAATAATACTAGTACTATGAGTGATTGGTCTGTTCTTCAAGCTATAGTGCATACCAATAAACTAATGCAAGATGTCGTTGGCTTATGCTCTTTGTTTCACTGACATTAAATAGCAATAATCTAAAACACTATCATTCTAAATCCACAAGGCAGTGTCTATATCTCTGCTATATATAAATTGTAGCAGCTGGTAATTGATGGCATACCTACAATTATTTTAGCTAACTGAGCATCCATTGGTTCCCCATTCTTCCGAGTATGTGTTAGCGTAAAGAATGTAATGCAGTCTGGTTTGCTTCCATTAACTTGTTCCTGTTACATAAAATGTCAAATAACTAATTTCCACATTATTTCATATCTTGACATCAACAGGCACATTCATTCCATTTGCACTAACATGTATTTAAGTTACCATGACACAAAACACCTAGAAGAGCCTTACATGTTCGTGTCTGATTTGCGTAAAAGTCTTGGTTCCAGTCGTGTGATTTGTTTGTAGTGCCTTCCTATTCTTTATAGATGATGTAGCACACTTTTGCATATGTCAAGTTTATCATGCATTAGTAAGGCTATGTTCAAGGAAATTCATCCTAATTTCCAATACATTTATCAAGCATATATGGTGTATAAAAAATGAAGAACATTTGTTGATTGTGTGTGGTACCTGAGCATCTATGGTGTCCCATAGATGCACTAACAATTTCTATTGGCCTTGGTTGACACGGCCATCATGACAATGGAACCTCTTCGCTAATGGTGAGTGCAGACATGGAGTATAGGATGCCTTCTTGAGGTTTGCCTTGTAATTCTTCCATCTATCATTCAACTTCATCTCAGAAACCCACCAAATTTTTTGCTCCAATTCTAGAGTTATAGCATTGGTCTAATCAAGAGTCCCCTGCCCATGTACATATATATGATGTTGTTAATTATGCACCATCATTTAATATATGAAATATGAATCTGTACAGTTACTTTGCAATACTCCTCCAGTAGGTTTCAAATATTTTTCTAGTAAAACAAAATAAAATTAAAGGAGACAAAGTTAAAAGAAGCCATCTTGAACATCACCAATCTGCATGGATGCTGCATTTTAGTGGTGCATAATGTGCTATGGACCATATTCTAACTTTTTATGGAGCCTCTTACTAAGTAATTGGTGTGTCTTATTTCAAATTTATCACAATGAACCGTAATTTATTCTCGTGCTCATTTCTGAGCAACCAACTGCAAAATAATTTACATAACCATTGAAGAGTTAAACTTGTGTATGGATAATAGCAGTTGAGGTCAAAGTAGGATTGCAATGAATTAATCATAATTAAAAACTTATGGTTTCAAATTGCTTGTTGACAAAGGAAATAAAGGCCCATGTGAAAGCATTTTGTGGGTTTTTTTTATTGGAGGGTTAAAACTAAAAGATAATGAAATAACTAGCTATATATATATATATATATAGGAAAACCAACCAACCATTAGTGCCTCTTCTGTTGATTTACCTTAATCCTCTGCCAAGCACAATCCATGTTTAAAGCCCTGTAGAAATTCCTCCAATCAACTATGTTAATTGGAAAATATGATGCTTCTTGAGATAGCATTCCTAAGAACCTAGAAAATCTAGCAACAGTATGAGGAGGCTCTACTGGCTGCCCTTTCTCATTAAATTTCATCAGCTCCTTTGTACCATTGGGTGCCCATCGTGGCCTATTTATTCCCCTAGGAGCATGTGCTCTACGGGTCATACGTTGACGTTCATCCACAATGCCTTCGACATTATTTGGAACCATGAAATGATCTATGTGGTCATGTTCCATCAAGTTGAATGTCGGTGGTTGAGTTTTGATGTCATCATCAATCGACATTGATGCAAGTGAGTTATTGTTGCTGACCCACAATACCTTTGTAATTACCCTTCATGTAAACACATGACAAGTGTGTTAAATTAACATTTGTAAACAAAAGCATTTCTATTTAATACCTCAATTAATTTTTTTGGTAAGTAGAGAAGAGTAGTAGATACCTCCTGAAATGGCTTCAATGAAACCTCTATGCGCTCAAGATATTTTCTTGTTTGAGTTGAAAGCTTGATGCAATTAAACAAGACAAGTGAATAAAGTGATATCTATAAAGCCATACACGATTCCTTTTTGAAATCCAATCTTCAAATTTTAGCTAATAGTTAAGGCGAGTTGGATGTCCTCCCACCTAGTAATCCCGCTCAACCATTAATTAATTGATATACCCTTATGGAGGTAAGCCCCTAGCCACACAAAATAGCCAGGTGTTGCTATTACCAAATAAAAAAATTGGCAACCCATTAAATAATTTGGCAATCGATGATTTGGCAGATTTGGAATTCATGGTTGATGAGATTGGCATATGCATTTTGTGGTCAAAGTTCGGTGCTTTTGTAAGGAGACTCCTAAGACTATTAATGGTTGACACCCTAATTAAATTTTTTTACACTAAGTGGGTGTGAACTTACAAATGCCCTGCCCTCCATTCTAATGTCAATTATAAATATCAAATGATTCTGCTTTTCCACTTACACCAGTTTCAAAAACTCTCAAAATCACACCTAATCACCAATGGCCCCTTTATTCCTAAACGCTTGCAGACAGTTGTTTCCTAACACAAGTGAACCCCTTGTTCCTGCGATTGATCATGAAGTTATTGGTCCCATGATGCAAGCCCCAACCACTAACACTGCAACCCCGGTTGCCACCCAGGAAAACCTTGTCCCTGTATTCACTGCCAATCATGAAGATCCTGATTTTTGGCGTTACCTAGAGGCTAACTTTCACGTCGAAGTCGAGTATGAGGCAAACCGTACACTACAGTCAGGTGCCAATCAGTTGTTTGAATCCCCTGCAAAAACAACTACTGCTTGGGGTGAATGGAACGACTTTTCGCATGGCTCTAACATGCCCATTTACCCTCCTCAATCACTTAATCCCTTGATCAATATTTACTATCCTCGTTATGATGAGGTAGTAAAAACTGTGATCTTGAAAGATGAGCACTTTTCATCTGATCTTCCAGTTTTAGGTGTGAACGTGCTTCTGCCTTGGTCCAATGAAATCAGTTACGTGAAGCATAATAGCAGTGGAAAGCAACCTCGCATCAATGGTGATACTGAGAAATCCATCAGTGGTGACACAGTGAAAATAATATCATCTTTTCCCCAGGTGATTCATATCGCTTTGATCCTATTGAGATTTGCTCAAAAAAGTTACAAAGCTGTTAAGGAGTGTGCTGCGTGCGAATATGTGGGTGGTCAAGAACACTGTGATTGGATGAATCGTGCTACAGGTAAAGCAAAACAAGAAGCCAACCCCATTCAAATTCAGAGTGCAAAATCACATATGATAACGCTTATGGTAAGAATAGTTGAACCTAGCTGGGAATGGATGCTATACTATGGTATTACTATTCATGTATGTCCAGTGCAAGCAAGATATCAACCTTTAAAAAAAATCTCTAGTTTTTTGCTCTATGTAAACATTCCTTCTCAGTTTGTACCACCGCAGAAGATATGGATGTTTATATTTTGAACCTAGGCAAATGGTAACTATATAGATTGCTTTGTTATTTTTGTTTATGTATGGATGGTTTATGGAATCAAAATCATGTAAGACTACTATGTGTATTTTGCAATTATAAAAATGTGTACCAGTTTAATTTATATGTATTCAGCTACAGTTGCGCTACTTAAATATCATGACAATATAACTGGTTAATCCACAATTCATTTCATACCTGGATTATATTCTTACTGCTCAATGATCGAGTGCGAGATAAAAATGAACAAGCAGCAATGCTATGTCCAGAAGGCTTCATCATACTATAGTGATCTGAATTAGGACAAACCCATGCTCCACTGCACCTCTAGTCATCCTTCCTACCTAAAGCTGCCACATAAAGACACCAGCTTAATATATTGCATATAATACCAAATCAAAAAAATAATAGTAAGGGCAATGCTTGGTTCAGGATTGAATGTCAAAATATACAAATATTTCCATATCCTACAACACTTTCATCGAATCAATACTTCCTATAACTATTACCTGAATCAAGTGTGAGATATTATTACAGGCATTCTTCAAAGTCTTGGGCATCTACATCGCTTTTAACTCGAACCTCATCATTATCACCAGTTGAATGTTCCATATCCTGTCTATCACACAGTTCATGATCATGTGTTGAGGATATATCAAAGAAATCACGTGGTCTCGTTTTGATTGCAAACGCCACCAAGTTGTCAGTTGCCCTTGGATCACCTGATTGTTGCAATTGATTAACCTACACAATTTACACACAAGTTCATATGCATAGTTAAGAATAGGAAGATAAATAGGAAACCATTATACGCAGAATCAACTTATTCCGTACTAACATGTTTTTCAAACGAATATGGGAAGGAATTAATAGCTTCTTTCTCTGCTTGTAGCATGGTTACACGCCTCCCTCGAGTTCTTTGAGCATTCTCCACGTAACTTCTGTACGTGAAAATAATGTCAATGTCACTCTATATAACCACAAGTCAACTTTCAAAATTTGGTGCCATTCAACTACAGTCTATAACATTTAAGTTTAATCACCTCCTATATTGTCCCAACAAATCATTTGTAATAGGAAAACAAAAATTCAATCGATTTTATGAGTGACATTGTATGTATGAGTCTTGCAATAGATTTTAGGGTGCAGGGGGATAGTAACAAGTTCATATAATTCACCAGAAGAAGGAAGAAAAAAGTTCATATACTCAATACTATATATCGGGCAGTCATTAATATAACAAAACTTAAAAACTGGGGAATAGAAAGGGCAAAAAACTAGGAAGCCGATAAAGAAATTCTTTAGAACGTGAATAATTGGAGAATCGAAAGATTAAAAAGCATGATAAACAAATTGAAAAGTTTGATGTAAAAAATTTTGAACATTAAATATAAGAAACACAAAATTACTTGTTTTTACTCCCCAAAATCAATTCAATGTCTTGCAGCCCCAAATTGATTGTACGAAACCCAACTGAAAATAAATAATGAACCGAGGAGCTTAATCTGTTGAGAAATTGAAAGACAAGGTTTGAGAAGCAGATAACCAGCATCATGGGAATGGAGCTTCTGCTGCCCACGCCCATCGCCAACTAAACGAGGCTGCTCATCGTCTTGGCCGCTACGCCCTGTCCGCATCCTGCCAGTGCGACTGGTTCGCGGAACCGCCCGACTTCAGACAAGATGCAATACTGGCCGAGATATGCGATTAGGGTCCAAGGCTCTGTCCTTCTATGGGTTTTGGCCTCTGTCTCCCTTTTGTTTTTCACTTGCATCCATAGGTTCTCTTCTCAAGATGAGTCTTCTCCCCTTGCAATATATATCGCAGCTTTCAAAACAAAAAAATTAACCAGCACCACTTCGGTGCCTACAAAATAAATAATAAAATAAAAATGTAGAAGAAAAGTAATTTTAAGAAATAAAGTTATTTAACAGACACCAATCATTGGTGGCTCAATTTTGAAGGCCACCAATATCAGCGGCATCCCACTGTAAAGACACCAAAAAATAGTAAGAGTGACAACTTTATATCTATGGCCACCAATTGCAAATGGTGTGCAAAAAAATGGTGGCCTTGCATAATTATAGTAGTGAAATGCCTGTTTTCACATGTCGCTGATTTTGTAGTCATGTATCTGTTCTTCCAAAAGGATTCATTTCTGCAAATTTTAATCTGATCTGATGGCATTGGTGGTTATTACTTGGAGACAAGTTCATGTGAAATTTCCATTGTTGCTTAATTTTCTCATTAAGAAATTTTTAATTATGGATTTCCGGTTGCCGGGCACTGTTCATGCTAAGAAATTCCAAATTTCTTCAAAGGCGTTGGAATTCCTAAATGAGAACTATAATGTATTATTATTTTTTATTCTGCTGGTTATCTTATATATCTTATGTTTGGGTTCTAGTGAATTCTTATGTATCCTACATCTTTCTATCACCCATTAATTTTGGGTGTATCTCAAAATCGGGGCATGACACCTCAACCATGATAAATCAAACGTATAATTAAGGAGAGATTTGTTAGCCTATGACTTTGTATGCCCCGCTATTGATTCAGTACTTTGTATCCATTAATCTCTATTAAGTAGTAACCTCCATATAGTAAGGCTTAGCTAAGTTGTCTAGCTAAAGCAGTGAGCTCCTAAACGCTTCGATGTAATTAGGAATGAAACCATGTAATTATAAGTTGTAAATCCCGATTTGAGATTTGGAACAAAAACATGGTACAGCACAATTCCAAAAATTGTAAAACTGAGCTGTTATTTTCACAGCAAAATAGTATTTTCCTTACAAAAATGCTGTGATCATTTAATGAATTATTACTGCAACTTTTATGTACATCAGAGCCAAACATCCTTATCCACATTTATAATCTTCATTCACATCATCCTTCAGAGAGTACATTTCGCACTCACAAAAGGGAAAAGTATTTGTACAGTATGAAGAAAAACTTTGGTTTACAAAAATGTGACGCAACTCGTAATCACAATGAATTCAAAGCTGAGAAATAATATCAATGAAGGTATCTTGTCTGCAGGGAATTGTTAGACCACCCATTGGATGATCAAATCCAAATTCTTGTTCAGCCTCACTTAGCAAGTCTTGGAATGAAGGTTGGTTGAGGTATGATATAGGAATGACAAACCGCTGTCTCTGGTTCTCCCCAACATAAACCGCTAAATAACCTTTTGGGACATCTGCTAAATTATATGAACCACCTTGACTTGAATTTGAAAAAGACCGCCGAAGAATTTTCTTTGCATGAGTTACACTTGGACGACGGAATCCCATGATTTTATGTCTCTGGAGAAATTTCCGGTGGAAGTTATTGGAGCAAGAAGAAGAGAAGGGTTGAGAATATGCAGAGGCTTGAATGGATAGCAATGCAAATCTCATGAAATATATATAGTTAAAGTTTTATGTAGGATGTCCTCTGTTGAAAGAAATATGTGGTCACAATTAAGACCATATTGATATAGGGCATAGAAGGGACACTGATCACATGGTGCTGTTTTCCACCTCAACGTCAATATTTTAGATGAAATACTGCTGGACAGAATGCACTACTTCAACAGAAATATATTCTCAATCACCACCAATTAATGTATTTTGACAAGATGATGAATTTGAAGACAGAGCCATGTGAACTTGCAAATGCTTCTGTCTTTAGATTTTTTTTCAATCCCATTCAATTTCCTGCAGACCACTCACTCAAACTTTCTTATAACATCATGTTGATTGTTAGGATTACCAGTGATCTTGTCAGCGTATCTTCCGAACATGAGTAGGACATTATGTTTTATTTAGTTTCAATACGTTTTCAGTTTGTGCAGTTATTAAAAGATGTAGCTGTAGGGTATTATGATTCTTCATTTCTACTCGTACATTTTTCTTGATTAGATGGAAAGACATGTCCATGCGATTTTCCACGAGAAAATGACTATCAACTGGCTCCACCACGGTCCTTCACCAATCATATTTTTTCCGTAACCGATGTCCTTGAGAAATTGGAAGTCATAGCCACGTGAACATTTAAATGCTTGAGCAGCTGGGTCACTTGACAATCCGCATTCAATTGCCACTCTCGGCAGCTGTATAGATGTAACTATAACTGTCTATATCCCACCTTTAAGATAATTCCCTAGCTAATTAGATCACAGACAGGCTTGTGACAAAGTGGAGCCAATGCTAATTATTTGTGGACAAATTTTTTTCGTAGCCATTAATATTTTTCCTCGTCATTCTTTGCAATTTCTAAAGGCTTATGTCTAGAAGGAAAAGAGCCCCAATGCTTCATACATTCTCTCGCCAAATATCATATGTAAATGTTCTGATTATTGAGGCTGAGAAACTTTATATGCAATTATAAGCCCGGGTTTGCTTGCTGCTCTTTCTTAGAGCATAAATTTATCAGATCATTTGAAATCTTAAAGAGAAATTTTAATACCATGGGTTTCCTGATAACATTCATCAAGGTATACACAGATGAATGTTTTGCAGAAAAAAGTATAAGAACTGTATGAGAAGAAATGTAGAGAGAAAATCAAGAGAATGCAGACTTTGTTATTTCTTAGAGATAGAAAGGATAATCACACTATGATTCGATACAAGCTTATATAACAACCGAGCGTAGCTTATCAGCTATGCTATCAATGTAACTAACTTTTAACAAACTAACAGACTACAATAGCTGATGTGGCATTCCTAACTAACTGTGGTGATGTGTCAAATGATGTGTCAGTAGTCATATATCTTCCACATTTCCGGTTGCCTGGTATTGCACATGCTAAGAAAAACCAACCACCATCAAGCCCGTCAGATGTTCCTAAAGGTTATTTTGCAGTCTATGTTGGGAAAGGGGAAAGCCAGAAGAAGCGGTTTGTGATTCTGGTTTCATATTTGAACCAGTCCTTATTCCAAGATCTGCTAAGTCGAGCTGAAGAAGAATTTGGATACGATCATCCAATGGGTGGTATCGCACTACCCTGCAGTGAAGATACCTTCATCTCACTTCCCGTTTGTGTGAGTAAACGCCAAGGAAGTGAATATGTGTTCCAAAGTCACGCCCAAGGCATCATCATTTTGGAATTCGCGATATATCAAGCTGAAGAATAGGCTAAGATATGATTGAATATATACACAAAATTAAGTAGTCAGAATGACCATGTCATGAACTTTCAAGATTATTGTCCTCAAATCTAGGAACCCAATTTTGAACTACAAAAAGAGTCAAATGCTTTCTTTGAAGCCCGTATGGTGTAAATTCTTCGTTTGTAGTTCTTTATCCATTCTTGTCTTATACTTTTCATTTTACTTCTTGGCATTGAACTTGTGATCGGTACTTGTTAAGATTTGTATATAATATTTAGGAGTTCATTTTAATTTTCTCATTGTATCATTCATCTAGAGCAAGTTATGTAACTTTCTTTGTACAGTCTTTTATTGTATCATACACACAAAATTCTCATACATTACCAATTTTACATAGCATTGGAGCAAAGTTCCCTGAGTTTTTGCTTTGTAGCCCTCCACTACAAATCCAAGAAACCTTCCACAAACAATATGGGTGATATTAATTAATAAAAAACTAATAGTAGAAATATTCTTTTGATAAGATGAGTGATTTTTTTATGGACTTTTAGGAATTTAATTTATGATTTGTAGTTTTGACCTTCTTTCGAGAGCTTAGCATTCGACCATCGTTTTAGATTAAATGGCTATTTGAGACAAGGTTTGGAATATTCCTACTAATGTGAATTTGAGGTTTGCCGATTAATCTTCCGCATTAAGTTACTAAGTAGGATAGGTAGCACTTATTTATGTACGAATTTGAGAGTGTTACACCAACGCTACTGCCGACTACACTCTTTTGTAGGGCTCACTCTACATCGTATTTCAATGATCCAAACCGTTCATCTTTTAGGTGTTTCCTCATTGATCATTTCTACGAAAAATCACCCAAATCCGAAACCATTTGACCACTAGATTAAATGGTAGTTATATTAGTATTTCTTTGAAAAATCATATTCGTCTATTCTCTTCACTACAATTAGATGCCTTAATAGTTTTGAATTTGCCTAATTTTTTTATAAAGATGATCTATGAATGTTGTCAAAATATGTTTATTCCAGCTAATTGCCCTCAAAATTTCATGAAAATTACAAGAAAAGAATCGATGTGGATCATAAATACATTTAAATACTCCCTCATATGTTTTGGAGAGGAAAAATGAAGTTTACATATATAGGATAAAAGACAACTTTACTGCCTTAGACCATCTCCAAAAAAGATGTTAAATATTAGATAAAATATGATTTCATTATAATGTTACACTCTGAGTATTTATATACAAGTATCTTGTAACTACTAAGGAAAAACAAATATAACAAACTAGCAGATTCCTTAACCACTAAGTAATATCTCTAGATTTTGTAGTTACAATATTGCCCTTTTTATCCCCCCTCAAACGAAACTGAGGTACTCAAGATGAAGTTTGTCACAGAGGAATATGAATCTTGACTTGGAAAGAGATTTGGTATAAATGTTAGCCACCTGATCTTGAGTACAAACAAAATGCACAAAGATCTGTTTTGCCAATACTTTTTCTCGAATGTAATGGTAGTCTATTTCAACATGCTTTGTTCGAGCATGGAAACTAGGGTTCTTGGCAAGAGATATGGCTGAAATATTATCACATCATAAGTGGGGAGAACAAGGCAAGCAATAACCAATGTCAACCAACAGTTTACATATCCGGGTAATCTCAGACGCAGTGTTGGCAAGAGATCTGTACTTTGCCTCTATGGAAGATCGTGCTACAGTTGGCTGCTTTTTAGCACTCCAACTAATCAAAGAGTTTCCCATAAAGATACAATAGCCTCCAGTTGATCGTCTATCTAGAGCACAACCAGCCCAGTCAGCATCTGAGAAAGCTGTGAATGAGGGATCAGTTGAACACTTTGAGAACCATAAGCTAACATCAATAAAACCCTTCAGGTACCTTAGGATTGGCTTAACTGCTTGGTGATGTGAAATTCTAGGATTTTGCATGAATTGACATACAAGGTTGACTACAAAACTGAGATCCGATCTTATCCAAGTAAAATATTGTAAAGCGCTAACTAATGAACGATACTCAAAAGCATTCTCAAGTAATAAAAACTCATGATCAATTTTAGAGGTGCTGAGTGGTGTACTGCAAGGTTTGGCTCTAGCCCTTTTGGCTTTAGATAATAGGTCCACGATATATTTTGTCTGAGATATGAATATGCCTCAAGATGATCTTTTAACTTCTATGCCAAGAAAATAATGCAGAGCTCCAATATCTTTGATTGGAAATAGTAAGCTGAGTTGTTTAATCATTTATTAACAGGCTGCAGAAGAATAATTAGTAACTAAAATGTCATCCACATAGATTAGGATGAAAACCAAATTTGGAATATTTTTTACAAATAGAGAATGGTCACTTTGAGAACCTACAAAGCCAAGAGAGTGAAGAACCTTATGAAGCTTCTCATACCAAGCTCTGGGAGCTTGTTTTAAAGCGTACAAGGATTTATGCAAGTGACAAACATGAGATGGCTTGGTTGAATCTTCAAAGCCAAAGGACTGTTGCATGAAAACAGATTCAGTAAAAGTACCATGTAAAAAGGCATTGCTTACATCGAGTTGGTTTAAAAACCAATCATATTGAGCTACAAGAGTTAGTAAAAGCCTAATGGTGACTGGTTTGGCTATAGGCTGAAGATTTTAGTGTAGTCTAAACCTTCATGTTGATTGAATTCTTTTGCAACTAGTCGGGCTTTGTACCTATCTATAGTTCCATATGGCTTTCTCTTGATTCGAATGACCCACTTGTAACCTTCAAGGTTCTGAGATGAAGACTTAAGGACAAGAGATCGTGTGCCAGTATTGTTAAGGGCATTAACTTCTTCTTGCATTGCTTGACGCCAATGAAAGTGATTTGAAGCTTGAAGATAAGCATCGGAAGTACATCACTACTCAAATTTTCGCTATTAGAGCGAAACAAGTTTTGGGAATGTATAGAGACCTAGTAGCACGTGTTGTAAGGAAGGAAGTAGAATGGTACGTTTTGAGGACGCATATCTTTGCCGTCACTTCTCAAAATTCTGCCAGGGATACCACTGATGATAAAAGTAGATTACGCCATCAATCCACTTTCTTGTACTACATCAGTTTCTCCTGCATCTTTTTCACACACTTGCATCATTGAGAACACTTAGTTACAAAAGCTTACCGAATAGGAATTTACCCAACCAAATGCTTTGTCTTAGAGAATCTCAAACCTAGTTTAGAAGACGAAAGACCAAACCTAGGGTTTGTACCTGGTTTTCTAGCAACTTATTTGGGTGACGATTAAAAACCATTAACTCGTACTTCAAATTGATGATCTCTCTGACCAATTCTAGATTCCGAGTTTTCTTCCTTAGTCTGAAAAATTTGTAGTAGTCGTACTAACGACCTTCTCACCTATTCCGATAGCAAGATCAAAATCTCTAAACATTGGCAGTCAACTTTGTACCAAAGTCCCCAACCATTAGCTTTGATTAAATTAGTACTTTTCTTGGGAGACGTGATCTTAGTAAAAGATATTCTTTTCTTTTTTCCAAAAGGTTGTAGCGGAAGAAAGTTGATATTCTCACAAAGTGTTGTGAGATTCGAGATATACTTGGTCTTGTCGAGTCTATCGACAATTGGTTAGCGATTTTTCGGCTATAGTGTTTTTCCTCACTTATCGGCCAAGAAAAGCTAGTTTAGCTTGGGGTGTTGATTATGAATAAAGTTTCTGACAATTGAACCGTTGTCTCATCTCACCTTTGTTTTACGCTTTTAGATGACATTGATCATTTTGAAAATCCATGATGATGTGTTCTTTGGATGTCCCGACTATGCAGAGGTAGCATGACGGAGTATCGCTTATATTTTCCAATGGTTAAAACCGTTCGAAATGAATCATCATATACATGACCTAGAGTCAACAATTATCACCTTCACTTGAAAACTAGATGACACTTCTCTGTGGAGAAACGTATCCAAAATCTTCACCAACCTCACAAACTTCCCAACTACACTTTCTCTTGGAAAGAGCTAAATTCATGGCAACGACAATGGAGGAACCAAACCAAATCCTACGATTGCACTATCGTGTATCACCCCGATTGTGCAAAAAGACGTATCTACCCTTGAAGTACTTTCAACATGTACTATTTTATTTTAGTTGGAATTCACGAGTAGTGGTTTGGTGTTACCTACAAATCATCAAGAATCATTCGAATGGTTGTAATCACTTTTTGTATCTGAATGGAGATGGAAAATATCATCATAAGCTCCCAGTACAAGGTATTTTGTACATGTGGAGATCATGATGATGTCTCAGTGATCATCGACCGACATGACAAGTCAACTCATTTTTTGTTGGTCCAGAAGGGCCATATCTAGTTCATTCTTGAATTCTTCAGATTTTCTGAAGTTTCGATCGGTGTTTAATCTGACAGGGATTCCATATTCATCTTCTTGTGCTGGAAAGCATTTCAGTTAACCATGAGTACGTGTAGGGCTGGAAAAAAATCCCAAAAATCCCAAACCAAACCGAAAAAATCCTGATCCCAAACCAAAATTCCCGAAATTTTCGGTATGTCATCCCGAACCAAACCGAAATTTTCGGTACGGGATTCGGTATTGCATCTCCATTTTTTCGGTATTCCCATACCGAACCGAAATAAATATTATATATATATATTATTTTTTAATTATAAGAGAATTATTTCAACCGTTCATTGTTTTAGATTTAATCTATGCCGTTCATTTGTTTGTAGGTCAGATCCCCCATTTCAATTTTTACTTCCGTTCCATCAAGAGCTTGAAGCGCAGCCACTGTGCCACCAGCCTTCCTTCACCAGAATCACCACCCAGCTTGGCTTATAACTATTATTTTTTCTTTTGAGTTTGTTACTTTATTTATTTTAAAACCTTGGCTTGTAACTATTATTTTTGCTTTTGAGTTTGGTACCTAATTTATTTTGATTGCATGCATAATGCATGTGTAGTGGACAGATTGAAACTTTGTTATTATTGAAACTTTGTGCACAAATGGGCAGTGGGTAGATTGAAACTTAATTTATGAAACTATGTCAAATTTGTGCAGTGGGCAGTGGGCAAATTAGTAGAAATAATAAATTGGCAGTTTGGGCCCAAAAACATAATATGTCAAATTTTAGCCCAAAAGTATAATATGTCAAATTTTAGTCCAAAAGCCCAAAAGCATTTCGGGATTCCCGATTTGTCCCGAAATCCCGAAATTATTTCGGGATTCCCAAAAATTTGGTTTGGGATTGGTATTGAATTTGGGATTCCCGAAATTTCGGTTTGGGAATCGGGACAAGGGTTTCGGTATGGGATCCCATACCGAACCACCCCTAAGTACGTGTCTACTCCACTGCTTTCCATTTTATTTCTGAGGTAGACAGACGGTCGAGTATATTCGCTCGGACATTGAAATTTTAGTTGTGACCATTAATTCTTCAATCACCCAACAATTACTCTGCTGAATAAACCTTTACCGTTGGTGATTGAATATTCTGTAAACTACCTTTGTAGTGTGAGGTCATACAGTCAACTTAGATATCTTTAATTCTAGATTTGATGGACTTGTTTTGACCCTCAAATTCTTGATTTAGCCTTCTCAACTTAGATTTTCACTAAAATTGAGAGAAACTCATATTGAATCTGTTCGCTAAGGTGTTGTGGATTACATTGTTCAATTACATGGTGCGCATGTCACTACCGTATCTCACTATAATGCGCATATCACTTCTCAATCTTGGAAGTCTTTTGGAGAGCCTTGGGTACTAAGTTGTTATTCAGTGCTACATTTCACCTTCAGATTAACACCCAGTCTGAACGAATTATCTGGACCTTAATGTACGTGTTATGTTTTATCCATTCTTTAGCATGGTTGTAGCAGACACTTATCTTTTTGAGTTGTATGTAACTACAGTTACAATTTTGGTTCAGCTATGGTACTGTTTGGGTCGTGGTATAGATATTTTATGCATGGAACATGTTTGTTAAACGAGTATTGCGAATAAGGTATTCGAATGATTGAGTTTACGACATAGAAATTGTGTAATGTTGATGACGTTACTCGAAAGGGTAGTTTGCTAGCGCGATCGAGGCTTATTCAGACGATGTATGTGTATTTCCCAACGAGGGGCAAGTTGGTAATATTGAACCCTTGGGAATTTGTTACTTACTTATCAGGACAACAGTGAGTTGTTGGTATTACGGACTACAGACCGTAATATTGAGAACTTATTTGTTGAACTCGTTAAGCAAGTAGACATTTAGGTCCGTCGACGTTAGCATTTTATTTATTTATATGTCTAGTTATTTATTCATCATCTGGGCTAGACTCAAAGATACTACACACTTACCTCTGGAGTACGTGACACTACAAATGCGTAGGTAAAATTTTTCTATGCTCAGTTTTGTTTTCAGTACAACTATTTTAACTTTATGTTATTATATATGTACTTTGACGTTACGTTGTTATATACCTATTTTTCTATTATATGTTTTTATAAAGGATTTTATATTTTAGTATTGTACTGAAGGAGAATGAAAGTTTGAGTTTGGAGGCATGAAAGAGAAATCATTGCACTCCGATCTCGACGGAATGGCAATCTCTTTTATGTAACCACTCTAACTCGATTTCTTCGATATACATTGTCTTTCTATCCTAAGTATTTTATGCATATCAAGTGTTTTCAAATTTTGGGGACGAAATTTTTTTTTTTTAAGGTGGGTAGATTGTGACAACCATTCCCTAAATTTACGTTTTTATTTATTTTAATCAAGGGAATTGACGAAAATGATCCTAGAGGCAAGGACTTTGACTTCCGTTGACCATCGTCTAGAGAAACATATGACTTATTCCTTTAGCGTATTTGTGTAGTACTCGTTGGTACAAACACATAGGTGAAAGTCGTTTGTGAGTCCGGATTATAACGGTATAGTTACGGACGTTTGAAATTGGTTATTTAAAGTTTAGTTAAATCAATTAAAGTCCCACCTTATGGGAAGACTGACCAATCCAATTAAAGGGTAAGGACCAATCAGATGAGAGAGAAGCAACCAATCAGAAATCAGGAAGAGAAAAAAAAAAAGAAAAAAAAGGGAAGCTCCATTCCTGTCGGTCCTTACACCCGCACACCCATCCGACCCAATTCTGGCTAATTCCGCTATTTTTTCCGTTGAATCATCACCATCCAACACCTACAACTTCTTCCACCACCTCCTCTCTACCATTCCCGCCCAAGATTGAAGGGTTTTAGGTCCTATTTCATGTAGAACTCCATCGGAGCACTGAAGGTGTTCGACGGTGATTCCTCCATTCCGGCGAGTTTCATCACCCATCACCACCCTTAATCAACTCCCTTTGGACCCAGGAACAAGACCAACCAGAGATATGGGCGTTGGAACACCGGAGAAGTCGAATCGACGAACACCCATTCTAGGTTTCCGGCGGGTTCGTGGCAATTTGAAGCCTTTCCCGGCCAAATTGGACTTGGCCACAGGTATGAAACTTACTCTACTCGTTGAGATCTTCATTCTTGTAAAATTTGAGAATTTTTAGAAATAGTTGAATTTTCTGGCGAGATGGGGTGGCCGACCATCGCGTGCGGCGGCACGTGGGCCGAGACTCTACCTGACCTTCCTAAGCTAATTTGGATGTCCCAATTTCATATTTGACATCCGATTAACAAAATTCCATTGTTTAGGTATAATTTCGCTAAGGTCCGCCACTTGGACATTATGTGAATCGACGATCCAACCGTTAGATCTTCACCAAACCTTAATACATTATATTACGTAATATTTGACGATATTAGAAACTTACGGATCAGAAATCTGACATACAGATCTTCCTGAATTGGATTTGTAAGCTCGTAAAATAAAACGCTGGCTGCCACTTAATTTTAGCAATTGGAGGAGATTCGACTATTGGATCATTCCGAAACTTTAGGATGTTGTTCTAGAAGCTTATTGAAACTCTTGGGAAATTACATATTAGAAATCTGAGATGTGGATCTTCCGGATTGAGTTACGTAGGGTTATGGACCCTATCGTCAACCTTTGACCAACAATTGACTTTTGGTCAATGGGTTTCAAATCATTCTAGAACGTCCATGAGGATGTGTTTTATGTAATTTACGTGTTCTATTGATAATCATTCTGAGACGTGATTTGATAATTGTTCTAGGCACCGATCGTAGCACGGACCTCCTGACGACGTCGTTCTTCACCTCACTGTTTCATTTGGCTTCACCCAGGACTTTACGACTCCAAAGTTATAAGGATGGTCTGATTTCATGTTGGGGAGCCTTGCAGTGAACTAGAGGTTTATAGTTTAAACCCTAAAAGGTTGGAAAAGGATTGGTAATTAAAATCTTAGGGGTGTTAATGTAATGTCTCAAATGTGAGGAGTTTTGTGAAAACTCACCAAACTTCAATGGTGTTAACGTACTTAACTCATTGTAGATCTCGATTATTCTTTCCCTACAAAATAATCTCTTGATCCAAGAAGTCTTAATTGACATATTATTTTGGCAAAAGCTCACTTCGAACGGAAATCGGTTATTTGATTATTAATGTATTATTATAAATATTCTGTTTGTTGTAACTTTGTATTTGTTCAATCTAGAGTGAGTTTTACAAGAATAATCTTTCAATGACTTTAAAAATAATCCATCCAAATTATACCACATTAGTGTATTCATTCGATCCGAGAAGAATGAGATGACTACTTTAAAGTGTTGATAACAACTGTTTACTTTTGAACAAAAATAAAGAAAAATAAGAATGTAAATTAAAGGACTGAATGTGCTATAAGTAGCTACAAGTGATTTCATTGTCCGAGTGCATGCCAAATTTGAGATAATGTGCTAAATCTTCCCAACAAGTAACAGAAAATTAAGAAGCACCACCATTCGAATTGTAAGCCAAACAAGAAGTGCTTCCTCCGAAAGTTGCTTCTGAATTCAAATCTCTAATGCGCTGCAAAGTGGAAATGCAGGATGATACCGAAATACCAAAATTTGACGAAGCCAGCTGCTTTTGTGAGTCTGATGTTCAAGAATCTTTAGAAGCATTCTCATCCACCCGCGGCAGCAAAAACGGTGGAAGGAATGATGGTACGGTGAATGCCAAGGCCAAACACACCACTACAAAGCCTACAATCCACCAAGCTTTGTACGGAATCCCCAATACTAGTTCATCACAAACTGCCACCAACATAAAAGAGATGAACTTTGTTACAAAAGCAAATTGTAACAGGAAAATCTACAGTAAAGAAGAGGGAGATTGATAAAGAAAAACATTTACATACGGGAGCTGTTATTGGCAAGCCGTGCAACTCAAAGTGCAGTTTGCATATGGTTTTTCGAGTGCCAATAACAGCTCCCTTTTCATACCAACTTCTCACGCAAAGTTTACTGTAATTAGTGGCATGATGGCAGCAATTGATTGATATCTGCATTACCTATGTTGAATATGATGTGTTCCTCTTTTGCACATTTGGTATTGCAACAACCCCCTCAGGCTCCACGCTCACCAACACAGACATTATCACCCTGAGCAGTCATCAGAGTCCAAAAACTTACAGGGCATCTCGGAAAATGCAAGTTATGGTGCAACAATGCATCCAATTCAAAGGGTCAGTGGAAAAAATCAAACCTGATCATCAGAGCCAAGACTCTTAGTCTTGAAAATAAGCTTTTCCGTATCTAGTAATCTTCGGTTCCCAGTCAGTGCCAATTCCAAGTCCCCTTTCTTGAGTTGCAAGGAAAAGCTAGCCGGTATCTATTAACATGCATCAATAGAAGTTATGGAACCCATAAGAGGATTGCTGAACAGCACAAAGCAAATTAAAAGTTGAGAAATACATACGGAAGCAGGATATGATATCTTCACTTCATACCAAGTATAAGGCTTGAGTCCATGAAGCCGGTAAAGGCATGAACCCGAATGTAGCGGTAGAGTCTCCCTCCACAGCTCTTCACCAACCTTCAAAACTTTGATGTCTGTCCTGTAAGAGGTGTAGAGCAGTGAATTGGGTTTAACCAATGCTCCTATAGAACGAAATCAATAGCAGAAAAATTACAAATTGGGTTTCATTCGGATAATACTAACCCGTTCGCCTTGCTTGAATTTGAGCAGCAGATGATGATGCAGATAATGCAGAGGCTGATAAAAAGATTATGAATACGTATTCGACGCATAGCTTCCTGAACCTGACCAACCAGAGTAACACACTTCAGTGGTTTTCTTTCTTGGTTGGCGCATTTCATCAAACAGTTGGTGGGAAACAAAAACCGCAGAGTAATCAAGTTGACAACTTCATATCGAACAAGAAATAAAGAACCCCACTGGAGCTCCACTAATCTACGAAGCAAAGATACTGTCACTTTGGTTGAAGAAAGATTAACAATTCCTTCAGCATTTTGATCCTTCCAAATCAAAGAACGACAGTCGCTTTTACATGCAAGCTAGTTTTCCTTACCTTTCTGGGAAACGAAACAGAAGAATGATCGATCGGCGGCTGCAATTAGGGCTTAAAGAATCCCGCAGGGGTAGATTGCGTATTTATTTTCTCGGAATCGATCAGTGAATATTTTCTCAGGAACCAATCAGTCAGCAGCATCCATCTCTCAACGCAGCGTTTAGAAAGCGGCACTATAGAAGAAGAAAGCACTAAACGCAGCGTTTCGGTCGTTCTAAGTTTCTCGTTACTTAATAAAACCGCTAAAACGACGCACTCCGGTTGCCGTTACTCGTCTTCCTACCGAAATCTCCCTCGCTCAATAATAATAACAGCTATTCAGCCAGCTCTGATCGAATTATATTTTTGGCGTTAATTTTGCAGAGCAAAATCCCTAATCCCCTTCTCAGTAGATAGAATTAGTATTAGTTGAACAGAGTTCCTCTCTGCAACTACTCCATTGCTGCATTCGAATTTCGACAATGGTGAGTAATTCGAACGCTTCTTTCATTCGATCGAGTTTATTTTATTTTTTTCCATTTTGTTTTCGGTGTTCGGGTTCTGAATTTCTATGCTTTTTCAGTTCTCGATTGCAGCTATCAATGATACGGAGTCCAAAGGCAAATGGGAACCTTTAGTTCCCACCAAAGAAGCTCAGGCATGCCTCCCTCTCTCTCTCTCTCTCTCTCTCTCTCTCTACTTTTTTCTGTTACAGTTCAGCTATTTTTGGGTTGAAGTAGCTGAATGAGTTGGGATTTTCTGGGATTGTATATTAATTTCGAGCACTTTTAGCAGAAGTCAATTTATTGAGGACAAAGGAGAGAAATTTGAATTCTGTGTAGCATTAATATTTGGGAAGTTTATTGTACTTCTTGTCATTGTCTCAATAAAATGAGTGAGCCCGAAAATGTGAATTGGACGCGGGTTTTCTGTATGGTAGCCCGATTCAGAAGCGTTTAGATTTTCTCAGCTGAAGATGTTTTCCTTGTCTGATCAGTGATTAGATAGAGTTCATACTGTTTAGTTTGGTCATGGCAGGAATTCCATCTTTCACAAACATATCATGAAGGACTTCACAAATTGCAAGTCAAGGAATACAAAAAGGCTGTCAAGCTGTTAGAATCCGTCCTAAAAGATCCTCTTATAGAAAATGAGCAGGTGAGCATAGGACCTTCAGCGGACATTCTTTAGATGGCAGTCTTGTTGTTTGTCTATGAATAGGTGGTTATTCTTGTTTCCATTGCCGTGCAGGTGGATGGTAGTGTTAGTGATTGCCATCCATTGCAACTCAGGTTTGGATTTCTGCACTACTCCATAATACACTTTGTGCAATTCTCAGAGTCGGTGTACAATTTTCTAATTCACATAGGAGGAATCAGTCTCTTGTAGAATTTTAGTTTTGTAACTTTTCTCTCACTAATATTTTTGTGAGAATAAAAGGGATAAAAAGAAAAAAAATGAACAAGATGTCCGTAAACATCTTTCTCCAATTATATTTTTCATGCCGACTGCAGATTTTTGGCTCTGAAGAACCTTGCCAATGTTTACCTTCAACAAGGTTCAGCATATTATGAGAATGCTTTACGAAGTTATCTTCAAGCTGTAGAGATTGATATCAAAGATTCTGTTGTCTGGAACCAGCTGGGAACGTTGTCATGCTCAATGGGTTCTCTCAGTATATCCCGTTGGGCATTTGAGCATGTAGCCCTAATAATTGTGAGCAATTTATGATGTTTGAATTATTTTTCTCTACATCCATACTACAATACATCTCTTATATTCATAGTGATGGGCTCAGCACCTTATTTTGACAGAGTCATATTATGTCTTCTCTGAAATTTTTATGCAGGGAACTGCATGGAGAAATTATTGGAAGTTCTTATTGCTATTGGTGATGAGGTTGCATGCCTTTCTGTGGCTGAGTTAATTTTGAGGCATTGGCCATCACATTCTCGTGCTTTGCATGTCAAGAGAACCATTGAAGAGTCCGAGCCAGTTCCATTTGCTCCTAGAGGTATAGATAAGCTAGAACCTAAACATGTCCGTCTAAAATTCGTTGACAAGAGAAAAGCTACTGATGAAAATCTAGAGGAGGGCGCTGCATCCAAGATGCTGAAGCAGATCATAGATCTGAACCTTGCAGAAGCTTCTTGGGCTGCTCTTGTTGATGCACTCTTGGATATCTTACTCCCGTTAAATGGGTGTCAGTCTGAGGTGGGGGATGCAAAATCATACCGATCTGGAGATGTCAGATTAATTTTGCATTTACCTCCTAGTTCAGAGAGTACTATAGGATTTGAGGAAAGGAAAGGGTTTAACTTATCCCCAATCAGTGGAAATGCTGTATTTGCTGATTGTAACACTGAACGAACAGGTGTTGTTATAGAAAAAGCAACAAATTTTCTAGACTTCCAACCACAGGAAAGGCGGAGTACTTGTCTTGAAAGGCTTAGAAGCCGTAAACCGGGGAAAGAAGATATTGAATTTGCTAATGGTAAGGATCAGGCCAAGGATGTACTTCAATATCTAGAACCTTTTGTTGCTGGTAGATCAGGAAGCAAAGATTCTGGTCATAGTTCTGTTTCATGTCATGATCAAGCTAATCCATGGGATACCGAATATGGTGACGTGTCCAGATTTATTAAAAAAACATCAAATAACTATGGTACTTTCTATGTGGCTCATTTGCTTTTAGAGGATGCTGCAAGTAGAGGTCTTTTGTATCAGGATACATTTGTTAAGTTCTTGGAGTTGGAAAGAATTACAAGGAATTGGGGGAAGGATAGGAGCCCTGAATGTTGTCTTTTTCTTGCTGAACTTTATTATGATCTTGGGTCGTTGTCTTCCGATGTTTTCAGGCTATCTGAATTCATGTCTGAGGCATCTTATCATCTTTGTAAAATTATCAAATCAGTAGCCGTGGAAGATGAATGTATTTTTGGGCTTAAGAGATTCTTTGGTGCTGATGGAATATCCGTGAACACCTCTGTTTGCCAGGATGTATCATTAGGTGGTTCTTTAACAAGTAACAGTTCCTTCTGGGTTCGTTTTTTCTGGTTAAGTGGACGGTTGTCTGTTTTGGATGGCAACAAGGAAAAAGCCCACCAAGAATTCTGTATTTCATTGTCTCTTTTGGAGAAGAAGGAAAATCCGAATGATTCCCAATGTGTGATCTGCCTTCCATATTGCAAGGTTGTTAAAGAGTTAACCATTTATAGAATTCTCCATGAAATTAACATTTTAAAGGTTGATTTCTTGATGGAGAAGACTTTGGGTGAGATGATTGAGAAAGAAATGTATATGGAGTGCATGTCCTTGCTTGTTCCACTTCTATTTGCAACAAAAAATGCTCCCCCTGATGCATTACCCTTGCGCTTAGCTGATAAAGGCGGAGAGGAAATTACTTCTGTTGAAGTATCAGCACTAGACATTTTAATCAAAGCATGTGAGAAGACAAAGCCTATGGATGTTGATGTTTATTTGAATTGCCATCAGCGGAAATTGCAAATCCTTATGGCAGCAGCAGGGATTGATGAATGCCTTAATTCCTGTAAATCCTTACTATTGAAATCAGGATCAAGCACTCGCTATGCTTCTGACATAGACACCAAAGAAATTGCAAGCAAGCAGTGCTGGAATTTATTGGTTGCTGAGGAAGTGAAGGCTATTTCTCAATGAGTGTCACAAGTGAAGAACTTGATTGATCAATCTGGGGCTTCTGTAAGTCAATCGATATTCATGTATAAATAGCTTTGCTAATCAATCATGCTTACCTCAAACTGTAAAATTCAGTACATTTTTTCCAATTAAACAAAGATTTAGGTTTTCAAAAGTGAATTAACTTTATGGATCAGTCTAGAGATTTTGTAATTTCATGTTTTGTGCAGTATGTAATTATATCTTATGCTTGCAGGACACTATTCCGATGGGCAGCATAGGTGATATGCAATGCTTGCTCTTGTCAGTAATGTACAACGTTGCAAGCATATTCCTCTCTAAGAAGTCCTCTGATCTAGCAAATACTGATCAAATTGAAAGAAGTTGCTTCATTGAAGCTTCCATCGCATTCTGCAAGATTCAGCACCTCAACGCCATGATAAATGTTAAAACTCAAGTGAGTCTTGTGAACTCAAGTTGCTCATACAATGAACTCTTTCAGGAATATTTTTGGTTTCGTTCTCTTTACCTCTTTTTAAATTTTTGGATTTTGCGTCGTAGGTGGACTTAATTGTGACAATGCATGATTTACTCGCTGAGTATGGGCTTTGCTGTGCCGGGAAGGGTGGTGAAGTGGAGGAAGGAATTTTTCTTAAGTTCGCAATTAAGCATCTGTTGGCCTTGGATATGAAGTTTAAATCTAACGTTAACTCATCAAACCAGGAAAAAACTCAATCTAGTGAGCAGCTTTGCCTAAATTGTCCTGCCAAAGTGTCTCTCAAGGAATCAAAATCAGATACTGATCTGGAAATGGTGCACACTGGAACAGATGATACAAGTGCTGTAGGAAAGGATGCTTCTGAAGGGATACCTTCCAAAAGCACTTCACTTGAGAATGCCGTAGATAAGGACAGCATGGAATTGGAAGCTGGAAAGCAACATGTAGATGGGTGAGGTGGCAAGTTCAACAGTGCGAAGAAAGTGATCAATTAAATGAAGCTGGAGATGAGCTCATTGAAGATGAAAGGGAGGAACTTGAGTTAAAAATTGATTATGCATTGGATCAGGTGTTTCTTCTGCTTCTATGGTCTAAATATTAGATCTGATTCATCCTATGAAGATGAGTTAGTTGTGCACAAAAATACTAGCCCCGGTGATTACCAGACAAAGGAACAGTGTGCTGATGTTTTTCAGTACATACTCCCTTATGCAAAGGCTTTTTCTGTGAGCTCCTCCCTTCTTTCTCCCTTTTTTTTTTAATTCCATGTGTGTCCGTACATTGCATGTTCCTATCCTCATCATTACAATTTGGGGTGTGCTATCCACACACCCCTTTTTACTTCTCACACACCTTTTGTTGATATCTGTCCCTTGATCTTCTTCAATTAGAAGGGTGTGTGAGAAGTAAAAAGCGGTGTGTGAATATCACACCCCTACAATTTATCACAAGGGTCCTAATGACAAGGCCTTGTAGCACCCACAGCTATTTAGTTTCCCCAACATTTATTTGGCTACTGGTATGCCTGTATGTTGCAGAGGACAGGATTAGTTAAAGTTCGACGAGTACTCAGAGCCATACACAAACATTTTCCACAACCACCAGAAGATGTTTTAGCTGGAAATGCAATAGATAAGTTCTTAGATGACCCTCATTTGTGTGAAGATAAGCTCTCAGAAGAGGCTGGGTCTGATGGTTTTCTTGAAACCGTAACAAAGATTATACTCCCGGATGCGAGAAACCTTAAACAACAGACGACATTACCAGTATACATAAATAGATTTCCTAATTTGTATTTGAAAATAATTGTTCTCTCAGTTGAGGGTTAATTCATAAATTTCATAATTCTTAGAAGTGATCTTTCTAGTTGTATTATTGAATAATTGCAGCTCGGAGCCGTATCTGGATGTCTATTGCAACTTGTATTATTTCCTTGCCCTGTCTGAGGAAATGAATGCTACTGATAAATGGCCTGGCTTTGTGCTTACCAAGGAAGGGGAAGAATTTGTACAACATAATGCAAAGCTCTTCAAATATGATTTACTTTACAATCCTCTACGTTTTGAAAGTTGGCAGAGACTCGGAAATATCCATGATGAGGTAGTGTTTGTTGTTTATCATTCTGATTTGTGAATTCTGTAGAAACCAAAAGATTTTGGTGTGGAAAAGTTTCATTTTATAATGATCATTTTTACAGGAAGTAGACTTGTTGCTAAATGATGGCAGTAAGCACATCAATGTGGCAGGATGGAGGAAGAATGCTACTTTACCGCAAAGAGTTGAGACAAGTCAAAGGAGGAGCAGACGGTGTCTATTAATGAGTTTGGCTTTGGCAAAGACACCAGTTCAGCAGGTAAGACCCCCTTCTTTCCTATATATTATTGTACTGGTGGGGAGTGGGGTCTTGTCTTTTCTCTTTCTTGGTCATGTTGGCCATACAGGTCCTTGGGGATTTTCCTTCTTTTTTTTTTCAATTGGCAGAATATAAGACCAAATAGAAAGTCTAAAATTGTTTTGATGGGGACCATCTTGTGCTGGATCATGAATAGATTTTTTATTTCTTAGCATGCCATTAAGGCAAACAAGAAAAAAAA
This sequence comes from Pyrus x bretschneideri, assembly GCF_019419815.1. Taxonomy (NCBI): domain Eukaryota; kingdom Viridiplantae; phylum Streptophyta; class Magnoliopsida; order Rosales; family Rosaceae; genus Pyrus; species Pyrus x bretschneideri. Next base: position 5,630,383 of record NW_025999457.1, read on the forward strand.
GCTAGTCCCTTTTTGCTTGATTTTGGATATTAGAATACCCTTGGGATGTGTTTGATAAATGTAATGATTTTTTTCTCATTTTGTGGTTCAGTCTGAGATACACGAGTTATTGGCATTGGTGTACTATGATAGCCTTCAAAGTGTGGTGCCATTTTATGATCAGCGAACAGTTCTACCTATGAAGGATGCAGCATGGACGATTACGTGTGAAGGATACAGCATGGACGATGTTTTGTGAAGGATGCAGCATGGACGATGTTTTGGAGGTGTAGTCGGAAGAGGATGAACTAGAGAAGTCAATTTGGACAAAGGAGATCTAGAAGTTGCCATTGCCAGAGATTGGTGACTGAAGATCGAAGAACACGATCACAATCGAAGAAATGATGAAGAAATCAGAAAAGAAAGTTGCAGACTGAAGCGAGAGATTTGGGATCGAGGAAAGAGAAGTCGTGAAACCAAAAGGCATGTGATACCGTATTAGATAAAATATGATTTCATTTCATGAAAGAATAATGTTACACTTTGAGTATTTATACACAAGTATCTTGTAACTATAACTACTAAGGGAAAAAAAAAATATAACAAACTAACAGATTCCTTAACTACTAAGTAATATATATAGTTGTTGTAGTTACAATATTGCTCTTTATATTCAAAACACATTTTAGATGTTTTATTGTGTGGGACCTGGTAATGCACCAATCATAAATCATGAAAATTAGTTTTTATTTATTTGTTTTGAAGATTGGGTCCTACAAATATTAATTGCTTAAGAAAAAACATATTAATTGGAGCACAAGAAAATTTGAAATTGCCACATAAATCTTTAAATTTACATTTGACATTTTTTTTTTTTTTTGACATTTCCATTGGAGATGCTATTCGCATTAAAATTGGACTTGTGTTGTATGGACCAAATGTTCATGATATATATCATCATTTGTCATGTTGATAAATTTTTCTGTCTGCTCAACCCACAATGTGTCATTTCAGTGGATGATGGATTGTGGCCTTTCCATCATCCAATCTCGATGTTTAATCTTCTTGGGCTCGACTCTTGAGTGAGTTCTGGAATGAGGCTTTGCCTTTTCTTGATGATCGGTTCGTGTTCACTCATACACTAAAGCGAGAAGTAAGATGAAGGAATGTGTCTTCACTGCAGGGAATTGTGATACCACCCATTGGATGATCATACCCAAATTCTTCTTCAGCTTGACTCAGCAAATCCAGGAACAAAGGCTCATTCAAATATGATATTGGTATCACAAAGCGCTTCTTCTGGCTCTCCCCGACATAGACTGCAAAATAGCCTTTCGGTATATCCGTGATCTTTGAATCAGCTGTCTGGTTTGAGCTAGATAGAGAGCGAATGAGAGTTCTCTTGGCGGTAACAATTCGAGGCAAAAGGAAACCCATGACTCTATATTCTCAAGAGGGCAAAAGAAGAAGCAAAAGATTTCAAAGAACTTGGAAAACACAGAGGAAGTTTGAGCTTATTAGGAAGGTGAAGATTAACTGTGTTGTTCAGATTATATATAGACGAAAGAGAGTGCAGAAGATCCTTAGGTAGGTATAGTGATTGGTGAAGAGGCACTGAGACGGGAAACAATGAGGGAGACACTAGCGTGTGAGCAATCACATGGGGTTTGTCATCTTTCTCATGTAACGCAATCCTCTGAGAGATTTCTCACGGAACTCTTCCCTACCACATATGTATAACAAACAACAAGGACCACCAAATGTGATTCCGTCCCAAAGAATCATGTGGGTTAGGTAAGAGGCATATATGATTGAGACCGGCACTTGTCTACGTGACCACCAATTCAAACTGCCGATTAATTGGACTAGTACTAATTAGGTCTACTAATAAATTGCATTTACTCACTCAACGAAGACACCAATGGCACTCCACACTTCATGGCTCTACCCTAAGGGGCCAAACCAAAATCCACCCCTAGCATGTGGGTTTGTTGTTTCATCTAGTATCCCGTCGATCTCAACAAGCTTTGGAGGTGTTTTCTTTTATTTCGGCAATCTAGAAGATTCCATGAGACGGTAACCAACAAATTGTACTGATTTAATGTTCGACCACCATTTGAAGCTAAATATCAGTAGACCTGAAATAGGAAATATTTAATTGCCTACCGGACTCTTGAAAGAGCAATTTGCAGGAAAAAGTTGATTAATCAGGTGAGGCAATGTTCCTGGGCTGGCTGAGAGTTTTACGTACGTAAAGTGATTATTGGATATGCAGTACGTACATACTGCCCCTAACTTGTCGTATTACGTCTGAAATTGTAAGATTGATGCCATCAAAAGAATGCTAATCTGGTTCTGTTAAGTAATCGTAGACAAAAGCGTATGAAAGTCCTGTATTGAAATGAAGTCTCAAGGGGATTTTCCTATCCACACATCTCTAAAATTTCAAATACGTTTTGTGGTTTGCAGGTAGTCATAAAATTGGTAGGGCACAAGGTCCACCAACAAATATATACTCAACTGCTACCAAATTTTTTAGACTGCGACGGAAGACGCAGCCATGTGATCCTTCAATGCTTATGTCTCTTGTCAATCCAAACACAATTTGCTGCCATATACAACTTTTCCAGATATATTTTTCCGAGTCTATTAAGACCTGTATGTTAAGTATTACCTACTATAAGGGCTGATACATTTTTCTAATCTTTATCCTTTAATTGGTTTTTCCAGTTTTTATCATTTCCATTTAGTTGTGAACTTTGAAAGACTTTATTTGGAAAATTTCAGAAATTTTTCTACGACAATCCCAGTGTTTTTTATCTAAAAGTTGCACTGACACTGGTGAAAACATTTTACCCAGTCACAGGATTTAATTATCAGATAAAAGGCAAATAGTGTAGAAATTCCCCATATTATTTATCTAGCACATATATCTGATAATTTTGAAGCCCAACACTAATACTTGAGGCACCACAGATTTATATAAAGTACGAAGTATAACTAATTGAAAGTCATTTCTTGAGAAAAATCTGTTGTTATTGATAATTTAATTATATAACAGATTACATTGTACAATTATTTTTTGAGAGACCAAAGCTAGAAGTATAATTAAAATATCAAGACAAAAAACTGGATCAAGATATAAATTTATTTCATATTCCAATATATTTTGCTCAAGAGCAGCAGCAGGTTTACATTTGATTGACTTAGAGCAGCCAATATAAAACCAATTGGGTTAATTTAAATTCCCATGTCTGATACTCTGAACAGCGCCTGTGGAAAAGTTTTGAGTCATCGTTTTTGGAAAGTTGGGTTTTGTTGATTATATCGTCGTTTGTCTGCTTCATTAATTTTCTGACTTTCTTCTCAGATCACAGCTGGCTGATTCAGTATTACTGATGGCTTCACCTCAACACAGGATGTGAGTTGATTCAGTGGATGATGGACCATAGCCTCTCCTTCGTCGTAGCTCAGTGAGTTCCAAAATGAGGATCCTTTTGGACATGAAAGTGGATCGCATATTCACTTCTTTAGTGTTCACTCATGCACTTAAGCGGGAAGTGAGATGAAGGAAAGTGTATTCGCTGCAAGGTATTGTGATACCACCCATGGGATGATCATATCCAAATTCCTCTTCAGCTTGACTCAACAAATCTTGGAACAAAGGATCATTCAAGTACGATATTGGAATCACAAACCGCTTCTTCTGTCTCTCCCAACATACACAGCAAAATAGCCTTTTGGTATATCTAAGGTCTTTGAAGCCGTCTGTTTTGAATTAGATAGAGACCGGACGAGACTTCTCTTGGCGCTAACAATTCCAGGCAACCGGAAACCCATGGATTTATGTTCTCAAGGGGATAAAAGAACTAGAAAAGGAATTAGAAGGACTTGGAAAAGGTAGAATGCTTTGATTCTTAGGAAGGTGGAGACTTGAGTTGCTAATGCCATTGTGAACTTGATCATGTGTATATATAGACGAAAGGGTATGCGAAAAAATCATATGGTACATGAAATTATGGTCAAGAGGCAATGCAAAGAGAAACGATGAGGGAAACTAGCTTATACCAAATCACATGGCCCTGTCTTGCTGCTCACCTAACTCCTAACGTAACTCCTACTCCGACAGATTTTTCTGACAGATCTTGTGTGGAAGCAGCATTTCCCACCTCCTCCGGATAACAACAACACAAGGTCCACTAGACATGAATTTTGTTCCAGTGGAATTATTTACGTCTGTTAGATAAGAGGCATTTTGCTTCAGACATGCCTGTTAATCACTAATCACGAATTTCTTTTTTGGATTAGGTTCCTAACCACAGGATAACCCTTTGCTGCATCCACATGTTCTCGAATAATCAATAGCTTGCACACTGGATGTTAAACAAGTGGACCAACAGGCATACGTTATGCCCTATCAAACAAGAATTTGTGGATATATAACTTGTGTTTCATTGTAAACAAATTTAGAATAAATGCTACTTGACAAACAAGAACGTGTGGTGCTATGAAAATCTGGCATGGGGCCTGATGTATAAGAAGGGATGTGGCTTTGTCTATTCATCAACGAGTAAACGAAGTTTGATGTCATTTTGTTTTGCCTCTGTGTAGTCTAACCAGAAAACCGTACTATGAACATATCTAAATCCCGTTTGATAACGAAGATTATTGCTGTCCTAAGAGCCCTTATCTGTTCCAGTCAAGAAATTATGGACATATATGTCTGAAGCATGTCCTCTATTGTATTCAAAGGAAGGAAGTCACTCAAATGAAGAAGTAGCCTTTCCTGTCCACACATCTGTCTAAATATTTTCAAGTGGGGTTCCATGTTTGTAGGTTGTCATAAAAATGGTTGGGGCCAAAATGTTCACCAACAAATATACAGACTCAAAAGCTACCAAGTTCTTGAGATTGAGATGGAAGACAACGCCATCTTATCCTTCCTCAAGTGCTTATGTCACACTTGCCAAACCCTAACATATTTTCTTCCATACATTTTTTCCACATTGCAGATATTTCCCTAATTCCTAAATACACCCTTTCAAGTTTCTTATATATATGTATATATATACACACAAACTCGCGTAATATCCAAAAACAAATCAAGTCATCACAATTTGTACTAAATTTTTCCTCCTATTTATTTCTGAAGTAATAACGTACACGATAACATGACTATCAGGTTTGTTGTACTAATACATTGCTTCGAAATTGCTCTTGTTGATATTATTATTTGTCAAAGAGAACAAAAAAAGATGTACATACTCTAAAAGAAAAAGAATAATATAGAGAAAAAGACGGAAAATTTTGTTTTTATTTTATTTTTTAGTTTTTCAATTATTTTTAAGAATGAAATTACTTAATTATCCTTATATGTTGTGTACATGTTTCGATTTAATAAGAATTTATATTGAATATATAAAAATTTAAATGATAAGGAGGAAATCGGCTAAAACATTAGTTTAATCCTTAATTTTTTTAGTAGAAAAGTTTAGAAAAAAAAATTGAAAACTAAGTGAAAATTTAAGAGAGAAATCGAGTATTACTCTAAATATTTTTAGCTTTTACACGCACAATTGGGGATGGTATTACTACGCTCCACACGGCCCAGCTTCATTGGGTGAAAGTACGGACTAACTTGAAGCACGTTGTATAGGATAACTCCCTCCTGGAAAACCACGGAGCCTCGAGACCGTACTCTGCAACTTCGCGGGAAGAAACCCTAGTTTCTTGATTGCGCCACAGAAGAAAGTGCTTTTCACAAAGACATGAACAATGGTTCCTCTTCCACAATGCACGGTCCAGATCAACCTGAAATAAGTGGGCCTGCGCCTGCGCCTAAATCTCTGCGCACGAAAATGGGCAAACCGGAAGACAGTGAAAAGAAGGTAACTTTCTTGTTCAATTTCAAATTTTTACTATTACCCACTTCCTAATTTACCAAAACAAGGTTAGCCAGATACCCAGAAGTGCTTTTGGAAATAGTTCTGATCCGCAACTTCAAGACTCTGTTTTGAGATTGATTTGATTTCCCAATGTATAATGTGTTTAGTGCCTTGTTATGGATCATGAGACTGGACTTTTTGAAAGAAAAAAAAAAATCTTTTAACTGTTCTGTTTATGAATTTGAATTTTTGCCCAGCATTCTAACTACCAGAATTTAAATTTGAATTGTAGTTTTTTTTTTTTTTTTCATTGTATTGCTTTTCATGTAACTTTGTGTAGATTTTTCATAAGAAACTCAAAGATGTTGAGATTAGTGTTCCGATAGTGTATGGCAATATTGCATTCTGGCTCGGTAAGAAGGCGAACGAGTAAGTATTGTTTTAATGGCGGTAGATTTATTGGCTTGTTGAATTACTTACATGAGGACTGGAATATCAGAGTTAATTTTGTGATATCTAATTAGGTACCAATCACACAAGTGGACTGTGTACGTTCGTGGGGCAACCAATGAGGATCTTGGAGTGGTGATAAAACGTGCTGTTTTTCAGCTGCATTCCAGTTTCAATAATCCCACAAGGGTTGTTGAGTCGCCACCATTTGAATTGTCAGAATGTGGCTGGGGTGAATTTGAAATCGCCATTACAGCTTTTCTTCCACAGTGATGTTTGTGATAAGCCATTAAACTTGTGAGTTGCTTTGAATATTAAATTTATGTGATTTACTTGGCATTTGGCTGTCTAGTTTTGTGTTTGATACTGTCTGTGTTCTTTGCATTTGTACCAAGTCCTCAACTATGGAATAGTATATTTAAATGGTTAAACCTAGCTGGAGAGAAGCAACTTTGTCTTTTAATTTCCAACATCGATATGTTCATTGTCTATCTGAGTAGTTAAAAAAACCTTCGAGCGACACATCCTGCTTTATATGTGGAAACTATATTTCACTTAACCTTCTAGCGTGCTTAATTGGGAGATCAATTTTTCAAACAATGAGTTTGATTATTTGTTACATGCTTTGATATAATTTGATTTTACATTTGATTGGAAACAACCAACAAGCTGTTTTTCATTTTAGCATGCATTTGGTACTATGGGTGCCCATCATTGTGAGGAGAATTTGATCTTGAGCTTTTTCACAGATTTCATCATTTGAAGTTGTACCCAGCGGATGAGTCCGGTCCTATGTCAACTAAAAAGCCTGTTGTTGTGGAATCATATGATGAAATTGTGTTCCCTGAGCCTTCAGAGGCATTCTTAGCTCGTGTGCAGAATCAGCCAGCTGTAGTCATTCCCAGACTACCTGCTGGTGTTGCTTTGCCTCCTCCTGGTATAAATTAGTTATGCTGTGCTGTCTGTAATTTCTCTTGATCATGTTGTGGGTGGTAAATTATTCCTTTTCGTTGCATGTAGTGCCAGTTGAGGATCCAAGTAACAGAAAGAGAGGGGACACTAAAGATCATCCCCTATGCCAGTGGTTCACGAACTTTTCAGAAGCAGATGAACTGTTACGAGTTGCAACAGCTCAGCAGCAGGTAAGCATTAGTCTATCTCATATTTTCTGGATATATTTGTGGAACTTCAAATTTTGTGATTGTGAGGAGCTGTCATATGTGCGTATTCGTGGAAAAACCATATGTGGTTTTTTAGATTATGTACTGACATATTTGTCCAGTTAATTTCTTTGTGGAAAATCCTTTTGCAATTTATTGCATATATTAGTGTCTAGGATTGAATTGGCGCAAACCCGAGCGCAATGGCGCTCTAGGATTCATACAGTCGACCCGCTTAGTAGGTAAGGCACAAACTCCAAAAAAATTTGTTAGAAGTATTTCACCGTTCTCATTTATGTATTGAATGGAATTCTATCCATCTTTTGCAGTCGTTTTTTTTTTTTTTTTGGGGGGGGTAAGGTGGGGGTGGGGTGAAACACCCCAACAAACAAAACTAAATTAAGTTACAAACTTCCCGATACTTGGTAATCCCCAACAAGTCATCACTTAGGACATCGCCAACCCACACAGGAGGATCTTCAAGGAGGCACAATCCCGGATCAATGTTGTAGCTCCAATTAGCAAGCATCAGCCACTGCATTCTTCTCCCATAAATATGCATAAGTTTATATTGCTGGAATTAAGACAATATCTCGTGGTAGCTGTCTAAAAGAGAAGCTAGAGGATGAAACCTGTCAACACCATCCTGCTGCATCAAATTCACCAAACTAACTGAATGTGTTTCTACAATATGACGAGAGATGCCCTTTTCCCCTTCTAACCTAAGCCCAAAACCCCAAACTTCAGCCTCCCAACACTTGCCCTTTACCCATTTGCAGTCATGTCTCTACCGCAACTTTACATGTATTTTTGATAAGTATGAACTTAAAATCATTACGATATGCTAGTGAAGAAAACATCAAACTTGAGCCCAGTATGCTTAGAGAAAATGAATAGGGCTTTCATGTTCTAAGAGCTGTTAAGGGATTTCATAGGAAAATTTTCAGTAAGCAATCGTTGTGCGTCAATCGAAAACATTTAGCCAATAGACCGTTGCTCTCTATCTGATCATTGTAGTGTCCAAACTAGTGTAACAATGTCTAAACTAACGGATGTTTAAATATATCCCCAGAGATACAGGGGTACAATGTTGAATCCTAGGGTGTGCTCTGTAAAACCTAAAGACCACCCAACCATGTTTAGTAGGGCTTTTTAAATTGAACAGTATTTGGTACTCAGAAACTATAATCTTGTCTGTGGAACTGTTGTGGGCTAAGATGTAGAAAATAGTGAACCAAAATTGTAATTTAGAGCCAAGACAGACCTAAAATAACATTCAAAACTAGTTCAGATTTAAGTTGTTTTAATTATCAGGTTTTATGTAGAACTGGTCTAAACCAATTCTTTAGTTTCCCAAACACGTCCTAAGTATATGTTGAATGGATTGACTGGGTTCTCAAGTGAGTTAAGAGAGGACTACCTTTCTTCTCCCAGTGAGTTCTGATAAAGTGTCTCCAAAAAGGACAAATTATATGCAAAGATCTTTAGCCATTCGATCATGCTACCGTCCTATGTCTATGTACACTACGAGGGAGGGTAAAGAAACAGACTGACAATTACGGCAGGGAAATACACTGTTTCTTTTTTGCAACCCTTGGTCTAATCAAAAGATGAATAAGTCTCATAGGTCGCCAAACTTCCACAAAAGTTTTTACTTTTTGTAGTTCGACCCTGCCATGTTGAGTTAGAAGGCCTTTGATGAGTCAAGTTTCTATAGGAAAAGTAATTCTCATGACAACTATAGTGGTTGTTTAAGTTATTCTGAAATTCCTGAACCAGTCTAAGCATTTGTGATAAGGGGTGTGATATTCACACAACCCATTTTTACTTCTCACACACCCTTCTAACTTTCGGCTGTCGGATCAAATGAATTGAAGACGATCAAAGGACATAAATTAACAAGAGGTGTGTGAGAAGTAAATACCTATTTTGTGTCTCCATGTTTATTGACTTTATCATGATCAAATTCTGTGATTTCATTGCTATTAACCATTGAAATCTGAAATAGGTTAGAATTGAGTAGGTTTATGAATCCTGAATCTTGCAAGGATTTATTGAGATGAATCACATGTTGTGGAGATCTGGAACATATTTGACGTTTTGGCATTAGTCGGCAGTAATGTATACCATAAGTTTGGTTACTCTAGTTGAGATATGAAAATTACTTATCGTGATAGAAAATGCTTAAGTAACTTTATTAACATCTGGTGTCAAATGTCTTTGTGTTAGGTTCAAACTCATATTGCTAAATTTCGAAGAGAGATAACTCTACAAGAGGGGCAGCATCAACAAGTGAATTCTGTCTCCGACCAGTGACTGTACATTGTCCTGCAGATTTATGAAGATTTCAGTTCCAAATTGGTTCCTGGTAATTCATTCAAATGACTTGCAGCAGACGCACATGGTGGCACACAAATGTAGTGACCTACATGTATTTTCTCAGCTATGGGGAGTTTTTTTTTTTTTTTTTTTTTTTTTTTTTTACGTTCTCTTTTTATTTCTCTCTCTCTCTCTCTCTCTCTCTCTCTCTCTCTCACGTTAATTTGTTGTCTTCTTCATTGCAACGCCGCATGTATCGGTAATCTTTTATATCTTTTATGTCAAGAAAAGAGAGGATTTTTGTTTACTTTGACAATTAACATTGATTGTTCAACTTGTCGGTGTTAGTTATCTGAAAGTACATATGAAGAGAATAGACTAGGTATGAAAATTGAGGCGTTTGATTTTAGGTATGGCTTGTGCATTCAGCATTAAGATATCATCTTAATCAATTTTCTTTTCAATCTGAAGTTTTCTGTGGGGATTGGGCATAGGAATTGCAACACAAACGGCGACGAGTTCTTGAAAACTGAAAATTGAAAACTAAATGGTCGTTTGCCATTCTTTGTTTTGAACATATCAGGTGAGGAGCCGTCCTTACTCTCACCCTCACAAATCCTGTCAAAGTTGCTGAGTTAGGTCCCAAAAAATAATTCTCTTCATACTTACATATATCCCGCTGAATCTAGGCTTCGTATAGTGTAGGTTATAGCCTAAGTAATTCTCGTTTTCTTAAAGATAGGGAACACTTTATTGATTAGCTATATGTCATATTCAGGGTGTGTTTTTATGAAATAGGATTGTTTGACTAAGAACAACTCCACCTTTAAAAAAATGCGCTGGCACCCAGCCTATTTAATCCACTCAATGAACAGTGATTGACTCCAATGAACAGTTAATTGGCCAAATGCATCTCCATCCCAACAAAATGTGTTGGCATCCAACCTATTTAAAATATTATTAATTTTTTTATAAAATAATAAATAAAAAAATTTAGTTTTAATTTCGGATAAGATTTTTAATTAATCTTGTCACGTCACATGTCATTATCCGAAAGTACTATTTTGTGGATAGATTTCCGCTAAGAGTTTCAATTTCCGCTAAGAGTTTCAACCAATCCTGATACGCCACGTATCACTATCTATTTACAATAATTTAGTCAAGATTTCGATCAGATTTTCAACCAATCTTGTTACACCATATCCGAATGTACTATTTTGTGGATAGATTTCCGATAAGACTTTCAACCAATTACAATATGCCACGTGTCACTATATGTTTACAATAATTTAGCCAAGATTTCGATAAAATTTTCAACCAATCACGTAGTGCCACGTGGCATTGTCCAGAACCTCATTCTTTCTTTTTTTGTCCATATAAACCCTACATCCATCCTCATTCATACACCAAACTCAATTCTTCTGTTTTAGCTCAAAATCCTTCTTCATCGTTTTTAAATCTTGAGTTCTTACAATGTCTTCTTCAAAGAGATTGTATGAAATCGATCAGTAACAGGAAAAATTGTTGGCACAACAGGAAGAATTGTTCAATCTAAAAGAAGGCGAAGATGAGGCTTTCGCAATGGAAGAGAATGAGGATAATGAACATAGAAGGTAGAGAGCCTCACATTCCCGTCATGTCATGGAACTTGTGGGTCAGATATCCAAATCCAGGCAGTGCCACAAACTTGAATAAAAAGAAGGAAAGACGAGGTAAAGATCTCTTGGAATATTATTTTATCTCCAACAGTTTATTCCCTGATCATACTGTTAGACGCCGTTTTAGAATGCAACGAAGTTCGCTCGACAAAATCATGAGTGCTATTTGCAACCATGATCCATACTTTGTGCAAAAAAAGGATGTTTTTCATGTTCTAGGTCTTATTCCTAAGCAACAAATTACAGCTGTCTTGCGGATGCTTGCATATGGAGCATCTTCAGATTAAGTGGATAAGATAGTGAGGATGGGAAAATCAACTATTCTAGAGTCCCTGATGCGGTTTTGCTCTGCAATCGAAGCCCTATACACCAATGAGTACCTCCAAAAACCCACGCCAAGGGACCTGCGAAGGCTTCTGAAGAAGGGTGACATACGAGGCTTTCCTGGCATGATTGGAAGCATCAACTGCATGCACTGGACCTAGAAAAATTGTCCAAATGCGTGGCAAGGAGCTTATGGCGATAGAAAATGAGCCAAAAGTATCATTTTGGAAGCAGTGGCTTCATGTAATACATGGATTTGGCATACTTTTTTTAGTGTTCCAGGAGCTCAAAATGACCATAATGTCCTGGCCCAATCTCCAGTGTTCTCGCAACTCCATCTCATTACCCGTAAGAGGGTCATGAGTAATTTGAACCCAACATTGACATAACGTAACATCTTTGATGAGCTTCCATGTAACCATTTTTTTCACAAAAAAGTATATGAAAGCTTTGGTTGAAAGTGTTGAAAATATTGAAATGTAGTGTAAGGTGGAAGCTGATGGTTATGTATTTATAGAAAAATAATAATTTTTTTTTAAAATTTTTTCTGTATTTTAAACAATTTTTAATAATTTTTTATTAATTTTTATTAAGTTAATTAATCTGGACCGTTGGATTTGAAAATATTCAAATCCAACAGCCCAAATGTGGACACGTGGCCAACGGTCATAATTCTGACCGTTTGGTTTTTTTGGACAAAATCATGGACTATTGATCTTGGGATCAGACAACCCAAAACGAGCCACATCACTAGCCGTTAGATTTGAATTTCAAATTTTTGTTACCGTTGGAAATCCAACAGTCCTAGAAAACTAGCCTTTGGAAATCCAACGGCCTAGAACAAGCCACATGACCATTCACCTGGTACCAATTAGTGCACTGCAACGGCGGGCCCCGTCGCCTTTTTTTGGTCAGGAAATTGCACCCAGTCGCGCATGTTTCCCATGTGCCTAAGGCAAAAAAAAAAAAAAAAAAAAAATCTATAGCGGGCTGTGACGTCATGCTAATGCCAGCGTGATGTCACACAGCCCAGCTACAAAATAGTATTGTTTAACTATGACAACTCTCACTTACACAAAGCAACATTTCCACTTGTATTTGGTCTCATCCACCCCCTTTGTATTTGTTGTTGGCACCTATAGTGAAGTTTCTATTTGCCAATTCTAGACAAGATACTTAGCAGAGTCGACTGACTAGAGAAACTTTCACATTTGATGGGATCATGTGGGGCCGCGTGATGTTTAAATAAAGGGATCTCATGTTTTTTCTATGAAAAAATGCTCTACAAATAACATGATCAGACACCTCTACTTGAGTTTTTCTCCCTCTACTATTCATTTCCCCATACTCTTGTGCACATGGGATGTGAACTCATACCACAATTTACATCTTGATGACATCAGCATCAGGTGCTTAATCTTCTGATCCTATCTATACTTTGAAAATACAGATGGATATGGATATAAACCATATTTCATATATATTCTTTGACTAATTATGTTTCCATGTGTTTATTTATAGTAAGTTTATGATATATTAAGCTTCTTATTGAACAACCCATGAGACCATGTATTCTGACATCATCACCACCATCAAAATGCATCATGCTGCCTCTTCAGGCTTCATTGTTAAAGCATTTGCTTACAACCCACATGGGTGTCAATGTCTTTGTTTATTCAATTTTTATCTTTCGAACAATATTTTAATCTACTCCAAAACTACTCTGGCAATGATTCAAATTTAGGTACAGTGGCAGAAATACATTACTTTAACCAACCGAGCAACGTCTGATGTCGGCATTTTTTTGTTTATTCGTTTAGTTGCTCTTGCTCTATAATAGTTGGGATCTTTTGGTTAATGTTCAACATGACCTCATTTTCTTACCAAGTTTTAACTAAGAGAGCCAATGGAAAAAGGCAATACCTCATAACATATATGTTTGTACCATACTTGATCAATCCCAAAACTACCAAGTATCAGTCAACTTTATACCTTCAAGGATCCACTGAGGGGTTCATGCTGAGGCACCCTTGCTGAAGTATAAGAGTTTTCCTCCAACCAGGGGGCCAATCACAGCACGACACATGTCAACGTCAGAATAAAGCTCATAGATTCCCACATCAACCACGAACAAAAGTTGGAGGCTCTCCTCAACTATAAAAGAAGACCATTCTCCTACAATGAATCCCTAATGTCGTTATTGTACTTAAACTAGTCATTAGAACTCACTAATGATGATTATGCTTGAACCTATGTATTTGTGTAAACCCTTCACTATTAATGAGAACTCCTCTACTCCGTGAATGTAGCCAAACTTAGGGTGAATCATATACATCTTGTGTTTGCTTCCCTATCTCTATCTCTTTACATATTTATCCTCATTAGTGACCGGGGCAACCGAGCGAAGGTCACCAATTTAACATTTTACGCTGTTCCAAAATCTTCACTAATTTTGTGCATCAACAATATATATTCCAACTTCCAACTATATACAGTTACGGTTGAAGTAATCTTTTTTGGGTAATTGAATTGGCGAGAGAGAGAGAGAGAGAGAGAGAGAGAGAGAGAGAGAGAGAGAGCGGTTTGAAGCAGTTGGAAATGATGTCATATAAGCGATCATCATCAGGTCCTTACGTTGTTGTTTTTACAGGAGAGTTTTGGGGCAAGTGTAACATGGCCTTCATGTGCCAAACCAAGCCGCAGTCAGAGTCATTGAACAAAATGAGAGAGAGAAAAAATACCACCAAAATTTGAATAGAAATTCCCTGTCCTGTGTTTTTGGGGGGTCTATGGTGGCGGGCCTTTACAATCCCTCTCCTGTGTTTTCATTTTTTTATTCTGTTTTTGCCCAATCAATCTCATTCATAGAACATGGTAAGTGGGAGGGATTCTTTGGAAGACAGTGACTTGCATGTAGGTAATTTGGTACCTGTGTATGTTTGTATCTGGGGCTTCCTGTTGCAACAAATTTACCCTCCAACCTTGGCCCCCATATGTAGTTACTTTCTTAGCTACCACCCAAATAATAGTACTCTGATCTTCCTTTTGGTAGGGTTTTGGCGAGGCTCACTTATAAACTTGTAAACGGACCAAAAGATTGGATCACCCTAAGTTATATTTGAATGATAATCAAATTATTGAATTTCAATTGTATTTAAATTAGTTGTTTGCATGTATCTCAATCCATATCTTATTAGTTATGTTGGAAAATCAGACAAAAATCCTACCATTGGCAGTCGACTTACTTATCCACATCGGCCATAGTTCTATTGTTTGAGAACGTTTTTGGCAACATTCACTTAGCAGCACCAAAGCGGTTTTAGCCAAGAGTTTCGGCTAGGTCTCCTAAAAACACAATAACTAAGAACTAGTTGCTTGTTAGAGAGTGTCATCGTCTTTCGATAACTAAAGGCGCTTTCTTATAGTCTTGGGCTGAAATTATTTTTATGTTGTTGTGAAATTGAGTGTGAATGACACACATGCGATTGTATGAGGAAGCAAACCAAAATAGACTTTGGTGACAACCGTTGAAAGTCTTAGGTCAAAAAGTCTTAGGCAGATAAAAAATCTCTTCATGCATGTAAAGTTGTGTCAGATCAAAACCTCTATGTATATATGGTTGTAACCTCATTACCACACATAAGATCAAGAGTAAAAGCAATAATATTAATATCGCCCTCTCTTTGCCTGCATTCTTTGCGTGATACAGTTTCGAAAATAAACAGTATGATACATTGCACCTATTTTACTTCTATCTTTAGCAAAGATTATTTCTCTTTCACTTTTGCCTATTTATAACATATGTGAATTTATGTTGGGGCATATTTCTTTGGAGTTGCCGTAGCCTAAAATTGCCAAGGACCAGCCCTGCGTTGGTCTATTGTTGAGTCTGGGGAGTTGGGCCCACAGAATAGCCCCACTGATTTGGGTGCGCTGGAACTGTTTTTGTTACGGTAGGGAGAATGAATCACCCAATTACAAGGGCAATGAGGAAGGGTGAAGTTACTGTTAACTCATCTCTTTTTCATTTGTCCATTAATTCTTTTTTATTTATCCAATTTAAAGACTATAGAAACAGAAAAAGTATGAGGAAAAAATGAATTACCTTGTAAATTTTCTAGCTTTAAACCTTCCTGGAAAATTTACATGGCATTTGTAAATTCCTATTATTTAGTATTTAGAAAATTTGTCGATGGAACTCTCCAATAGCCGGTGTCTCATTCATTTACCAAAATCTTAGATCTAAAAAAATTCATAGCAGTCTTTCTTTAGCTTTCTACCTTGCTTTTCTCATGAATTGTTGCAGCTTTATTTTTTATTTTAGTACTTTTCGTTTGTAAGTGTTTAATTGGTGAGGCTATTTGTGAGTCTTTCCTAGTGAGTATTTTGATACTGTTAAGCACAAAATTCATGATGTTATGGACACTAGTTGGTTCCTTGTCAGTTTCTCTTTGGAGTTGACATTGCTCGTTGTCAAAGAGTGTCTTCATGTTCGTTATATTTCAACTTTTGTGCGTAAAATTTTCAGATGTCAAATCGTGTTTAACATTTCTATTAGAAATTGAGTTACTTTGACTTTAAAATGTCATCCCTAGTCTCTTGAGTTTGGGTGTGGATGATTTCAAGATTTGGATGCAATTCCCTTAATTATTTTAAGGGACATCTCACTTTCAAATCCATCAATACTGTGAAAACTAGCTTGGTCATGTTGGTCTTTTATGTTTTGTTGAAGTCTCTTTTGATAGAGGACCTCTTGCATTTAATCAAGAATGTCCTCTTTAATATTTGTATCAGTTTTTATTATTAGAGTATTATAACAAAACTGCTTATAACAGAATGAGAATGGCATCTCTTTGTGGAAAGTCATTAACTAAGAAATGATTTGGTCAGTCAATAAAGTATAGAGCTTTCGAAACCAAACTTTCAAATTTAGATACCTTCATCCAAAAAATGAAATTTTTCCATGAAGAAAGAGAGAGAGGGTCCATGTTGTCATATGGAGGGCCAACATGCAAGAGTAAACCCAATGGGTTTGGCTCCCACCATGTCCCTGCACACATACACATAGACATAGACATACACACATACCCCAAAACACCCGTGGTATGTCCTTCCCTCCCCACACTTCCACATGACCTCTCTCTCTCTCTCTCTCTCTCAAACCCTCTCCTCCATAAATACCCCTATCACCCTTCACTCACTTCACCACCAACACCTCTCTTATCCTTCCTTCCCCATTTCCTTTACCCCAAAACAAACACCAGAAACCAAAAACATAAAGCAAAGAAAAAGGATGGGCATCAGAAAACCAAACAAACTGGCTCAAACCGCAGTGCTCAAGCAAATCCTGAAAAGATGCTCGAGCTTGGGAAAGAAACATGGCTACGACGAAGATGGTCTTCCCATTGATGTCCCAAAAGGCCATTTCCCAGTTTACGTTGGCGAGAACAGAACAAGGTACATTGTTCCCATCTCGTTCTTGACACATCCTCAGTTCCAATGCCTCCTCCGCCAAGCCGAAGAGGAATTTGGCTTCGATCACGACATGGGCCTCACCATCCCCTGCGAAGAAGAAGTTTTTCGATCCCTAACGTCGATGCTCAAATGATATCATTGGATATTTTCAAGGTCTAGAGATTTGTGTGTGGGATTTTCATGGAGAAGAGATGACCAAGATGAAGCTTAGCTAGCTAGATAGTCATAGCTTCTCTCTTTTTTTAACATCTTTTTCTTCCTTTTTCATCAATCTTGACCTTAATTTGTTGGGTTTTTTATTTTTTATTTTTTGGGGGTTGGGAGGTTTGTTTTGAACCCTTTTGAGATGTTTGATTATTGACCCTAACTTGAAACCCATTAACATAAAATGGGTTTGGTTACATTGTAAAGTTTGAGATCTCTTTTACTCACAGAGGTAGATTGTTATGTTCCCTATGAGACAATTACTACTGTTTTTAAGGAATTAAGGACAGCTTAAGTGACTGTTTGCCTTAAAAATAGGCTTATTTTTAACTACGCCTCTTTTAATCTCACTTTGCTTCTTATAACTTAAAAGTCATCACATTACTTTTTGAAACTCAAAGTTCGTTTCACTTTGCCCCTATAACTCGATTTTGATCCTATGTTGCCTCCTAAAACTTGAAAGTCGTCTCTATAAAACTCAAAATTCGCTCCACATTGCTGAGATCTGTTAAATTTTTTATGTGTGTTTGATTTGGGTGTGTCAGGCTAATCAAATTCTTTTTTATTTTTTTCATCTCTTCAATTTCTTTTAAAATTAGTATTCTCTGATTATTGAATGTTAACGCATAATAGAAATTTATATTCAAATTTATTGCACATGTGACATAGTCTTATTGGGTGTTGGGTTCCACATATGTTTTAGGAGGCGACTTATAAGTTTCCAACAAAAGAAAGAGTCCACAAATCAAAGTGAAACGAATTTCGAGTTTTAGGAAATAAATTGGTGACTTCTGAGTTATAGTATGCAAAGTAAGATTTAAATAAAGTTCCAAAGAACCTAGTTAAAAATAAACCTATATAATATCCCTCTCTATGTAGGAAAAAATTGAGATCTATGCATGGCTTGAAGCAGCAGGTAGCGTAGCTATGTGGAATACAAAATCTTGAGTCAAATCACATTCAGGAGCATCAATTAGCTTAAAAATAAAGTACCCAAAGGACCCTCGCCGAATCTTTTTCTTAAGGATCCTAGCTAGGGATTTCGTGATCATGATCGTTTATCGTACATCGTACGGTCAGTTTTCATTAGGTACTATTTATATTTAATTTTAAATTTTAAATTTTGAAATGATTTATGACTGCACGATGTACGATGAATGATCACGATTACGAGATATCTAAGATCCCCATAAAAAGAATCCGGTGAGGATCCTTTTCCTAAAAACATGTTAAAATTGAGTAACTTGTCAGAGAATGTGGGGTGCATAGGTTTTGTATGGATCAGCGATCAGGTTCTTCACAAGAATAATTATTTAGAGCACCACATCCACCGCATAGTATTAGTTACAACGAGTGTTTTCCAATTAAAATTGCAAGTTGCAAAAAATTAAGAAAGGTAATAACAGGTTATAATTGGATCCTACAAATTCAGATTTTGACAAGAAAAATACAAAATTATTAGTCTATATTTTATCTTTTTCTTTCCTCACGGTCTCTCTAGTCTCATCGTCTGCTTCCCCATTTTCTTGTCATCATTGCTACCAACTTGACTTCTAGCAGGGGGAAGGGAAGTTTAATTAAGTTACGAAACTCTTAGTGGAGTTCGAGTTTAGAGTATTAAAGTTATTTTAAAAACTAATTCAAAAAATGTTAAAGTTGACACATGGACTTACACCCACAAGTGACGAGAAAATGCACTTATGAAATTAGTGAGGCCCACATCCGTTTCACACCAAGTTAACCACCAAGAAGACCTGAGCTGTTAACTACAACTTCTCTAAACTTCTATACTCATAGTGTTTGGGTTAATATTTAACTTTGGGCTTAAAGGGAATGAAGCCTAATAGAGCTCAATAAAGGAGATTTTGCCCGAGGCCCAGAGTCAAGCCCAGATACCTGTCTCAAGACAATATGACAGCTCCCCATTAAATGCAAAGGTTATGTACTTACAAGGGAAGTGACAACTAATGGAAATCAACCAACTCTCGGTCCAAAAGCACTTTTTCGAATGGTAGAACATGTAAAAATGCTGATGACTCACTATCCTCCAGTTGTTTTCGGGTAAGAGTAGAAGCAGCATAGTCAGGCTAATTCGCCTATAAATAGGAGACGAGGGCCCAAAAATAAGGACACTCAACCAATCAAACAAACAAACATACAACTTGCCTCTCAGTCAAGCAAATATCCAGAAAGTTGTGCTTTGTCCAGATTTTGCACCCTTTTAGCTCTAAACTTCCTTTAGAAAGACATTTTTTGTCTATGTAAAAGCTCTTCTACCTTTTTCAAATGTTGTAGTATCGATTCTCTTGTGTAAACCCATTTACCTTTCATCCCTCTTTCAATACGTAGCCCTTTAGAACTGCAAGACGTTCAACCTTGCTCGACAAGGTGAAATCTTGCCCACCTCTCTTTGTTTTGTCCTTCAATCAATAGATCTATTGTTATAATTCCCCAGTACATATTCAAGTCATTTCTAGTCTTTTGGTGATCCAAAGCTCCATCAGATCTCAGATCTGGTTCATTTAATGGTTTTATGGTCATAAGAAGATTAAAACTAATTAAAACTAATGACTTGATCAGATCTTGATCTCCGCCCTTTAAGCATACAAGATAAAGAACTAAAAGTCCTTGATCTCAAGGCACAGAAAAGAACTTAATGTGGACTTAACCCATCTACGACAATCCTTTGATAACAAGAAGTCAGAATAACTTGGGGCGCAAGTAATCGGCTTAAATACACTTGTTCTACATCTGCCATACAAAGATGGCAATGGCACGCCTTAGCACTTAGTTAGTTTTGATTGCAAGTCTCAAGGCCTACACCTAAGGCCCCGCAAAGGCACCATTCAGAACTAACTTTATCCTCCTCTTGCAGCATTTCAGCAAGCTGTAGCCCGACAATCAACCAAGGTGCTAACTCCTCGATGAGCTGTGTGCTCAAGCCAAAGACCTCTCCTAGCAAGATTTCCTGCCCGAACATAGTTTTGGCAAGCCCAGTGGGACCACAAATCTTGTATGCCAAGTAGGCGAAAGAAAGAACAAACCTTTAGGAGGATGGGAATGAAGCAAAAAATCACCCTAGTGTATCCCAAGATCAAACATGGCAAATCTCCCCGAAGACTTGCAATGACCTGCCTTGACGGAAAGCCCAACTCCTTTCGAATGATCAGAGGGAAGGTCACAAATGAAGACCTGCAGGATACCATAATAACTGTGTTGAAAAGCATGGAGAGAAATTCTCTAGAGATAAGAGAGGAAGTGAGCAGACTCTGTTCCTTAACAAGAAATCTGCAAAGAATGCTAAATCTAGGATATTCTACCCCAGAAAACAACCATGGTAGAAAGATGATGAGAGAATAAAGAAAAGAGCAAGGATGAACCCGGAGCTGATCAACCACAGTCGAAGAAAATTAGGGAACTAGAGTTGCCCGACCCTTCGTTATTTTTATTAGATAGCCAGGGGTATTGCGGGTTAGAAATAAAGCAGTCACTAAAAGAACCACAGGCTAATACAAGGATTGATATTGACCCTTTTCTACAAGCCCCAGTAAACATGATTAACCTAACATGGGCAGAGAAAGGAAAAGGAAAAGCCACTTGGGAGGTAAAAGCGGAAAGAAGGCCGATCAATAGACCAATTGAGGGAGTTATCAAGTTACCCGAAAAGCCTAAAGCCACCATAATCAAATGGGTAATGTTATGCAATAGACGTCAGTGTGAATGTGAATTGGAGGTACCAACAATTGGAGTCGTCATTGATCAAGAATTGATCAAAAGAAAGAAGGAGGAAGAACATGAAAATCACATGAGTATCATGCGGGTAGCAGAGAGGGAAACTACTAAGAATGTCTTTCAAAGGTTATGAGGAAACTCTCAGCCTAAAAACTTGTCAAAAGTGTTTAGAAACTATAAAGCTTCAAAAGAAGTGGAAGACATGGAGGCCAAGATACCAAAGTGGGTAGATGTAAGGCTATTTCAACTAGGTTATGCCGGAAGAGATGTTAGAATGAAAGGAAAGATAGTCAATCCGATCACAAAGAAGAATCTTGCCCGACTCGGGCGGAAGTGGTACATAATTGGAAGGGATGAGAGGCTTGTTAAAGAGATGGAGCCTCCATGATCAAGAGGGTCCAAAGGCAATATAAGGCCCACATGAACTCGTTAAAAGTTTCCACTACTTCAAAAACCTGAGAGAATGTGAAGTTCGAAAATGTGCCTCATAAGGGAGAAGATCGACCTTATTAGAGAAGTAAGAAAGAGGTGAAGAAGGCAAATAGCAAGAACGAAGGGGAAGGAAACCATGTGCCCATGAACCTTTATCCTGGGAAACACAGAATATTGAGAAGAGCTCAAGAAGATATGGTAATGATACCTACTCCAGGATGGAGCCCAAAACCAATTTGTGTTGGAACTATCTCACCCGAGGAAGGTTGCCTGCACCATTGTTAGTAAATACCATCTGAGAGGTTCTAGAACAGATGCCAGACTTTGGCATAACCTTGGAAGAAAAGTTGCCAGAGTTAATGCTGCTCGAAGAAGCACAGGCTTGGTTAGATGAATCTATGAACCACATCGGGGGCAAGGGGAAAGATTTATCTGGGCCCAGCAACTTCCATGTAAACATGACATATGTTTTATCAGCCATGTTTCGCGCCAAGCATAACCAGCCTCCTATGATGAAAGGTGATTACTTGGCCACAGAACTAATGATGGTGCATGTTAGTGTCGAAGAAAAGGGACAAAAAGAACCCAACCAGATAGGCTTGCCTGAGCAATCAGGGAAGAAACCTAAAAGAATATACTCAGACAAGATGGTTTTTGCTCACCCGAGTTCGGTCCTAGCCAACCATCTCAAGCCCATATATGAAACTGCTCACTTTGAAGAAGTACCTTTCAAGAGGGTCTTGGTTGATAGAGAGGGCCGCAGTCAATGTGTTACCATACAAACAGATGAAGAGAATGTGCAGGAGTGAGGATGACCTTATCCCTACAGATCATACAGTTTCTAGTTTCTCGGGAGCTATCACCAAGACTCATAAGATATTACCATTAGATGTCGATTTGGGCTCAAAACAAATCATGTTGGCCTTTTTTGTTTTAGACAGTACATCCACTTATAGGGCTTTACTAGGCAGAGATTGGATTCATTAGAGCCTCTTTGTGCCATCTACGTTACACCAACAAGTGGCCGTTTACCATGAAGAATGGGAAATGAGATCTGGATTCTGGGAGATGGTGGAGGCTGAATCATGGCCGTTCCTCCCTACGGCTAGCATCACAGAAGCCAACTTCTACAATCCCAGTATCGGGATTTTTTAATGTTCAGGAGCTGATAAGAATAGTCGCCCGACTAAGGTGACGGCCTAAAAGCTTCTAGAATAAGGGTTATCTCTCACAAGCGAAGAATGGAACAAACCCTACATCATCCCAACTCCCCAACACCTTTAATGTCAGAACAAAAAAGGAAGGACCAAGTGATTACAGTCAGGTCCTTAATAAAAAGACTATTGGTGTATAGGAAAGAGAAAAAACAAGAAAGGGAGCAATCAACCAAAGAAGAAAAATAGTGGAGTGGAGTGGCTTCAAGCAGTCGAGTGAAAAAAAGAAGAATTTTTTGTAGAAGAATTAAAAACAGCCATCCAAATGGCTGAATGTATATACGACTTGGAGGGACCAGAGGATTTGCTCGAGACTGCTGCACTGGTTAAGTTTTTGTGTGCAGAACCCGACAAACCAGCCCCAAAAGTACAAGACCCCTTGGAGACCATTGATTTGGGAACTAAGGAGGATCCAAGATCAATACAGATCAGTGGTTTGTTGGAAACCAAGGATTGGGCAAGGATTGTCGACCTTCTGCATGAATTTAAAGATTATTTTGCTTGGCATTACACCAAGATGTTAGGTTTGGATCCAACCTTGGTGGAACACAAAATGCCTATTAAGGAGGGGTTTAAACCTATTAAGCAAGCACCACGGAGGATGTCCAAAGAAATTGAGGAAAAGGTCAAAGAACGCCATTTTTCATGACTTAATCGGCCATAGCATGAAGTGTATATTGCTGACATCGTGGTAAAATCCAAAACTGATGAGCAACATTTAATGGACCTCAGACAAGCCTTAACAAGAATGAGGATCCATAAGCTAAAAATGAATCCAAAGAAGTATGCTTTTGGAGTAAAATCGGGCAACTTTTTTGGGATTCTTCGTTCATCAAAAAAGAATGGAGGTTGACAAGAACAAAGCTCGAGCAATAATGGAATCACCTCCCCCCACTAATAAGGTACAACTACAAAGGCTGCTGGGAAAAGTAAACTTTTTTAGGAGTTTCATTGCCAATTTGGCGAGCAAGATTCAGCCACTAACTCCTCTGCTGAGACTAAAAGAGAAAGAAGAGTTTAAATGGGGCTAACTGCACCAAGATGCTTTCGACAACATAAAAGCTTACTTAGCCTCTCCACCAGTGCTCATGTCACCTCAGAGAGGAAAGTCGTTGAAGCTTTATATCTCTGCCTCAGAAAAGTCAATTGAAAGCTTGCTAGCCCAAAACAATGAAAGTGGAAAGGAGCAAGCTATATATTACCTCAGTAGAATCCTTACTGAGGCAGAAACAAGATACACTCTGATGGAAAAATTATGTTTAACTTTATACTTTACTGCTTGCAAGTTAAGGCATTACATGTTGCCTTGCCACATTCACATCATTGCCAAGACCGACGTAATCAAATATATGTTGTCCAAACCAATGTTGACAAGAAGAATTGGAAAGTGGATCCTCGCATTATCAGAATTCAGTTTTCAATATGTACCGCAAAGGGCGGTAAAGAGGTAGACAATAGCAGATTTCTTAACCGAACATCAAGAAACAGAGGAAGAGTCTATCAACATCCCCAAAACCCTGAAGGTAGCTAACCTTTGGATCCCGCCTAGCAAAGCCTCTTGGGCAGAGAAGAATGGATTCAACAGGAGCTAAAAAGGATATCAAGCCTTTGGGTTACTCCATGGAAGGTGTATTTTGATGGGTCTTGTACCCAAAATGCTGCTGGAGCTGGGATTGCCATCATCAATCCTAGAGGTACTCATCATTGTTATTCCTTCCTCCTAGATTATCAAGAAACTACCAACAATCGGGCAGAATATGAGGCCTTAATAATTGGCCTGGAGATCTTGATAGAGTTGGGGGCAACCGAAGTTGAGGTATTCAGTGATTCAAAGTTGGTGATCAATCAGTTGAATGGAAAGTACAAGTGTAGACACATCACCATGGCTGGCTATTACTTAGCGGCCACTCAATTGTTAAGCTATTGGGGCATTGAAATATCAGCCAGCTACATTCCTAAAGAAGCAAATGCAATAGCCAACGAAATGGCACAATTGGTTTCTGGAGTACAAATTTAGGAGAGGAAGTTTAAAGAGGATATAAAAGTCCAAAGAAGAAATCTCCCTTCTATCTTAGAAATAGCATTCAACCTAGATGTGATGACTGAAGAGATGGAGAAGGAAGATCGGAGGACACTTGTTCTTCGATATTTAAGAGATTCACCATTCCCCACAAGTAAGAAGAATAGGCAAAAAGCAACTAAGTACGTCTTGTGGGAAGAAAATTTACTAAGGAAGACTCCAGATGGATTAATGCTAAAATGCCTGGACCAAGAAGAATCGATAAGAGTAATGGCCGAAGTACATGAAGGGATATGTCGAGCACATCAGGTAGGAACCAAGATAAGGTGGCTACTTAGGAGATACGGTTATTTCTGGCCCGAGATAGAAAAGGATTGCAAAGCTTATGCCCGAGGGTGTGAGGAATGCCAGAGACATGGACCACTCCAACATATGCCCTTAATACCCTTAAACCCCTTGGTCAAGCCTTGGCCCTTCAGAGGATGGGCAATGGACTTCATCGGGAAAATTCACCCAGCTTCTAGCAAAGGACATACGTTCATAATTGTGGCAACAGATTACTTCACCAAATAGGTAGAAGCTTCAGCAGTAAAAACTATCACGTCAACTGCAATTAGGAAGTTCATTGAAACCAAGATCTTACACAGATTTGGGGTGCCCGAGACAATTGTCACAGACCAGGGACCATCTTTTATTTCAAAAGAAGTAGAAGAGTTTGCCAGTAAGTTCAAAATAAAGATGGTCTAGTCTAGTACTTACTACCCCCAGTCAAACGGGCAGGCTAAAGCTAGCAATAAGATCTTGCTAAAATTATTAAAAGAATGGTGGCCAGGAATCCAAAGAAATGGCATGAGGAATTGGGAGATACTTTGTGGGCATATAGGATTTCCAAAAGAGCAGCAAATGGAACTGCTCCTGATGCTCTGACTTTTGGTCAAGATGTTATGATTCCTATGGAAATTAATGTAAGTTCAGTTAGGATTCAAAATCAATTTAGGCTACACATTGAAAAGTACATTCAGGCTATGTGTCAAGGAATTGAAGACTTTGATATAGCCTGAATCAAAGCTCTAAATAAAATTCAAGAAGGAAAGAAGGATGTTGCCCTAGCCTATAATAAAAAGGTCAAGTTGAAGAACTTCAAGGAAGGAGAGTTGGTATGGAAGGGGATTCTTCCTTTGGGAGCTCAGACCAAAGGCTTTGGAAAATGGAGCCCGACCTGGGAAGGTCTCTTCATTGTTAACCAAGTATTGGGTAAAGGTGGATATTACTTAACAAATTTGGAAGAAGACTTACAAAAACATCTAATCAATGTTAAATTTTTGAAGAAGTATCACCCAACTTTATGGGATGTTAGGGATTGCTATATAGAAGAAGAAGTGCAAGCGTTGTATGAAATCTAAAGCCAGTTTTGTACTCGTCATGAATCTCAAGGAAAATGCAAGGCAAAGCAATTTAAAGAAATCTTGTTCATTTCAGCAAAAAGTTACATCAGATTTAGCTTAATAGTTTTACATCCCTAACTAGGACAGTTGCCCTAAAATGGTGAGTCTACTTTTTGTCCAACTCTACCTAAACATTGTTACTATTGGCTAAATAGATTTCAGCATATCCAACTTCCATTTGTTGTCTCAATTTTTTTGGATCTTCTATGCCTTCGCCCGAGAGCCTAACCGATGAAGTCATGCTAGTTGATCCTGAAGCATACATCTATGATGATGAAGTGATTAAGAAAGCAAAAGCTATGCGGAAGTCTGGGCTTGTGAATATCAACAAGAATGGAATCTACCGGTGTGATTAAGGCTACTCGGTTACTCCTCAATGCCATAGAAGTCATGAAATGGAAGCAGGGAGTAGTGCGCATTTCTGATGATTTTATAAGAATTGATTTCTTCTTAGGCATGCTATCTCCAACAACAATTGAGACCTAAAAGGCTCATGCAAGTTCCAAGGGATGCATTCCTCTATCTTTGAAAGAAAACTTAATGTAAGGACCTACCTGAGGACGATGAAGGCAGTTGAGAAAATAATGCATGGTGGAAATCCTTTCACCAGTTGCAGGAGAAAATTGGATTCATGCAGCTTTGAGTACCTTTGAGAAGATAGGAAGAAAGTTGGAATTAAAGGGGTCTGAAAGTGTATATGAATTCTAGGTGATTCTGGAAAATTTTGAAGACTCGAGTTGGTTGAAATCTTTGGCCAAGGAATGAAATTGAAGGGAGTTTTATAGCGAAAGATCGGGTGACGGTTGGAATTCATGGGTTAGTGCAAAAGAGGCTCGGTGAACTAACGGTTGCTTTTGAAAATGGTGCAAGTTCCGAGGGAAAGTGTGCAACGGTGGTTAATGAAAGGCGGCTATTCAATCATTATTAACACTTCGGTTTGCAGGCTTAACAACGATTGAAGGGGGCACTGTTTGGGTTAATATTTAACTTTGGGCTTAAAGGGAATGAAGCCCAAAAGAGCTCAATAGAGGAGATTTTGCCCGAGGCCCAAAGTCAAGCCTAGATACCTGTCTTAAGACAATATGATGGTTCCCCATTAAATGCAAAGGTTACGTGCTTACAAGGGAAGTGACAATTGATAGAAATCAACCAACTCGCAGCCCAAAAGCACTTTTCTGAATGGTAGAACATGTAAACATGATGATAACTCACTATCTTCCAGTTGTTTTCAAGCAAGAGCAGAAGCAGCACAGTCGGGCTAATTCGCCTATAAATAAGAGAAGAGGGCCCAGAAATAAGGACACTTAACCAATCAAACAAACAAATATACAACTTGCCTCTCAATCAAGCAAATATCCAGAAAGCTGTGCTTTGTCCAGATTATGCACCCTTTGAGCTCTAGACTTCCTTTAGAAAGACATCTTTTGTCTATGTAAAAGCTCTGCTACCTTTGTCAAATGATGTAGTATTGATTCTCTTATGTAAACTCATTTACCTTTCATCCCTCTTTCAGTACCTAGCCCTTTAGAATTACAACAAAGAAATTGCAAGACATTCAACCTTGCCCAACAAGGTGAAATTTTGCCCGCCTCTCTTTGTTTTGTCTTTCAATCAATAGATCTATTGTTATATTGTATTCCCTAGTACATATTCAAGTCATTTCTAGTCTTTTGGTGATCCAAAGCTCCATCAGTTCTCAGATCTGGTTCATCTAGTGGTTCTATGGTCATAAGAAGATTAAAAGTGATTAAAACTGATGACTTGATCAGATCTTGATCTCCGCCCTTTAAGCATACAAAAAAAGAACTAAAAATCCTTGATCTCAAGGTACAAAAAAAACTTAATGGAGACTTGACCCATCTACGACAATCCTTTGATAACAAGAAGTCAGAATAACTTGGGGCGCAAGTGATCGTCTTAAATACACTTGTTCTACATCTGCCATACAAAGATGGCAGTGGCACGCCTTAGCACTTAGTTAGTTTTGATTGTGAGCCTCAAGGCCTACACCTAAGGCCCCACAAAGGCACTTTTCAGAACTAACTTTGTCCTCCTTTTGCAACGTCTCAGCAAGCCGAAGCCCGACAATCAACCAAAGTGCCAACTCCTTGAGGAGATGTGTGCTCGAGCCAGGGACCCCTCCCCGCGAGATTTCCTGCCCGAACACATAGTAAAAAGATAAGGCAAGAAAATTAAAGGTAAAATTAATAACTAATTTCTATCTTTAAGCTTTCCTTATTGAAGACAACTTCCTTCAAGCAAGGAACAACAATCCAATCCAATCCAATCAAGGACTCTACAAGATAATTCTAAGATATTATTAATGTAATAATATCTTTTGGATAATTCTTTAGTGCATTTGACGAATGATACTCTTTAGCAAACTAGATGTCAACACATGGCATGACAATCTCCTACCCCTCATTGTACACATCTTAAGTAAGTGAATGCTACGCAATTCAACCGTAAATCTCTATGTCACTCGACTTAGGCATCAAAAATTGATCGTCCAACCCCCTCCCTCCCCTCCCCACTTGTTTAATAATTTTGTGGTACAATTTCGTCAAAACAAAAGACGGAGAATTTTTACTATTACGTCTCCACATATACAACGGCAATTACTTGTTGAAAATTTTCACTCAATTACATTTTTTTCTGTTCCAGAGATACTAATTGGAAATGGAAGTCTAGCTTTGAGTTCATAATATAAATGATTATCCAAATTATATATATGCCAGCTCGAGGTTCATATCCACCCAATGATTCATACGCTATTTGAAGCCTCCAATACTTTGGACGCAGAAAATACGCATCATACATGAATTATGTGACAATGAAATATCATTTTTATCTTATCCTTTACTTATGGCATACAGTCTAAGACCATATCTTGTTTGGAATTGGAATATATATATGTACACTCTAATCACCAGTCCTTCAAGTCCCATTAACCTTGAGTACTGCATGCACTAGGGCTCTTGTATATTAAGCAAGGAGTTGCTACTAACACTTTCCAAAAATCAAGACGAATTGTGTAACATCTCACATCGCCCAAGGGAGTGATCCTTATATGTATATTTTCATCCTTACCTAGCACGAGGCTTTTTGGGAGCTCACTGGCTTCGGGTTCCATGGAAACTCCGAAGTTAAGCGAGTAGCGCGCAAGAGCATTCCCAGGATGGGTGACCGATTAGGAAGTTCTCGTGTGAGTTCCCATAAACAAAACCGTGAGGGCGTGGTCGGGGCCCAAAGCGGACAATATCGTGCTATGATGGTGAAGCGGACCCAGGAAGTGATCCGCTCCGGACCGGGATGTGATAAATTGCATGTAAGAAAATTTGAGTTTGAAAGGAAAAAGAAATTTGCAAAACAAAAGCACCATCATGCATCTCATCTTCTATAAAGTTATCAGTAAAAGTTTCACTTTAAGAAATGCATGATGATTTTTTAAGGTGGCATTTATTAGTTAATTTTACATCGAGCATCTCTCGATATTTAAAGTATTCACACAATTTGAACAAACTCATATCCACTCGAAGTATTGATATATTAGGCTAACAAATTTTTTATGCTTTTATGATAGAAGTTCTTAATTAAGATCTCATTTCAATGTTGATTGGGCAGAAAAACTCACTATAATTCTGTGTTGATGGAATAAATGATGTGGACTTAACTTCTAAATGTCTAAGTTGAAGGTAGAAGATGAATAGGCCACAAAGGAACTATATTCATCATAGTCCTACCATTTTTGTGGCGAGTAGTACAAATTTCTTTTATGACCAATTCAACTTCAACCTTCAATTTAAAAGATTTTAAGTTGACATTCATTTTCTTGAGGACGTAATAGTTTAGTTGTTGAAAAAAAGTCACCAGTAACTCATAAATTTTACCCACTATATATGCCCTCACAGCATGTAAAAATTTCGGAGTTTGCCCAGTCGCTCCAACTCACCATCTTATTGAACATTTTAGTAATAAAACCGCAAAACATTCAACCGCATCAGTATATATCGTACATAAAATGGAAAATGTTAGAAAAATCATCTCTTTGGACCACGTTTGAAAAATGGCTCTTTTTCATATCAGACCAAATGAACTATTACAAATAGCATGGTTAAAAAAGTGGCCCAGAAAAAATCTCGCCCCGGGTAAGCCACTTCGGAAAAAAACTCCGGGGAATGACAAAGAGCCACCCACATGCTAGAAACAAACCAATCACATTACAGTATAATCATCAGACAATTAATCCATTAATTATGAGGGACCGACATCGTCCCACAATGATCCATCTTGATGAGTATGAACTATAGCGAACCACCCAAAGCCTTAAAACTAATACACTTTCAGGTTTTCAAGACAAGGCTCATTTGGTATGTAGGATTGAATTAAAATAGATAACTTAATATTTTAAGGTCTATTCATGTGAGAAATGGAAAAATTAGATCAACTACAGGGTAGAAGATGAATTACTCATGAAGAAAACTTATCCATGTTTGAATACTCTCTGAAATGGTAGGATTAGAATGGATGAGTTTTTAATGTCAAATGCTTTTTTAATCTCCTCCAAATGAAAAATTATTCACATTTATCATCAATATACCGTAAAATTAAGAAAATTTATTCATTCCAATCCTACAACCAAATGAGCCCAAAAGAGAACTTAAAAAAATTAAAAAAATTAAAAAATTAAAACCAGTTGAGTCTTCCATTGCATGCATGCATGTTCTCTCTCGGAGTATGACTCTCTCAACTAACTTGCAACTGACAATTTGGGTAACAAGTGCCCTAATCATTCAAACCCATTGAACAGATTATTCACGAAATCTAGTTGCTCTTAGTAATTTCATCTTTGAAAAAAAGGACCCGAGAATCAAGAAGCAGAGAAAAGTAGGACCGGAAAGGAAGCAAATAAGGCTGCATATGGATGGCATATGGTCCTCTCCTTTATTAATGCGTCTTTTGTATGTTTCTCTTGCAGCCACACAGTTTTCCGACACTCGCATCTCTACCTTAAACTGGCTCTACAACTGCCTTTTGCAAGTTTGCAACCTAAAAGAATATCCTTCATTTGCAGACCCAAATCCATATTAAAATCTCCTCCTCAGAAAATATAAATATCCTCTCATTATGGTCCTCTTCTTGTTCTTCATGTCCATTACCACACACACCACCACCCCCCCCCCCCCCCTCTCTCTCCTCCTCCTCCTCCTCTAATGGTCCTAATATGATATTACCAATAAACAAATAATTTTTCCAAAAAATCCAACCATTGAATTTGTTTGTTTTATATTTGGACAATACTTCATTTACTGGAATGATGCACCAACTTGTCTGCTAAGTCATGGTTCATGTAGTTTCATCGTATGCATGCATGCATGTGTTAGAGCGTCGTATTAACTTACTAACCAAGTATAATGCTTAAACGGTTATGTCATCGCAAAATTAGCCATGAAACAACAATTTGAGACAGGAAAAGTTAGTGTGTAAGGAGTGGAAAGAGAAAGCATTAACATTTACTTGTCCGAATTTATTTGCCATAGCTCTATCAAGTTCTTAATCAAAATCACATATAGACATGACGATTTCACTATTTGATCTTCAAAGATATATACGAGTAATAATAATCAAACAACATAACATTTTAGACGTTCGGTCCATGTAATTTGTCCTCAGGATAATACAAAATTAAGTAGCTATACACATTTAAAATTGTCTGGCACCTTATGTGAACTCAAAGTCATTAAACCCTAAACATGCATGGACGAATTATGAGACGTAGGCGGTTGCATGGTGATAAGGTATCATCCACCTCAACAGATGTACGTGTTTCATATCTCTCTCTAGCCCAGCTAGCTTGCATTGCAAGCATGTATTTCGTTTTGATTAATTGATATTAATAATTTGTTTCCTAATTATATATATAATGAATTTTAATGTTAATTTTGTTTTAATAATGTATACAACTGGTGCTTGATGCATATTTTTCTAAAAGAAGTGAACTAGCTAGACAAAGAGGACACAGTTAGGGTGAGGGGGGCTAGCATATTATATATGGATGCTGTGGGAAAGACACGTTGAGTTCGATATATATTTGGAAAATGATGAAAGTATTAGTGGGTATTGTCGGGGAGTACGAGTCCCCTTTTCCTCATTCATATTTTTTATGAATATTTACATGCATGCTCAGCTCCTCTTTGCCAAACCTATGTAGTATCTAAAAGAAATTATGTCTTGTCTAAACTATATATGTGCACACTATGAGTTTTCGACTGTCATATATAATAGGGCCTCAAAGGACCAAAAGCACGAATGACATAAATAAATATACATGTACATATATATATATATATATATATATAGGAATAGTTGTAACCAACTACGTAAGAGTTCCTACTCAAAACTTTTGATGGTTAATTCACAGAATTTCATGTTTATGATGGAACCAACCAATATTATAAACCTCTTTATAAATATTATATCTGCAAGAAATCAATTAAAAATAAAGTCATTTAGTCAATCAACCATAGAAAATTGATAGACGGTTCATAACATTATAGTTAATTGTCTAAACGAACAATCTATCTATTTGTTACAGTTAATTGACCATACAACATAGTTTTATTTTTTTATTTTTAAAGATAATCTTTATAGAATAACTTCCTTATAATATAGTCAGTTTCGATCATAAATAAGTAAAGTATTATTCCATAGGGGTACTAATAAATAGTTCATATATAGTTTCTACCCGAAAGTAAATCATGAGTTGGCAATGTCTTTGATTAAGTGGATGGCACAATGGCGAATAGACAATGCTCAGATGCGCCACATAATTGTACTTGTCCTCTTGCTAATTGCAAAACAACCAAAATATGAATATGAAGTGACTCTTTTCCTTTTATGATAAAGGGATTTTTATGGCCATTTCAACCTCACCTTACTAACAGCCAATTTAGGATTGTTGTGATTTAAAAAAAAAAAATATATAAAAATATATATATATATATATATAGCCAACAAGCTCAATGAACAGCCGGTTTTGGTGTCACAAACTTCACCAAAAAAGAAAAAATGGATAGGAATGCCCCTCAAACAAAAAACTTAAAACAAAACCCAAAATAATACATCAAATGTGATAGGGGTATTTTCATCATTTTAACAATACTGTTTTAATAATTAATTTTTTTAATACAGTTCTTTTTTTAATTAGTACCTCACAATAAGCTAGCAATAATATGATTCTATTAGTTGTTCATTAAATATTATTTTCTCTATTTTTAAACATGTACAAAACATCTTGATAGGCGTGTAATGTCGGTTATAAAAAAGTCTTTTGCATGTGCATAATAATGTGATTAAATTAGTTGTCAAATTATTATTATTTTTTTTTTGAACAAACGATATTTTCTACACTAAGGGGTTTCTTCTAACATGATCTAAGATTATTCATTTACTTCCAGTATTTGACTTTCCTTTTGTCAATTCACGCATATAAATACATTTAAAATGTGCAAGTCACGTGTAGCACGCTGTGATTAAACAAATGCCTTCTGCACGCATGTGAGCGCGTGCATGAAGGCTAGTATATAGTTATGTTTTAAGAATAATTAGTTGTCAAAAAATCAGTTTATTTATGAAGGAAGTTGATGTTTCACTATAAAATCAATTGGCAATATATGGGGAGTAAGCAATGCAATGTCCCTTCTCCTATCAATGTGAGATTCGATTCTCAATGTGCCCCCTCACATGTGGTGAACTTTCAAGCCAAACACGTGAACAAATCAAATAAGGTGACGTGGGGTGCGTGTGTCCACTAGGCTTCACATGTGAGCAGCCTGCTCTGATACCATGAAGAAAGTTGAGGTTCCACCATTAAACCAATTGGAAAAACGGAGTAGCTTAACTACTTATAAGCTCATGCAAGGTCCCTTCTCCTATCAATGTGAGATTGTTGTAGGGCTAGTGGCATCGGCAGTGATCGTGGCTGCAGTAGAGGTGGCGGTGGTGTGAGGCTAGCGGTTGCAGTGGTTAGTGGTGACGATCGCCATGTTCTCTAATTGAGTAAATATGTGCACACAAGGATAAACAATGTCATTTTATAAAACCAATAAGGGTATCACAAGATAAACAATATATTTTTTATGAAAGCACGTTCAAAGCAGCCTACAAGCTACCTAGAGGTCATTATTTTTCCAAATAAATTATTTTTATTTTATTTTTAATAAACATTTTTTTATTACTTAACATTAAAGTGAAACACTTGATAATGCATCTATCAACATAAAAAACAACGTAAACAAAATTAATGCCTTGGTAGAAAGAACAATAAAAACAAAAATATGATGTACGTCTTGGATGGGTGATAGATGGATTGGTATCTTGGTTGCCATACCAAGTTGGCATGGCAATGTGAATATGTCATTTTCAAAATTAGATATTCTAGCTTTTGCCATGAGTGTCCCCAAGTATTTTCTGTGGCCACCAAGGGGCCGAGGCGAGAGCTACAGACAAGGGACAAATTTGTCTAACGCCTAAGGTACGTACGAACCCTGTAATTGGTGGTTTCACTCCTTTTTTATGAAGCAACGATGGCATTAATTTTATACCACAGTTATACTATTGTGTGATGTTATTTGTCAATAAAATAAAGGTATGTGTATAATACAACTTACATATATTATTTTTTTACATAAAACACCACTGTAATAGTATATCCCTATCATACGGTCTTTCTTACTTATTGTTTGGCACAGTGTTCGGTTAGAATTTGAAGGGTAAAATGTGAAAGAATGAAAGCGTTGAGAGAGGAAAATGTTGTAAATTGTAGGGGTGGGCACGGTCTGATTTGGTGTGGTTTTGATTGAAACCGAAACCAAAACCGAAAGTTTTTGCTGTTTGGTTCGGTGTGGTTTTGAGGTTAAAATTGAAATGAAACCAAATCATTTGGTTCGGTTCAATTCTGCTTGAAACGGTTTCGGTTCGGTTTTAAACCGTTTACAAACAAAATGAAAAAATAGCTTCAAATCTCTTTTCTTAATTTAATTTGCCAACTCCCTATACTCTTTCAATGTCGTTTCATAACAATATTACCAAACCATGAAAATAGATTGCTGAATGATTAATTAGCAATGTAAGTTCCATATTCGTGTTGGAAAATATAGTTTCTTGCTAGACTTGTTGAATTCAAAAGGAGCAAAAGGGATTTCTCATCTACGGGCAAATTAGGAGGAAACACCTTCTCTTTCAAATCAAAACAATGTTGTTGACTTTGGAGTTGCGAAAGAGAACTTACAGGCTTACAGTGGTTCATTGTTTGGGGGTGGGGGGTTTAGCTGATAGGTATTTATACCACCTGCAAAAGTAGGGATAAAAACACTTAAAAATACTGATAAGAGTACAAGGTTATCGTAGTATAGCAGCTCAAGCAAGGTCGTTTTCCACAGAGATTGAATGAATAATTTATGTTTAAAACCAACTCCTAATTAATTATTGAAAACAAAGTTTGAAAAATGTTGATTTTAGAATTTAATATAATAAAAACGAATTTTAAAACAAAACAATTAAAGAAATTAACTAGAGAACAATTTAAAGAAAGTCAATTTGTAAAGCTTAGGGTTCCACCGTCCCCTTAACAATCCTACGCAATTTTATCAATTACTTATGAATTTCTACGTACATGCTTGGAAGGTTAGGTTTTCCTAATACATATTTTCCTTATGATGTTCAAGCGAAAACGTATATCTAACATGCAACCCGTCTGTGATGTTCAAATCAAATATAAACATGTAAGACTCATTAAGTTTTGTGAAAACTCTTTGAAAAACCATGCAACTCTTAAGAGCGTGATGTTCGCCTTAAGTGAACTTACAATTACTAATCACAAGAAGCCTTCCTCAATTTTAGGGTGATGTTCCAATAGAAATTGCATCAAATTACTTGTCTAAAAACCCTAATGGTCATGAATCATTAAGACAATTAGATATTTTAATCGCGGTGATTAATAATTCAAAGCAAGCATGCATCCATTCATAAGCAAATTAATAAAATCACATATTCATACTAAGGCTCATGGCATCGCCCTAGCAAAAGAACTAGTTATGAACAACCATAAAAAAAATTATTATTATGAACAAGGATAGAAAACACCTAGAAAATAAACTTGAACTGTCAAACGCTTGTGCGTGCGTTTCCACCTCTCCTTCCCCTATTTCTTGCATTCCAACCCTAACAGCTAAAAAGTCTTATTTATACTACTACAAAATAAAACCCTAAAAAGTCTTAGAATAAAACTAGGAAACATAATAAAATAATAAAACAAAAAATAAAAGGTTTCTTATTTAAACTGAAATTCGGACTTCTCAGAAAATCAGACTTTTGAAAGAACAAATCAACTCCGATTTGGTCCCAAAGTGTCTCTTTTGAAAGATGGAGACGTCCCCTACAAATCCTCAGAAGGAATCTTCCTCAAAATATGCCATCTTGACCTCCAAAATATCCAGAAACATCAATCTAGGAAAACTACACACTGAGCCTTTATTTCATCGCCACGGTCAAACGGCTTGGTAGAAAAATCTGAAACTTTGATACAATCATCTTGAAAGAATCACAAACATCTTCAATTAGAATCACTCCAAAAATCATCTGTTTGATCACCTTTTGCTCCAGATGAAGTGGCATGTCCTACATTGAAAATATATAACAAAGTATCAAAATTCTACAAAATAACCAATAAACTATAACTAAGAATAGGGTAAAATATATGGTATAATATGGACTCATCATTAGCCTCCAAGAATCAACGTTGTTGCGCGGTGAGCGTGAGACAAATTGATTTGCAAATTTTGTTTGTGTAAGGTGTGATGAACGTATGAGAATTGGGAGAGAAATAATGATTAGATGAGTGATCGAGAGTCGAAGACTAAGAGAGAGATGAATATCTATGGTCGAGTCCATTCTAAATGTATGGACTTTAATAAACAATCAATTATAACACAACACATAATATGGGTATTTAATTAAATATTTTATTTTTTACGGTACGGTTTAATTTCGGTTCAGTTTCAAAATGCCGAAACCAACACCAAACCGTTTTCCTTCACTGCGATTCGATTTCAAACCAACCATTTCAAAACCGCAAAATTAAACCGTTCGATTTGGTTCGTGTTTCAGCTTCAGCTTTCGGTTTCAAGTGCCCTCCCCTAGTAAATTGTAGTTTGGTGTTGGGTCTAGCTGGAAGGGGTGTAATGATAGGATATCTCTTGTAAGTCCAGTCTATATCTCTAGGGGATGATGAGTAGCACGTGACTGAGGCCCTGCACGTGGCCCACTTACCGTCAAAAAGTGGTACGTCGTACATACCATGTGGCCTGACAGTCCTTTGGCAGTGTACATGTTATTTGCATTATGTGATAGACCGTAGAATGCTAGTGCCAATTGTTCTTTCGATCAGCTTGCTACAATGGACAATTTGCAATATATTAAACTAGCTAATGATTATTATTTCACTCAGTGATACTTAGTTTTTACTTTATTATATAGGAGATGTTACCGGCATTCTAGTAAAGTCATCACCCAATCTCCAAGTACATTTTCCTTCTTATATTTATATAAGTTTGAAGAGCAAGAGGATTTTTTGAGTGACAATAATAATTATAATTTGACAAAGACACAATGAATTTGATTTACTTTTCATAGCATGAGTGATTATTCGCCCGTTATAATATTAACTAGAACTAAGAAAACAAGCATTGATTCACACACACAACGATATATTTACATTCAGAGATTGGAGAATAAATTGATTTTGAACTCTCCATCTACGAGATTTCAACTTAAGACTTCTTATTTACAAATGAAGAAGAATATAACTACACAGTAGTACTGAGTGGTCAAAACGAGCATTCATTTTAATTATGCGTTTTTCTTCTCTTTTCTTTTTTCTTTCCCAATTTTGAAAGGGTTATGGAATTCAAAGTGTCTCACAGAGCCAATCATGGAAAACAAACCATACAATTAGGGATAGTTGGAAATGGAAGAGCCCAATCTGCAAGACCACAATTGCCATTTAAGTCGATTCGGAGCAAACAATTCATAATATACTAAGCTAGTTTTGGGCCTAATTGATTGGGCCATTATACAAAATCAGATCCATTATGTTGCCCACAAATTTTCCTTTTTGGGCTTTTTAGACGTCTGTTTAATTTTTCTGGAATTTCCTAGTTTCTGTGAACACTCATTTCTTTGTGCACCCTCCGCTGAATTTCCAAGTTTCTTTGGACACCTAACTACAATTTATCATTTTCCTAAATTAACCCTATACAACAAATTATTTATTTAAAATAAAAAGGTATAATAAAAAATGCCACTTAGTACTGTAGTCCAGTAGACTTCATTTGTAAGTGAGAGGTCTTAGGTTTGAACACCCACCTCCTCCCCTTTTTATTTTCTTTCATAACTATTATTTTTAATGGTAAATTACAAAAAACTACCTCAACTATTGGCTTATTAACAATTTCATGCCTCGTCTTTAAAAAATTTCAATGTCATACCTTATCTTCGAATTTGTTGCAATGTCATACCTTCCGTCAGTTGACTGTCAGTTCCTCTGTTAAATGCTAATGTGGCATGAGGCCGGGTCCATTTTTTATTAAAAAATTAATAAAAACTAAAAAAAAATTATTTAATATTTTTTAAATATTAAAATAATAAAGAAAAGTATTTAAAAAAAAAATAAAAAAAAAAAACACCCTCAATTCATCCCTTCCCCCCCAACCCCCTCTCTCTTCTCCCCCATCTTCATCTTCTTCTCCCGACCACTGCAACAAAGAAAAAAAAAAAAAAAAAAACCCTCAGTTCGTATGAAACTTTTTAAAGACGAGGTATGAAACTGTTAATGTCCCAATAGTTAAGGTAGTTTTTTGTAATTTACCCTATTTTAAAAATATTAAGACATTGTAGTCCTAATTCAACTAGGTATGTTAGTCATTTTACAGGGGGATACAATCCTCATTAATAAAATTATGGGTATTCTAGTTCTATTTCCCTAATTCAATAGTTAAGGTAGTTTTTTGTAATTTACCCTATTTTAAAAATATTAAGACATTGTAGTCCTAATTCAACTAGGTATGTTAGTCATTTTACAGGGGGATATAATCCTCATTAATAAAATTATGGGTATTCTAGTTCTAATTCCCTAATTTTTTAAATGAGCTCGTTGACAACGCAGAGTCATTTCCAATCCCAATAGGCCCAAAGAAACACTAGTCTAAGAGCAACTCCACCCCTATCCACTTTGCGCCAGCACCCAGCCCATTTATCCACTTAATTGAACAGTAACAGACTCAATGAACAGTAATAGGCCAAAGCATCTCCACCCCAAAAAAAAATGTGCTGGCACCTAGTCTAAAAATGCGCTGGCACAAACGATCTCCACCCTTACAAAATGCGCTGGCGCCCAGTCCATTTAAAATATTAAATAATTTTTTTATAAAATAATAAAAAAAAATAGTTTTAATTTCGGATATGATTTTTAACCAATCTCGTCACGCCACGTGTCATTATCCGAACGTACTATTTTTGAATAGATTTCCGCTAAGATTTTCAACCAATCCCGACAACCCACGTGTCACTTCCTGTTTACAATAATTTAGGCAAGATTTCGATAAGATTTTTAACCAATCTCGTCACGCCACGTGTCATTATCCGAACGTACTATTTTTTGAATAGATTTCCGCTAAGATTTTCAACCAATCACGTAGTGCCACGTGGCATTGTCCAGAACCTCATCTTCTTTTTTTTTGTCCATATAAACCCTATATCCCTACATCCATCCTCACACTAAACTCAATCCTTTTTTTTAGCTCATCAGAATTCTTCTTTATCATTTTCAAATCTTGAGTTCTTACAATGTCTTCTTCAAGGAGAGCGTATAAACAGTTGCAAGAGCAGCAGAAAAGGTTGTTGGCACAACAGGAAGAATTGGTCAATCTTGACCAAGGTGGAGGTGGAGATGAGGCCTTCGCAATGGAGGAGGATGACGATGACCACCATAGAAGGCGGAGGGCCTCACATTCCCGCCGTATCATGCAAGCTATGGGTCAGATAGCCAAACCCGGACGTGCGGCAAACATCGATAGAAGAAGGGAAAGACGAGGTAAAGATCTCTTGGAAGATTATTTTATTCCCAACAGCGTTTACCCTGATCATGTTTTTAGACGTCGTTTTAGAATGCAACGAAGTTTGTTCGCTAAAATCATGAGTGATGTTTGCAACCATGATCCATATTTTGTGCAAAAAGAGGATGTTTTTCATGTTCTAGGTCTTCTTCCTGAGCAAAAAATTACGGCTGCCTTGCGAATGCTTGCATATGGAGCATCCGCAGATCAAGTGGATGAGATCGCAAGGATAGGAAAAACAACAGTTCTGGAGTCCCTGATGCGGTTTTGCTCTGCAATTGAAGCCCTCTACACCAATGAGTACCTTCGGCAACCCACGCCAAGGGACATGCGAAGGCTTCTTATGAAGGCTGAGATGCGAGGCTTCCCTGGCATGATTGGAAGCATCGACTGCATGCACTGGACATGGAAAAACTGTCCAAGTGCGTGGCAAGGAGCTTATGGCGACAGAAAAGGAGCCAAAAGCATCATTCTGGAAGCGGTGGCTTCTTTTGATACATGGATTTGGCATGCTTTTTTTGGTGTTCCAGGAGCTCAGAATGACCTAAATGTCCTTGCCCAAT
Source organism: Pyrus x bretschneideri (assembly GCF_019419815.1). Taxonomy (NCBI): domain Eukaryota; kingdom Viridiplantae; phylum Streptophyta; class Magnoliopsida; order Rosales; family Rosaceae; genus Pyrus; species Pyrus x bretschneideri. The sequence continues at coordinate 5,671,414 of NW_025999457.1, forward strand.
CTCCAGTGTTTGACGAACTGCTACAAGGGCGTGGGCCGAGATGCACATATTGGGTTAATGGTACTAAATACGAGGGACCATACTACCTTGCAGATGGTATTTACCCAAGGTGGTCAACATTTGTCAAAACAGTGCCACACCCGCAGAGTGAAAAAGAGAAACACTTCGCAAAGTGTCAAGAAGGGTGTAGGAAGGATGTCGAGCGTTGTTTTGGTATCCTGCAAGCTCGTTGGGTCATTGTCAGGGCTGCAGCTAGTAGTGTCTATAAAAATTACATAAAAATTACATAAGAATTGTGGAATGCATAAAAATTATATAAAAATTACATAAAAATTACATAAGTATTTCGAATGCATATTACATAAAAATTACATAAGAAATTAAATAAGAATTGTGGAATGCATAAAAATTATATAAAAATTACATAAAAATTACGTAAGTATTTGGAATGCATATTACATAAAAATTACATATAAGAAATTAAATAAATTAAAATATTGATGTGGGTGGAATGCATATAAATAAATAAAAATATTGTTACCTCATCCGCTAAACTTGTCCCACTACGCAAATTACCAGAAGCATGAGAGATGGCGTTTTTCCAACAAGTAAAGGATGCGTTGAGTTTTTTCCAACGACCTTGAAGACCTTGACTAGATCTGGCATCTTTTCCATGTACATCTTTTCCATGTACATCGTTGAACGATTTCGTAATTTTACTCCACATTTCTCGCTTATCCATCTCATTACCCGTAATCGGGTCATGAGTAGTGCGAACCCAACATTCACACAACGTAACATCTTCACTGAGCTTCCACGAAGTCATTTTTTTCTCTCAAAGTGTACAAAATATTCAAATGTAGAAAGTGTAGAAAGTGTAGAAAATATTGAAATGTGGTGTAAGGTGGAAGATGAGGGTTAGGTATTTATAGAAAAAAAAATGTATTTTTTAAAATTTTTCTGTATTTTTTTAAAACTTTTTGACATTTTTTATTAATTTTTAATAAATTTTAATGTTGTAATTAATCGGGACCGTTGGATTTGAAAAATAATCAAATCCAACAGCACTCATTACGCCACGTGGCCAACGGTCAAATTTCTGACCGTTGGGCCTTTTTTTTTTTTTTTTTTTTTAATTTTTGGTGAAATAAACGTGGACCGTTGATCTGTGATTGGACGGTCCAATTTAAAATTTAAATTTAAATTTTTTTTACCGTTGGAAATCCAACGGCCTAAAAAACTAGCCGTTGGAAATCCAACGGCTCTGAGGAGGCCACGTTTCCTTCACCCGGACGACTGCAAAGCATCTGCACGCGGGCCCCAGCGCCTGCAAATCTTGTCGGCTACTCGCCTGGGCAGCCGCGTGTGGTGCACGCGCCATCAAACAGACCGGCTTCTGGGTCTGTCCATTTTGGGCTGGGCAACGGACTGGCACGGGCTGGGTGCCAGTCAAATGGGCGGGCTGGAGCTCTTTTCTTGCAGGCCCGGCTGTTTTCTTCACTGGGTGCCAGTCAAGCCCAGCAGGCTGGAGTTGCTCTAAAGGAAGGTCAAGGCCCGACGAAGCTAGGAGAACGATCCCGAGTGATATAGTAGCACTTGGCATCCAGGTTGACTATAAATCAACTAGGCCAAGGGCTTCCCTACAAAGCATTTTCCGACCACCAATGTGCAAGTTGGTGCACTGAAGTATTTATGGCACAACGTCCCAAGAACAGAGGGACATGCCTATTCAAACCATTAACTCTAGGTGCGTTGTGGCTATCGAAGTGAACAAAAGCCCAAACCCACTACTAAGATGAACCATTTATTCAAAAGACTTAGTGGACAATTTTGAAAGATAAACCACTTAAATTTTGTTATCTATTTTTCCTTATTCGCAAACCCCAAACCCACTAAGGGGCAACACACAACTATTTTGGCCTTTACTGAGCTCACTAATGTTACGCGCGAATACGTATGTTTATCTAAACAAATAAAATTAATGAAAAAGACCTAACAAAGTCTAATTTTTAATCAAAAGCATCGAACAACCTTTATCCAATGATAAGGATAAGCAAAAGACAATTTCTTACAAGAAGTCTCACTTTGGGCCCATGAGAATTCCCATCTATCGAACAGTCTGTCATCAACGCTCCATCTGACTCGCATCCTATCCACGTGCGGGTCCCATGAGAAATACTCCTACCAGAAAACAACAAAAATTGTAATTTTACTATTTTGCCTTAATTTCAAAAGTGTCTTCTTTTCCAAAAAAAAAAAAAAAAAGTCTTCTTTTAATATTTTTATTAATCAAGAACATTTTATGATATTTGAAAGCTTCATGTTGCTTTCTCACTTTCTATATATAAATAGATAAATGCATATGAATTGTCGAAGTATATAAATACAAAAGATTTTATATTAGAGTCAATTGCCCATGCACAAGTAATTAACACAAATTTTATGGATGTATTAAATGAAAAGTCGTGGTTATGTCATGTTTAGATATTTTCATTCTCTCTTTCGATTTGTTTTCACTCTTTCATTTACTTTCCAATATATATAAAAAATAAAAAAAAAAAGCATAAAGAATACAAATAGAAAAATTCTGTCACTTTACAGTTGAATTGGGGATCAAATAATCAACGCGATAATTAGTAATATAGCACACTTGGTTTATTCATGCACATGAAACTTGATGAAGACTATTTGGTTCATGATTTGCTAAGAATCCACAATAATACATGTTTGATTAGTAATTGTTGTTGTTTTCTACGTCATTTCATAATTTTGAATTTTGATCACCAATTCATAAATGGTGTACCTATGTAACAGCTTTTTTTGTATACTGAAAAGAATTACTTTGAATGTATCTTAATCGTAAATAATACACGATTCTTTTTTGCTAAATAAGCTCGTATAGAGAAATAATGACGTCATAGTATCATACGAGACGTCCGGTTTAAGGACTCTAGTCGTACTTGATTCTCAACTAAATGAAGGATTTTTATGTTGTCAATTCTTAGATTAAGATTAGATAAAAAGATAAGGTTACTGTTGATGACTTTGCTAGCAATTATTGGTAAGAGCACATGATGGTAGGACCTTTACCGACCTTTTTCATCCTTCATTTTTCCTGCCTTATTTTTTCACTCACTTTTAGCCCAAAACGTTATCTTGATTCCTGAAAACCACGACCTTTCTTAGGTAAAAAAATACGAACTCCAAACTCTATAACAGAATAATAAAGAAAAAACAAGCCAAACCATTTAATTCATTATGAAATTATGTTTTATTAATAATTGGTTTTTACTTCTGTTAGTGATATTTTTCTTCATTCGTTAGCAGGATGGTTATAAGTTTGATTCACATAAATGGCGAGTTCAATACAATTTTATTAAAACTAACTTATTTTGATTTTAGCCCAATTTTATAAGGAGTGTTATAGCTCCATCCTCACTTAGAGTTTCCAAGAGGCAAAGAGAGAAAACACAAGCTCTCTCTAGGAGGCTAGCCATATGGGATGGAAGATACTAGCGTCTTCTTCTTGGGATTGGTTATGTTCCAATCGATTCGGTTTTTGTTGAAATCGAAACTGAAACGAAATTACGGTTCAGTTTTTTCCAGTGCAATTCAGTTTTTTTTAAATAAAAATCTGAAAATTGTTTTAAAAAAAATAAATATGGGGTTTAATTTTTCTCTGTATTACTTCTCTCTTGATCCCCACGTCAAAATTAGGGTTTACCCTTTGAACCCCTTTAGCCTCTAGTTAAGTAATCTAATATTAACTAGGAAACCACAAGCTTAAATCTAATACAATCTCTAAATCTTAGCTTATAATTCATAATCCCACAATGGCTACAAAACCTTATCATTCTAGAAGAGTAAAACACCAACAACTAAAACATCTTAATTCATAAGGTCCTTTATATGATTAAAGTGTATCAAACACTCTTTATATTGTGGTCCCTCATTTTGCTCATCTTACCCATCCTTTAGTCATATCTTCCTTTTTTTATAATTACTCTAACGGAGTAACAAAAATATATTTAATTTAAAAGCCTTGTGATGACGACCATGACAAACAGGGCCATGATTTAGAAAGCTGCCATGCGATGGTACCATCCGTAAATACAAACAAGCATACGAGTGCAGAACAACTGGAAGCTCGAAAATCATTTTTTATTTTTAAGCATACTCTAAATAAAATTTTTAGTGTTAATCTTAATTTACTATCCTAAAATTTATTGGTTTTTAACATTTCATACATTTAGGTTTTTTCGTCGCAATTTGATACCTAAAGTTATAATTCTGGAACACTTTCATACATTCATCAAGTTTTTCATCAAAACTTCCATTAACTGAAGAAGTGGTGCTCATGCAGACAATAATTGAATGCTACGTAGCCAACATACAAAACGCCTTCACATTCTCCAGACTTAGCCCCATAGCCCGAGTCATATCCTCGATCACCGAGTCAGCCTGTGCTTTCTAGTTCATCGACTGCTTGATCTTTGCCCTTTTGATGAGTGCATCGTCGTGCTCCTCGTCAGCCAAGCTCTTCTGGCAGAGAAAGGACAGTGCAACGTAAATGGCGTCGAGGGCGATGGTCTTGAATCCATGGGCGCTGAGGGTGAGGGATTTGAGGATGTGGGCGGCGTCCTTGGGGTCGAGTGTGATGGCCTTTTCAACCTCGTCGAGGGTCTGCTGAGAGAGAGAGGTGGAGGAGGAGCGGGAGTCGGCAGATCAGGACTAGGCGAGGAGCTGGGTGCCGTAGACGAAGTGGCGGTTGGCTTGGCACGGTTTTGTTACAAAAGCGGTGCCAGAGTTATGCGAGGAACTTTTGGGGATGTTGTGGATGGAGAGGAAGGCAACAACGACGAGGATGATTAGGCCAGCTTGGAGGAGAATGTCCTTCACGATTCGGGAATGATAGATCGGTGCCGATTCTTCTGTTTACGAATTAATGTATCATAATTGGGATTGAAGGAAATCCATGAGTGGGTGTTTAGGAGTTGGGTTAACTGCTAAGGGAGGACTGGGAGATACGTGGGGGGAGGGGAATTAGGAAGGGTAAGGTAGGGAGGGAAGGGGAAGGCTGAGCTGGAGATCAAAGGGTGAGAGAAAATCAATTTTTTTAATTTTTATTAAATTTTTGATATCTACGTGGGCTCATATTGACACAGTGACGTCCAATCATTGTCTACATAAACATCACTTTATTAGTTAACAGAGATTTTGACGAAAAACTTAACGAATATATGAAAGTATCCTAAAATTATGACTTTAGGTACCAAACTAGAACGAAAAAAGACTTAATGTATGAAATGTTAAAAACCAATAAACTTTAGGGTTGTAAACTAAGATTAACCAATTTTTTGATTACGCATTAGAACATTGACTACCCAATCAATGGAAAAATTTGCCTTTTTGGTGGGTTGTATGAGATTAGGCCTTAGGGAACGATTGGATTGGTAACAATTGGTTAGGCTTTGTAAGACAAGATTTGTAACATTAACTCATGTATAAGGATAGATAATATAACCTACTCTATTATGAATTTATAACGCATCACATCTAGCTCACATTTTGACACAATAAACAATGAACTGAACTCAAGTCCATTTTAACTGTTTCCAACCTATTCTGACCATTCCACCAAACAGGCGGATTGAATTGCTACAAAAAGCGATTGATCATAATATTAGGGGTGTGCTATTCACACATCATTTTTTTACTTCTCACACACCCCTTGTTAATTTATGTCCGTTGATCATCTTCAATTCATCCGATCCGACGACCGAAAATTAAAAAGGTGTGTGAAAAGTAAAAAGAGGTGTGTAGATATCACATCTCTAATATTAAAATTTCGGAGCAATCAATATGACGAGGCATTGTAGCCACACCCTACTATAAGACATAGAATGAGTATTAATTTATCAAATTTCCCAATTGAATATGCTTGCTTTTGTTGAAATGTTTGCAACAATAACTAAATAGTTTAACCAATCATGATTTTATGAACTTTCTTTTAAAGATAATCTTTGAATGAATACAAAAATGTGAGCAGCTTCCATCATGAGATTCAATTGCAACCCCACAAAGTGGTTAGCACCAATTAACTTAGCAGTACTTGAGCCGTTGAGCACATCTGCTTTTGATATTAAGTATAAATTATTAGAGGAAATAATAGTGATGGTTTCTCAATTTTAACTTAGTTGGAGTAATGATCTTTTAATTAAAAATTCATCATTATTCGTCTTTTAAGTCATCAAAACATGCAGTTATGGTTCTTTTCATGAACTCCGTTAGAATTTCCGTTAAAATAAATCACGTACTACGCAGGTGAGGCTGAATCAATAGGTAAGTATAGAAAACCAAATGAGAAAACTTGTAGTAATGGTTTCTCAATTTTAACCCAATTGTATCAGTGGTTCTTCCAACATGACTCATTTTGATGGAATTCTGATAAAGCTGACGAAAATGACTACAGTTGCATGTTGTAATAAGTTAAGTGACCAATGATCATGGATTTTTAGTTTAGGAACCATTGCTCCTATAGAGTTGAAATTGAGAGATCATGGCTACAACTTTCTTAAATTATTATTTTGTGCTACAATTTTATTTACGTTAAAGAGTAAGAGAATAATTATTTTTTAACACATTATTTACGAGATTCGAACTTAATACGATAAAGGTAAAGTTTAGGGATTACATGAAAGAACTTCCGTAAATTAACTAGATCTCTTCCAGTATAAAAGTATGTTAAAGACCATAGAAATTATAAACAACTAATAAGAACAAAAAAAATATTAATCTACCTTTGAATTACTACAAGTATAATAGATTAGATATCAAACATTTAATTTGTTGAATATTTATATCCTGAAATTCTACAATAATACACAAATTAACCACTCCTAATTCAGTCTTTACCAAAAATAATTAAAAAAATAATTAGTTAACTCATAGAGTAGTCGCCAGTAGTCAGTACTTGTAGTCCATTTAACTCGGAAACTCGGCTGAGTTGTCTCAACTCGACCCGCTCCACTGAAAGCCCCGCACCTAATTAACATACAGATTTATCAGCCAACCCAAGCGCGAAGCAACGGCCCAGATTCACCCAAATACTCAAGCTGGTTCAAAGCATCCCCGTGGCAGCGTCTCTGGAGATCCTCCACGTTCAAGAATCGCCCGGAGTTACCAGACTCGGACCGGGCCAGGACCCGAAGAACCTCTTCGAAAAACGACTCGTCGCATGGGATGGCCAAGGGGCCCTTGTTGGCGAAGCCGTACTCCTCCTCGGCCTCTACTAGAAGCTTCTGGAAGATAGGGTGGTTCAGGTACGTCGCGCGCACGATAAACCGCTTGTAGCTGCTTCCCACGCAGACCGCAACGTGTCCTGAGGGGACGTCGGACGGCGCGCGAGCTGCCGTGAGGCGCGCCTTCTTGTGCCAGCGTTGTAGCATTTGACGGATTCTAACAATGCGTCGAAGTTTGTTGCATTTGCTGATCGCCGGCGACATATTGCCGGAAAGAGTTGGAAAGAATGGGAGTTGCTTAAAAGGAGGTAATGGCGATGATGGGGGTACGAGTATTTGTTGGTGGGAGGTTTATATGGGAGGTGGAGAAGTGAAATGGCCCTGGAGTTGGAGATAATTACGGGATTGTGGCTGTTGTTAAAGTTGTTGTCAAGGCCATGTGATGGGTAGAAAGGAAAGTTGATATGATAACATGGGATTAGCGCACTCAAGTCTTCAGTTTACTGATAGATGTGCCACGCCTTTGAGAATCTCACTAGATAAATGCTTGATTGGCTCCTGACATAGGAAAAAATAGACGGAGGCAGATCCCTCCTATTATCATGCCCTTCCTATCTCTTTTTATATTATGCGATTATAGTTAAGTCACGTTAACATTTTATATTAATTTTTGTTAATAAAAATAATAAAATATAAAATAATAAAAATATAAAATATTAACGTGATTTAACCGTGACCGTATAAATACAAGAGAACAAGAAGGGCATCGTAAAAGAAGGGCAGACAATCTGCTTTCAAAATAGACATGCTTGATTTGGGGGAAAGAGTTGCCTACACGGCTCTTGCTGTACGAACTGCGACGATATAGACGTTTGTTATTATTATTAGATGTCGAAACTATATTTTTGTTTTGGACTCTTCTTCACGTATAACAGTGTTAACATTCACCGTAATTATTAAAATTTACACTTTTTGAGGTTATATAGTAGTGGTAAAATTATAGTTAATGATATAGAATGATGTTGTTATCACTTTAATAAAGCTGGTCTTCACGTTATGGACTTCCCATAACACTGTTAATGTGGATAATTTTATTTAGACTTGATTGCATTACACTACTAACGTTGATGGTTATATCATACACACCTTATTACATTATAGAGGTGGACTATTATTAGAGACATCGTGAAGTAATTACACATCATCGTTAGTCACTTACCTCATGAAGTACATTATTCAACGTCAGAATTACAAGAAAGATAAAGTTACACTATAATCGTTAACATTGACGCTCTATGGATACACAATGAAGATAAGGTTAGAGTTTATAACACAAATTGATGCTGTTATTACTGGAATAAGGTTGTTGTGTAACTTGTGGATGTTCTATTACACTTTCAAGATAGGTTATGATACTTGAACGCAATTGGTTTACACTACAAACGTTTACATTTAAGAGTACGGATACCATTTTTGTTTGGTTAAAGGATACCGTAAGCTAACCCAAGAAAAAAAACTAATGTAATTGTGTTAATCCTGATTAAAAAAAAATTATATTATGTTATTGATATAAAATATTTTATAGTGACATGTCTAATGTAAATAAGTCATCCTCGGTCGATTGGCTAAAACGAACGAAAAATGATAGGTGCATGTACTAGTAATGTGTTGCAGGGCACGAGAGAAGAAATAAGTTTGTTTTTGGCGGATTTGGAGTATGTCATTGTCGTGGGCTTGTTCAGCGACCAACAAGCAAATATATGCAACTGGATTTTCTCTAGTTAAGTACAAGAAAAGAACAAAAAACAAAGATGGTATTTTGCAACTACAGATGCAAGATTTTCTCAAGTTTGGTAATGTCTTGCAACTAACAGATGCAATGTGTTTAGGAAGGTTAAAAAAAATATTTTATTGGGTATGGAGTCAAGTAACATGAAGGTGTATTTGAACTTTATATCAAATATATTTATGTCTGGTTTGGTGGTCAAAATTATAGTACTTCAATTAAATTGGACTAGAGTCATGTTTTATATTTGAGAAATTTCTGTTCAATTCTATTGAAATAGATGTGAAATATAAAATCGAACGCATCGTAAATGTATGTTCACAATATAATTTAGTAAAAATAATTCCATCATTAGATTTAAAGTAGGTTTTTAGCCAAAATGGTCACTGAGATTAGTATAACTCCTCAATTTGGTTCTTGAGATTTGAAATCGATAGAAGTTGTCCGTGAGTTTGTCCACCGTCAATCCTCTTGGTTATTTCGTGAAAAATCTCCATTAAATAAGGACCATAATGACAAAAATACCAAATTTAATGAATTTTAAATTCAGTGATCAATCCTCCAATTAAGTCATAGTGGAGGGACTGTTGATTCAATTTTCTCAATTTAGTAGACAATTGTTGGTATTTTTAAATCCTACCAATTTATAAGCTTGACAATTTTGTTTTGTATCCTCCTGCCCATGTTTATGTAATGATATGATCCGATTATATTCTCTGTGTCGAGGAAATAGAACATGTTTACAATTAATGAAGTGCATGCTAATCATTTCCAAGTGAAAAACTAAAAACTGAAAATCAATTATTCAATAAATATTATTTATGTTGATAAATGTGTGTAGGATTTTGTGCTGCGAAATACCATGTGCATGATGAAATAAATAAACCCACAAAATAATATAATAAGATACCAATTAATTATTCAAGTTAGTTTTGGCAACTTAATTATTAGGAGGAGGAGGAGCATGACATGAGACATCGGTCTTAACTTGTAATGTTAGCTGATCAACAAACAGGCTCTGATCAACAAGATTTTCTCCCAAACAAAATTCAACACACAATTGTTTATGCATGCATGGCATCAATTAAATATTTTAATGCAAAAATACCTGCTACGTACATCGAAAGTTATAAACCCTTCGTCTCTCCCCTTGAATTTGCAGTGCCTCAGTGCTACAAGTGCAAAGACAAACACTAAATTAAAGACCATTTCCTGATTAGCCATTTCTTTTTACATTATTATATTTGATATGATTCGATTAGAAAGCTAACTGTTTTGTGTTTGCAGTTGAATGGACCACATGGTATCAAAATTTTATATGCACATACTCATTGAGTAGGGCACAAGTAGGAAGTAAGTTATAGCTAATACTCATTTCACCACACATTCAATTTTGGAATATTGAAAATCAAGGTTAGATCAATTGATCACAACAGTATAGCCGCTCTTTTTTTTTTTTTTGCACTCAAATTTATATAGATATTTTTTCGTAAATTAGTGTAGTTTAAATTAATAGAGCCTTGTACAAACTCATACCTTATTTTTAAACATTGCAATATTATGTATCAACTTACAAATTCGTTGAAATGTCATACACGTTTCCTTCTCTATCAATTTGTCTATTAACTGATGACATGGATAGGGATAGTGAGTGGCCCACTCCCTTGCCTTCTAGAACTCCATGTTGCTGACATTTCCACGGTGGAGTGCGGCTAATCCCATTCGCTAAACATATCCAAAGTATCCTTTTTGTCCACCTACCATCCTTGTCTTCTCATGATTGTTCGCCACGTGGCTCCCTCATTCGCTTTCATCTCCAGCTATTTTCCCTTCCTATTTTTCCTCCCCTAGAAAATCTAAAAAACCCTAAAGAATTTCAGAGCAAAAAAAAAAAAAAAAAAACTTGAAACTTGATCCTTTTTTAATTTTTGAGTTTTGCATAAAAATGTGGAGGTTTCTGAAGCGCGATTGAAAGAGGAGGTGTTTGAGAATGCGCTTCTGAATTTGCAGACGAAGTGGGAGATGCAGGCGTTGAGAAGGCAGGAAGCAGGAGGAGAAAAAAAAAGGCAGGACAAAATGATTCCTAAGTGGAAGACCAATCGAGAGAACGAAGATGAATGTGAAGGTGAATATGAATTTGAGCAACAAATTGAGCTGCGCTACCCGGTTCAACAACTGGGTTAGTACCCATACCCGCCGCTCCAGTTCGTTCCATACGGTATCGTTTGGTATGCAGACGGGACGGGACGGGATAAGACGGAACGGAACGGAGCGGGAGCAAAGATGCCCTTGGATGGAAACAAGGAGGAAGAAGAAGGAGACGGAGATGTTATAATTTTGTGTTCCACAGATGTGGAACGAGTCGTCCCAGAAGGGTGAGATGAAATGAAAATTCACCCAAAACTCGTCCCGTGGAACAGCTCGTTCCACCCATTTAAGGCGCACCAAACGTGGGACGGAACGCCTTGTCCCACTCTGTTCCGTCCCGTCCCACGTACCAAACGGTACCTACATGAATGGGTCATCGTATCTCCATGCTATTGTTAAGCTTGGTAGCGCATCTCCGTTGTCCCTTGCTCAAATTCAAAGTCACATTCACATTCGTCTTCGTTCTCTCTTTCTTCATCGTCGGCTACTCCTCCACCTGGGAATCATTTCGCCACAAGCTTTCCTTCTCCTCCCGCTTTCTCTTCGCTTCCTGCCTTCTCAATGCTTCCATCTCCCATTTCATCTGTGGATACGGGGGATATTTTGGATATATTTAGGGTTCGTTTACTAATCCGTAATCAAAATAGGTGGAATTGGATTAAAGGGGAATTGAATTGAAAAGGAATTGAATTGAGGAGAATTGAAATCCAGATTTCCATTAAAGCTATTTACTATAATTTTCTGAAATCGGAGTATAAATGCTCTTGTTTAAATATAAATTGTTTACTAATTTACTTGAATCGGAATGAAAATTTGTATGATTACTAAAATGCCCTTGATCATAAATAAATGTTTTATAAGAACTTATAGGAAATCAGGTTAATTGATATAATATTAAAAATAAAAAACTAACCAACCAAACCCCAACCCAACCGTTCTCTCTATCTCTGCCTCAATCATCTTTCAACAATTTGAAATTCACGATGGGTTTGAGGCCTATGGGAAGTGCTGGTTGTGATGATGTAGTTTCTTTGAAGTTTAGTTTACGGGGTATTTCATGTTGATTTGAATGTGAGGAGTTTGGCTTTTAGCATTGTGTTAAAAAGAAATAACTAAAATGGGTTCTTTTTCAGCTTTCGCTTGATCTTGTTTTCTGGTTGTCGTTGTTGTCTAGGAAGATGATGGTGGGTATGTGGCATTGGGAAGACAGGAAAAGGGCGATAGTGAGGGAGAAGGAGACAGACTAGCGTTGGGCATGGGTGCTGGTTTTATCATTGGAATTTCAGCAATTATGTGAGGGCATTATGGGTATGAAAAAGGGATTCCCCATTCCCTCATTCTTCTGGAACTCAAATACCACTTACTATCAAGGGATCCAATTCCTCCAAAGTGAGGAATTGAATTCCAAACTTTGTGTGGGTCCCACCATAATTTTGATTCCTTAAAATTTAGTAAACACATGAGTGATCCGTAATCGGAATATGATTCCATGTTTTGATTCCCATTACGTGTACGTAAATGTGCTCTTAGCGTATGGGATTAGCCACACTTTACCGTGGATATGTCAACAGTGTGGAGTTCAATGGGCGATGGAGTGGGCTCCGCGCTTACCATGCCTGCAGTTGACAAATAAATTGACAGGCTAAGAAACAAGTTCTGACATTGCAACAAATTTATAAGTTGAAGTATGATATTGTAATGTTCAAAAGATGAGGTATGAGTTTATTATGTGATCCAAAATTGAGGTGATAAAATACAACTTTATTTACACTTTAAAAATCCTCAATGACTGCTAGTTTTTAGGTACTTTTGCTAAACAATTTATTCGGCCCAGTTACAAAAGCTACCAGGCCGAATGGAAAATTTGAACAGAACAATGACATTCTACTATTAACAAAAATGTTATATCATCTTGCTCATTCATGTAGGTCAAATTTGAAACTTCTCTTTTGCAGGTGAAAGTGCTAGTTAGTATCCATTGTTTTGTTTATAAAACTAAATGAGGAGGAATTTTGGAAAAGACACACAATTTATCAATCATAATTATCAAATGTGTCATCCATTGTAGTCAAATTTAAGACATTCAACTTGTATATAAGTAAAGAGAAATATTATTAAATTGTAACACACGTGCAATAATAAGAATTTAAGAGCAACAAAATGCACAGACAATAATAACGTAATATCAAACTCATTATTCATAGAAATCAACCTTAAACCCTTGTTATCACTTAATACTGTAATTTAGTGATATTCTCCTTCAATTATAAGTGAGAGGCATTGAATTAGATTATTGTTAAAGGAAAATTCGAACCAGATTATTACCTATGAATGAAATATTTAAGCCTGGATTTAAAACACCGGACATTGTCCTGTCCCACAAATTATCTTCCCCCTCTGGAAAAAAAAAAAAAAAAATCGTGCCTCTTGCTCTTGCCTGCTGCAACTTTGCAATCCCTCGCTCTCAACTCAAGGCAAATTCTTCAAAGTAAGAATTCAACACAAACAGTAAAATAAAATCCAAAGAGGCGAAGAACTGGGATAGAATACAACTATCAACAATGCCAAACTTGGTCCTCCACCACCCACTACCACTCACCCCCTTTCTTTCCCACCTTCCATCATCATCATCAAGCTTTCGAATTCGGAACCAGAAATTATCGGCCTCGCTTCCCCCAAAAAATCCTGCGGTTGTACTCCGTTGGCGGCCCAACACCATCAGGTGCATGGCGAACCCGCGCAGAGTGGCAATGGTGGCCAAGCAGATAAGGAGGGAGCTGTCTGACATGCTCATAACTGATAAGGTCTTGCAGTACGCTATTCTTCCTGAGGTTTCTTTGGGTGCTGATCGTTTCCTCTCGTCGCTAACCACCATAAGCGATGTTGAAGTCTCCACCGACTTGCAGGTACATAGTTACTTGCATATGTAATTACGTATGCTTTCTTTTTATTTTGATTCTGATATTTTGACCAAACTTGGTGTTTTTTGTTCGATTTGTAGTGTTGGGTTTTGTGGGTTTGCTATCTTGTTTGGCATTTCATTCTTAGTAAACTTCTGTAGCATATTTGACACTTCGTGGGTGCAAATTATATGACTTCTTGTTTTGGTTGTCTCTGAGAGTAGCTTCCTTCAATGTTTCCGCGAAGATGGCAATGTTCATCATTTGACGAATCTTGTGGCGCTAAAATTTTAGTAAACTATAGTTTATATGTTTGCCTACAGGTGGTTAAAGTGTATGTTTCTATTTTTGGCGATGAGAGAGGGAAGGAGGTTGCCCTTGCTGGGCTAAAGTCAAAAGCCAAATATATCCGAGGTCAATTGGGAAGGCGTATGAAGCTGCGGTTGACTCCTGAGATACGCTTCATAGAAGATGAGTCATTAGAGAGAGGAAGCAGGGTAAACTTAATACCATACTATTTCATATGATTATCTGTATAACTGGGGAAAGCAATACAATTGGTTTCTCTTGCACTTTCTTCCAACTTTTTCCAGTAAGAGTAATGAGAGTACTTAAGTCGTTTTTGTATTAATTGAGGTAAAGATAAGATATAAGTTGGTAAAAGTAAAGCCAATTGTGATTGCTCATAGAGGTTGACAAGACTTGGTTATCAAGGTTTGATTTGTGTACTTGTAAAATTGCTTTTGAGGTGGGTGTCAATATATGCTAATATGTCAATGGTGAACCATTTCAGGTGATTGCAATATTAGATAAGATAAAGAATGAAAGGAAAGATGAGGAAATTCAAGATGAGGAACAATTGGAATCATCCGAGGCACCTGAGGATGACGGAGATTGGGAGGCTGATGACCCTGATGAAGACATTATATACATAAAATAGTTACTCTCCCTAGTTCCTGAGCATTATGCTATTTTGATTGAAGCTTGGCTTCGCTTGTCTACAGGTTTGTTTCATTTTCTTCACTTTCTTTGTATATACCGTTTACAAATATATGTATGTTTTAATTGTTTCTTCCATTTGCTGAAATTGGACACAAACATAATTTAATGAAGCGGACTACCTGCAATTTGGTTTGACAATGCTTGGTCTATTTAGGTGCAATCAATGAGTTGTTGGAATCAACTTTAGGAAGGTTTAGTATTGTGTTTGTGTATTTGATTAGAATTTAGATGATGTCAGGATTAAAACTAGCGTACTATGATTGAATTAGGAGTTTTGGTACGGACATACAGAGTGGCCAACTTTAAGGTACAAGGTTTGATCTCTGAACACGTCCCACTCCAGAGGGTTTGTTGTGGGAGTTGGGACTGCCTGTGATGGTACAATATCGTGCACGTTTAATAAACTTTATTATGCTCAGAAGAAGGGTATAATGTTTCATTTACTTTACTTTCTGTGACGCAGGCAAGCACGATAAGTCACAACGCTAACCTAGACAGAAAAACTCTTCACGGCTGGAGCCCCATCGTTTGAATTACGAGCTTCAACCATGGCACGCCTTGTAAAATTACCTATAATGTTTCCATTCTTTTCTTCAGGTATGCTTTTGATTTGCTTTTTGTTTTGGTCATCTAAAACCGGAAGCAGAAATTGTGGTATTTATAGTGCTAGATGGTTCACGAAGTTGACAATCCACATGATGTGAATGGAATTCTCTTATAAACATGTCTGCCTTTGTGATATTCTGATGTGTCTGTTACCGATATCACCTACTAGTTACTGATGCTTGTGGTCAATAAGATGCCGCAGCACTAGCTCGTATTCTCGTCCAGTGGTCAGTTTAACGGGACACAACTGAAAATTTATCATAAGCACGTCGACGAGCCTTGGACTCTATTTACCCCATGCTGGGAATTAATAATGTATGATTTGCAAAAGAAGTAGTCTGTGTTGAGCATCCACGGGGTTTGGATTTAAAAGCTTAGGATGATGTATGATGTTACAAGAGCAGAGACAAGGATGAAATATGAATAAATGGAGTTTCGAGAGCTGCGAAACTAAATCTACCCCTACTCTCGAGAAACTTGTCTCCCTCTGTGAAAGTCTTTCTCTCCTCCCCCGTGAGAACCTTTTCAGCCTGTGTGCTGAGCCTTCTTCAGACTTCATCTCCTCCGCCGCCGGCCCTTGCCATGGCCTGCGTCGGTGGCTCTCGGGTTTAGTTCTCCCTGCAATGTTTCTGCTGATCGTCACCAATATGTGCTTTAATTTTCCAAATCCTATGCCATCAATTCCAATTTCTTTTCACCATCTTTCCCATCCTCCACCTCCTAGGCTTTCCTCTACCTATTTGGTTTCGGATTTGTAGCTACTTTCCTTAAACGCGTTTTGTCCCAATTTTTTAAGGATGTGCGTAGAGCTCCGGTGCAGGTGATCTCACCACCACCTCTCATGGATCGGGAAGTGCATTTTGCTCCGGTTCGGGTGTTTATACCACCACCTCCCATGGATTTGTCTTCGACGAGTTTTTTGCCTTCGATGACTATGTTGCTGATGAGTTCTCTCACAAGCTTGCTGTGTTTCGCTACAGATCTGTCATCTATGGTGCTTTGTGAAGGTTGTTGGAGTCGTCTTTCCATCATTTTTGTGGAATTGTTTGGCTGGATTTTTTACGCCTGTTGGACGAACGTTCTTCAACGATGCATCGGCGGCGGTTGCAAGGAAGATAAGGTTTTGTGTTTCTGTTGTTGTTTCTGGGCTCAAACTTTTGGTTTGGGCTTGTTTCGGGGGTCCATATTTTCTTTTAGGCTTTTCTTGTAATTAGACCTCAACTGTTGTAAATTTTAATGTGGTTCGGCAACAAATCTTCCGCTTTTACCAAAAATAAGAAGAAGTAAATCTACCCCTTTAGCGATATAGTCACACCACTATGTCTTGTGATGACGGGATATTACAAGTTTATGCGAATTTTAACACACCTGCAATCGCTAACGTAAATTCCAAACTCAAGTCATTATAATTGAGTGGACGTGTAGCATGACATCAAGTTGTAATGCCCTATATAAATGTGTCTACAAAGACATTCAACGAAAGTTGGAGCAAGCAATTTTACTGTCTTCTATGATGAATTTCAGCTTCCAATGACTGGTACAACCTTATTTTTGAGCCTTCGGTCTGTCTCACTAGAAGTGAATCTATGGGCATTTGGTACGTAGAATTGGATTAGAATGAAATAATTTTAATTTCAATGTATGTTTGAGGTGAGAAATGAAAAAATTATGACCATTACTTATAAAATAAGGGAAGTGTTACTGGTACTTCAAAAATCTCATTCTACACTTCTCTCAAGTGTATTTTTCTTTCTAAATATAAAAAATTTGGAGTGCCAATAACAAATCCTTAAAAATAAGACTTATTTTTTGTGATGCCGCTAAAACTTGACTTCAATCTCACTCTCCCCTGCAACTCAAATTTCGCCACTTACCATTCTAATACTCAATTTTTGTCTCTACTCTGCAATTTTCCTTCAATATTGTTAAAAAAATCTTTTTATTTTATTTTATTATTATTATTATTATTATTATTTTTTCAATTTTTATACAAATGATAGTCTGTTAGATGGTTAAATTACAAAGGGAAGAGATATCGGTAAAATTCGAACCCACACGAGAGTGCATAGACATTATTACTTTCTAGCATTGTGGTTAAACGCCATTTGCTAAAAAATAAAAGGGAATTGTTATTAGCATTCCAACAATCTCATTTCGCACTCCAAACTTTCTATAATTAGAAAGAAAAATACACTTATGAGAAGTGCAGAATGTGATTTTTATAATGCTAATAACAATTCCCAGATAATATTAAAAACTTAGAGAAACAAAGGGAAGAAGCTTGATTTTGCTTTCAAAGCTGCCTAAAGGTTTACCACCCTCCCCCATATCGCTTGTGAAGTAATTTGTCTACTAACCGAACTATTCAATATCATAATATGAACAAATATTATTAATGCATATATTTTTGGTGGTTCTGAATAATGTACGTGATGAAATTGAGCCTTAGGCAAATACCACACAAGCTTTTCAACCTCAAATGGAAGCATAATTCCAATTTCCCCACAAATCCTTACTTGACATTTTCCATTGCTCTCAAGGGCATTGGTTGGTATGTAAGATCAGATTAGAACGGATAACTCTTCAATTTAAAGGTCTGTTGAGGGAGAATAAAAACGTTATGTCTAACTAGAGGGTAGAATACGATTACTCATGAAGGACACTTATCAATCCCAATCCTTTCCTAAATGGTAGGACTAGAAGGTATGAGTTTTCTTCACGTATAATTCTCTTCTAATCCCCGCCAACTGAAAAATTATTCACTTCTACCTTCAACATATCAAACGAGCCGAACATCTCCAGGTTTTATGTCCACACTATGACATGCAATGCAACATAGGCGCATGAGTACTGTATCTCAGTCACCCAGTTATCCATATCATGCAACAGGCTGACATCAAACGATAATTAACCATTATAACAAAATCACCTAATAGCGAAATTGAAGACTGAAAACGATAAGCATCTTATTCATCACGGGAGCATTACCCTCAAAATGTTCGCTATGAAATGGAAATCTAAATCATCCTAATTACCAAATTCATAATTCTCAATTCAAAAAAAAAAAAAAAAACCTGGAACTTACGTAAAGTTTTCATGGTGCAGAAAAGCTTTAAGAATCAAAATATTGGTACAGTCCACCCTTTCGTATTATTTCTATCTGAAAACCAACTCATTTTTCATTCACAACTTCTGATAAAAACACATCTCCTTCAGTGATGAGCCTTTGCCGCAGCCTTTTGTTCAGATTTAGCCTTTGCCTTAGTGGGGAGAAAAAAAGAAAGGAAATAAGTACTCGTGCACAAATAAAACGACATGGTGTAAGCAATCCAACAAACAGGCACAAGACTGTCACACAACTCAAACAGCATAACACATAATTTCACATTGCATTGTATGCTAGCATCAACTTTGGGTTGAACAGCTTAAAAATTTAAATAAAGGGGACAGCTTCAGGTGACATTTCCCATTCCATTAGTTAGCCCTAGTTGGTCAAATACCAGACCCGTATCCTTATAATGTCTTGACATGTTAAACAAAAAAGTTGATAGTTATAACATATATACACATTTAGTTGTGGTGAAGCTTTGATTGGTCATTATCACAACGAAGTATATTATGGTAAATTGATAGGTGGTTAAAAATGTTAACCCTATGACTACTTTCATTCTCCATTTCCAGTTTCGGAAACTGGAGCAACCCCAGTTCCTTTCTAGGACACTGCTGCTAGACTTCCTTTCACATTTGAAGATAAATCTCAGCTTTGCCCCTAACTTCAGTCAATTAATTATCAACTTAAAATCCAGCAATTCACAAAGGGTTATTTCTCTCTCACATTTACTCAAGCATAGTTTTGGACATTGTGCTTATTTATATGACAAGAAGTTATCAACACATTGACAAATGGTTAGCAAATATTTAGCTAAAACCCTCCCTTTCTCACAAAACTCTATGCAGCCTCGTCATTTTTCTTTTTCCCTTCACACTTGTAATTGTTTCTCTAAAACATATGCTACTAGTCACATTTGCATTGACTAATTCTGCTGTCAAATCACACCGTGCATTTAAGATTTGAGTTTTGATAGTGAGTTTGTGTAAGTCGTGTTTGTGGGTTGGCAGTTAAACCACTAAGAAGCTATAGTGAAGACATTGGATTGGTTGCATGCAGCTTGAGTTAAGATTTAATAGCCCAACCTAGAAGTCTTCATGATGTGAGAAGTCCTTCAAACGCATTTATTTATTTCAATGGATGACTTGATGCTAGAAACGAAGCTGCAGTTGGAATATTTAAGTTTACTTCTAGAATTTTCCATGCACAATGTGCATACCTTTCTTTCTTAGACACACTTCCAATTGAATTCTTTCATCTTAACATAGTGGGCTGCATTATTTTGCTTGACCATTGCTATAAAGACTCAGGCTTTTTACAAGCATAGCCAATAATCTAGGCATTGACATTATTTCTTATTTGTAGAGCCCCTCTAAAACATCCTTATACACCAATATCTGTTATATGCGTTTTGCAGTTTTGTTGAGGGAAAGTTAACACTTCCATCCAAGCTTTACGATAGAAAGCATACTTGGAGGTGAAGAAGAGTTCATTGCTTGCATACAGCCAAATTAATAGACCAAATTTAGAGCCTAGTTCTATTTCCAAATTGTTCACATGATCACATAATTGCAACATGCTCGGATTGACAAGTGGTCGAATGCCCCTACAACTAAGCAATCACATACGTAAATCAACCCTAACTGAAAAGGAGAGGACTACAGAAAAATAAAAACTCATCACGAAAACATCACCAAAAAGGGATAAAATAAAGAATAATAGAAGACAACATATGTACCTTGTACAAGTTAAACAAACTATTTCTCGATTATTACTACTCTTGGAGCCAAGAAGTCAGATTTCAGCTACGCATGCCTCTGGCACTACTGAATTTTTTGATGTTTGGTGTTACCTTAGACTCCACCAATCATTTAAAACATCAAGTATGATTTAAGCATTAATTAACAATCTCTCCTATTTCAAGCAACCTTATTCATAAGATAGAAGAGTTCCATACCTAATTTGCTACTTCACAAATTTTAAGACAAGGTTGACGTCTACGATATGAGCTCACCAAATGGTGCTTATACTCTTCCATGAATACAAAGAAAATACACGAATTCTTCGTATGAAAATGGAACCAAACGAATAGAAAAAATTAATCTTTGGAATCGATTTGACCAACATCGATTAAAATCCGCATTACTTATTAAAATCTACAAAAATTTAAACAAACCCAATACAAATTTGTAATAAAATGTACAAAATTAACTCATAAAATAAAAAAGTGCGTCAATTGAAAAAAGAAAAAGAAAAAGGAAAGGAGGTACCTGGAGATACTTGAGCTTAATGCTTCCGTATACGAGTCCAAAGGAGAATGCGGAAGCCCGAGCCACCTGCAAATCACCAAGAACCCAGATAACCAATTAGATTAACAACTACCAAATTGGTCCAAAATCCATACGCTAAATTTTTTATTTCCCAAAATATAAACTAATTAAAAAAAAAAAAGTTAGATCCGGAATGAAAAGAGAAGAAAAAAAAAAGAGAAAATTTAAGAGAAATTAATACCAAGGCGAGGGTGCTGGTTCCAGAATAGGTCCAGGAGGCGGCGCCATTGTTGTTGCTGGAGAGGACGAGACTGACTCTTAAGCAATTAGACGAAGCGAACAAGAAGGAATCTGTAAAACCTCCCAAAGTCACAAAGCACCAAGCCCTTCTACTACAGTTCAGCGTTCCGTTGCTTTATATATCGAGTAATTGCGGACCTGGATTATCTACCCCGTTTGGGCTTTCTACCTGATTTTACCGGGTTTAAATCCTGATCGTACATCACTGTGGAAAAGTATGCGGTCGTTGTCGTACGTCCACTTGTTCCATATGGTTGGGCCCGCTATTTGTACAGTCAACCAATAAAACATGGTTTATTATCGCTCACCACCATGCTTACCACCTTACTTATTACAAAATTTAGAGTCACACAATAATAATAAATAGAGCAATGATCATTACCATCACTTTAGGGAAGTGAGCAACTATATTCTATATAAAACACCAACATGTTGTCTTATCTTTAGGAATAGAGTTACTTACCTACTTTTTAGAAGGGAATATTTTTGGTCGTACCACTCAAGTGATAGTGATACTCACCGTCCTATTTATCACCGGTAAATGAGTTTAAATTTCGAAATATGTGTAGTGGATAGACACAAATTTCAAAATTTAAACTCATCCAAAAATGGTAAATAGAGTGGTGAGCAAAAATGCATCCCTTTATTGCAAGGTTCTAAAAGATACTAGACATTAATCGAAGGGCGGGTTGGGGCTTAGGCCATCTCCACCCGAAGGGTCCAAAGGGCAAAAAATAGCCCGAACACTATCTCCAATCAAAGGCTAGGCCAAAGGGCTTGTGGGCCCCATGGGACAAAAAGGGTCAAATGACCAACCGGCTGGCCCAACCAAGCTAGCCCCAGGCCAGGCCACAAATTTGAATGCAACGGCTAGTTGACGTCAACGTGACGTCAGCTAGCCATTACATTTGAATTTTTTTTTTACAATTTTTTTTTCCTATAACTTCCTAAACCATTAAACAACATTAAACAATATTAAACAAGATTAAATAACATTAAACAACATAAAAATTATACAACATAAATTTAAGTTGTTGTAGTTTTTAAATTTAAATAATAAATTATGTTTGGCCCTTTGGCTCTCGGTTGAAGATGGTAAGTGATATGGCCCTGCACTGTTCATTAAAATATTAATTTCTTATAGGGCCAGAGGGCTAAAACAAGCCATTTGGCCCTCGTTTGGTTAGGCCATCTCCAATCGAAGGGTCCAGAGGGCCAGAGGGCCGAAAATAGCCCAAAAACCGTCTCCAACCGAGGGCTAGGCCAAATGGCTCGTGGCCCCACTGGATAAAAAATGGGCCAAAGGGCCAACCAGCTAACCCAACTCAGTCAGCCAGCCAACCCCGAGTTGGGCCAGAATTTTTATTATTCTTGTCGGTTATATCCGATAGCATTGTACTTATTCCTATCGGTTATATCCGACGGGAATGGTAGGCCAAAATTTCAAATACAAAGGCTAGTTACCATTGGATTCAATTTTTTTTTTGGGCCAATTTTTTATTTTTTTTTTTTTTTATGAATGTAGCTTGTAGTTTTTAAATTTAATTTGTAGTTCTTAAATATAAGTTGTAGTTTTAAAATTTAAGTTGTTGTTTTAAAATTTAAGTTGTTGTAGTTTTTAAATTTAAATAATAAATTATGTTTGGCCCTTTGGAGACAGTTTTTTGTTACAAGGTTAAAACAAGCCTATGGACCTTTGGCCCTCGGTTGGAGATGCAGGCAAATATGGCCATATACTGTTCATTAAAATATTAATATCTTGGAGGACCAGATGGCTAAAACGAGCCATCTGGCCAGTCTTCAATTGGAGATGACCTTAGGTCTCTATTGAAAGGGGCTAAATGACACACCCCGATCGAAATCAGGGCATGCTGGCCGTCACGTGAGGGTGACGTAACCATGTGCACAGTGCGGAAGCTAAGAATAATAATAAAGTACGAACAAATAAAAATCAAACTACACATAGAGTAGTTAACATACATGTGCAAGCGTAAGTGTGAAAAACAATATTCAGAGCACAAAAAACCTAGTACAGTCTAGAGGAACAAATACTAACTAAACACACCAGTGTGAAAAATAATATTCAAAGCACAGAAAACCTAGTGCAGTCCAGAGGAACAAATACTAACTAAACACACCCAGAGGAGTCCTACACTGGTGATAATCTGTCAGATATGCTGTGAATTCCTTGTGAGCCACCAAAAGAGCAATCCCAACTAGAACCTAGAGGGGCGCAAAACAGAAAGTATAAGTGGGCAAAAACAAAGCTTTTCAAAATCATTTCATTATCAAAAGTTCTAACCCCTCGTCGTAAAACCTGTATAGTTTCCCAGAAAATAGAAAATACCCATATATAGAAAACATGCTCAGAAATATGCCATGTCGAATGCCTCTACATAAACTGTAAGTAACCCTGGGTAATGTCAATCAATGCAATGTAATATGTCAGTCGGAGCTATCTAACGTGACCTGTACGGCTGAATCTATAGCTCAAATCCCCAACTCACTAACTATACCTGCACACGAGTCGGAACCACCTAAAGTGGTGTGTACGACATGACTGGGTGTAAATAAATACGCTCAAGTGCTACGATCACGTGAAGACTGGGCGAATAATCACGGGTCACCTACGAGTCAGAACCACATATAGTGGTCTGTACGACAAGATTGTGCACCTAACTTGGATCCAAGATAAGCGTGTGGTACGGGAGGTGAACATCACGTGAAGGACTGTGCCCTACTCGGGGGCGGTAGCACTAACACCGGAGGTGCAGGTTATGAGCTCTCTATGCATCTCACATAACTACAATTCATTATCATAAACCATAACTTACCTGTGCGTTCGCAGCACCAAACATACATATATGCAGCTACTAATGCATAAATCAATAGACAAACGCAACGCATGACATTTAAAACATATAAACATTTCATATCATTTTCTAGGAAAAACCACAAGTATATAGGTATATATGGAAAACCAAAAGCTCACTCACTGGTATATGGAAGGGTCGTAACCCCCTTGCCTCGAGTGACTGCGCTCATCCTCGGGATAGGTCTCACTTATATGCGACACAACTATAAAAACGTCAATTTAAAGCACATAACCAAAACTAGGTAATAACTTCTCATACAATGCTCAAATGGGGTGTGTGAATACACCAACGTGATCTACTCAACCTCACGAACATCCTCATATTTTTAAAATAATTTTATGACCCCCCGCGCGCCGCCACGCATTGGCCAAGGCACGGCCAGATGCGCCGGCCATGTGCGGCCACGTGCCAGGCACGCTGACGGCGCCAGTTAACGCCGTCAAGAATATTTCGTTAAAACTAACAGATTCCGTTAAAGTTAACCTAACGCCGTTAGGAATATTCCGTCCAAACTGACAGAATATTTCGTCTTCTTCTCCGGTACACCTCCGGTGCCGTCGCCATCGTTGGAAAATCGAGAAATTTTTAAACCTTCGTTTCTCACTCGATTTTCAACCAAATTTCATAAAATTGATACCAAAATGAAGCTTACAACAAGTAGAACAAAACCTTACCACTTTCAAGCCCTGAAATTCACGAAATCACGCCGGAGAAACTTCACAAAATCTTGCCAAACCTGCAACTCACAATCCCGACGTCTAAATCCTTCCAACGAACTACCCCAAGCTTCCTAAAGACCTCACTAAGCTTCCTACAAGCTTCAAATTCCCTGAAAAATAACATTTCACGTGTGCATGAACAGTAACCATAATCGAGGTTCCATGGTTCAACGTGAAATCGAAGGATTTCCTACCTGAAATGGGTATGGTTGAACTCGTATAATCCTCACGAACACAAAGGTATAGTTTACTACTTCGATCCGTAACGTTTTCGAGTGCTTTGGTTCTTGTCCGTACGAAAAACGTAGAAGAGAAAGAGAGAGAGACACGGACAGGGAAGAAGAT
This sequence comes from Pyrus x bretschneideri, assembly GCF_019419815.1. Taxonomy (NCBI): domain Eukaryota; kingdom Viridiplantae; phylum Streptophyta; class Magnoliopsida; order Rosales; family Rosaceae; genus Pyrus; species Pyrus x bretschneideri. The sequence continues at coordinate 5,696,716 of NW_025999457.1, forward strand.
GAGGATGAGAGTGTGGGTGTGTGTGTGTGGTCCAGCTGCAACCAACCAAAACCCCAAAACAACCACACAACGAAACATAACCACTAGAGGCAAAACCGTCATTTCACACCTACGGTACGAATAATCCGGGACGGGCTGTCACACTAAAGGTCCAAAGGCCAAAAAATGGTTTGATTTGTCAAAAAACTTATCTCCAACCAATGACTGAACTATAATTCTATAAAGCCCATCAGACTATTATTTCGCAAAATGGGCATCGAGCTAGTCAAATGTAGCCCTCCTCTTAGCCCATTTTCTGGGCCCAGCTCCTCAATTGTAATAATTGATTCAAACTCAATGGTTAGATTTGAAAGCATCAAACGGTAGTTTAATTAAATTAAACAATAAATTTAAAATATAAAGTTAAAACTAATAAATTTCCGAAGGGGGTTGAATATGGTATATGAATATGGCATGACACTACATATATAAAAACAAATTTTTGCAGGGGTATAATTCCGGGTAGAACTATGTTTAGCCCTTTCGTTTGGAGATGACCTTAATAGTTGAAGAATGACTATGACATATGCCCAACCACATTGGATTTACTTGTGCTGATACTTTAGAATGTTGAAAATTCAAATTGTATCAAAACAAATGATTTATTGACTTCAAATGTACATTTTTTCACAATCGATATTACTTATTTAAGCTATATTATGAGAATAGAAGAAATAAATTTGAAACGAACATAGTTAGACAGAAACATTTTATTCACTAGAATAATACACTAGCAAAATCAATTGTAAGTAAATGAAATGCGTAACAATATATCTCTGTGATCCCATTATACCAAGATACGCCCCCAGAGCCACCACTCGCCAAATCAAGCTGCATCTCTTTCAAACATCCTGTGCTTCCTCGGCAACAAGCCATGGGCTCCATAATAAACAGCACAACTTTTCGAAGATCCGGAATTAGGTAGGTCTGAAGAATTACATAGCTTGGGTTATCATCTTGAGGACCCATATCATATGGATCAGACCAAGGCCGGTGCCTATCGTACATATTGCGCCTATGCCACTCTTCGGCTGGAAGGTGGAGTTATAACACTCGGAGTAACAGAGCACCAACATTTGCACCTATAAGCCGGGGCATATTCTGTATTTAGCCCATCGAAAAAAGAGATTGGAACTTTGAGATTTTAGGTTGTGATTGACACTAACAAATTAACTAAAATAAATGTATAGAATTCAATGTTTTAAAAGGCGAAGCGTTTCTCAGATAGCCTCACTTAGGCGGAAGCCTTGAGGCGTGAGGCTAATTTTTTTAATATATAATATAATTATAATAATATATATATGTAATATCTTAGTGCGATACGTAGGTCTTAAAAGAAAAAACAAGAAAACTATATAACATTACAAAAATAATAATAAAACCAAAATAGTTGTATCAATATTTCTTTCCTATTGGCCAAGTGGATTTTTGAATATTATAAACTAATATTAAAAGAACAAAAGTCTTTTGATTTTTTTAAGATTTATAAAATAATATTAAAAAGTTTAAAAATCATTTTGTCTTGGGCTTATCTTTTAGTCTTTATAATATTCATAAAATTAATATTAAAAACAAAAACATAACAAAAAAGAATATCCTTAAAGCATATGTTGTACAGCTGTCAACAAACAAAGAAAAAATTTAAAGAAAACAAAAAATAAGGCAAAATATTTGTCGTTTTCTTCATCTTTCTTCTTTGAGCTATGCAACCAAAAAGTCCAGTAACTTCTACAACTAAAAACCCAGATTTCAACAAAAAAAGAATTTCAAATTTCGACAACATTGATGCCCAATAAAATGCCTGGAGGCGTGCCTCTGCCGCCCAAGCACTCCCCAACGAAGCCTAGGCGAGTTTTGGCCCACCCCTACAAAACAAAGGTGATTTTTCTGCAACCCCGCCTCCAAAGTCGCCTTGGGGCGAGTTTTTCAAAACATTGGTAGAATTTTACACAACCAGTTAACAAAAAAGTTAATCCTGTGACTGAATAAAGTTGCAGGCATTGAGTTTAGCAGCATTATTAACAAGGAAGAGCAAAAACCATGCAACTCCATCATCATGCATGAGTGGTATTTTAGGAAATACAACTATACTTGCATAAGGGTCCTAATTGGATTTACTTGTGCTCGTACTTTAGAATGTTGAAAATTCAAATTGTATCAAAACAATTGATCTATTGACTTCAAATGTACATTTTTTTCACAATTGATATTACTTATTTAAGCTATATTAAGAGAATAGAAGAAATAAATTTGAAACAAATATAGTTAGACATAAATATTCTATTCACCATAATAATACACCACTTGCAAAATCAATTGTAATTAAATGAAATGTGTAACAATATCTCTCCGTGATTCCATTAAACCAAGATACACCCCATACGCCCCCATACCCACCACTTGCAAAATCAAGCTGCATCTCTTTCAGACATCCTGTGCTTCCTCGGCAACAGGCCATGGGCTCCATAATAAACATCACAACTTTTCCTAAGATTCGGAATCAGGTGGGTCTGAAGAATTGCATAGCTTGGGGCTATCATCTTGAGGACTCATATCATCTGGATCATACCGAGGCTGGCGCCCGTACATATTGCACCAATGCCACTCTTTGGCTAGAAGGTGGAGTTCGAGTAACAGACCACCAGCATCTGCACCTATAGGCCGGGGCATATTCTGCATTTAGCCCATTGAAAAAAGAGATTGTAACTATGAGATTACAGGTTGTGATTGACACTAACAAATTAACTTAAACAATGTGTAGAATTCAATGTTTTAAAAGGTGAAGGCGTAGGCAAGACGTTTCTCAGATAGCCACGCCTAGGCGAAAGCTTTGAGGCGTGAGGCGAAGTCTCACGGAACCTTAATTTTTTAATATATAATATTACAAAAATAATAATAAAAACAAAATGGTTGTATCAACATTTCTTTTCCTATTGGCCAAGTGGATTTTTGGATATTATAAACTAATATTAAAAGATAAAAGTCTTTGTTTTGATTCTTTTCCTATTGGCTCAAGGGAAAATTTATAGGATGGCAATAAGGCGAACAATGTTTTATGGCACAGAATGTTGGGCAGTGAAACATCAACACGTACATAAAATGAGTGTAGCAGAGATAAGAATGCTTCATTAGATGTGTGGACACACAAGGGATAAGATTAGGAATGAGGATATCTGCAGTAAAGTAGGAGTATCTGAAAACGAAGGAAAGATGAGAGAAAATTGGCTACGGTGGTTTGGACATGTGAAACGAAGGCCCACTGACGCTCCGGTTTGAAGATGCGATTATGGGACAGAGGTTTAGGGCCGAAGGGGTACAGGAAGACATAGGAAGACTTTGCAAAAGACTCTAAGAAAAGACTTAAAGTACTTGGACCTAACGGAAGACGTGATACAGAACTAAGTGCAATGGAGTTCTAGGATTCATATAGCCAACCCCACTTAGTGAAAAAAAGCTTTGTTGTTGTTGTTATAGATAAAATTTGATTGATTGTTATTACTTTCTCTCCAATACAGAGGCAGTATATATACACATCTACTCCTTGCAGTACAAGGAATAATAATACAAGAGTTTATCCTAAACTAGGAAGGAATCCCTTTAATCTAGGAAGCCAAATTACATTCCAATACCTATTAACTTATGACTCACACACCAACAGTTGTTGTATAAAATAATATTAAAAAGTTAAAAAATCTTTTTGCCTTGGGCATATCTTTTAGTCTTTATAATATTTATAAAATTAATATTAAAAACAAAAACATAACAAAAAAGAATATCCTAAAGGCATATACCTGCACAACTGTCAACAAAGAAAGAAAAAATTAAGAAAACAAAAAATAAGGCAAAATATTTGCCGCCTTCTTCATCTTTCTTCTTCGAGCTTTACAACCAAAAAGCCTAGTAACTTCTGCAACTAAAAACCCAAATTTCAACAGAAAAAAAATTTCAAAATTGGCAACATTGACGCCCAATAAAATGCCTTGAGGAGCGCCTCGACTGCCCAAGCGCACCCCAACGAAGCCTAGGAGGGTTTTCACCCACCCCCACAAAATAGAGGCAATTTTTCTGTAGCCCACTTCCAAAGCTTCCTAGGCGCGCCTTGGGGTGAGTTTTTCAAAACCCTGGTAGAATTTTAAACAACCAGTTAACAAGAAAGTTAATCATCTGACTAAATAAAGTTGCAGGCATTGAGTTTAGCAGCATTATTAACAAGGAAGAGCAAAAACCATGCAACTCCCTCATCATGCATGAGTGGTATTTTAGGAAATACAACTATACCTGCATATGAGGGTCCTAATTGTCATGAAAAAATTAGCATGTACATGAAAATCTATAAGCATCTTGAATAAAATATATATTCTAACTCATATATCTGTTTCAAATTTATTTAGACAATATTTAAAAGGCTTAATTACTGATGCACCATTGAAAGTGTGAATAAATCTTACTCTGCCTCTGGAAACTTATTTTGATCCAATTTACTTACTTTCTAAAATATGTAAACGTATCTCATTTATCGTATACCGTTAGCTTCATTAAGTTTTTCTTTAATATTGCTCACGTTAACGTGTAATCCATATGGCAAAAGATGAGGCCGAGGGAATACCGTTAGTATATGAATATGGCATGACACTATTTATTTAAAAACAATTTTTTGCAGGGGTACAATTATGGCTAAAATTATGTTTAGCCATTTCGTTTGGAGATGACCTTAATAGTTGAAGAATGACTATGATATATGCCCAACCACATTGGATTTACTTGTGCTCATACTTTAGAATGTTGAAAATTCAAACTGTATCAAAACAACTTATCTATTGACTTCAAATATACATTTTTTCACAATCGATATTAGTTATTTAAGCTATATTAAGAGAATAGAAGAAATAAATTTGAAATGAACAAAGTTAGACAGAAATATTCTATTCATCAGAATAATAAACCACTTGCAAAATCAATTGTAATTAAATGAAATGCATAACAATATCTCTCCATGATCCCATTATACCAATATACACCCCATACGCTCCCCAAACCCGCCACTTGCAAAATCAAGCTGCATCTCTTTCAAACATCCTGTGCATCCTCGACAACAGGCCATGACTCTATAATACCAACTTTTTGAAGATTCAGAATCAGGTGGGGTGTGAAGAATCGCATAGCTTAGGGTTATCATCTTGAGGACCTATAACATCTCGATCAGACCAAGGCCAGTGCCCACTGTACATTTTGCGCCTATGCTACTCTTCGGCTGGAGGGTGGAATTCTAACACTCGGAGTAACAGACCGCCAACATCTAATCCTATAGACCGGGGCATATTTTGTATAGCCCATTGAAAAAAGAGATTGTAACTATGAGATTTTAGGTTGTGATTGACACTAACAAATTAACTAAAATAAATGTGTAGAATTTTGAACAACCAGTTAACAAGAAAGTTAATCCTCTGACTGAATAAAGTTGCAGGCATTGAGTTTAGCAGCATTATTAACAAGGAAAAGTAGAAACCATGCAACTCCATCATCATGCATGAGTGGTATTTTAGGAAATACAACTACCTACATATGTGGGTGCTAATTGTCATGAAAAAATTAGCATGTACATGAAAATCTACAAGCATCTTGAAAAAAATAATATTCTAACTCATATATCCGTTTCAAATTTATTTAGACAATAGTTAAAAGGCTTAATTACTGGTGCACCATTGAAAGTGTGAAAAATTCTCACTCTGCCTCTTCAAACTTATTTTGATCCAATTTACTTACTTTCGAAAATATGTAAACGTGTCTCATTTTATCGTATACCGTTAGCTTAAATAACTCAATACAAGTCACTTCTTCTCTTTCCCCGATCTCCAACTCAATACAAGTCACTTCTTCTCTTTCAGTCCTTTCGCTCATTTCACACACACACACACTCTCTCTCTCTCTCTCTCTCTCTCTCTCTTTCTCTCACTGACTTCTATCTCTTGATCTCACACTATGTTTGGATGAATAAATTTAAGATTACTAAGAAATTTTGAAATGATGGGATTTTATTTTCTAGAATTTGTGAATTTTCTTATTTGGTTAACCTAAAAGAACAATGAAATTGAATACGGAATTTGTTATTTTTAAACTCTCAATCATAGAAATTGAGAAATGACACCTATTTACATAGAATTTAAACCTGGGAATTAGAGGTTCCAAATATCAAGTTTTTTTTTTTTTCCATGCAGAAATTCTAAATTTCTATATTTATGAATTAAAACAAGGGAATTGGTGTATGTCAATTTATAAATTCTAACTTTAATCCAAATTCCAAGTTTATTCCTCTCATTCAAACATAGTGTTATTGATTGTTGGCTAAATAATCTTTAAAAATATAAGTTTTCACCTTTTTTATAATTTGTGATTCTCATTTCCATATGTGAGTGAGACGGTAATGTTTAACTCAAATGAATGACAAGTTCGATATTCAATTATTACTACCATATTGCATGACTTTAACCTCAAATTCCTATCTCAATAAAGCGTGCAACAAATGAAGTCTTACAGTAGTATTTGAGAAACATTACACGTAAAAATTACAAAGCAATCTTCTGTATAAATGAAGATAAAATATTGTTCAAATTATCGAATCGCATGCATAATTTTCCAGTGGTTCACATAAAACCTTTGCAAAGCCTTCTATAAATAACACTTCGTCTCTGACAATCTTCACGCATGCATTAGCAGTCAAACGTGCTTTGCAAGGAAGGTAATGATAAGCTGATTAACCTCGTCCGGCGATTGTTCTTGAACGAAATGCGATCCTTCGGACATGTATTGAATCTCCAAATTGGGGACAAACTTTTTCACCCCCCAATGTCGATGTAGTAATCTATCCCTGGAAATTTGTTTACATAATCCTTGCCTCCCATTATATAAAGTGCTAGAGCTTTAACAATTAGAATCGTCAAGCCAGATTCTTCTCTAAGTGCCCTACCAATACATAACGTAAAGTTCAAGAAATCATTAACGTGTACTGACAACTTGAATCCAAGTTAGCAGGGTTAAACTAATTTCAAATGAGAGGTCTGATGATTCGATAATAATGTTTTTTTCATTAACTCTTCTAGTATGCGGAAATGATAGTGAATCGAAGATCAAATGCGTTAACTATACGGAATTTGCAGTGCAGTTTGGAAGCCCGATTTCTCATACAAAGCTCCATATGCCGCAAGATCTTCCTCGGTGAACCAAGGGGCAATAGGGGTAGATGGATCCACCAAGTTCATGATCTCCTGGTTTTCTACAGCAATTGGTATTTCACTTATGGAGAAAAGGATGTAAATGTTCCGAACAACTGTTTCCGCATCAAAGCACCTAAAATCAGCCTCTGCTCAGCCAGGTTCCTATAGTAGAGATAACAATAAGTTGTAACTTGTAAGCAAGCTAGTCATGGCATAGATATGGATAACAAGACTAAGAAAATGCACACCTGCCATCTTAAAATGTAGAAGCCCTTAGGGAGGTTTTTATCAAATTTAGAGGGCTTGGTGGCATGATTGGCACTCCGATTGTCATAACTCCCAAGACCCTTTCTGGGTATGCAAGGGCAAATAAGTATGCTGGCTGAGCTCCAAAGTCCTTTCCGACGAGGAAAACCTACGTAAAATTTAATGAAAATATGACTTTAACCCCTTAAACTCAATTTCTTTCATATAAAACTTGACATAACATTTTTACTTGAATAAAACCCAACGACTAGACTCCAAATAAGCAAATTCAATAAATTATATGTTTGACTCTACACATTTAAAATTTTTTGAATGCCTTAAATACCCCTCTTTGCATGTTTAATGTGCACAATTAAACATGTGCAGATTTTAAGAAGGATTAATGATTTTACAAAAATAAAAAATAATAAAAAAGGCACAAATATTCTAAATGCATTGCATGTTATATGAGAATTCAGGATTTCCACGTTTTGTTATTAATTTGGTTGATTCATGTTTCTCTCACTCCATAAAATTTGCTTCTAATTTGATATAGGAATTTATTTGGCATGTTTCTTAATCTTAACAACATTTTTCAATTTAAATATTTTTTTTTAGTGAAATAGTCTATCTTATAAAATATTTATCAATAAAATAATGTACCTATAAATTTATTTTTTAATTTTTTTGCCAACTACAAATTTATACCATAATTTATCTATCATATCAAATTTGTGGTGTAATAATGTAACTATTATTTAATTTTTACAACACTAATGTATCTTCAAAAATAATTTACTTATTGTTTAGTTTTAGCAAAAATAATTTACCTACTGTGTATAATTTGTGAAGCTAATGATGTACCTATTGTTTCAATTTTTTTTAAAATTAATGTATGTACAAAAATAATTTATCTTTGTTCAAATTTCAGGATAAAAATTTACCTGTTCTTATTTAACAATAATATATCCACAATTTTATTTTTCGTTGAATATAATTTACCTACTTTTTAATTTTATATGAAACTAATTTACCTACTGTGACAATAATGTATCTACAATTTTACATAAAAACTTTACCTTTTTTTTACAACAATAGTGTATCTACAATTTTGGTTTTGTATGAATTTAATTTACCTACAATTTAACTTCGTCTTTTTTTTTAAATGTATCTTCTATTTTATGTTTTTGATGTTTTTGTGTTCGCAAAATAATTTATCTAAAATTACATAGTCAAGAGATATGGTAATGCATTATATGAATTCATTATTAGACTAGTAAAAGAAATTGTTAAAAACGTTAGCCATAATGGTTGGCTAATAATGGTTGTAAGAGAACAGTTATAGAAAGTTGTGGCATAAATTGTAAATAACTTATATTAATAGGTTACTTATTTTTTATGGGGCAATTTATTTAAAATTTGGGTTTTTATTGGATGTTTATTCATAGATGGGTTTTTACCCGATGTATATGAGTTGTATGAATCTATATCTAAACAACCCTAAAATTTATGATCAAACATGTTACATTGCAGTTCTCTTATGCTCTCACTGTACAATACGATTGGCACATAAGGAAATGCAAATGTTATAATCCTTCAAACAATAAGCTTTTCATGTGCAAGATAAACAACAAAAACAGCCAAAGCAAAATAAATGCATGTTGTAGTAATTTTCAAACTCTCGTGTTCTCCTGCTACACTCCCACGTTTTTTTTTTTCTTTTTCTTTTTTGTATCCTTAATTCTTCTTTTATTTATTCTACCTAAAAAGTATGAACAAACGTGCGTAGAAAATGAGAATTCAGAAATCACAAATGTCATCTAAATTTGATTACAACAAATTGCTTTTTCAATCAAACTTGTAATAACAACCATGCAAACAATGATTAATGAAACAAAGAAAGAAGTTTCAAATTTGAATCTCAATTTCTAGCCAAATTAAAAATAAAAAAGGCCAAAATTAAAAACAAAAAAGGGTATCTGAAAAGTTTGTATCATGGGAATAGCAAGCGAATCAAGAATTCCAAGGAAGACACTGATGAGGTCGCGGTAGGAGGCCTTGTCGGGTTGGGGAGGCGGTTCGGAGAGTCCGTATCCACTGTAGTCGGGAACAATGGCTCGGAAGCCGGAGTGGGCCAGACCAATCATATGGTGCCACCACGAGTACCAAATTTCAGGTAAACCATGGAGGAACACGATCACATTGAGACCTATATAAAAATAGAGAAAGACGGCGTTTGATCAATTATGTTTGTGTTCGATTTTACTAAGAATAATAAGTACAGCGTACGGATGAGGCAGTGGGGAGGAAGATATTATGACCTGTTCCAAGACCCGATACTCTGTTTTCACGTCATATCATTATGGTAATGAATCCATAAAAATAGAATATGTTTGATTTTTTTTTTAATACAATCAATTAATTATAAAATTAAACTAATATAAACTATCGATAAATTTTGAATTCAAGTGTACAAAGTGCGCATATTCATTCTAAATATCTAGCTAATAAAACTACATTTATGTCGGTTTTATTTGATTTAGAGAACAAGAATAAAAATCTCCCATAAGTATACAAAATTAAATTTAAGACGTCTTAATAATTAGAAGATACCTTTATACATTATTCTTTCATCAATCATGTTGCATGACAAAAAGTGAAGTGTTGACTTGTAAGAACTAGCTAAAGGTAACATCTTTCTTTCTTTATCTGTGGTTTCAACCGATCCTTGGCCTTGGCAAGTGGGATGCCTTACTCAATCAAGTAACGTAGAGCGTGCATAATATGATTTTAAAATAATAAATCAATTGCGGAAAGTAGATTTCAAATACTTTATACATTTGAGTTTTAGCTCTATTATTATCAATTACTTTAATACTCTATTTAGGAACAAGCTCCCGTTAGTAAACTCGACAAACATTTTTATTTAATGTCTAAGAATTGGGGATGGTTGACGGCAAGGGCGGATATACATTGCGACCAAGGTGGTCCCAAGTGTCAGTGTACCTAGAGGCTGGAATAAGCATATGAAGGTCTTCTAAGGACCTCTAAATGTTTGATACGAGTTCTTTTTGTGCCACCAAGTGTTCAATACGAGTCCCTTTTGTGGCCACCAAATATTTGATGTAATGCTTCCTAGGCATATCTAGGCAGCATTCACCAGGTGTTGTCGATAAAACTTCAACCCTCATCAGATTGCTCGGTAAATATCGATATTGATAAGCTCATATTTATATATATATATATATATTACATCAAATTCACTTGTTTTTCTTAGTTAGTTTCTTATATTTTTGAGCTATTTACTTTGCTTTTGTGTTTTGTAGGATTTGTCAAGCAAAGAAAAGAAAAATAGCACAAGTGAGATTTTAAGTAACAAATTCGTTAAAATTGCTTGTGCAGATCAGCTGACTTTGGAAGCAAGTTGTGAACAGCTCAGAATGAATTAGAGAATGAGCCTTATATTCTTGGCAAGCTACGGATGTCTATTTTCTGGAACATTTCGCAGATTGTTAATATCATTTTTTTAGAAGAAGTTATGGCCGTTTTAACACTGAAAGGTTCCCAAGTGGCTGAGCAGTTTGTAATTGACAAGAAAGCATTGATAGCAATAAATCCAATAAATCTAGCAGCCAAAACTAATGCAGCCAAGAAAAGCTAGCTGACACCTATTCAAATATCAGAGGAAATGGAATTAAAGATGAGGATTAAGTGGGAGTAATTGGCATAAAGGCTGCTTAAAGAGTTACAATTGTTTTACCATTTCTTCTCATTTATTATCATCACTAAATGGCTGTTAGTGGGGTGAGTTACGCAGAAGAAACTGGGGCAGCAAGCAAGAATTGAAATAATTTTTTTTTTTTTTTGATAATTAAACACTGTTATAGGTACATTCATCATATGTTTCCGTATTTTAATTTTTTAAGTTCTTATACCATTCCAATAATTGAAATAATAATTTACGAATGATATTTTTAATTGATATAGAATGAAAAAGCAAGAAAATTAGTTTTAAAAAACAAAATTGGAATATAGGATATATAAATTACAGTAACAATGCTAACAAAAGTGAGGGTTTAGCTGAAATGGCAAGTCGCAACATGTTTGAGGAACAGGTTTTGGGTTGAATTAAGTCAGTGAGGCTGAGGGGAATTGTTATTTATTTTCCTAATCTTTTGGGAAAACTTTTACTACTAATCCATGTTATCAATGAAGGTAATATAATATTTGTTAAGTATTTTTGGTTGCAAAAATTGTTTAGAAGACAATATTCTTGAGTTATTTAACCTATAATATAAAGTATTAACATAATATATATATATATATATAATTAGCTATATAAACTATGCACTATAGTCAATAGCATTGATCTAAGTTTTGATCGATAGAGAACATGGTTTGTATTAATTTTACATATATAAAATAAATGGGTAAACGGTTACCCGTTTATAATCGAGGTTAATACCCATAACAACCTATTTAAATTTCACGGGTAAACGGTTATATCCATAACCGTTTATTTATCTAAACGGTTACCCATAATTGTAACTGTGAAATTTAAATGGGCGGGTAACCACGATTATCCATATCCGCGGATATTTTGCCCACCCCTAATTGACGACCCTGAAAATAGAAAGAAAGTACCATCCAAAATAAGCAACAAAGAATAAGTGATTATTGATCTCATTGTGTTGAATCTAGACTTGGGACTCACGTAGTCCAATAGTACAAACGGACGTCAGTCATCGACAATATTAATCCCAAACGCCGTATCGTTTCCATGTAGTTTCTAAAAAACCAAAAAAATATCAGTGAGTCGACTCAGCGAGTTGATTAACTTTCCTAAAACAGGCAGAACTGTTTCAAATTTTACAAGCTTTTTAAATTCAGCGGGTTTCATGATTTTGTTTGCCGCAGTTGGATTATCCCGGATAGATCTGTCCGCCGAAGCCCCCAGATTTTTTTCCAGGTGATTGATTTATTCTTCTTGTTGTTGCCCTTTGTTTGTTCGAATGCCAGAAATTTGACTACTTTCTTTGTCTTGTTTGCTGAAAATTTTTGTTTTTTTAGGTTGGTTTTAAGAATTAAAATCGGTAAATACTAAGTACCCTTTTGGGTTTTGAGCGAGATATGCTCAATATGTAGAGATTAAGGATTAATATTGTCTGAAATTCCGAAGTTGTAATTCTGGGATTTGGTTGTTTGAGCTGGAAATTGTGGGAATTTGAGCAATGGGTGTTCAATACAGTCCTAGGGTTTGAAAGGGGATATTGTTTTTGGGAAGTTTTTCGACTCATTGCCAGTGTCTTGGGGTTGGTTTTGAGCTGGAAATTTTGAGAATTAAGGAAGTGGGTGTTCCATTGTAGTCTTAGGGTTGAAAGATAAAAGCCCATGCAACACTTATTTCCTTGAAAAAAACTCATCTCATTTTAAACATCCAAATAAAACCCAAATTTGAAGTAGACTGTCATGTAAACAAATAAATACCTATTATTTTCAAACTATTTACAATTGTGCCACAACACTCTAATTATGTTAATGAATTTAAGTATCCACCATAATTGGGAAATTAGTGCCTTATTATTATAAAATTATCTACTTTATACTTCTCTTACCATCATATGTTTCATTTCTTTTATTTGTTTGACAATCATCGTAGGTAAATTATTTTGCATGTATGTATTAGGCATATTTTGTTAAAATTATATATATGCGTGCAAATAATTTATCTATATTTTTATGTAAAATAATATGTAATTAATTAATTTTGAATCAATTGGCTAAAAACGTTTATTTATTTTGTAGGTAAATTATTTTTCATGTGATAATACATATATACTAGCCATATTTTGTTATTATTATATAGAGTGTGCAATCAATTGACATTCTTTTATTTGTAGGTAAATTATTTTGCACGTAGGTAAATTGTTTTATATATATATAATTGCAAAATATTGGTATTTAATTAATTTTGAATAAAAAAATATTTATTCATTTTGTAGGTAAATTATTTTGCATGTATCATTACATACTAGGAACTTATATTGTTATTATATATGTGCAAAATAATTTACCTATGTTATATTTAAAATATTGATAATTTTGAATAAAATAACTTTTTTATATTTGTAGGATATACTAATTTACTTGTTTGCATCATGTGAAAACAACTATATAAGGAATATTGGTATCATGTAAATTTTTGTTATTAAATACATAGGAATCATGACATTTAAATTTTTTTCCAAATCCTCATGAGGTATTTGAAAATATTTAATTGAATGAAATAATGTAAAATAAATGTAGATAATAAGTGAGAGACCCTAAGTAAGTGTTATTAGGGGTAATTTAGACATCCAAAAATACAAATTTTGCAAAGTCAAACTTAATTATGGATAATGCTTAGTTGGAGCCTAATTATTGGGTTTTTATTAGAGAAATTTACCATGATGGGTTTTAGTTAAAGAAAATTGAATTCCAAGGAGTGTACTCATATTTTCAGTTTTTTTTTTTGGGGAAAATTTTCAACTTGTTGCCATTCTGTGAGTCGGTTTTGAGCTGGAAATTTTGGGGAGTTTAAGCAATGGGTGTTCCATATACAGTGTTAGGGTTGAACGGAGATGTTGTTTTCGAGGAATTTGTTTCCTCGCTAATTCGGAGTTTGTGTGTGGTTGAATGACTTAGATGGGTTCACAGAGGATGAAGCCAAGCATCTCGATATATCTTGTGTTTCTTCTGGGGGTGGAAAAAAATGCCGAAAATTCCAAACCGAAGTAAAAAAATCCCGATTCCGAATCGAAAAAATCTCAAACCGAAAATCCCGAAATTTTTGTTACCCAATTCCAAACCAATCCCGAAATTTTGTTACGGGAATCGGTTTCACACTTTCATTCATCCGGTAAACCTGAACCTACACGAAATAAAAATATATATTATTTAATTTTAAATATATATTTAAAATTGTAATAACCATCCGATTTAGTTGAGAATCTCAACCGTTGATTACAAATCAAAGTTCAAACCCTCAGATAACTCAACTCAGTCACTCTCTCTCTCCGTCCCTTCTCGACTCGACGACCTCACCCCAGACAACCTCACCACCCTCCTCGACCTCACCTCGACCTCACCTCAACCTCACCTCAGAATCTGGCCGCACCCACATCACACGAGTGACTCACCTCTCTGATCTCTCTCTCGACTTCTCATCCCTCAGACCCTCACCGTGGAGGAGCCTTCCTTCACGGCACAGAGGCAGAGCCACGGCCACCGGCGCCGCTCACCTCTCTGATCTCTCTCTCGACTTCTTCATCCAGATTCCAGTGCACTGCCCACCGATTCTCCTCCAAATCAGGTAAATTTTGGAATTAATTTAGGGTTTGTGAAATTTAGATTAGGGATTGTGAAATCTAGATTAGGGTTTGTGAAATTTAGCACTTGGAACTGATATGGAGGTAGAAGATATGTAATGGCTGAACTATAGTATTAGAAATTTTAGTGTTTCTACCCTCTGAGCATGTTCTTCTCACCAACGTTTTTATTGCTGGTTTTGGTAATTGATTTATTTAGTTTTTTTTCTCGTTTTTGAAAGAAATGAAATTGAAAATGGTTATTTGTGTTTTGGGATTGACATTGGCCATGAAAATTGTAATTTAGCTCAGAAATGTGGTTTTATTTTGGGAACTTGAGTGCTTGTTTGTGATTTCGACATTTTTGCTTAGTTTGGTTGATGAGAAATCGAAAAGTAATTGAATTGGAATTATAAATTTTGGTGATTAATCTGGCCTGTGTAGTTTTGTTTTGTGATGGTAACTTAATAAGTTGTTCATTTGTAGTACTGGAAATTAGGGGAAAAGTGAGTGAGGTTCATAAATTCTTTAGCAGTCGGGTTTTTTGTTTACTGCATCATGAAACGAAAGGTGGGTGCTTGATTTTATCAGTTCCGAAGAAACTATGATGGCCTGAGAATGCTGGTTGTTAAAGCATATCATATGAGGTGGTTAAAGAAGAAAAAAAAGGGTGGCAGGGGCTGGGTGGTGGTTGCAGTTAATGGACACAATTGAATCCAAGTTCAAGTGGAACATATAATAAGAAAATCTGTTTTCTTCACTTTGAAGCATTTCAAACTCTCGTTCAATGTCCAAAGTTGGAATCTTTGTTTGTGTGAACTGAGGAATATGGTTTTTACTAGCCATTGTGTACTTGCATGCTTCAGTTAATGCTGATTTTTTAGTTCTTCCATCTCAGAGTTTTATCATTCTGATGTTCAAACTGATATCTTTCTGTTGCCTT